>NC_042615.1:417528696-418128696 GCF_901001135.1 Rhinatrema bivittatum
GTCATACTAGGAGGTGAATTTTAGACGTGCACACATGCCAGCTCATGCACATGGGCGCGGCAATTTTGTAACATACACACATATATGCGCATATACACGTGCGTGTTATAAAATCAGCTGTGCACACAACTTTATATTGACGTGCACATATACACACAAATGCCATCTCGAGCACGTAAGTGGGGGGGGATTTTAGTAGATAAGCGCACCAACGCTATTACCTTTTCCCCAATTCATTGCCACTTCACCCCAGTATAGGAGAGGACTTCCTAAACCCCCTACGTAGCTTGCTTCCCTTTTACCCTATTAGCCTTAGCCCTTAAAACCCCGCTGCCTAGCCTAGTTTTATTGTTTTATTACCTACACGCCTTCCATAGCAGAAGTATAGTTAAGCGGCAGGAGACCCCGATGCGCGCTTGTGCACGTAAATACTTACGCCGCAGACTCCATGTTACAGAATCAGCCCACCCATGCCCTGCCCCCTTTGAACTTTATGACTTGTGTGCGTACCAGGAGATACACAAGTGCGTTTTTTAAAATCCACGCAGCACACACCAGGCTGAGTCATACGCGTATCTCCCGGCTTTGGTGCATGTAGGGCTTTTAAAATCCGCCAGTAAGATTCTTGTTAAACCGCATTTTGTGTATACAGAGGAAGACTTTATATGCTAAACCAGTTGATAAGTGTGATTATCTGTCAATGAAACTGGCTATTGCATTTTGACAAATATATCTGTCCCCATTGTCACCTGGAATCTGTCATTTCCAGTGCTGTTCTCTGAGGAACTGTGAATGGGTGATATTGTTGGTGTCAGGTAAAGCAGTGATGTGATGGGAGAACTACCAGTTCCACCAAACAGCATAGGTAACCTGGCGGGCTCCTGGAGCTGAAGAGGGGACAAGACAGTACGTGATCATTAGGCCACTGAATAAAAAGCTATACTTTTATGAGCAATACCTACATGAAGTGAGTGTTATGTAGCAAGAAATGGTAAGGTGATTTTGGTCCTTATGGTGTGATGCTAGTCACAAGACTGAAGAAATATGCCAAACACTCTGTTCCAACACAATAGACAACTCTCAATAGGAACAGCAAAAATACCATTATTATAGCAAAGCAAATTCTAGAGGTTATTATTATGTGATTTATAGTTAGTCAGAATTGTTTCTAGTGGGTGTCAGCAAAACGGGAGTAAGTGCAAAACCTCTCTGGTACGAGAGAGGTTTCTCAGACCTCTCAATCATTCACCCAAAAAGACCATAAAAGGTGTCAAAAGAGTTCAATTTTTGTTTTGTTTTTTCTACATGCATATAAAACATGTTTGAACACAATATCGCAAAACATCACCAGAACTTTTATCCAAATATATAGACTAAGTTAATGCTAGTCACCCCATGCACTGCATACAACAAACCTCACAATATGCTCCCCAAATTCTAAAGGTGAGGTCCCCAAAACAGATAAAAATCTAAACTGATCACCAGAGATCTCACACTGCCTACTGCTTAGCACTCTAGAATGGGGGAGGAAAGCAGGAGCACAGCAGGTAAAAATGGAACAGGAAAAAGAGAACTCAGGGGAAACATGAAACGTTAAAATGTTAACACGGGGAAAATTCAGAGCTGCATCAGAATAGAGTAGGGAAGAAAGAGTGGGAATTATTTTTAACCAGAGGAGAGACAGATCAGAAACAGAGACAGAGAAGGAACCAGACAGTATGGAGACCTCACACTGAAGAAGCAGAAAGCAAGGGATGGTACATAGCAGGATCACTGTAGGCGGAGGGCTCACGGTCATTGAGATAAGGTTATTGGAGAGTTGATGCCTCAGAACCCAGCACAGCTAGCGGAAAATCATTGACTCATGGAACACTAGAGTCAAGTGAGTATCAGGGTCACAGTAAGCAACAAAAGCTAATCACATACTGTGTCTTAAGAAGTACCACTTATGTCAGTTAGGAATCAGGACTCAGAGAGAGTGCAAGTGCCAGCAGGAAACTAGAATCTAAACAGATAAAAAGTCAAGAGTCTGACAGTACAAAGGGTCAGAGTCGCAGGCTGCAACAGACCAGCTGGAAACTCAACAGCTAAGGGGTACAAGAGCCAATACTACAGCCAATTGGCAGTCAATGTCACCTTACTAGTTTCAGTACTTTGAAACACTGTTAAGCTGCCATCTATTGGATACTAACTCCCCACTGCCAACAGGCTGACAGGCTTGCAGTGACTCAGTATTTCAAAGTACCAAGACTAGTGAGGAGTTAATTTCCTAGGGTGTCACAGAGACAATGGGGAGTCAATATATCAGAACATGGCACAGTTTTGGGGGAGATGGTGACTTCTGTGAAGGAAGGGTCAGTGAGAAATGGACATATCCGAGATTACAAAGGTCAGTGGGAATTTAGCCTCTCTAGGAATGCTAGTGGGGAGATTGGGTCTGAGAGAATACAAGGCCAGTGTAAAGGTTGATTGATGGTTGCTTATTATGAGCATGATTTTAGCATGGTGACAGCGTACGACAGAGACATTTAAATACCTCAAAGGTGTAAATTAGGCAAAAGAAGCAAACCTTTTTAGAGAAATGAATGTTTTAAGACAAAGAGGTCATGGTATGAGGCCCCAGTGGGGTGGACTCTGGATTGCTTCACAGCATGGAAAGGCCTCCCAGGGGAGGTGATGGAAATAAAAAAGTAACACCATTTTAAAAAGCCTGCACTATGTTCAGAGGATCCCTAATGGCAGGGAGGAAGGGGCAAAGCTAGAGATAGGCTGGAGTCTTTGACATTGCACTGGTGCTAAAATTAAAGAGACTGGGTAAGCTGATTAGTACTGAAGGAAAGCCTGACCTGGAGATACTGTAGGCCATGGAGGTAGCCAGGTTGATACCAGAAACCATCTGGATCAGTGCCAACAGATTGGGGGTGGCCAAGTGTCCAGTAAGTGCAAGGGGACCTAGGAAGCTGGATGTTTGGATAACACAATCTTCTTGGTTTTGGAATCTCTTTTAGATTGTTGCAGAGCTTGTGTGTAAGGCATGGGTGTGAGGGAGATCAGGGGATGCCTTAGGTATAGAATCTTGAGTGCTCGCCTATTCAGGATGGGAATGAACCAATGAGTAAAACAAAATACTGATTTGGATAAATAGTGATATCCTGCAAGCAGTCAAGCTTCTATGGCTGTCAGCTGGTTTATATTCTTGTGGTGTAGGCAGGAATAACCAGGCAGGCAGGATGAGGCATTTGGTCTTTTCCTGCTGTCATCTATTATGTTACTATATTTAAAAATTACTAATGTTATTTGCATTCCGTTAATATTGTCTTTTAAAGTAACATAGTAGCATAGTAAATAATGACAGATTACAGACCTCAATGGTCCACCTAGTCTGTCAGCAAGATGTTTAGGGATGTAAGTGCCATTCTGTGTAGGTTACCCACTTACATATTTACATATTAGAATAAGATGGGTATATTAACATTAGGAGAGCAATTTTCAAAAGCCATTTATCTGGGGAAATAGGCTGTGTGGAAACTGTCAAACTTGTATGTGGGGAAAAAAATCCCCGGGGAGGGGGTGGGGAGGCAAATTAACAATGTGTGTCCTATGGGAAAAGTAGGTGGGATCAAAGGCAGGGTTAGATCATACATGGCTACAATGCACATAGTTTTGTATTTCTAAACCACACATGTTCTTTTTTCAGGGAAAAAGCAGGCGCAAATCTCTGCAGGTCCTTTTTTCCTTGCCAGTTTTCTAAGGGAACGTATGCACCGACTTTCCCTTTGAGAATTGGTGCAAAGTCCACAGGTAAAAGTACCCATGGGTTGTGCACCAAAATGCACCATTTTGAAAAAATATGCCCTATATATTATCATTTCATCTGAAGTATGTCTCTGTGAATGCATGCCTCTGCTGCTATTACCATTTCTAAGATTATCTAACAATTACGTTATCATGGCTTAAATAAATACACCGCAAGTGTGTGCACACAGACTGGCTCAGCAAGTGTGTCTGTCATGAGCTACACCTCTGGTATAGATGGGCCTTAGTTTGTTTTAAATAATAACAAAAAGCAGGAAGCACTTTAATGCTAATACTTTAGTACTTACAGGAGCTGTATGCTGTAACCTTCAGCATTGCATACAGCATAAAAAAAGGACTATTAAATGTGTCTGTGCTGTCTCCAAAGGCCTATTTATAGATTTTAGACCTATACGTTGCCTAGTTTACGATATATAGTTTAAAAATGTTTTTACACATGCAGTTATTGTTCAGTGTAAGCCATGAGTGCAGCTTAAATTTTACCTGCTCTTATTAGATAACCTTCAGGTTACTGTTTGGTGATGCCACCATTCCAAGAGAACATAGCTTGATGTTTGTAAATCATTTGCTCCAGGCAGTGAGTGAGAATGTAGTACTGTTTAGTAAACAAATGAATCCTGGAGATCATAGAACAACAGACACAGGCATGCATGTGAAAGGTATCATTTTTACAGTGTGATGTTTAGTTTTAGAGACATGCAATGAATGCAGTGCAGATTGTTACATATTGTTGCAAAGCCATGGGCTGATTACATTCATAAATGATAGCAACTCTGCTTTGATAACATTACAGTTTCTCAATAAAGGGAACAGGTTGATCTGGTCTTCTAGCTAATTTGTAGCATAGGAGACACCAGTTTGAGTCTCCTATCTAGCAGGGCCAGTGGAGCTTCTTCATGCCTGAGGTGAGGTACGCCAGAAAGGGAGGGAGGGAATGTGGTTGCAGCCCCTGCACTCAGGGGTTCAATCTCAGAGGAGACCTCCCTCTAGCCCTTGGCTAGCGAAGGAACTTGTGTTGCCCAGACACGCTGTCTGTCGACTGCGGGACTTAGAAGAGGGAGGAAAGGGGAAGGGGAAGAAAGGAAACAGGATAGAGCTGCAGCACATTCTTCGCCACAGATTTCGAAATCTGGTGATCCAACCACTCCACGCTTGCTTGTAAACTTGCATGTGAACTTACCGAGGTTCGGCTGTGAGGCTCGTGATGAAGAGCGAGTCGAAAATCGCGCCACTGAGCTGCCGAGCCGCCAGAAAATTCAAACTGCTCCAAACGTGGAAGCCAACGGACCTGCTGAAACCATAAGGTAACATTCAAAACCAGATCACTGCGCTGTGATCGGGTTCTGAATCGGAATATAATTTATGCACGTGCATGTATGTGTGTATGTGAGTATACTATATATGCACAGAAACGTGCATGTCTGGGAGAGTGCTGGTGCATGGGTATGCATGTGAATATGTTATTCTGGTCAGCTGGTCCCTACTGATCTTAGCTACACTTGACCTGGATTTGAAAACATGAACAATTCAAATTTATTTTAATGGTGAGAGTTCAGTGATTTTCTTTTGTCAATAAATAGATAACACATATAAAGTCTGTATATCATGTCTTGGGTGCCTCATCTCAAATATTAATTGCATGATAGGCTACACAAGACTGCCAGAAAGAGCTGCCGATACCCCTAATAGCAGACACTTTTATACAATGACAAACTGGCAGCAGCCCTCCAGATACTGTATGGTAGGGTGGTAGTAACGAAACAAATACTGAGATTAAAATGTAATATCTTCAAATAGTGGAAGGTCCTATTAAGAAAAACAATGGACTAAATGTCAGAATAGTTGGCTGCCGACAGTGGTTGACTATGTTGAAACACTGTTTAAAAGAACTTCAAGTCCCCTTATGTTGGCTTGAACAGAGTGGTATATTCACAGCTAGCTCATAGCAGGGTCTCGGGAGAAGAGGCACCCAGTGTATTCCATTGCCAGGCCACTGCAAGGAAAGGAAACTCGATGCACATTCTGGCAGGGCCATGGGAGAGGGTGGCGCAAATCTACAAGGCAGTCTCTGCCAGGAAGTGTATGTGTAAAATAGATGGTGCCAATCTCAGCAACCAACAAAATGTGAACAGCACAGCCAGGGCTGTTACTAGCAAGTGGAGAGGGGGGCAGGGGTCGAGAGGAAGAGGTGAATGAGTAGGAGTGAATGGATGACGAAAGCTTTGAGAGAAAGGGGGATAAGAGGGAGAAAAACTAAAACCTACATATCCCCATTCAAATCAGCATACAAACACTCTTAATGCTCAACTCCCTCCCAAGAATCACATCATCTTCAGTTACTACACAAAAGTTGAAGAAAACCTCTAGCAAAGTACGGATGCAGCCTTAGCATCCATGAGTTTAATGTGCATGAAAAATTACATACGCTACAGTTACAGTACACACGAGTTGTGTTACTAAGTCTTTCAATAAATGGCACCAAACATATGCCACTGCACACTTGTGCACACTGAATTATGGTAGCCCCCTTGGATTGGAAGCCTTGATTAGACATTTTTAACAGTTCTATGCCATTTGACCTGGCCTTAGAGATGCAGTACTGGTTCCCATATTTTTGGTCCCTAAATTTACTCTTTGCCATGCTTTGAATGAAAAAGAGTGCCAGTGATCTATATGAGCAAACAACAAATCAGGCAATATGTATGAATGATCAGTGCTTAACTAATACAAAACAAAAACACACTCTAAACAGAGTGGGATAAAAGCACTTTCACTATAATCAAACAAAAATTGAAACGCTAAGGGCCGGATTTTAAAAAGGTTACGCACGCCGGGCCTATTTTTCAAAAGGCCCGGCGACTTGCGTACAGCCCCGGGACACGTGTAAGTTCCAGGGCTTTTCTAAAGGGGCAGGAAGGGGGGCAGGGCGTGGGCAGTCCGGGGCAGGGCGGGGGCAGGGTCAGAAGCTCCAGGCACAGTGGCCATTTGCCGCTGTGCTTGGGATCATGCGCCGGAAGTCATCCGGCGCGTGCAACTTGCACCTGCGCAGGGGCAGGTGCAAAAGATAAATTTAAATTTTTGGGGGGTTAAAGTAGGGCTAGGTGAAGGAAAGGTTAGGGGAAGGGGTGGGAAGGTCAGGTTAGGGGGGAGGGAATATGGGAGGGAACGGGGGAAGGCAGCGTGGCTCAGCACACACAAGGTGCATAACTGTGCACCCCCTTGTATGCACCGACCCCCGATTTTATAACATGTGTGCACCTGCGCTCGCAAGTTATAAAATTGGGCGTACATGCGCGGGCACTTCTTTTAAAATGTACCCCAAAGTCAAAGAAAAAATTCTTACAAAAAAAGTTTTTTATTACAAAAAATATTAATTAAATCATGTAACTATATTAAGTAATATTTGTACATGGTATACCCAATACTATATTGAACTAATAAAATACTGTTTTTCCAATATGTGCATGACTTTAAATCAGTAAACTGTATGCTATATTCAGAAGTATAAGAAACATGAAACCAATAAACCATGGTTAGATTTTATAAATGTACGCACGGGCGTACTTTTGTTCGTGCACCAGGCGCGAACAAAAGTACGCTGGATTTTATAAGATACGCGCATAACCGCGCGTATCTTATAAAATCCTGGGTCGGCGCGCGGAAGGGGGTGCACATTTGTGCAACCTGCGTGCGCCGAGCCCACCGCGCGCTGCCTGTTCCCTCCGAGGCCGCTCTGAAATCGGAGCGGCCTCGGGGGGAACTTTCCTTCCGCCTCCCCTCACCTTCCCCTCCCTTCCCCTACCTAACCCACCCCCCCCCCCCCCCCCCCCCGGCCCTATCTAAACCCCCCTCCCTGCCTTTGTTGGCAGATATATGCCTGCGGAAAGCAGGCATAAATCTGCGCGTGCCTGCAGGCTGCTGGCGCGCCATCACTCGGCCCGGGGGCTGGTCCGGAGGCCTCAACCACGCCCCCGGACCGACGTCACGCCCCCGGGCCCGCCCCCAAAATGCCGCATCACTCGCGGCACGCCCCCGAAATGCCACGTCACTCGCGGCACGCCCCCGACACGCCCCTCCACGCAAGCCCCGGGACTTATGCGCGTCCCGGGGCTCGCGCGCGCCACCGAGCCTATGCAAAATAGGCTCGGCGCGTGCAGAGGGGGTTTGGGGTAGGTTTTTGGGGGGTACGCGCGTACCCCTTTGAAAATCTACCCCATATGTATGTCATCAAAATCTCATTCATACAAAATATTTCCCAAACACTCACAGATGACAATAGACTCCTCATTCATACATTATACCTTACATACACCCAAATAACCCAACTAATACATTAAACAAATTAACCTGCTTAATACATTGAAAAACAATATCCAAAAATAATTTGTAAATTATAATATGACGGTGTTCCTCATGTCTGTCGTTGTAATATCCTGACAAGGCCCTTGTTTTGCCAGACTGGCTTCCTCAGGGAACAATCACATAAAGGGGACATCCCAAAGCACGCTGATTACATCTATAAGAATTAATGACAGAAACATTTTTTTTAACAAAAAACATTAAATTGCTAACAAAAAATTGAAATACCAAAATTAATTACCAAAAATTATTTACAAAAATAAAAATAAACCACTATTTTATATATTGCACATATCCGTGTAAAAGCTCCAGCTTAATATATTTAAAAATTATTATATGGTTACCTTAGCACATCCCCACAGGGGAGCTTTTACACAGATATGTGCAATATATAAAGCAGTGGTTTATTTTTATTTTTGTAAATAATTTTTGGCAATTAATTTTGGTATTTCAATTTTTTGTTAGCAATTTTATGTTTTTTTGTTAAAAAAAATGTTTCTGTCATTAATTCTTATAGATGTAATCAGCGTGCTTTGAGATGTCCCGTTTATGTGAATGTTCCCTGACGAAGCCAGTCCTAAATAAAAAAATAAAGGTGGGGGGGGATTTAGGTAGGGCTGGGGGGCAGGTTAGATAGGGGAAGGGAGGGGAAGGTGCGGGGGCAGAAGGAAAAATCCCTCCAAGGCCGCTCCGATTTCAGAGCGGCCTCGGAGGGAACGGGGAAAGCCATCGGGGCTCCCCTAGGGCTCAGCACGTGCAAAGTGCTCAAGTGTGCACCCCCTTGCAAGCGCCAACCCCAGATTTTATAACATGCGCGCGGCTGCGCACACATTTTATAAAATCGGGCGTAGATACGAAAATCTGGCCCTTATTGTTCTGCTGTCTGAGTAAATGATGAACCAGATTTTGAAAACACAAAAGTTGGTGAATGAGAAGTGGTTGCAATTGCCTCCATAGCATAATATAACCACTCATTTAAGTATCACATGGTGATTATTTAAAGATACACATTGGCCACACACTCTTACAGTTGAATTTTCAAAGGAGTTACACATGTAAATGTAACTATCATAGAAATTTTCAAAAGCCATTTAACTGTATAAATCCACTTAATGCAGGTAAATCCTATGGACAATTCAATGGCATATATTGTAGCAAGCCCACTTACACAGGTAGAAATGCTTTTGAAAATCGGGCCCTTATTATAAATTTAATGGATAATAAAATTATTCTGTTAGCTATACATAGTAACATAATAATAATGGCAGAAAAAAACCAAATGATCCATCCAGTCTGCCCAGAAAGCTTCCCTAGGTAGCAATTGCTGTTCTGTGCAGCAGCCTACCCCATGTTTCTATTAAGGGTAGGAACTGCCACTCCATGCAGTTTGTGACCCCTAGTTCTAATGTTTTCTTTCCAATGAAAAAGGTTTAAAATTTGTGCATCAGATACCTAAAAGTTTTTAATGAAATGAAGAAATGCGTGCAGGGGAGTAACTTGTTGGTGCGGCTATGGTCCTCCATTTATGATAGAACAAATATTTCTGCTTGGTTATAATGGAAATCAGCTCAGCTTCATCCTGGGCCGACAAATATAATATGGACCCCTGGTCAGCCGGGAATGTGTTAGCCCCCTTTGCGAATTGGCCTCTGTATCGGGGATAGATTTAAAAATAAATAAATGATTCCCTCCTACCTCTGTTAGGCTCCTTGTGCATCTCATGACAACAGATCATAATAGTTTTTTGGTTGCCCCTGACGCATGAGGAGCCTAATTTGAATTTGGCTCCTTCCATGGGTTTCCTTTTATACCCGGAGCAACCCCTGTGCTGCTCTCCCATTCGGAAGAACTTCTCCCACTCTCCTGCCATCGTTTTTGCTGTGTTACATGTGCTTTTGTTGTTATCTGTTTACAAGATGTTTGGCGTGCCAGGTGGGGTACTCAAGCAGAAAATGTAAACTTGGCGTGATTTGGAGTCTCTTGGGGTTGTGATGTGATGTGAGGTCTGGGTTCAAACCTGCCTATGACTGGCTCCTTGCTGGCCTTGGCAGGGGCCTGCAGTCAAGTAGCCTCAGGTCAAGTGACCTGGGGTAGTGTTAACTTGCTAGGTTGTGGCAATTATCCTACCAGGGCCAGTAAGTGGGATGGAATACTGCAGGTTATATATAATGACTTTGTTGTTTTGTTCAGATACTGGATTGCAATAAAGTTGCGGCCTTTGACCTCCCAGTCACGTGTGGATATGGATTATTACTTATGATTATGAGAGAATGGGCGTGAGGGTGCGAGGCTGGTCCAGGTTTTCTTCATATTATGTAGGTCTTCCTGTTTCTAAATGCAGCATATTTCTTGATTTAGGCCTGGATTCACCATTCTACCGCCCCGACTCCGCCCCAACTCTGCCCCTAGCAAGCTATCGCATGCGAAAAGGGACTTTTCACGTGCGATAGCGGCTTATCGCACGTGATAAGCCTTAGAAAATGACCCCCTTAGTTTTTAGACAAGAGCAGGCACAACTTGCTTGATTTACCTTGTATGTTTTTAGAGTCCATATCTTTATTTTATTATTAATCATTAAGGTTTGTTGCCCTTTTAACTCTGATCAAAAAATATTTGGGCTAGAGCTATCAAACACTACAATAATAAAGCAGCAGATTCAGAGATTAATTTTTTGGTGGGAGGAGACTGATAGTTCCTTCTTTCTCTTTTCTTTTCCAGCTCATTCAGAATCTGTGTTGGGTTTCCAATGCCATGAGTCTTCATTAGCAGCTATCCTTGGATTCTTCTCTTGTTTAACAGGCCCTTCCTCCCACTGTTTCTAGTTTGGTCATTGCAGCAGTGATCCTGAGGCCAGAGGCCATACACTAGGGCTACTTCCAGGACACAGCATTATGGGTTCTAAATCTGACCAAAAGGTGTCACCCTTTACAGTAACCATGACGCCCTTCCCCCAGGGGATATGAACAATGTCAGAGAACATCATAAATATTAGGGAAAAAAATCACTTGACTATGCTACTAATATCAAGCTGCATTTTATGATTCCAGAGGAATTTTTAGATGTCTTTAAAAAATAATAGTGAAACTTAGAAATATATACAATGGCAGATAAAGTCTATTAGACCCATCTAGTCTGCCCATTCATTTTAGGTACAGTGCCATAGACCCATTCTAATCTCCGGCTTTCTCCCTCACTTCTTCACAACTAGGGATCCTCTGTGTTTATCCCATGCTCTCTTGAATTCTATTACTGTTTGTCTGTACCACTGGAAGGCTATTCCATAAATCCATTACAGATATGCTTTCATTGTTGTGATCCTGCCCGCAAGGAGCGTGGGCAGGCTCTTACCTTCTCACAGCCAGTCGGGCTGCTGACGCTGCTGCTTGCTTTCTCCCTGAATCAGCTGGGGCTGTCCCCACAGCTGTTCCCATGCGGTCGGCTCCTCTGTTCCTGCCTTCCCCCGACGTGCTGCTGCGATCCCGGGCCCTTCAGTCAGCAGGCCGTCTCTGCTGGTGCCTGCTACAGCCCGGGTCCTTGCCTGGCTGGGAAGCCGTCCCTGCCAGTGCCTGCAGCCTGCTACAGCTCTCTACTCTGCCTGCAGTCTTACCTCTCCTCCTGGGGCTGTCTTCATGGCATGAGCCGTTCCTGCAGTCAGCCCTTCTCCTGCTTCAGTCCTTGCAGCTCTCTGTTCTCTCTGCCGGTGCCTGCAGCCAGCCTTACCTCTCTCTGCTTCTTCCTGCTTCAGTCCTTGCAGCTGGGAGCTGCTCCAGTGACCTGCCTTCACCCAGCTCCAGTCCAGGGCTGCTCCGCGGCTTCCTTGGGCCCTCCACGTGGCTGAGGATGCCACCAGCTTCCAGCTCCTCTCTCCAGCTCCCTAGGGCGCGGGCTCGCGCCTCTCTGCTCCTCTTCAAGGGCCAGCCAGGTGTGGCCCCCTGCTGACCCCTCCCTGGGCGTTGTCCACCTCAGCCCTACTAAAGGGCTCAGCTTTCAGTCTGTCTTTGCCTTCGCAAGGAGTTGGTCACTCCTGAGATCCTTCGCTCCAGGAAGTCGTCCGTGTTCCAGCACTTCTGCAAGGTCCTGTGTTTCGTGTTACCTGCCGGAGCTCCTCGTCCAGTCCTGATGTCTGCTTGCCATTCCAGTCCCAAGGTCTGTCTCTTGATCCAATACTTGTGTTCCAGTCCTGATGTTCCTGCTGTTTCAGATGTCCATGTTCCAGCCCTGAGGTGTGTCTCCTGTTCCAGTATCCATGTTCCAGTCCTGTTGTTCCTGCTGTTCCAGATGTCCTTGTTCCAGCACTGAGGTCTGTCTTAATCCTTGTTCCTGATCCTGATGCTTTAACCTGCCTCAAAGCTGCCAGGAGTGCAGCGTATCCTTGCCTCGAAGCTGCCAGGAGTGCAGCAACCTGCTCTTCCCTGTGCTCTCCCGCTCACAGGGTGGTCCGCGACTCAGTCCCGCGGGTGGTCTGAGTAGGGCGCCCTGAGGGACAGTGCCCATGTCTTCCTTCAGCCCTCGTTCCTGACTCCACCTCTGTGCATCCAGCACCTCGTCCTGAGTCCACGTCTGTGCATCCAGCACCTCGTCCTGAGTCCACGTCTATGCATCCTGCACCTCGTCCTGAGTCCACGTCTGTGCCTGAGTCTACGTCGTTCCTGAGTCTCGTCTGAATCCATGTTCCAGTCTTCGCTGCCCTGGCCTCCATCCGGCCTGCCGCTTCGTGCCGTACCCTGCGGCAGGTCCGAAAGGGCTAGGAACGGTCGGAGGACTGTTCACAAGACCAACATTGCGTTGTTGGGTCTTCCGAAGCGTGCAGGTCCGGAGGAGGGCCTGTCAGCCAGTCTTCACTCCAGCTTGCTTCCGTCCAGCCCATGCTCGGGCATGCCACGCCTCCCGCGGCATCTCTTCAGAGCCCTCTGGGGTTGAGCCGTGGCCCAAGGACACACATCACCCAGGAGTGGGATCGCTCTCCTAGCGCTCCACAACATTCATTTGAAATAAAATAAGAAATCTCAATGAAATGTTCTATTTCCAAAGAGCTGTATGTGATTGGGGGGGGGGGGGCTGTTGTGCACGAGCAAGAGAGGGACCTTGGGGTGATAGTGGCTAGAGATCTGAAGATGGCAAAGCAATTTGACAAAGCGATAGCTAAAGCCAGAAGAATGCTGGGATGCATAGACAGAGGAATGACTGGTAAGAAACAGGAGGTGACAATCCCCCTTTACAAGGCTTTGGTGAGGCTTCACCTGGAGTACTGTGTTCAGTTCTGGAGACCGTATCTCAAAAGAGACAGAGACAGAATGAAGGTGGTCCAGAGAAGGCTGACAAAAACAGTGGGGTGTCTCCATCAAATGACTTATGAAGAGAGGTTGAAGGACCTAAATATATATATCCTGGAGGAGAGGAGGTACAGGGGAGATATGATACAGACCTTCAGACACCTGAAAGGTTTTAATGATGCAAAATTGACAAACTTTTTCCGTTGGAAAGAAGTTAATAGAACTAGGGGTCACGTAATGAAACTCCAGGGACGATGATTCAAAAACAACGTCAGGAAATATTTGTTCACGGTGGTGGATGCCTGGAATGCCCTTCTGGAGGAGGTGGTGAAGACAAAAATAGTGAAAGATTTCAAAGGGGCATGGGATAAACATTCTATTATTGTTCTCTGCTTTAATGGCTGGGGGAAAAGAGGCAGGGGGAAAAGAGGAAAAAGGAAATTAGATTCAGACAGCAACCATTCAGACAGCAACCATCAAAAACATTGAGTTTTACGGTCTGAGAAAGCAAATAAGCATGGGGGTAATTTGCTCATGCAGCTGTTACTATCCTTGACCAATAAGCCTGATACTTTTGATGCAACTACAACATTGCTCTCTGCTTCAACGGCAAGAGGTAACAGGGAATTGGACTCAGACAGCAACCAACAAGGGCTCTGACTTTGATGGTTTGGGAAACTAAAAATGGGGGTGACTTGTATGGCGCAGCAGATGCTACCATAAGCTTGCTGGGAAGACAGGATGGACCGTTTTTTCCTTTTCTGCCATCATACTCTGTGTTTCTAAATTGCATTTACATTTATTTCCAAAGCAAAGTGAAAGAAAAATGATCAAAATTTTGTTTGCTTTTCATTGCATTTTGTTCTGAAAGGGATCCCTGCCCCCTGACAATGAATTATAGAAAAAAGCCCCGCTGGGCTTAGCTAAAGCCCCCTGGGGTCCCTTGATCCCTCCCTCCACCTCATCTTACCTTATCTATTGGTCACAACAGGGCAGAAGCGATTCTTAATTGCTCTTGCCCTACTGGTGCTATATTGTAAAATGTCATTGGTGGACCCATGTATGGCCAAAATGGTGCAGATTTTGAGTCGGCCAGCACCATTTTGGAATATGGCACCCAGCAGAGCAGGAATGATTAGGGACGCTACTGCCTGTTTGTGACCTATGGATGAGTAGGATGAGGAGGAAAGGGGATTCAGCAGGTTTGTAGGACTTTTGTTTTTTATTTTGCGTGAGTGGGTTTTAGTCTGGTTGTAAAATAGTGTGCACTAAAAAATAAAGCCCAAGGGAGTCACGTGATGTGTTGATTCAGAGTAGTTGCATTGCTGCTGGATCCTGTTGCCATCCCCGATTTTTGCTAATATTGAAGTCAGTACCCGCAAAGTTTTGGGCCATACACACAGATTCTGTGAGCGCATACAAACATCGATCATTACATGCAGAAATCACCTCCAGGAATGCCTACCAAGCCGGTAAGAAGAGAAAAAGAAAAAACCGACGATGAGTGCAAAAAAATGGCCACCATGACCGAAAACCTGGTTCAGTGCCGCTATTAATGAAATGGCAATGCAAGCGATTACTGAAGCAGTTAATGTGGCAGTCACGGGACACCTTATTACAATTGCCGAACAAATTGCTGACATTAAGCGTGTGCTAACGGAGTTTAGCCCGAGGGTGGAAGCACTAGAAGGCCGTATGACTGTAGTCGAAGACAATACCTTGCTTGCGGCAAGGAAAGTGCAGTCCCTGGAAAAGTTGGTTTTGGCCCTCGAGGAAAAAAATCAATGAATTAGAGAACCGCTCTCGGCGGAACAATCTAAGATTTATGGGCTTTGTGGAGTCTCTTGAGGAGTATAAGCTAGCTGAGATCCTTACTGATTGACTTCCAATGGCACTGGGCTTAGTTGATCAGATGGCGTCGTTGATTATCAAGCAGGCACTCAGGCTAGGCCCTAAGAAAGATTGCTCGATTCCTCAACTTCCAGCAGAAGCAGATGATTTGGCAAGCCTATTGAAAGATGTCAGGCCTGCAAATTTCAAAATGGCCACTATTAAGATCTTTCAGGATTTTTGTTACAAGGTGGCCACAAAATGGAAGGAATTTGGGCCTATATGTACTAATCTGGTGGCCAAACTATTTAAATTCACATTGCGGTTTCCAGCCAAGTTGAAGGTATGGAGCAAAGGTGTCTTACATGTTTTTGACACATTGCCGGATGCCCAGCGCTTTGTAGATGGTATATAGTGAAGAGGTCTGATGGGCCCTGAATGTGGAAATTTCAGTCTGCATTGCATGTGCTATTAGCGGCATGTCTGCTAAACCACATGACTGTGCTGTTTTCTTTCTCACAGGAAGATTTTCCTTGACTTTTACTTTATGCCTTTTCTGGGCTTACTTCACATTGTGTCGGGGGATGGCACCAGAACACTCACAGTGTGTCCCCAGCTATCTAGGCAGAGAGTTTATTTCCTACTGATTTTCTTGTAGGTTGAAGGGAAAGTGGGGGGCAGAGGGAGGGTTGATGGTCTTGGGGGGTTTGGGGGCAACCCACTCAAAGATGAGATTTATGCAATGTTCTCTCCATCTAGCTTGATGTTTCCCAGGTAGAGAGTCCATCAAGCTAGGATGAGAAACCTTGCACAAATCTCATCTTTGAGTGAGTTTCCTCACTTCGAAGGTCATCAAATCTTCACAAGAGACCACTGTTCTGTTCGTATGTCTCACTTTGAATGTCAAAGTGGCCCCTAACCCCCTACACTAATACCTAAACCTCACCTCGAGTTACTAGGTAGGCCTCCCATAGGGATATAAATTAGGGATGTGAATCGTTTTTCAACGATTAAAATTATCGTCCGATAATGTTTATATCGTCTTAAATCGTTATAGAACACGATACAATAGAAATTCTAACGATTTATCGTTAAAAATCGTTAAATCGTGTTAGTGCGCACTAACTCGAGTTAGTGCGCACTAACTCGAGTTAGTGCGCACTAACTCCCCGTTAGTGCGCACTAACTCGATTTAGTGCGCACTAACTGAAAATGATACAAATAAACACTTTCCAGGTCACTGAAGGTCAGTTAGGAATGAATATGTGTTCCTATTGGCTGGCTGCCCTCTTATCTATTGATGTTACCAAGGTTACCACTGAGGTGATGGTTGGGGGGATGGGAAATGGAACTGGAAACTAACGAACACCAACAGAAAATGAAACAAAGTGTTCACACTTCCCAGGTCAGTAAAGGTCACTTAGGAATGAATATGTGTGTATGTATTCCTATTGGCTGGCTGTGCTCTTATCTATTGATGTTACCAATATGGTTGGGAGGATGTGAAATGGAAACAGTTGGAAGCTTGACAAAAAAGTAATGTAATGATCAGCACTCACGTGACTAGAACTTGTTTGTTTATTATTTTTGTTAGCAGGCACCTGAAATGCTAGTGCATGTTGAATTTGCCAATCACTGTGCATTTTAGAAAGGTGGTCCTGGCTGGAACTGTACACAGTTCAAATATATGTAATTGATTGTTGGTAAGTGTATTTTTAAGTAGCCACACTGGCACCAGTATGTTTACTTTTCCTCCTACTTAACTCACTAGCTCAGCTTTGTAAGAAGGGCTTCTCTGCTTGTGTGTTGTTTTTTGTTTGGTGTGAGGAGAGCAGAAACATCAGATCTTTATTCAATCTACTACAGTCATCTCTTACAGTGCCCTATCCCTATTAATACCAGGAGTGTTGTGATCTTCCTGCACACAGTGCCCTAACCCTGATACCAGTCTGAGACAGCTCCCTCCCTGCATTACTAGTGAGAGGCTGGCTTCACAGACAGGGGGGAGCTGCCTGACCCTCACTCCTGACTTCCCCCATGTCCCAGCTAGTGAATGGTGTGTGGGTGAGGGGGGGGGGGGGAGGATGGTGAAGTCTGAGACAGCTCCCTCCCTGCATTACTAGTGAGAGGCTGGCTTCACAGACAGGGGGGAGCTGCCTGACCCTCACTCCTGACTTCCCCATGTCCCAGCTAGTGAATGGTGTGTGGGTGAGGGGGGGGGGAGGATGGTGAAGTCTGAGACAGCTCCCTCCCTGCATTACTAGTGAGAGGCTGGCTTCACAGACAGGGGGGAGCTGCCTGACCCTCACTCCTGACTTCCCCCATGTCCCAGCTAGTGAATGGTGTGGTGGGTGAGGGGGGGGGGTGGATGGTGAAGTCTGAGACAGCTCCCTCCCTGCATTACTAGTGAGAGGCTGGCTTCACAGACAGGGGGGAGCTGCCTGACCCTCACTCCTGACTTCCCCCATGTCCCAGCTAGTGAATGGTGTGTGGGTGAGGGGGGGGGGGAGGATGGTGAAGTCTGAGACAGCTCCCTCCCTGCATTACTAGTGAGAGGCTGGCTTCACAGACAGGGGGGAGCTGCCTGACCCTCACTCCTGACTTCCCCCATGTCCCAGCTAGTGAATGGTGTGTGGGTGAGGGGGGGGGGGAGGATGGTGAAGTCTGAGACAGCTCCCTCCCTGCCTTACTAGTGAGAGGCTGGCTTCACAGACAGGGGGGAGCTGCCTGACCCTCACTCCTGACTTCCCCCATGTCCCAGCTAGTGAATGGTGTGTGGGTGAGGGGGGGGGAGGATGGTGAAGTCTGAGACAGCTCCCTCCCTGCATTACTAGTGAGAGGCTGGCTTCACAGACAGGGGGGAGCTGCCTGACCCTCACTCCTGACTTCCCCCATGTCCCAGCTAGTGAATGGTGTGTGGGTAAGGGGGGGGGGGAGGATGGTGAAGTCTGAGACAGCTCCCTCCCTGCATTACTAGTGAGAGGCTGGCTTCACAGACAGGGGGGAGCTGCCTGACCCTCACTCCTCCGGGGTATTGTGATCTTCCTGCACACAGTGCCCTATCCCTGATACCAGGGGTGTTGTGATCTTCCTGCATGCAGTGCCCTATCCCTATTAATACCAGGAGTGTTGTGATCTTCCTGCATGCAGTGCCCTATCCCTATTAATACCAGGAGTGTTGTGATCTTCCTGCATGCAGTGCCCTATCCCTGATATCGGGATGTGTGCAAGAAGATCACAACACCCCCCGGTATCAGGAATAGGGCACTGTGTGCAGGAAGATCACAACACCCCCAGTATCAGGAATAGGGCACTGTGTGCAGGAAGATCACAACACCCCTGGTATTAGGGATAGGGCACTGTGTGCAGGAAGATCACAACACTCCTGGTATTAATAGGGATAGGGCACTGTGTGCAGGAAGATCACAATACCCCTGGTATCAGGGTTAGGGCACAAGTTCTAGTCACATTGACTGATCACATTACTTGTTTTGTCAAGCTACCAACTGTTTCCATTTCCCATCCCCCATATACTGTCAGTAGGAAACTTGGTAACATGAATAAATAAGAGGGCAGCCAATAGGAATACATATTCATTCCTAAACTGACCTTAACTGACCTGAAAAGTGTCAAATTGTTAGTGCGCACTAATCGGAAAAAACGATTTTTAACGATTTTTTAACTAAAAA
Source organism: Rhinatrema bivittatum (assembly GCF_901001135.1). Classification (NCBI taxonomy): domain Eukaryota; kingdom Metazoa; phylum Chordata; class Amphibia; order Gymnophiona; family Rhinatrematidae; genus Rhinatrema; species Rhinatrema bivittatum. The sequence goes on from NC_042615.1 coordinate 417,547,664, forward strand.
ATCGTGCCTAAGACGATTTTCTTGCCCTGCCACACGATTTCTATCGTTAAGACGATATGGAAAACGATTCACATCCCTAATAAATACCTATCTAGGGAGCAGCTCTCATGGCTAGTCTCTCTCTCTCTGGTCTGAGCAAGCTCCCTGGGACCATTAAAAATAAAATTGTGATAAACTGTCTATTAGCATAAAACACACCCCTTTTGCTATCGCATTTTGATAATTCCAAGCCTTAGACAGCCAAAACAAATTTTTGCTCAGTTACAGCTCCTTCATTTATTGCCTGAACAGGTAACGAACCAGAATAAACCGATTACTATGCGGGAAGTATCAGTGGTTATAAAAGAGCTAAAGTTGCATAAATCAACAGAGCCAGATGGCTTAAATTCCTTGTTTTACAAATCACTCCAAAATTTTGAATGCCTGATCTCTGTGCTCTATTTAACCATATGATACTGCACCGTGACCTACCAGACTCTATGTCAGTAGCAGCTATTACGATCTTACCTAAACCTTGGAGGGATTTAACTGACCCTGGTTCATATAGACCTATTTCTTTATTGAACCAGGATGTTAAGATTTATGCTAAGATTTTAGCTAATTTACTAAAGCATATTTTACACGCTTTGATTTCCCCAGACAGACAGGATTTGTTTTTGGCAGGAAGCCTATTACAAATATAAGGCGATTGTTATTGACGCTGGAAACATGTCATACCCAGAAAGTAGCTGACCCTCTATTAATCAATTTTAAAATAGAAAAAACCTTTGATTAAGTGGCCTGGGACTTTTTATTTACCGCTTTGAGGGACTTTGGTTTTGAAGGTTCCTTTCTTTTGGCTATCCAACTGCTTTATAAAGATCCTAAAGTGTTTATATGTCTTAATGGTGCCACATCTCCCTTATTTTATCTGGAGAGAGGAACTAGGCAGGGCTGCCCGTTGTCATCTCTCTTGTTTGTTTTGTCATTGGATCCATTGGTGTGCAAAATGTAACAGGATTTAGCTATTACTGGCATTACTAGTGGGCCCCATGAGTTGAATCTCCTGCTTTTGAGGATGACATGTTGATAGTGTTGACTAATGCCCAAATTACTCTGCCTTTACTTTTGAGACATATTCATAACTTGGGCTCCTTCTCTGGTTTAAAATTAAACTTATCTAAATCTGAAGCTATGGATATTGGTGGTCATTTCTGTGATACCTGGCCAGATTTCCTGCTGGCCTGGGCAAAAAATACTGTTAAATATTTAGAGGTTAAAATATATAGATTCCCGGATATGTGGTACAAATTTAATATCTTTCCACTGCTTCAAGGGTTTCAAAAAAAATTGTATAGTTGGAAGCATTTTCCTTTATCACTACAAGGTTGAATGGTCTTGGTTAAAATGGTTTTGATACCCAAATTATTATATTTACTTCAGATGCTAACGCTCTTCCTAACAAAAAGAGATATCAATTTTCTTCAAAAAGTGTGTTCCCAATTCTTTTGAGGTTTCAAGAGGTCAAGGCTATGTTTTTCTGTTTTTGTGGCTAAACCCAATAGTATAATATACTTGGTCAATTCCCAAACTGGGGCTCTGCCTTCTTATCTTGCTAATTCTCTGTTAATAAGTTCTATGTGAAAATGTTGGCATGCCCTTCAGCAGTACTTGGGCTTATCGTGGAAATTGTCTTTTTCCTTGCCATTGTGGGGGCAATGTCTACAATCTACAATTTTTGCCCAGGTGGTGTAATGAGAATTTTTCATGACTTTATCACCATGGAATTGCTAGTTTAGCTCTTTTTATTAATGTACAAGATGGAAAGTTCAGAACCTTTTCTTATTGTTGTCAATCTCTTTATTTTACCAATTCTAATTATCTTGTGTATATGCAATAGTTCGCTATCTCAAGGCCATGTCCGTAGATGATATATGATCCTTAACCAATGGTCCATTTCAACAATTTGTACAGTTGCATGCAACAACCCAAGTTTCCATTTCCCAGTATTACAAAATTTTTATATTCATCTTCTAAATATATCGTTTATACAACCTTAGCAGGTACATGGTCAAAAGACCTATAATGTATGTTATCTGAGGACGATTTATATGATTCTGATCAACTGGTGGGAAGCAGTATTGGGTGCAGTGTACTGGGAACTACATGTTAATATTCTGCATAGAATTATTTTTGGGCACACAAGGCCTACCCAGGGATACCCTTTAGGGGCAAAAGGGTTCTCAGTAGAGGACCAAAGACCTGTGAACCTACTCTAAACTCTAGGGAGGCAAGCACCAGTGATGGATCGTGTTGCGAGAGACAGTGTAGGCTAGAGGAATCCTGTTTTAGAAGGGATTATTTCACCCTGTTTCTTTGGGGAAAGTCATCCTCGCTGGCTGTACTTACTCAGAGGACAGGGGCTGAAGACCAGAGAGCCCATTCACAACCTGAATGTGGCAAACACCTGCAAGACTAAGAAGATGTATCCAGTTAAACTTTAAAGTATTTTTTGCACTTGTGTTAAGTAGAAAGGTTTTTGGATCCCCCTTCCTACTGGGATTTCAGAGCGGAGAGCATGTGATCCCACTGACTTTTCTCTAAGAGAAGTCCCCAGGAAAAAAGACCAATCAAAGATGAAAGGAACAACTAAAGTAAAGGAAGGAAAAACAAGTATCAGGAGATCCCATCTGGATTTCCTCCCAAGGGATCAGGACACAGGTTGGGTGTCTGAGGAGAAGATGTCTAAAGGTAGGATTTTTTCAGTAAAATGGGGGAATTCTCTAACAGGATTCCCACACGGCTACTGGGAGAGTTATGCTAATTTAAAATCACCATGGTTTTTATCAAGACGCTTTGTGTCAAAGGACACATAGCTACCCAGAAATATTATTTATTTTATTTATTTATTTAACATTTTTTTATAGACCGACATTCGTTGGGAACATCACATCGGTTTCCAGAAAACAAATGATGCAGCGTAACAAGGCTTTACAATAAAATTAATTAAGCTAGGGGGAGGGGCATTAAAACTATAACAGGCAAACTTTACAATAAAATTAATTCAAACTAGGGGGGAGGGGAATTAAGACAATAACAGGTATGCTTATCAATTTTGTACAAATGGACTTTATTTAACTCTACCAATCAGCAAATGTTATTTTAACATCCAGACCTCGTCCTGTTTGAGTTATTACAGCCTCTCACCTCATGGGAAGCACAAAATATACATACACTGATGACTTAATCTAGGCCATAAGCAAGAGCTTCCCCACAGGGATTAAGAGTCAGCATGGAATGGAATAAAATGGCTAGCCAGAGCAGCCCCTGAAGTTATAAATTAGTCGTGTATCCTTACGAGCAGCAATTCTCCAAAAAGAGGCTACCGTTATAAGGATGAAGACAGGCTATGTTACATCACAGCTTCAAAACATGGCTCAAGAACTGGTGTAAAGAAAAGGTTTTGGATAAATTCAGGATTAGAAAGATTTTGCATCAGTAAATAGAAAAAAAAACACAAAAGTAAAGATCCCATAAAGTTAGGGAAGACAAGAAGGGCAGGAATGAGGTTATATAGAGGGATGTGTTCAAGAGTGACAAATCCAAGAAATCATGAAACAAAGCAGAGAGGATCCCTACATGCAAAGAAATGAAGGGAAAGCCAGAGATCAATTGGAGTCTAAGACTATGCACCCAGAATGAAAACAGTCAGAATAGATGAGTCTTACCTGCTGTTATTTTCTCTGTTTCTATGAGGCAAAGCAAGAAGAAATATCTGGAAATCTATGAGCACAAATGCTCATAGTTTAGGTAATAGAATTCCAACCTTGTTAACTCTGGCCTAGAGCAACTAAGCTGTGATGTTTTTTCAGGAGAAGGGTCACACTATTACGGGGGGGGGGGGGGGGAGGTGTTGTCACCACAATAGTGGGGACCCTCCCCCAAAAAGCATCATGGTTCTATGGTGCATCCTTTTGTCTCGCACGTGGGATAAAAGAAAGTGCCTAGTGGCCCTTTAATGCAATGGTAGCCCCAAACTCAAGGGACCACCATTGCCTTAAAGGGCTGCTGCCCCCCCCCCCCCAAAAAAAAACCATAGAGGAAAGTGTCCATGCAGCAAAGGCCCCAGCCTCTCTCCCCCCCCCCCCCCAGTCCAAGATTAAGTAGGATCCTGGGTCTCTGATACTCCTTTCTCTCACAAAGTCCAAGATTAAATAATGTCCCAGGCCTGGGCACTCCTCCCCCCACCCTGAAAGGTCAAATACAAAAAAAATAGACCACCCAAGCTCCAGTTCCCCTGCCAACACCCTTCCCCCACTCCCAAGTCCCCTCCTGCACCCCCCAAACCTTAAAATCAAGTTTCAGGTCCTGCAGTGGAGCTGGGGTGCTCCCTCACACCCAGCCTGCTCAGAGCCATTTATCAAAATGGTGCCAACCTGACCTTGCTCCAGCCACATGGCTGAAGCGAGGTCAAGTCAGTGCCATTTTGAAGTGGTCCAATCCCTGGACATTCCCAGTCACATGATGGGGGCAAGTTCAGGTCAGCGCCAGGTGTGAGGGAGCGCCCCAGTCCCACTGCAGGACCTGCAACTTGATTTTAAGGTTTGAGGGGTGCAGGAGAGAGGTCAGGGGAGGGTGTGGGGGGGGGGGGGTGCCAGGACTCGAGGGTCTATTTTTTTGTATTTGAGTTTTTGGAGAAGGGGAGATTGGGGCCCAGAACCCTACTTAATCTTGGATTTGGGGAGGAAGGGGGTCTGGGCTGTTGCCATGAGGGCACTTTCCTCTATTTTTAAACTTTTGGAGGGAACATAAAATAGGGGGGGAAATCCTGAAGTAGCTGCAAATGAAAACTCATGTCACAAGTTCCAAGCCTGGATTCTGATTGAGCTGGAAGTCCAAAGGAGCAGGAATAAACTGATGGGTCACAATTTAATAATTTCACCAATAAAGCAGTTCATAACACTTTGTGCAGCTAGAAAAAGCTTGCAGGAGAAATTTCACAACCTGAGCTAATGATTGTATTCCATTTGACACTGAAGAAAGTACAATGAAAACATGTCATGTTCTACATATTATTTCTGCATAAACCACAGAATTTCTTGCAATCTCAAATACTGACATGAAAAACGGCAATGAATTTCAGTTTAAATTAGCAGGTCCTTCATTTTACAGGCAGTTCATCAAATAAATCAATAGGTCAATTAATTAGCTCATAGATTTCTCTCTTTCCTTTCAAGCTAAAATAAGCGATGAAAGGCAAGTCAATATTACTATTTTATCACACAAACCTATAGTGACTGCCTAGTAACATACCGTTCTGTATCGTTACAGTGTTCGCTGTCAGATGGGGACATGTTTTCACAAGTTTGGTGATCTATCTTCCCAGAGGTAAACTAAAACTTTCTGTGGTATCTAAGATTCTTTTTTTCAGGGTTCAGAATTAGCACAGTATTTGGAATGAATACTGACTGCCAAAGAACAAGAAAGATATTTTCAAATGCTGCATTTGCAATATTAGTCTGATTATAAGATGAGGGTATTTTTTGAAATGAGCCTTTCTAAAAACCTTCTTTACCTTATAATCACAGCAAAGTGCAAAAGCCAGTCCTGCAGGCCCCTTGATGGACTCACAGCCTGAAAACTTTGTGGCTCCCTGATGTGTTCATGACCTGAAAACACGTGGCCCAAACAACTGTCTCCCTCCGAGAGCAAAATATTTCTTTCCTTTCCAGGCTGTGTCTTGATCAGGTGAAGACGCTCATGCATACTGCTGTGACTGTCCCAGACATAGATTTAGCAGCACATACCTAGGAGAGACGTATGTGGGCTCTCTGTAGTTCTTTGCTAGATATTGCTTTATAAATAGTGCCAAGTTACATTTTTTTTTTTTGAGTTGACAAGTCAATATCGAGTTGGCTGAAACCCTTCAGAAAGATTAAGGAGGGAATCAAAGTACAAGTTTCTATTTTGGCATCAGGAAAAGTGGGGGTTGTCTGAAATTCAAGACTAACTTATAATCAAGTCAGTAAGGTATACGGCTAACTGGAGTAAGGGAAACCCCTTACCTTGGGCTGAGAGAAGCCCCCAGAAAGAAGATGACAAGAGATCAGAAGCAAGAGCATGCTACAGACCACAAATCCCCAGAGCACTAGATGGACTACATCTCCCAGAACTGACTGGGCGATGATGGACCAATGGACTCTAAGATTGAAATTCTTGAGTGTTCAGAGAATGGGGGTCCCAAACTCCCCAGAAGTAAGGGGGAACTATATATTCAGAGAACTGGAGAGGAAGGGGGAGGACAAGAACTAGAGGACTTCTCTATGATGAAAGAAGGGGAATTTCTTCTGCAACAAGAGATAGAGGAAGGCATAAAAGAAAAGCCAGAAGAGATGAAGGTGATAGAAACAGGTAAATCTGGAGAGACCTGTGTTTTGTTTCCAGGTATTTCAAGTATACATACATATGGCGATGTAATAGTTTTACATTAATATATTTACTTATTTTTATTTTTGATTTGTTGTATGGTTTTCTTTTTTATGTTATTAACATAGATTTTACTACTATTGATGTATCTTAACTAATTTTATTGTGTTACCAACATGTTGTGAATTGGTATGATGTTACCACGAATATCGGTATATAAAAATAAATAAATAAAATAGATATGTTCATATACTTCTTTAAAATAGGTACAGAAAGATTTGTTCAATATTTAAAGAAACCAGAGATTATAGAACTAAATGGACACACTGTTGGGAGCAGGGTCACATCTATTAAGTGTTATGCTAATTAAAAAGTGAGATAAAATTGATACAATTTTGCTGTCTTAAATATTTACATGATAATTATGGCTTGGACAAATAGATGAGTAACCATCATTTTGTTCTATTTACTTTGAAAAAGATGATATGGTTTGACAGATCCATAAACAAAACAGTGAATATTTCACTTTTTACATATATTTTTACCATATAACCATCTCAAAAGAAGGAAGAAAACACAATAAGTATAAAACCTGATCCACTAAGATTTTTTTCCCATAGACTCAAAAAAGGAGAACAACTTTAGTGAAACAGGGCCTCAGTGTTTCTTTTTTTTAAAAGGAATGATGCCTGATTTGAAATGCTATCTATGTATTGTTGTGCTATTTTTACTTTGGCTTTTTTTCAGTCAGTGAATGTCTTCTGCAAAAGGCAGATCCTCCATAACACTAAAGTGCCTCCACACCTTTGATGTCATCTGGGATCCCCTCTCTGGATCCTTGGGTGATGTTTCTGGGGTTAAAGACAAACCAGGAGATAAAAGGCCAGGGGCATCCCTTATGCTCTTGACTACCTACTGTTATTGAGGTGAGCTTTTGGCCCTGGCAGAATCACCTTCTGTCTCTAGAGCTATGCTACCCAGCTGTTCTTGCTCACCAGATCTCATGTTAGCAACAAAAGACTGGAGCAGGTGGCTTGCTTCTTACCCAACACTGTATCTCTAGCTAGTTTCCCCCTCTAAAAAAAATCTTTTGTTATTAGTCTTTATGATCCTATGCCTGTTGTTATCACCTCTGCTACTTGTGCTGGCCCCATGTCTAAGAACAATCTTCCTTCTTCCTCTTCCATTGCCAGGTTTGCCTCTTGATGCCAGTGACACGATGGCATTTATTAACCAGTTCATTAGTGGGTAGAGATTTTAGTGTTACAATGTTTGTATACTCTAGTGTGGACATACACAGACAGCAGGCCAGTCTGTCACTTTTAATACAAATAGATGCTTGCTAACTATTTACGCTAAATCAAACTTAGTACAAGAGTCACACATACAAGAGTTAGTACACTGTCTCTATCACAGTGAAAACAAGTTGCCTCTTTGACAGTTAATGCACACACTGCAAGAGAGAATCAATCTCTGTATCTTTCCTGCAGATACTGCACTGATATATGCTGATTTAGGATTTTGCTGCACCTAGGGACTTTTGGTGTCTTCACCCTCCATCTTCTCTAAGGGTCTGTTACAGGGTAGCAAAGGACTGTTCTCGGATGAATGAGACTCAGCAGAGCTGAAAGGCAGCAAATCCTAGCCAACCTGCTGCTCCTAAATATTTACTGCCCTAGGGGCAAATGTAATGGGTGCCTATTAACATATCCAGGGCTGCTGCTACTAACACTCCAATCCATACCTGAACACAGTGACAATGATTATAACAATACACCTTGCTTTCTCCTCTATATAAATCATGTTGATAAGCTGTTCTTTAACTCTGAACTTTGAAGCAAAGAACTTCAAAACCACTGATTTCTCCCTCTGAGATCCAACAGAGGGATGCCTGAGCAAGCATAATTTCACTCACTCCTGAAAAAAAATGATGAAACCATGGTATTCAGTTGCCAGCTGAGATAATATAATTGAAAAAGTGCTTCAGCATGATTAATCCTGCTCAATCTCTATCCCATCCCCAACTGACTTCACTCTGTCTTAGGTATTGCTTTGTTTGTTCTCCATAGACTTTAATGGCAGTGAACTGAATCAACCAAAAAAGATTTGGGATTTTTTAGTTCCTCATTATTTTGATGTGGTTACTACAAACCAACCTGAAAACCAACTCATCACATTTTCCTATTCTGATTCAGCCCCTCCCTGGCACTATCTGAGAACCTCAAATTTGCTGCTATGGCCTCATTATTTACTACTTACTCTAGGTCTTTATTTATCTACCTATCTTTTCTAGATTCAGACCTTGTGATGCTACTATATGTATTTTATAGACCATCTTGGCCATTAGACCTTTAGTATGCTGCTAATGCCCATTCTTTGTTTAAACTGTTTTTTTCTAAATGCTGTATTCTGCCTTTGGTAAATTTCCTAATCAAAAAGTGAGTAATAAATTCCAATAACAATAATAAAGTTTGTAATGAAAAGAATTAGCACTGTTTCATTTTAATATTTATGATACAAAAAAATTTAACTACCTCAGAGATTTTCTAACATGAAACCATAATAATCACAAAGAAGTTACTCACTGAAAAGATTATTATTACATAATTCAAATAAAAGTAGAAACATTCTTTATAACTCTATCATGCATAAGAGAAGGTTGAAACAGGTTTGCATAATGATATGCTGCTGGTGAGGTGCCAACCAAACATAATTCATTATTTCCAGCCTGCCACTCTGGACCACACACCCTTCTCCTCTTACTTTAAATACTGTATGTTATTCATAATAGAAAGAGAAAAGAAGCATTTATGTTTTGGGGACGAGGGAAAAGTGTTACCTATAAAAAGAGAAAAAAAAGTTTATGCAGTTTTTATTGCTAATTTTCAGCCACTAAGTACACCTTTGAGACATGGATGAGACAAATGCCCTGGTTTCCACTTGCAACATTTTCTGCTGTAAAGCCACTAATGGTTGAATTTTCAAAACATTTATTCATATAAACATTAGCATATATACGCGTACGTAGCCTGTGTACTTGCAATCATTGCTATTTTATAAACTTCATAATTATAGAAGTATTTTTGGTTTTATGCGCACATTAATGTATAAAGAAGGGGCGGTCAGGGCGTTCCGAAGCGTAGCCAAGAGGTATAAGGGACTTATGCATGCACATCACTCTTTTATAAGGGACTTATGCATGCACATTCGGCAACTTATTTGCTTAATTTTACACCTGCTAATTATCTTGTGCAATTGATATATTAGACTCGTCTATTGTTTGCTATTGGTTAGGTAGGAAGGGTGGGTGAACTGTAGGAAGTTCAGAATGAAGAAAAAGAAAGGTCTTGATGACCTGGAAAGGACTGGGTGAACTGGTGGAGATTTTGGCAAACTGGTGATTTCAATTATACATGCAGGTTTTAAAATATACCGACTTCTGCATGTAAACAGGATTTTTCGGGCGGATTTTAAAAGCCTTGCTCGCGTAAATCCGCCCGGATTTACGCGAGCAGGGCCTTGCGCGCCGGCGCACCTATTTTCCATAGGCAGCCGGCACGCGCAGAGCCCTGGGACGCGCGTAGGTCCTGGGGTTTTTGGGAGGGGGCGTGTCGTGGGCGGGACCAGATGGCACTACGTTTCGGGGGCGGGGCGGGGCATTTTGGGGGCGGGACCGGGGGCGTGGCACCGGCCCGGGGCGTGGTCCAGGCCTCCGGACCAGCCCCCGGGTCGGAGGACGGCGCGCCAGCAGTCTGCTGGCGCGCATAGATTTACGTCTGCTTCTCGCAGGCGTAAAACTACAGACAAAGGTAAGGGGGGGATTAGATAGGGCCGGGGGGGTGAGTTAGGTAGAGGAAGGGAGGGGAGGGCAAAAGAGAGTTCCCTCCGAGGCCGCTCCGATTTTGGAGCGGCCTCGGAGGGAACGGAGGCAGGCTGCGCGGCTGCCAAAAATCGGCAGCCTTGCGCGCGCCGATCCAGGATTTTAGAGGATACGCGCGACTATGCGTGTATCTTATAAAATCCAGCGTACTTTTGTTTGCGCCTGCTGCGCAAACAAAAGTACGCGATCGCGCTGTTTTTAAAAATCTACCCCTTTATGAACAAGTCACAATTTTTTTGTGTGCAAAATATATGTGTGTATATTTTTAAAATAGGTAAGAAAGGTACATGTTTCAATGCATTGCAGCTAATCGCACATAAGAAAAGATATATGTTAAGCATATGTTAAGGGGTAATCATATGTGTATTTTATAATCTGTGCATACTTAATATAATCTAGAGTTGTACTTCTATATTCTGGGTGAAATCAGTTTGGAGTTGGAATAAAATTGATCAACTGGATTAAGATCTTGTACACTACCCTAGTGAAACAAATTCTAATAACAGAAATATTTCATTTCCAATATCCTTGGTCTAGGGAATGTGATAGGAGTATCCACTGTCACTCCCACATTTAGTCTGGTCTGATGTATGCGTTAAAGGCAATGAATGATTTAATGTTCGTTTCAGGGTTGCGTTCTCTGGAATGCTCCCCATTCAATGTGCGGGACTCCAGAGGTAAGCTGAATTCCAAAATCTCAATGTGTGGATGAGATGATAGTGGAAGAGGGCTTTAGACTTGTTAGGAACTGGGGAACATTTTGGGGGTGACTTTTCCAATGACCAGAGTGAAACTAGGCTACTGGTGCTAACTTTTTTTTTAACTCTTTCTTTATTTTAGAATTTTACAGCATAAAACAACTCAACAATGATGTAAAGCAGACAGTACAGTACAGCAATGAATGAGAAAAACATACTATTAAAAAGGAGATAGAACATCTTTTAAACTAGACCATGGGAGAAAACTGACAAGTACTCAGAAGAGTATGATTTGAGGGAGGTATCTGCCAAGGATATTTGTAAATCAAGGAAGCTAGAATATTCCAGTAGAGAGTTTATGATTAAGGCTGAAGTAGCCAAGATGGATGTAGCCAAAGAGCATACAGATGTGAATGACCCTTCACTGCCTGTATCATTTGCTAATAAGCAGGTTGTGAGTAATGAAAGTACAAATAAAAAACCTACTTTAAAATATCCATATGCAAATCACAGTAGTCTGAATAGTAAGAGTGATGAGTCAGAATGTATAGTATTATAGGAGAATATAGACATTATAGGTATTTCAGAGACATGGTAGAAGGAGAAATACCAGTGGGACACTGTGATGTTAGGGTATAAATTATATTATGATAGGGCAGATCTAATTGATGGAGGGTGGTGCAATATAAAAGATGGCATAGGGTGAATGTGAGAACTTTGCAATCTTTTTCAAGTGGATTAAGGGCATTTGCAAGCAGTTTGATTCCATTGATACAGCTATGGGATCCACTGTCAGGATTGTCGAGGCAAAGTGGGATAAATTTGCAGCAATATCCCAACATGAGATTCTTCAAATAATTTCTAAAATGAACTCATCCTTGTGTCATCTGAACCCCTGCTCCACTGCCCTTTTGAAGTTAATTCATGAAGTCATTAGTGAACATATATCTAACATTGTTAATCTTTCTCTAACTGAGGGTACTTTACTTGCTTCTTTCAAATGTGCATCAATTCATTTGTTATTAAAAAGACAAAAAAGCCATCTACTAACTCTTCTGATTTTGCCAATTATTAGCCACTTTTGTCCCTTTCTTTTCTCACTAAAGTGATTGAAACAGTGGTATTTAATAAACTCAATAACTATCTCGAGGAGCTTTCATTTTTAGTTCAGCAATAATTTTGTTTTCTGAAGTTTCTGAGTAATGAGACCCTTCTATTATTAAGTTTCCAGACAATAACACATGATTTTGACAACAGCACATGATATGTTATAATACTTTTAGACTTATTTGCTGATTTGATATATTAAACCATCATATTCTTCTCTCCTGATTGTCTGATATTGGCATTTCCAGTTCTGTGTTGTGTGATTTAAATATTGTCTCACTGACTGTAAGCAACAGGTCAAAATTATAACCTCCGCTCATGGTGCCAAATCACTACAGGTGCTCCCCAGGTCTCCACCCTTTCTGCTGTCCTTTTTAACATCTATCTTACTCTAGTTTGCAAGTTACTCCCCGAATTGGGGGTCTGCTGCAAAATATATGCTGATGATATTCAGTTTTTTGTACCCATTATCTCTTTGTGGAACAATACTTTCAGGTTTATTTCCATCTGTCTATCTGCCAACATGCAATGGTTACATTATAATAAGGTCAAGAAGACCAAGGTTATTATCCTCAGCAGATTCCTTTTTACTGATGCACCAACTACTATTATGCATGAGGATCAATTCCACTTGCTACGGTAATCAGATCTGGAATCTTGAAATAATTCTGGATTTTGATCTCGCCATGCGCTCATATATTAAATCCATAGTAAAAGGTTATTTTGCTAAGTTACAGATGCTTAGGGAACTAAAATGTTTGCTTGAACCAGAAGATCTTTGGATAGTTCTCCAATCACTTGTCTTGTCAGGAATAGATTATTGTAACTCACTTTACATTAGCATCCTTCAGAATGCACTTCAAGCCCTCCAAATAATTCAGAATACTGCTGCCCATGTTTTAACTTGGACACATAGTTATTTATTTAATAGTTATTTATAAACTGCCTTACCTATTTAAATAAATCATCCAAGATGATGTACAACAATCAATTATAAAACAATCAACAAAACATCCAAAATCTGAAATACACATATGATACAAATAAAATATAGAATAGCTCAGTCTGACTCTCCAAAGACCCGTCTTTGGTTGTTACCTTTAGCCATTAGACAAGTCTTTAATTTTTTAAGAAATTTTAGCAGATCCTCTTCCCCCTAAGTGCTTAAGGCAGCTCATTCTTCATCTAGGGAATGATCATAGATATCACCCTATTACAAAGCTTGGCATGGTTTAAACCCTTAGATGGTATTAATTGCACCAGATATTGCTGATGTAATTTTTGTAGCCTACTTGGTCTTCACCAAGTCAGTCGATCACATAATAAAAGAGCTTATTACCCCTGTTCTTCATTCATTACTTTGGCTTCCTGTACTGTTCATAAATTGTTGAATAACTGTCCTTCATGGATGACAGCCACTCTCTAGTTTTAGAACCCTGCATGCTCTCTCAGTTCTACTGGTTAAGGATTAGGGAATAGCCACTAGGGATGTGCAGACCAAAAGTTTATGTTCATAAGTCCATAAGTCGAAAGGGGGGGTCAATTTCGGTCAATATGGACATATGGAGAATTCCATAAGTTGAGTCTATGTCCATACGTGCAAATAAAAATTTAAACCCCTCACCCTCCTTAATCCCCCCCCCCCAAGACTTACCAAAACTCCCTGGTGGTCCAGCGGGGAGTCAGGAAGCCATTTCTGAACTCCTTTGCGAGGAGCACGTGACGTCGGCCAAAAGTTCCTTTTGGGTGCAACGAGGGTCCCGGAGCGAACGCGCGGGGAATCACATGACGCCACGTCACTCTGATGTGACGCCGACATCACGTGCTCCTCGCAAAGGAGTTCAGAAATGGCGTCCTGACTCCCCGCTGGACCACCAGGGAGTTTTGGTAAGTCTTGGGGGGGAGGATTAAGGAGGGTGAGGGGTTTAAATTTTTATTTGCACGTATGGACATAGACTCAACTTATGGAATTCTCCATATGTCCATATTGACCGAAATTGACCCCCCCTTTCGACTTATGGACTTATGAACATAAACTTTTGGTCTGCACATCCCTAATGTTAATAGACATAAGCACTGGGAAGATAGATGTAAAACAGTAGTAAGATGGCCAAGAGAGAATCTGAGAAGAATCTTGCCAGTGAGGCAAAAATAATAATAATAACAACTTTCTCAAGTGCATTTAAAGCAAAAAAGCTTGAGAGTGAGTCACTTGGGCCACTAAATGATTGAGAGATAAAAGAAGCACTCAGGGAGGACAAGGAAATAGCAGAAAAACTGAATGGATTCTTTGCCTTGGTCTTTACTGAGAATCATATTGGGAATATACCCATTCATAAAACATTCTTTAATGGTGGAGTTTTTAAGCAACTAAAACAAAAATCTGTGATAATGGAGGATGTAATAGATCAAATCGACAAACTAAAGCATAACAAATCTCCAGGACTGGATGGCATCCCCCCAGAGTTCTAAAAGAACTAAAACATGAAGTTGTTAACCTGTTATTCATAATCTTCTACCTATCATTTAAAACAGCCACAATACCTAAGGTTGGAAAGTGGCTAATGTGACACCTATTTTTAAAAAAGGACTCCAGGGTTGATCTGAGAAGCTATAAATGAGTAAACCTGGCTTTTGTGCTGGGCACAATGGTGGACGCCATTCTTAAAAACAGAATCACTGGCCCTATAGATGGACATGGCTTAATGGGAAGAGTCAACATGGTTTTAGGAAAGTGAAGTCATGCCTTACCAATCTTTTAGATGTTTTTGAAAGTAGATAATGAGCCAGTTGGCACAGTATATTTGGATTTTCAGAAGACATCTAAAAAAGTACCCCATGAGAGACTCCTCATGAAATTACAAAGTCATGAGATAGGAAGCAGTGTCCTAATGTGGATTGGTAACTGTTAAAAAGACAGGAAACAGTGGGTAAGACTAAATGGTTATTTTCCAAATGGAGAAATGTCATTATTGGAGTACCACAGGGATCGGTACTGGAAACTGTGCTGTCTGACTTATTCATAAATGATCTGGAAAAGGGAACAATGAGTGAGGTGATCAAATTTGCAGATGACACAAAATTATTCAAAGTTCTTAAAATGCAGTGGCTTGCAAAGTACTACAGAGGGACCTTGTGATTAGGAGACTGGAGCACTGAATAGCAGATGAAATTTAATGTGAGAAAAGTACAAAGTGATGCATATAGGGAAAAATAATCCCAACTACAAGAACAGGATGCTGGGGTCAAGCATCCTGGAGTTCTTGTGGATAATATGTTGATATACTTATGTTCTTATTATGGCTGAAACTGAAACAAAAATCAAGTCATTCCAAAATATCTCAAAATTTTTGGATATTTTCATTTCAGCAAATAGTGTACGCTGTTAGCAAATAGTGCATAACAGACATAAGATTTAAAAAGAAAAAACAAAAATGCTTACCTCTGACCTCACACCTTGCCCTTCCTTGAGGAACTTCATAGCAGAAAGGTGCAAGAACCCCAGTCACTCCTGCTCCACAGTTTCAGGGTTAAAAAAAAATGGTGCTGGCCAGCTCCGAGAACAGCACCTTATTTTTTATAGCCATCTTCATTATGGCTGTAAAACATTTAGGCACTGGTCTTGGAGCTGGCCAGTGCTATTTTTTTAACTGGGAATGGCAGCATGGGAGAGACAGGAGCAGGAGTGGTCCCCATTCTGCTATGAAGACCCCCACAGACAGGGTAAGCGGAGGCTATTGGGGGCGGTTGGCATTTCTGGGGGGGGGGGGGGCATTTTGGATTTTTATTTTTTATGTATTGTTTAATTTGGTTCTGCAAATTAAAGAAACTGAAATAAACATTAAACAAACCAAAAATCTGAATTAAAAAAATCTCAAAATGAAAAAAAAAACCCCCAAAAAGATAAAGGAGGAGCTACAGCAAGAGTGGGGGGGGGGGGGGGGCAATTAATGTAATTCAGAGACAAGAAAAGTTAGATGATCCCCATGGGAAGAAAAGGAACCTGGGAAGTGGTGTTAGCCAGTAGCATAGTTCCAGAGAGGAAAGGGACCTATGGGAATGTAGCTTGAAAAGGAAAGTACTAAGGTGAGGATGGTCAGGATTTTAGACTATCCCTTCTGATGACTCCAGACTAAAATCCTGGAACATCAGTTCAAAGTTCCCATCTGCCACTGATTCTCTGTTTGACCCTTGACAGGTCACTTTAACTACCAGTACTTCTGAAATTGAACTGAAAACAGGACCTTTATTTTAATCTGATCTTCATGGTCTACCCATTTTATTATTATTAAAAATGTGTTTTGTATCAGGGCATAGATCATCACAAGCACTATTTCATTATTCTGTTGTAACTATTGCTAGCTCCCTGAAAAATAAACTGAGGAAGAAGGTAGACAACAGGCTGCCTAATGTACTGTAGTGTTATGCAACTGTGGTGATACTGCTTCTGCAAAATATAGCACGTTCTAAAATAAAATGGCTTTGGAAAGGGACATATTCCCTTAAAAAAGGAACCCTCTGCAGTTTAACCTCTCCTGACCTTTGAACTTCATGAGAGGTCACATGCATGTCACTGTTCTCCAGCTGTCTTTCTGTCGCTACCAAATCGAGGGCCCTTAGCCCTTTCCATTTTGTACTGGTATTGATCTGTTGGCAGCAGTGGGCTGGATAATTAGCCAGGAATTAGGGTTTCTATTACAGCCAGGAGGCTGCCCCAGCTGATTTATCACCTGAATAATTTACTGTGATTGAAAGGAAATTAAAATGAACTCCATTTGACAACTGTGTGGTTTTATGGGCTTTAGTGAAGACTCAAAAGCCAAATTAATAGCCTGGTGTTGTTTAATAGTCTACTGAGAGTAAATACAGGAAGGTTTCTCTGCTGATGTGCTCTCTTCTACAGGATTTAGGAGCTCTTTTTTCCTCCTTTTTGTCTGGCACCAAAGCAACAGAATAATGACAAAATCAAAAGGAGGGATTTTTTTGCTGAATGAGATATAACTGCAAAATGGACTGAATAGTATATTCAATGCATTCCTTTTTTTTTGAATTATATTTATGATTAGCAAATGAACAAAGGAAAGTGAGAAATGCCTAAGTCTGCTTTAATATTTAACTGCAGGGTATTACAGTATGTTACATTCAGTTCAATTCTGCATGCCTATAAATATATATCTTTACAAAGCTAGCCTTGGGATCAAAGCATGTAAGTCTAATAAGAGTACTATGAAGATAATGAAAATATACAGAGCAAACAAGGACCCATTATTAAAAAGAATCATACGCCAGCCAGGCATTTCTTTTATACCTTACAGCTCCACAATGGTGAACGTGAAGAAGGTAAGTTTAAGACTGGCCACATAAGTGCAAAGTCTGTGAGTACTTTTTACCCACAAACTTCGTACCAGATTTCAAAGTGAAAGAATACATGTACTTTCACTTGGAAAATTACCCCAGAAAAATTACCTGCACACACACATCCACCTGCTAAATTGTGCAGGTAGTTTTCCAGAGAAAAAATGTACACATACTTTGGAAATTTCAATAGTATATGTGGCATTCCAAACACCACCACCCCCCCTCCCTCCCCAAACTGTGCTCTCAGGAATGCCTCTTGTCACTGTATGCGCACAGAGGCCCTGCACATGTACTTTTACCTGCATATAAAAATTAAGGAGAGCAATATGGCAAAAACACATTTCCACAGGTAAAGCAGTGTTATAGCTGTTATAAATAGAGTTATAATGTTGCTATTTCATTGACAAAAATGAATATAAAATGCTTGGTGTGTTCGCCATTACAGAGGCCTACTCTATTCTGCTATAGTCAAGCTAAAGTTATAGATAGGGTGGGAAGAACTGACTGCTAAAAAGCATAACCTTGCTGTTAGAAATCATGTAGTTGTCTATGGCGCAGTTACTATAAAAAGAGGAAGTTAGAAGCTGTGAAAAACTGCTGGAAACAAGCTAACTAGAAAGCTTTATTATAATAGTATTAAAACATATTCTCCAGAAATCCCCTCTTCTAGAAACACAATACCTGAATAAAAATCCCCTTGTCATTAAGACCATGAGCAGGCCTAAGTAATGAACTAAAGTGCACAATTGCCTGTGCAGCTTCTGTGAAGTCAAATCTTTCTGCAGAAACCATTAAGAGATGTTGAAAGCACCCCCTCCCCCTTTTTTCCTCTTGTTCCAGACTAGAACTAGGGAAGTACAAGAAAAGCAACAACCACAAGCCTCCTCCAACCCCCCCTTCTCCTAACCTCCCCCTTACAGCCCCCCCCCCAATATGTTCCAAGGCAGAAAAACAAGTTAACCGCAAGGCTTAAAAAGAAGAACTAAATTGAGTATATAAACCCCTGTATTTTAATAGCAAGTTTATGCATACATTACTGACACCTACTGGTGTTGGCTTTGTGTGCATCCATTTGCAAATGTTACAATAAAGACTTCGTTTCGCTGAATTTATTCACTGTTTTATCTTTCCCGCAAGGGAAAAGTGTGTTGTTTTACTTCCCACAATAGCCATCAAAATGGTTTTAAAAATTACCCTCAAAGTATAGCCTCAATCCCCCATCCCCTTCCCCTAGCCTCACACCTGCCTTCCTACCTTCCCCCACAGCTTCTCACGCCCCTCCCCTCTCTCCTCATGGCTGCTCATGCCTTTTCCCTTCCCACAGTCTCACTTCACTTTTCCCTCCGTTCAGCCTCTTGCCCCTTTCCCTCTTCTTCTTCAGGCTTTTTTTCTCCCCACTGTTTCCTAGAGATGTGAATCGTGTCCTCGATCGTCTTAACGATCGATTTCGGCTGGGAGGAGGAGGGAATCGTATTGTTGCCGTTT
The DNA here is from genome assembly GCF_901001135.1 of Rhinatrema bivittatum. Taxonomy (NCBI): domain Eukaryota; kingdom Metazoa; phylum Chordata; class Amphibia; order Gymnophiona; family Rhinatrematidae; genus Rhinatrema; species Rhinatrema bivittatum. Next base: position 417,566,597 of record NC_042615.1, read on the forward strand.
GGGTGTGTAAAGTATCGTGAAAATCGTTAAAATTGTGAGCCGGCACACTAAAACCCCCTAAAACCCACCCCCGACCCTTTAAATTAAATCCCCCACCCTCCCGAACCCCCCCCCAAATGCCTTAAATTACCTGGGGGTCCAGCGGCACACTAAAACACGGCACAATAAAACCCCCTAAAACCCACCCCGACCCTTTAAATTAAATCCCCCACCCTCCCGAACCCCCCCCCCAATGCCTTAAATTACCTGGGGGTCCGTAGCGGTGGTCCGTAGCTTAAATTACCTCCATAGCCTTAAATTACCTCCGTAGCGGCGGTCCGTAGCTAAATCGTGTAGTCTTCAGCTGGCGCCATTTTGCAAAATGGCCGCTGCAAAATGGCGGTGGCCATAGACCAAAACGATTCGACACAGGAGGTCGTTCCAGACCCCCGCTGGACTTTTGGCAAGACTTGTGGGGGTCAGGAGGCCCCCCCAAGCTGGCCAAAAGTTCCTGGGGGTCCAGCGGGGGTCCGGGAGTGATTTCCTGCCGCGAATCATTTTCCGTACGGAAAATGGCGCCGGCAGGAGATCGACTGCAGGAGGTCGTTCAGCAATGGCTGAGGTATCAGAACTGGGATTCTTAAGTTCATGGACACAAGAGTAGGAGTAGTCCCTAAAATGATTCATCCTATGATGAAAGTCTCAAGATGGAAGAATAGAATAGGAGACCTTTCTCTTTCTTATAGAAACATAGAAACATAGAAATGATGGCAGAAGAAGACAAAACGGCCCATCCAGTCTGCCCAGCAAACTTTCACACTTATTTTTTTCATACTTAGCTGTTACTCTTGGCCTTTATAAGTAACTTTTTGGTTCTATTTCCCTTCCACCCCCGCCATCGACATAGTTAGCAGTGCTGGTGCTCCATCTAAGTGAAGTATATAGCTAATTGTTTAGGGGTAGTAACAGCCGTAATAAGCAAGCTACTCCCACGCTTGTTTACCTAGCCTGTGCAATTCAGTCCTTGTTGGTTGTCTGAATATAAATCCTCTTTTCTTCATCCCCCTGCCGTTGAAGCAGTGAGCTGTGCTGGATATGTATTCCAAGTGAAGTATCAGGCTTAATTGATTCTGGATAGTAACCGCTGTAACAAGCAATCTACACCCATGCTTATTTGTTTACCCAGACTATGTAATTCAGTCCTTGTTGGTTGTTGTCTGAATATAAATCATCTTTTCTTCATTGCAGCTGGTTGAGAGAGTAGCACTCAAGCTTCTCTAGCCCCTTCCAGAGATGCTACCATATAATCATTTTCTAAATGAAATAATGAATCTCTAAAGTCAACAGTGGCACATGGCAAGAGAATACAAAGTCAGTGTCCTTGGTCTCTTGTCACGGGTATAGACATGGTGACTATATCAACAAACCTGTATGCGTCAGAAATAAGTTTTAAAAATCCATTGGCTCTATAGAGAGACAGAGATATAAGAACAGATACATACAAATAAAGATATGTAGGTATATCCATATGAAGTGGACAAAATCCTACAATTTTACCTATGATTTATGAACAGTAAATATTTTGCATAGGAATTGCAGGCTTTAACTTTTGAAATTACTAGGAACATCTGAGCTGGTTCTAGGGGAGATTTATCTGCAAAGATAGAGCCAAGGGCTTCTTAAATGTTCAAGTATGGCCAATTCAGTGCAAAGTAAAAACCAAATTGACTTGAGCTGTAATACAATGGAAGTCTTACAATATTCCCTGCTCAACATTAATAGCAAAGGCTAATCACAAATCACTTTTTTTTTTTTTTCAATAGCCAGCAACAAATTGATTGATACAAGTCCAAGGATTCAGAAATGTTTCTTGCAATTACAGGAATACGATCATAAAGTCTGAATATTGTGCAAATGATTATAAAAGATACAGACAGAAACAATATTCATTTCTGTTTGTGTCTTTTACCATTACTTGCACAATATTCAGATTAAAGATCATATTCCTAGCCAATAGAGCTCATGGTCATTTTTAGCACCTTATTTTAGCATACGTTTTTAAAATTAAGTTTACATGGTCATTAATTATTAAATAAGCATGTAAACCTCATTTAAAAAAAAAGCATGCCTGTTATCAGAGGAAATGTTAGTCTATTACAAAAGTAATTGCAAACAATAATGGGAACTATTAAAAAGTGCTAGATAATATGAAACTTTCTCATTCCATGCAAGCATTATCAGGAAGAGCTTTTAGTGTTCTGGGGTTCAAAAATCGTTAATAGCTATTCATAAACCCATGTGAGAACAAAGGTGCAGAAAGTATGTCTTGGAAGGAAAAACATTAAAAAAGGAAGGTGAGGTCTGTCAGTATGCCATAAAGTAGTGTAGCAAGACCTTTTTACAAAAGTCGACCTACGCCTGAGCATTGCAATGCTTCAGAAATCACTTCTGCAGTGTGTTCGTCTGTGCTGCAAAAGTACAAAGAAGTGGCCTTGGGCAATATAGTAGCATTCTAAATGACAGCAGATAAAGTCCAAAGTGGTCCATCCAGTCTCCCCAGCAGGTGTTTAGGGTTGTAACTAGCTGCTCCATGCAGATCACTCCCATGCAGAAATGTTACACCAAAAATTACAGCAGAATAATGTGCGGCAATAAATTAAACGGGACAATAGCACTATAAATGAAGCATAAACAGTTGAATAAGTGCACACACCAATAGTGCACAAAATTTAAATCAAATGAAGCGTAAACACGTAGTTATACAACTACGTGTAGTTATAGCTGTATAGTGTGGTTATACACATGTAGTTATACACGTAAACACGTAGTTATACAACTACGTGTTTACGCTTTGTTTGATTTAAATTTTGTGCACTATTGGTGTGTGCACTTATTAAACTGTTTATGCTTCATTTATAGTGCTATTGTCCAGTTTAATTTATTGCTGCACATTATTTTGCTGTGATTTACCTAAATGTGTGTGCTCTTATCTCCGCCCTTCTTGCATGCTTACACCAAAAATTACTACAGGTTACCCCAGGTCTTCTTTTCCATCCTCTAATCAATAAGGATCCTCTGTGTTTATCCCACATCCTTTTGAATTACATTACCATTCTTGTCTTCTCCACCTCCTTCCAGGAGGACATTCCCAGCGTCCACCACCCTTTCAGTGAAAAAATATTTCCTGACATTGTTATTGAATTTATCCCCTTGGAGATTCATATCATGATCCCTAGTTCTACAGCTTTTTTTTCCCTTGGAAAAAGTTGATTCTTGTGCATTATTAATGCCTTTCAGGTATGTAAAGTCTGTATTATATCCCCTCTCCTTCATTCCTGTTCCAGCCTGCCTTGCCTCCATTCCAGCCTGCCTTTGTTTCTGCCTTTGCCTCACTGCCTTCCTTCTTGGACTGCCTCCTGGATCTGACATATTGCCTGAATACTGACGCTGCTGGATCTCCACATGCCTTGATGGTGCCCGCACTACTCACTCCACTATCCAGTCTCCTTGGAACTCCTGCCTAAGTCCTGCTGGCCTCAGAAACCAAGGGCTTAACCTGTGGGAAAGAAGCTGGAGCAGGTGAGGCCTCTGTCCTATTATTACTGTGCCACACGGGCCCAGCTCATTTGCCAGCCGGACAGCGCCAATTCCACCACAGCTGAAGGACTCACTTTCTGTGACAATAGGAGGGTAACCAATCATTAGAAAGAACCAGGGGTCATTCTGGAAACTATAAACCAGTGATCCTGTGCTGGGAAACATTGTAGAGACTATTCTAAAGAATAAAATCACAGAACACATACAAAAGCATGGTTTAATGGGACACAACCTGCTTGGATTTTCACAAGGCAAGTCTTGTATCACCGATCTGCTATATTTTTTTAAGGGGCTAATAAATATGTGGATAATGGTGAGCCAGTGGATATACTGTATTTGGATTTTCACAAGGCGTTTGATACAGTCCCTCATGAGAGATTCCAAAGAAAAATAAAAAGTCATGGGATAGGAAGCAATGTCTTATTGTGGATTGCAAACTGGTTAAATGATAAGAATGGTCAATTTTCTCAGTGGAGAAAGATAAAACAGTGGAGTGCCTTGGACCAGTTTAATATATTTATAAATGATCTGGAAAAGGGAATAATGAGAGAGGTGATCAAATTTGCAGATGACACAAAATTATTCCAAGTTGTGAAATCACTAGCCAATTGTGAAAAATTGCAAAGACCTTGTGAGACTGAAATACTGAGCATCCAGATGTCAAATGAAATTTAATGTGAACAAGAGCAAAGTGATGCACATCAGGGAAAAGTATCACACATTGTAGTTACACAATGTTAGGTTCATTGAAGCTCATTCTCTAAGCTGTGTTAGGCCATTTAATGCATGAAAAACAGTGTTTCCGTAGGCTTGGGATCATGCATATTTAAATGAGCTCATTAGCATGCAAATACATACTGATGAGCTCATTACTTCCCTATTTCACTAGCCACATTATTTGATTCAAAATTAACAACAATTCAAGAGCTGTTGTTAATGTCCTGAGGATGCCTTAGGATGTTAACGCACATCCTGAAGCACTCATGCTAGCCTTAAAGGGGCCACTTGGCTGAAAGGATGCCCTCCCCAAGTCTAGTAAATAGCCCAGAGGTTCTGCTTAGGACCCCTTGTCCCACCCCTTCAGAATTGCCAACCTCGCTTATCTCCAACGAGTTTGGACCTTTTTTTCTAGCGATTCTCTTTTTTTTTTCCTATTCACAGGTTGCTTATTATTAGGCATTTATTCTGTCAATTGTGTTTTTTTGGGCTTGGTGGGTGGGACTTGGGCCCAGCTGTCCCTGTGATTGGCTGCTGCTGCCGATGAGGCCTGCCCACCGTCAGAGGAGCACGTGGGCAGATAGGCACTGATGGCAAGCAACAGCATCTGGTGACCGAGAAAGATTTTATGCAGCACGACAGGCTTGAACTCTGAAGGGAATGAAGCACTTAACTGGCAACAATCAAAGAAGAGGTACCTGGAGGGGGAGGAATGAGTGCTGGGAGGGGAAATGAGTGTGTTTGGGCCAGACATGTGCTTGGATGAGGTGGGGATGAAAATGAGTGTGTGTGTTTGGGGGGGAGGAATGAGTGTGAGGGGCTCTTGTTTTATTTTTCACTTTGAAGGATCTATGGAGTTCAGTTGCTGAGATTGGAATGGTGGTGCACCAGTCAACCATACAACTGGCCTGCATGTGAAGGTGGCTAGATAGAAGCCATTACTGAATAATGAACTGAGAGTTTAAAAATGTACTTTTAATGCATACTGTCTGGAGCAATCTGTGTAATGTCATGTAATCCACAAAAATCTGATGGACATTTTAGGGGGTTAAATACTATTGCAAGCCACTGTATTTCCTCCATTACACTCAACAAGTATTTTTTAAGTGTTTTCTGTGTATAAATACCTTCTAATAAAAGTAGTTTTAATCTCATGTGTTTTGGGCTTTTCTTGGGCTTGTTTTTTTAGAAAATAGCACTTGTTCTTTCATGACAACCTGGCAACCCTGCATCCCTTCCTTCCCAGCTGAACTTGAAGGTGGCCAGTTGTTTAAAAAGTAAAATAAAGAATTATTTTATCCGTGGTGACACTCCATTCTCCAACCCCCACCTCTTTGAGATAAAACCCATCTCCCCCTGGATCCTCTCCAACCAAATATTCTCCCTGGTGGTCTAGCGGACCCACCCTACCTCCCGCAAAGCCCCACTGGACTCCCTTTTGTAAGGGTTGTGGACCTTTTGTGCTGTGGTAGGATTGGCTCAACCTACCGGGAAGGCCCTGTAGTACCCCACCAACAGTTGGCGTGCTTAGACTAGGAGATGAATGATTGGAAGCTTCACCTACACCTGCCCCTTTCCCCTTAGGTTGAGTCCTCAGGTTCCGGGAGCCAGCAGGTCTTAAATGAGAGTCTCTTAGGAATTGGAGAGAGCCAGGGTCAGTGGCAGGCAGCAGACAAGGGTAGTGAGGTCTAGGCTAAGGTCAGTGGCAGGAAGCAAGCAAGGGTAGTCGAAGTCCAGGCTAAGGTCAATTTCAGGTGAGCAATCCAGTGGAAAGACAAAAGCAAGGCAGGGCAGGGCTGGAGAGACAAGGCAGGCTGGGCTGGAAGGACAAGGCAGGCAAGGCTGGAATGCAGCAACTCACACTACAGGGAAGCTGTAATTGACCCATTGCTGAGATGATGCTTGGTTGTCTGCAGCACCTTTATAAAGGCTAAAGTTCATGTCATTAAAGGGCACCGCAGGGATCGTCACACCCTGGGCCCTTTAAATGGGACAACGTTTGGCATGTGTATGCATGCCTAAGAAGATCCAGCGGAGGAGTCACGATGGCAGTGTCCTGCCACAGAGCAGGCATCAGCAGCATCTCGCCTTTGGGGAATGGGGCCAGCGGTGTCCCGCTGCAACGGGAAGGCTCAGCAGGTGTCCGGGGTTAGTGCACTGGCTGAAGGAGATGTGCTGCAAGCCCCTTCCTGAAGATCCATGGCTTTGGCATTGAAAGAATTTCTCTGTGGACATCCTTCACCAGGAGAGGTGTTTTGAGATTGGTAGCAGGCTCTCAAGAATTATCTTCTGGCCCATAAAGTTTCCATGCAATAAGATATTCGTTTGCTATGCCTCATCAGAGTCCAAAATTTCTTACACCTCATATTGTGTCTCTTCCTCTGAGGTCACAGCCATGGAAGTCAGAGGTTTTCTGGAGGGCAAGGAAAGGATTAGAGGTTTCAAGAGTGACACTTGGCATACATTTTGGATTCTCAGTGTCAAGGGAAGCTTTAACTGGTAAGTCACCAGCCCAAGTTGCCCTAAGATGGGATAAGGCCTAATGAATCAAGGTGCCAGGTGGAGTGAGGGGACATGGAGGTGTAAATGTTGACTGCTTAGCCATACTAGGTGCTGATTGGCATCAAACATCCACGTGCTTCTTGGCCTGGGTGGCAGCATGAGATATCATTTGGTTGGTCTGTATCCAGAGGTTTTGAAGCTCTTCAGCAGTTAGACAGGCTGTGGGGCAAACCACGAAGTGCAGAAGAGGAAGAGGTACCTTGAGACGTTTCTCATAGGCCACTTGAAAAGAAGAGGAGCCAGTGGCACAATTGGCATGACTGTTATGAGAGAATTCTACCCAGGGCAGAAGGGTGGCCCAGTCATCCTGCCTTTTGTTGACGTACAGTTGAAGGAAGGTTTTAAGGATTTAATTGACCCTCTCCATCTGCCTGTTGTATAGTCCAAGGTAATGGCAAATTTTTAAGTCTTCTCCAGTAGCAAGCCATGAATTGGACTCCTCAGTCAGACCCCTCCACCTCCTGCCCAGAGGCATCCCCATCTCTAGCGCCACAACTCTACCCACCAGCAGCTCCCCCCCTTACTATTCACCTCTTCCCATCAGCATCCTCCACTCCCTGTGCAGGTTCAACCCCCATTTACTCTCCATCTCCTGCCCAGCATCACCCTTTTCTATCTTATTTTTGGTATAGTGCTGTATCTTATGAAGGTGGAAGTGGCTCCAAGAGAACATCCTCTTTTCTCTTCCCGCCCCCTGCCCAGCAGCTTCCACCTGTTCCCCTCTCTCCTCCCCCCCCCCCCCCCCCCCCCCCCACCTACCCAGCAGCTTCCCCTCACTCACTCTTTTCCACCCCCTGCTCCTTAGTATTCTCTCCATCTTCCTCCTCCACCTCTGCGAGGCAGCATTCTTCTCTCTCTCTTTCTTCAAACCCCTCTCCAACATTCTTTTATTTCCTCTATTTTCTCCAACCCTGGTATCCTCCCTTGCGGCATCTCTTTCTTTCCCTTGTTCTTCCTCATTTCTCATGGCTGATCAAGTAAACCTGGGGCCTGCTAAAGATTTTTAGGCTGCAGTGGCAGCAATGAAAAACAAAATCCGTGCAGGGCCTATGAGCTGGCACACAATTCTAGACCATGCAGTGGCCCTGCCCCTCCTACGACACAGGCTTTCTGTTACCAAGGAAACTCATGCAAGGGGTTGGGCCACTGTAGGGCCTAGAAGCACATGCTGGTTCACAGGCCTTGAGCTGATTTGGTTTCCCGTTGCTGCCCCTGCAACCACAGCATCTGAAGAGTGCACCTAGAGCAGGTGCCCTGCTCATCATCCCCTCCAGCCTACTCCCTTCTTCTATTCCCAGCATTGCTATAAGCTTAAGGAGTCGCTGGCCTCCAATGCAAAGGGGATGCTGCAGCCTTCTCCACTACACCACCAGGGATAATAGTAAGTGGATCGGAGTAAGAGAGGAACCTGAAGGGAGCTGGGAGGGACCAGGGGAAGAGCTTGGAGGGGCTACCACCAGCTCACTTAGAGAATAACGTGCTAATCTATTCACATTACTGAATGTGCACACATAAGAGGCACACAAAGATCTATCCTAGCATTTTATCATTTGTGTAGCAGAAGCTGTGCAGTTTATAAAATATCAGGTACTTATACTCCAAAGGTACGTGCATGTGTTTCAGGACGCACATGTATTTCCACTGCGATGAAAGAGCTTCCTTTCTCTACCTGTTTTATAAACATATGCGCACATATCTAGGTGCATAAAAATATAGAACATATCTGTGTAAAACCAGGTATTTCATAATGTATGCATGCATAAATACTGTCTTGTGCGCGTATTTGAAATCAGCAGTTCACTGATACCTCTGCCAGTTCACACAGTCTGTCTCCAGTTCATCCAGACATTCTAGCACTTCATCATGAACCTCCACCAGTTCACCCAGTCCCATCAATTGCAAACATAGGCCTGGATTCTCTACAGTCGCAGACCTTAAAGAAACCGGCGGTAACGGGGGGCGAAGCGGGGGGCGGTCCTGCGATAGCTGACAGTGATCGCACCTCCGTGGTGCGATCGCTGCCGGCTTCCGCGCCGAATAACTACACCATACAAGGTGTAGTTATTCGGTGCGAAACTGGCGGCAATAAGGAATCTTACCTTTCACCACCAGCGATGTCTGCGCTGCATCGGCCCCGGCGCCGCCCCGACTCCTCCTCTTCCAGGGCCAACTCCTCCCCGACTCCACCGCGAGCTAGCTAATGCATGAAAAAAGGGACTTTTCACGTGTAAAACATCCCTTTTCGCGTGCGATAGCGTTAGAGAATGACCCCCATAGTCACATAGTAATGAAAGCAGATAAAAACCAAGTATAAGTGTTACATCCATGGTTTGCAGGAGCTTCCTGAGAACCACGCCACTCACCTCCTCCCAGAGTCTTCATAGCAGGACACCGTCATCAGCTTCAGCATGGCAGGATGCTGCTAGTTCCTCTAGCACGCATACGCGCGCTGACATTACAACATTTAAAGGGCCTGCGGTGCCCCTTCATAAGGCTGCTCAGGCACCCTCCTTCACTTCAGCAACAGGTCCAGTTACCTAGTAGTGTGTGTTGTCTGCCTGATCCTGCCTTCATCTGCCCAGGCTGATTCTTCCTCCTCCTGACCCAGTTCCCACTCCACCTTCCACTCTCCAAGCCTCTCGGACTGATCTCTGTTATTGACCGCTGCTTTATCCCTCATCTCGCCTGACTGCCTACTGCATCCGACCTCTGCCTGGACCTTTGTCTCGACTATTAGCTGCCTGCCTTGATCCTAGCCTGGCCCTGGATTCTGGTATTTCGCCTATCCCCAGAGACCCTTACCTAAGTCCTGCCAGCCTTGGCACCTAAAGGCTCAACACGAGGGGATCGTGGGCTGGTATAGGTGAAGCCTCACTTCAGTCTCTGCCACGCCTGGGTGCGCCTGCTGGGAACCTGCATAGCCCTTTCCCGCAGGTAGAGTCAATTTCACCTCAGTCCAAGGTTCCATAGATGTAACACCAAGAGCCCGATATTCAAAACAGTACTTAGCCGGATAAGTCCTACTTATCTGGCTAAGTGGCACAGCTAATATTTAGCTAGGTCAGCAGGTGCCACTTCAAGATAGCCGGATATATTCAGCGGTGCTGCCGCGTTGCTGAATATCCAATCTAAGTTATACGGATAACTGTATCTGATTAACTTGCCAAACCTCACAGTGGCTGAATATGAACCCCAAATGGTCTGTCTGACCATCAAGTTGCTCATGGAGTAACTGCTGCTCCATGCAGGTTACCCCATGCTTTCTGTTAATGGTAATAACTGCTACTCATTGCAAGTTAACCATTCCATTAAGGGTAGTAATTGCTGCTCCATACAATACCATTGCGCCAGTTAATTAGCAGGTATAAAATTGTGCAAATAAGTTAGATATTTCTTATAAAATAGCAACTTCCCTGCAATCCTCCTATTCCTATCCCAGAACACCCCTAGATATCCCCTTTTTTGTATTGGTAAATGTGTGCACAAAACCAAAAATAAATGCATAATTTTGATGTTTATAAAATAGCATGTACATGAATACAGGCGACTTATGTGTGAATATGATCATTTTCCATGTGTAATCCCTTTGAAAATTTAGTCATTAAACTATGTTTTTTTGTACACTTAGGGGCGGATTTTAAAAGGCGCGCGAATAGCCTACTTTTATTTGCGCTCCAGGCGCAAACAAAAGTACGCTGGATTTTAGTAGATACGCGCGGAGCCGCGCGTATCTGCTAAAAACCTGGATCGGCGCGCGCAAGGCTATGGATTTTGTATAGCCGGCGCGCGCCGAGCCGCACAGCCTACCCCCGTTCCCTCCGAGGCCGCTCCGAAATCGGAGCGGCCTCGGAGGGAACTTTCCTTTGCCCTCCCCTCACCTTCCCCTCCCTTCCCCTACCTAACCCACCCGCCCGGCCTTGTCTAAACCCCCCCCTTACCTTTGTCGGGGGATTTACGCCTCCCTCCGGGAGGCGTAAATCCCCGCGCGCGAGCGGGCCTCCTGCGTGACGGGCCACGACCTGGGGGCGGGTACGGAGGGCGCGGCCACGCCCCCGGATCGCCCCGGGCCGTAGCCACGCCCCCGTACCCGCCCCCAAAACGCTGCCGACACGCCCCCGAAACGCCGCGACGACCGGGCCCGCCCCCGACACGCCCCCCTCGGAGAACCCCGGGACTTACGCGAGTCCCGGGGCTCTGCGCGCGCCGGGAGGCCTATGTAAAATAGACTTCCCGGCACGCAGGGCCCTGCTCGCGTAAATCCGCCCGGTTTTGGGCGGATTTACGCAAGCAGGGCTCTGAAAATCCGCCCCTTAGGCTATCTAATCTTGCAGTAAGAGATGTGGGAGAGTGGGTCTCAATAGACTACCACATATTTTGATAATCCACTGGGCTGATCTGGGACCAACTGGCTTTAAGGCCGATCAAATAATGTGAATTTTAAGGCAAGCCATGTTATTTTATTTGCATACAATTTAACTAGCAATGAGCTGATTTGCATGCAAATCAGCTCATTTAAGTACTTGAGTTGGGCCTGATTTTTGAGTTGCAGATAATGCATGAAATTTTGACATTATATGCATTATCTGTGCATTAACACATTTACCATGTGGTAAAGTCTTAACGCAGTTTGATTAATTACCCCTATGGTTTGCCAACAGAGACCATGGTACAGAGCTCTGCATTTAAAGCAATTACTCTAACATCATTGGGTAGTTTTGCCTTCAGCTCAAGATATCCCACTGACTAAAGTCTTAGACAATTAATTGGTGCTAATGCTTTATTAATACAGGAAACTGTCATTTAAGGAGAACAGCCAGCTATTCAGTCCATAGTCTTCTATGTGAAATGGAAGGCAAGAGCAATATTTGCATCCCAAACAAAAATATGGTTCATTGTAATATACAATCCATTCAACATGGGAAAAGTCATACTATTTTGCAGAGTGCTATCCTTCATCACACACACATATGGCTTACTTCAATTACTCCCAACTACATATTTATTGAACTGTTTCTTGATTATGACATGTGTAAAGCATTATGACTGTATACAGAATGACGGTATACAAATACAATAAATAAATAAATAGCAGCATTAAAATAACTTTAACATTGTGTGTACCCTATAACACAGCTACAGGTCAATAGAAATAACATGAAATATAAAGCACTATTATTTCACTGGGCTTACAGTGAACTGAGACAATGTACATCAGCAATTGCATTGCTAGTAAACACAATGACTCTATGCATGTTAACTGAAAAATAAAATGTTACATTAGACTCTTGAAAATGGAAAACTTTTGCAGCTGCATAACATGGCAAGGTTTCTGTTGTCTGAACAGCTCACATGTCCACAGCCTGTGTATTTTAGGGATGTGAATCGTTTTCCATATCGTCTTAACGATAGAAATCGTGTGGCAGGGCAAGAAAATCGTCTTAGGCACGATTTTTTAGTTAAAAAATCGTTAAAAATCGTTTTTTCCGATTAGTGCGCACTAACTCGAGTTAGTGCGCACTAACGGGAGTTAGTGCGCACTAACTGGGAGTTAGTGCGCACTAACTGAAAATGATACAATTTGACACTTTTCAGGTCAGTTAAGGTCAGTTTAGGAATGAATATGTATTCCTATTGGCTGCCCTCTTATTTATTCATGTTACCAAGTTTCCTACTGACAGTATATGGGGGATGGGAAATGGAAACAGTTGGTAGCTTGACAAAACAAGTAATGTGATCAGTCAATGTGACTAGAACTTGTGCCCTAACCCTGATACCAGGGGTATTGTGATCTTCCTGCACACAGTGCCCTATCCCTATTAATACCAGGAGTGTTGTGATCTTCCTGCACACAGTGCCCTATCCCTAATACCAGGGGTGTTGTGATCTTCCTGCACACAGTGCCCTATTCCTGATACTGGGGGTGTTGTGATCTTCCTGCACACAGTGCCCTATTCCTGATACCGGGGGTGTTGTGATCTTCTTGCACACATCCCGGTATCAGGGATAGGGCACTGCATGCAGGAAGATCACAACACTCCTGGTATTAATAGGGATAGGGCACTGCATGCAGGAAGATCACAACACTCCTGGTATTAATAGGGATAGGGCACTGCATGCAGGAAGATCACAACACCCCTGGTATCAGGGATAGGGCACTGTGTGCAGGAAGATCACAATACCCCGGAGGAGTGAGGGTCAGGCAGCTCCCCCCTGTCTGTGAAGCCAGCCTCTCACTAGTAATGCAGGGAGGGAGCTGTCTCAGACTTCACCATCCTCCCCCCCCCCCTTACCCACACACCATTCACTAGCTGGGACATGGGGGAAGTCAGGAGTGAGGGTCAGGCAGCTCCCCCCTGTCTGTGAAGCCAGCCTCTCACTAGTAATGCAGGGAGGGAGCTGTCTCAGACTTCACCATCCACTCCCCCCCCCCTCACCCACACACCATTCACTAGCTGGGACATGGGGGAAGTCAGGAGTGAGGGACAGGCAGCTCCCCCCTGTCTGTGAAGCCAGCCTCTCACTAGTAATGCAGGGAGGGAGCTGTCTCAGACTTCACCATCCTCCCCCCCCCCCTCACCCACACACCATTCACTAGCTGGGACATGGGGGAAGTCAGGAGTGAGGGTCAGGCAGCTCCCCCCTGTCTGTGAAGCCAGCCTCTCACTAGTAATGCAGGGAGGGAGCTGTCTCAGACTTCACCATCCTCCCCCCCCCCTCACCCACACACCATTCACTAGCTGGGACATGGGGGAAGTCAGGAGTGAGGGTCAGGCAGCTCCCCCCTGTCTGTGAAGCCAGCCTCTCACTAGTAATGCAGGGAGGGAGCTGTCTCAGACTTCACCATCCTCCCCCCCCCCTCACCCACACACCATTCACTAGCTGGGACATGGGGGAAGTCAGGAGTGAGGGTCAGGCAGCTCCCCCCTGTCTGTGAAGCCAGCCTCTCACTAGTAATGCAGGGAGGGAGCTGTCTCAGACTTCACCATCCTCCCCCCCCCCCTCACCCACACACCATTCACTAGCTGGGACATGGGGGAAGTCAGGAGTGAGGGTCAGGCAGCTCCCCCCTGTCTGCGAATCCAGCCTCTCACTAGTAATGCAGGGAGGGAGCTGTCTCAGACTTCACCATCCTCCCCCCCCCCCTCACCCACACACCATTCACTAGCTGGGACATGGGGGAAGTCAGGAGTGAGGGTCAGGCAGCTCCCCCCTGTCTGTGAAGCCAGCCTCTCACTAGTAATGCAGGGAGGGAGCTGTCTCAGACTGGTATCAGGGTTAGGGCACTGTGTGCAGGAAGATCACAACACTCCTGGTATTAATAGGGATAGGGCACTGTAAGAGATGACTGTAGTAGATTGAATAAAGATCTGATGTTTCTGCTCTCCTCACACCAAACAAAAACAACACACAAGCAGAGAAGCCCTTCTTACAAAGCTGAGCTAGTGAGTTAAGTAGGAGGAAAAGTAAACATACTGGTGCCAGTGTGGCTACTTAAAAAATACACTTACCAACAATCAATTACATATATTTGAACTGTGTACAGTTCCAGCCAGGACCACCTTTCTAAAATGCACAGTGATTGGCAAATTCAACATGCACTAGCATTTCAGGTGCCTGCTAACAAAAATAATAAACAAACAAGTTCTAGTCACGTGAGTGCTGATCATTACATTACTTTTTTTGTCAAGCTTCCAACTGTTTCCATTTCACATCCCCCCAACCATATTGGTAACATCAATAGATAAGAGCACAGCCAGCCAATAGGAATACATACATACATATTCATTCCTAAGTGACCTTTACTGACCTGGGAAGTGTGAACACTTTGTTTCATTTTCTGTTGGTGTTCGTTAGTTTCCAGTTCCATTTCCCATCCCCCCAACCATCACCTCAGTGGAAACCTTGGTAACATCAATAGATAAGAGGGCAGCCAGCCAATAGGAACACATATTCATTCCTAACTGACCTTCAGTGACCTGGAAAGTGTTTATTTGTATCATTTTCAGTTAGTGCGCACTAAATCGAGTTAGTGCGCACTAACGGGGAGTTAGTGCGCACTAACTCGAGTTAGTGCGCACTAACACGATTTAACGATTTTTAACGATAAATCGTTAGAATTTCTATTGTATCGTGTTCTATAACGATTTAAGACGATATAAACATTATCGGACGATAATTTTAATCGTTGAAAAACGATTCACATCCCTAGTGTATTTGGCATCACTCCTTTCATTACATCAATCCTATAAAGAAGTGCAGGTCAATCACCCATGGTTCCTGCAATCCATGATGAACTGGTTAATTTGCCAACTGATTTTAGGGAAGTATATTTTTAACTCGATGGGTTATAGTAGAGAATTTTATGCTTACATATTTTAGCTAATTTTTATTTCAGGTCAAATCAGAAGCAACACAACTGATTATCGAATATCATTTCTCTACAAGTTGAATGCATCATTGAATACTTTCTTCACTTTAAATATAGAGTAGCAGTATAAGAAAATATAGTCAAAGGTTAAGCTTTCCAGTAAATAAAATAAGAGCATGTCATTCAGTAAATTATACTGTATGCAGATCCTCGGCATTCATATTACGTAATGTTTTACTGTATAGGAAGGTGAACAATAATGACAAAGAAGAATCACTATGCAGAGACATTTTTTCATTGTTATATTTAAGGGCTCTTTTTCTAGTACTTCGGTATATGCGACAATCACACTGTAATTTCAAACAGTGTAAAGACTATCGCATTATGTTATTCCATGTTTATGGCCTGGATTCACTAATGCCGCAAGGCTGAGTGAATCCCGGTGATAACGGTGGGTGGGGGGGCGGTCCTGCGCAAGCCGGCAGCGATCGCACCTCTGCGGTGCGATCGCTGCCGGCGTCATGCCGAATAACTACACCATCAAGCTAATTGTGGGTCAACCCTGCTCTGAAGGAAAGGCCTCTATAAGCAAGAGGGTAGTACCAACCTGAGCTGCATTTTAGACCTATAATCTATAAGTGAAAGGCTAACTATCCTTGTGCCAGTATACTGAGCCATCTAATCGCTACCATGTTTTTTCAATAAACATACTTTTTTATTGTAAGCATCTATTAAATGCTTGACTGTTTTATACCTAGCAAACAAATAAGTGTACAATTTTCAAATAGCTCATATAGTTGCAAACTATGCAGGCAGTTTAGGACCCATAATAGGGACGTGCAGCTCTCAATTTATTGTTACAGAAACAGAACGTCTGGCAGAAAACAATGATCATCAAGGTCTAAACACCCTTAACATAACTCCTCAAAACCCCTCAAGAAACTTACGCTCCAATAACTCAAATTACTTAAACATCCCCACCATCAAAGATGCACATCTAACATCAACAAGAGAGAGAGCCTTCTCCATCGCCTCCCCCAAACTTTGGAACACACTACCTGAAGACCTGAGAACCCAGCTCAACATAAAAACATTCAAAAAAGACCTAAAAACTCTATTGTTTCGCAAATTCTACACTGACCCTCATTCATCTGACCATACCAACTCTCAAATGAACTCTCAGCTATAATCTCCAACTAAACATGCTTACCCGCATCATCCAACCTAATAATGCTTACTGGACTTGATGTGTTTATCTCTGTAAATGCTCACATTGTTATAATGTTTCAAAACTGCTAAAAAAATGTTCACTTTGTAAAACATTATGATGGCTCTACTGAATAACGGTATATAAAACTCATCAAATAAATAAATAAATTAAAAAGGACCAAATAATCCACCCACTCTGCCCAGCAAACGTATGCCAGTAACTGATGCACTGTGCAGGTTACCCCCGTGCTTATCAGTTTACCAGACTTTAAAAGCAGAGAGCAATAATGGAGTTGCATCAAAAGTATCAGGCTTAGGAGGTCATTTATCAAAATGCACTAAGGAGTTTAATGCTTGCGATAGCACCATATCCTATGGTGCGATGCAAATCCGAAAAAGAAGAGAAATAACTCCTGGAACACCATAGCCATCAGAGAAAGAGAGAGAGAGAGAGAGAGTAGCCATAATGCCCTCTCCCTAGATAAGTATTTATATCCTCTGGGAGGCCCATCTAGTAACTTGAGGTGAGGTTTAGGTATTAGTGTAGGGGGTTAGGGGCCACTTTGACATTCAACGTGAAATGTACAAACAGAACAGTGGTCTCTTGTGAAGATTTGATGACCTTCGGAGAGAGGAAACTCAAGATGAGATTGGTGCAATGTTCTCTCCACCTAGCTTGATGGACTCTCTACCTGGGTAACATCAAGCTAGGTGGAGAGAACATTGCACCAATCTCATCTTTGGGTGAGTTTCCTCTCTCCGAAGGGAATCCTGCATCAGTATTTCTAACCATCTGGAAATGACTGGTCTAAGCTTGAAATTGGAACTTCTGTCCAGGTTCAAACATCACAGGGTTACATATGGGTCAGAGGATTTGATTATTCCCTGCTGTTTGTAAGCAACAGGAAGAAAATATTCCTCCACATGCATCAGGAGGTGAATAATTTAAAAGGAGAATTTTTCCTCCAATATACTTCTAAAAGTTTGATTAAATTATATATATCTTTTCTTAATGATATGTTTCTGTGAATCTTGCCATGTCCTTGTACATTTGCAGTTACATGGGTTTTTGGTCACAATGGGGTAGATTTTAAAAGACTTATGCGCGTAAACCCGGGCCTTACACGCACTGGGCCAATTTTCAAAGGTCCGGCCACGCACGTAAACCCCTGGGACATGTGTTAGTCCGAGGGTTGGTGAAAGGGGCAGTCCGGGGGGGGGGAGGGGGGGCATGCCGGCAGGCTGCCGGCGCGCACAACTTGCGCCTGCTCGAAGCAGGCACAAGGCAACACATTTGGGGGGGGGTTAGGATAGGGGTAGAGGGAGGGCAGGATAGGGGAAGGGAGGTCAGACTAGGGGGTTGGGAAGTTCCCAATTAAGGAGCGGACTGGGAGGGAACTGGGGAAGGCCCCGATGTGTTCCCGCACGTAACAGCGAAAATCCTCCCCCCTTTGCGCACACCGAGCTGGCATTTTATAATATTTGCGCACCAGTCAGAGCATCTACTTGTCACATATGTTGTTCAATTTCAGTTTAATAAGCAGTTTGAACAATAAATTATATATATCTTTTCTATTACCCTAAACAATTAAATCATTTTCTGGATGCTAGAAATGCTAGTTAATAGCAATGCCTGAAGAAAAGGATGTCTTGATAGTGGTGGCTTATGTTATACGTCTAGCTTTTTCCTAAATTGAGATTTGATGCTGGGTTTAAAATAGGTTTGGACAAGTTCCTGAAAGAAAAGTCCATAAACTTCTATTAGTCAAATTGACTTAGGGAATAGTCACTGCGATTACTGGCATCAGTAGCATGGGATCTGTTTAATGTATGGGTACTTGCCAAGTACTTGTATCCTGGATTGGCCAGCCACTGTTGGAAACAGGATGCTGGGCTTGATGGACCCTCAGTCTGACCCAATATGGCAATTTCTTATGATCTTATGATGCTTGATGTTTTTCAAAATATGATCTAATTCTTCTCCTTATTGCTATGATTCCCCTTCTTCTTTATTTTATGCTTATCTCTTTAACTGTGCTAGTGTAATTTGTTTATATGTGTTATTTGAAATTTATGAATACATTAAAAAAAAATCAGAAAAGTAAAGAAGAAAAAACAACTTTTCTTTCTGACAAGATTATGTCAGGAAAAAAAAATCATCCTAAGGCTTTATTTAACTTGTGAAAAGTCTGCAGGTGGAGCCAAATCTTGAAAAGCAATTTGCAGAACTAGATATTGCCTTGAGTGAAAATAATTTTGCTGTTTTTCACACTGAAAATAGATACAATTCAAAGTGAATTTTATAAATATTAACATGGCTATAGAAGGCAGATAACACCATATATATATTTAACTAAGATTGTTTGTGTCTCAGCCAATCAAACAATCCATATTTCACTAGAGACAGAATTACAGTATATTACACCTTTTATGGTTTCTAGTATGGATTTTTTTTTATTGTGACATGTTATAATTCATAATGAATGACAGTTATGTGAAATATAGCTTAGACTTGTTAGGCAACAGCTAACAATCATTCTGGATTTGGGAAATGCCTATATCACCAGTATCAAAATCAGAACCAACCTATGCTTTTTACACTTGCATTGCAAAGCTAACTTCCCAGTATAAAAGTAATAACTAACTGAGGGTTTGTGTATGCATTCAGAAGGAGCATGCAGTGTCTGGCAATCTCTCAGCAGAAGTCTGGTTGTCCAGTCCAAGGTTTACTCTCTGGGGCTGGCAGCACTTGTAGGGAGTTAAATACCCCCACAGCTTTGCTGAAAACAGTTCCACAACTATACTAACTCAAGCTGTTGATAACTAATTGTTATGCAATGCCTCAATAAACAGATTTAAACATAAAAATGGGAAACATTTCTTATGAATCCCAGAGGGTTTTCTGTAAGGAACGACTGGAAGACATAGTTTTACCATTTACAAGTAAGACTTTAGATGCTCGTTAGGCTTGCAACACGTGCAGAGACCATAGGAAGAGACCATATGGAGTGTACCAAATGTGGCATTCAAGAACCTTGTACAGAAAGGGGTTTAAAGAAAAGTCCAGTAGTAAAAACTCTGTCCTCCTTTTAGTTCCATTTTCATTTTCCTAGTCCTTTTCTCCCTAAACCTTCATGGCTCCTGGATCAGACGTCCACTACCTCCCAAAGGTGAGCATTGATTAGATATCCCACAGTCCATGGATATATCATTGAAAGGTGATTAACACTGATTTTTCTCCCTAGCAGCAGGGAACATGATGGCAAATGTGCTGGGAGACACAGCTTGTCAATCAGTATGTGCTGCATAACTGGGTATAATGTCTGAGGCCTCTACAGCCTCAACAAGTTCGTGCCCAACTAGCCACGTCAGCTAGTTTAAACAATGTTCTAATTATGTAAGAATATAACAGTTCTTTGTCCCATGCACTGCTATAATTGATTTGGAACCATTTTGTTGATTCATTGATACACAGCTCTTTTCAGATGACCTGGGCTAGGGGGTTTTGATTAATCATCGTCAAGAGAGTTTTTGGCATGTAGATCACTCATATTCGATACATTACTGGATGTGGTTAAATCTATTCTGGTGTCATTTAAACCAAATGGGATCTGCTACACCCATGTCCAGCTTGGAGAGTAGGGAGTGAGTGATTAATTTACTTAGATGTATTATAAATCCTTTTCAGGAAGTAGTTTTTACACAGTAGCTTAAGTAAACTATTTTTAACTGTGTTTAAAAAAATGTGAAATGTTGATCCCAATGAGTTAGCAATTACAGGCCTATTTCCAATTTTTAGGGAAGTTAATCAAGTGGGCAGCAGCATTACAGCTCAGTGAAACTGTGGAGAGAGATTACCTGGATCTTTGTCACCTGGGCTTCCACCCAGGGCACTATACTGAGAGTTCATTGGTTGTACTGACAGCTACGATTTGCAAAAGTCTGGAAAGGGGATCAGACTCTCTTGTTACGTTTTTGGATCTCAGCAGCATTTGCACTTTTCTTATTTTAATTTAACCTGCTTTGATTACATTATGGAAAGGAAGTTTAAAGAAATAGTCAATCTAAACTAAAATGTGAGGTTTTACAGGGCTCTGTGCTTTTTCTCCTTTGATTTAATATTTACACACAACTTTTCAGGGAGTAAGATGAGAAAGACAGGGATGCACTCCTTAAGCTGTACAGATGACATCCAGATTAACCTTTACCATGAGATCTAACCATGACGAATACCTAGTCTTGAACCCTGTGAGCTAGGATGGGAAAGTGGTAGAGAGAGGGGTTCTCCATTTCTGAACAGTTCCTACACTAAGGGCCAGATTTTAAGAATTGTGCGCGGGCGTAGATTTGTGCGCGCAACCCGGCGCACACAAATCTACGCCCGATTTTCTAACATGCGCGCGCAGTCGCGCGCATGTTAGAAAATCCAGGGTCGGTGCACGCAAGGGGGTGCACAATTGTGCAACGTGCGCGCGCCGAGCCGGGCAGCCTTCCTCCATTCCCTCCAAGGCCGCTCCAAACTTTCCTTCCGCCCCACCCCCCCTACCTTCCCCTCCCTTCCCCTACCTAACCTGCCCCCCCCCAGCCCTACCTAACCCTCCCCCCTTACCTTTAACTTTTAAGTTCCGCCTGCCTCTGGGCAGGTGTAGGTTGCACGCGCCGGCCAACGGCCGGCCCGCGATTCCGGGCACAGTGGCAAATGGCTGCTGTGCCTGGAGGCTCCGGCCCCGCCTCTCCCTGCCCATTCCCCCCCCCCCCCCTTTTTCAAGCCCCGGGACATAAGCTCGTCTCGGGTCTTGCGCGCGTCGCCGAGCCTATGCAAAATAGGCTCGGCGCACGCAGGAGCGGGTTTTCGGGGTTACGTAATATATGCACGTAACCCTTTGAAAATCCACCCCTAAGATTGCTGGAATGGCCAGCCCCCTGTTGCTTATAAACGTAGGCTGTGTGGCATTTTGGTTAAGAATTAGAGAGAAAGAGTAGGAGTTTTTTTCCTGAATTTGTGCCCCACCTGGGTTCTGGGTTTCTTAGTCTGGGCCAATACCATAGTGGGAAGGGATCAGTGCCCACCTGGGTGCTGTTTCTGTTTTTGATTAAGAGTTTTGGATGTTTTTGCCTTTTTGGGTTTTCTCCTGTGAGAGCCCTGGCAATCCTGGCTGAAGGAATTCGGGGTCTCTTCCAGCTAGGTTCAGTTCATCTGAATCAACACTCTTGAAAACTATCTCTGGAACAGTTATCTCCTCAATATCCTCTTCAGTAAACACCGAAGCAAAGAATTTGTTTAATCTTTCCGTGATGGCCTTATCTTCCCTAAGTAACTGACTCCCTCTCAGGCTTTCTGCTTCAGATATATTTTTAAAAGTTTGTATTATGAGCTTTTGCCTCTACGGCCAACTTCTTTTCAAATTCTCTTAGCTTGTCTTATCAATGTCTTACATCTAACTTGTCAATGCTTATGCATTATCCTAATTTCTTCTGATGGATCTTTCTTCCAATTTTTGAATGAAGATCTTTTGGCTAAAATAGTCTCTTTCACCTCTCTTTTTAGCCATGCTGGCAATCATTTGACCTTCCTTCCACCTTTCTTAATGCAAGGAATACATATGGACTGCGCTTCTATATTGTTAATTTTTTAACAATGCCCATGCCTGTTGCACATTTCAGATTTGTTTTTACTATTTTTTTCATTTTATCAAAGTTTCCCTTTTGGAAGTTTAGTGCTAGAGCCAAGGATTTACTTACTGTCCTCCTTCCAGTCATTAATTCAAATTTGATCATATTATCACTATTGCCAAGTGGCCCCACTACTGTTATCTCTCTCACCAAATCCTGTGCTCTACTGAAAATTAGATCTAAAATTGCTCCCTTTCTCGTCAGTTCCAGAACCAATTGCTCCAGAACATTGTCATTTATTCCATCCAGGAATTTTATCTCTCTAGCTTGTCCTGATGTTACATTTACCCAGTCAATATTGGGGTAAGTGAAATCTCCCATTATTACTACACTATCAATTTGGTTAACTTCCTTAATTTCTCTTAGTATTTCACTATCTGTCTTATTATCTTGGCTAGGTGGACAGTAGTATACTCCTATCACTATACTCTGCCCGAATACACAAGGGATTTCTACCCATAAAGACTCGATTGTGCATTTAGTTTCATGTAGGATCTTTATCCTGTTGGACTCTATGCCATCTCGGACATAAAGCGCCACCCAGTCTCCAAGATGCTCCTCTCTGTCATTGCGATATAATTTGTACCCTGGTATAGCACTATCCCATTGGTTATCCTCTTTCCACCACGTCTCTGAGATGCCAATTAAGTCTATGTCATTATTCACTGCTAGACACTCTTATTCTCCCATTAGGTCCCCTCCAGGACCACTTTTAGTAGGGCGTTCATCCTCAGCCTGTACAAAGTGCTGTAGTTGCATCCAGACACTGCTAAAGCAGAAGGGAGTAGTGTGCATTTCACCATTGACATCTGGACCTCCATGAATGCTACGCACTTCTATCTCTCTCTGACTATACACTGGTAGAAACTGACAGAATCAGGCGCAGGCAGCAGTTCTAGTAAGGATGGCGGAATAGGGTGCAGGTGGGCATTGCTACACACTCAGTCAATGGATGATTCCCATACCTCTGCAAATATTCTATCATCCATAAGGCAGATGCTGGAGGGTTGGCAGCTATAGAGGAGAGCTAGGAGTTCAGATGCTGGTTTCTTTGTGACAGATAATGGCACTCATAATGTAAAGGCATTACAAAATGGGGGCTTAGAGGGAATCCGATGTTTTGCACACAGTCTGCATCTGGTTGTGAAGGATGCCCTGGAACTGGGGTCTAAGAGCTATCATAATGGATTCTTGGCAGATCTTTTAGATAAGTGCTGGAAAATTGTGGGTAACTTCCACAGAAGTGTAAAGGCAGGGCAGCTTCTCTGAGAGAAATTAGAGGAAATCAGAATGCCTCTCAAGTGACTCATTATAGATATAGACACTCATTGGAACCCAACATACCTGATGCTGGAGACATTAGAGGAGCAGCAGACACCCATTCATATTCTTTCTCAGGATATAGGGATAGGTATAAATTGCCCCTTTGTAGCATCATGACTGCACAGTAATATGGTAGCTGGTAGATATCATAAAGCCCTTCAAGGATGCCACAGAGAACATGAGTTCTAGAGGTGCCTCGTTGGCTAATGTGATCCCAATTGAAAATTGTATGATTGAAAAGATAGAGGGTTACTAGCAGGAAATCCAAATGAAAGCAGAGGTGTTGCAGTTTGTGGACTGCTTGCAGCATCAAGTACAGGAGAGGCTGATACCTCTGACAGAAAACAAGCTTGCTATTCTGCTTGATCCCCGGGTGAAAGAGAATGTTGCCCTGGAGTCAGAGTGTCTGATACAAATGAAACAGATGCTGGAACGGTTGGTATGTTAGGAAGCGTGCCAGAGGCATGGGCAGAGTAGAGGTGTAGTACAAGAGGGAATAGTAGCCACATCAGAGAGTAGTACAAGCAGCAGAAGTACCCAGACAGCAACACATCTTCCCCCACTGCAACATGCCATAGCCACATTGCCTACAAAGAAACATCTATCCTGGCACAGTTTAGAGCAAAAGCAGCTGCCTGGAAGGGATTTCAGCCCTCCCAAGCAAAGGAGAGCTCTGGACAAAGGTCAGTGACATGCATATTAGCCATATAAGTGACTTGCATATTAGCCATATAAGACCTCAGTCTAGCCAGACATAGCCAAAGTGGCATAGCAGAATCTATGTTGACCGCCAACCAATGTTCCCAGTGAATGTGTCTTTTCTATTACAGGAGACATTGTGAGCCCTCATCACTCCAGGTTGGCACCACAGTTAATGGAAATGCTGGTATTTCTAAAATACAATCTTCCTTTTGCCTGGGTTTCCAGAATTCTTTTGTGAGTGGCAAAATGATTAAGAACATCTTGAAGGCTTTGTTGGTATTGCGCTTGCCACCAACACCTGCCATGACCCTCACATACTACCCCAGAGCTCTTATTGTTTTTACTTCTCTTCTTGCCTGCCATACTCCTGGTGCCAGCATAGGGGACTTCTGCTTCATGTCTCTCTGCCAAAACTCTAGTTCCCTATTCACCAACCAACCTCTTTCCCTTTGTGAAAATATTCTCCAGCATCCACTGTTCAAGAGAAACCCTTGCTCAGTGGTTTTGTGCGGCAGCTATATTTAAGGACAAACACTGTAATTGCCCCTCTTAATAGCCCCGTATTTTACTCTTTATTATAAACTCTTCATGTCAATTTTTTATTAGTATTTTAATTTTTATCCTTTTTTATTATTTCACTTCTCCCTGGCTGCTTATCCGACCCAACCAACAATTTTTTCTTATATCATGTACTTATCTAGGATCCCGCCCTTATTTCTCCTTATGGGTTCGGATCCGCCTGCCTGACATTGGCTATGTTTCGGCAAGACGTTGCCTGCTTCAGGGACTGCGGGAGAACAATCTACTGTGTCCGCGCCGGGTTCACAGTTTTAAGTTGTTTCTTAAACAAATAAAATCAAGTTAAATTATTTAACTTGAAGTGAAATAATTAAAAAGGATAAAAATTAAAATACTAATAAAAAATAGACATGAAGAGTTTATAATAAAGAGTAAAATACGGGGCTATTAAGAGGGGCAATTACATAGTGGTTGTCCTTAAATATAGCCACCGCACAAAACCACCGAGCAAGGGTTTCCCTTGAACAGTGGATGTTGGAGAAAACTCTAGTTCCAGCATAAGGGACCTGCTGCCAGATGTGACTCCACCATATTCCTAGTGTCAGCATAAGGGACCTGCTGCTTCCTGTCTCTCTGCAATATTCCTAGTAGGCCATTGCAGCAGATCTATATTGGGATTTCCATATGGGAAATTTAGTGTTTTGCAAACACTCCTGAAGAAAGAAATCTTCTCTGAAACATTGCAGTGTCAAGTGAAAGATACATTTATATAATTGAGAAAATCTATACTTGTGCTCCGATGGATTATTAATTTTCTCCCGGATTTTTTTCAAGATAAGTACATTTTTGCTCCAGCTGCATGAACAAATGTTTTTACAACAAAAGTCTCATTCAGTGGAAGAACTGCTGGTACAAGCTAAAAGATGCTCAAAAGAAACCATTTACTAACTGAATAGCATAAAAGGTTAAAGTAGTAACAGGGAACTCAAGCAAAACCAATAAAAGAAGAAGTGCTAACTTGACAGTGTTTAAGTACAGGATATAGGAAGATGTATTTGCTCAAAAAAGCCCTCACTCTGAAGGAGAAAATACTGGCACAAGACAAAAGATGCTCAAGCATAACCATTTCACTGTTCTGAATGTGATAACACTTAGCGTAGTACCAGAGATTTCATGCAAAACAAGAAAATCAGGACAAGTAACAGTCTGAACGCTGCTCAATGATGTGGGAAATGGTCTCTAGATAAAGCAACCTTCACTACTTTCCTGGAAAACCACCCCACAATCATTAGAGAAACCAATTTGATGTAGTAAATGTGGTAATAATCTTTACATTTGGCAAACCCATTCTACAAGGAAATCTAGATTCTGCCCTGCACCTTAGAAGTCTTTGGGCCACTCAGTCAAAGACACCTTAGGAGTCTTTGGGCCACTCAGTCCGGGACCTCTCCGATGTCCCCGGACTGGCTATGGTGCTGCCTCCCACCATTCTCCTTCAAGGTACCTCTAGGGCACACGCGCGCATGCCACCCTCATCTTTATTTCCACATTGGCTTGAACCTCAGGGGCGTCCCCTGTTCTGATGTCACGACTCCAGGGTATATCTGCCTACTACATTTGCTAGCTCATTGAGTTAGCAACAGGATTCATACGGATGGGATTCGCTCTCCGTTCCTAAGCTACTCTGCCACTCCAGCTCTACTGGAACTCTTACTACCTTTGAGGTCACTACAGGGTACCCACTCCTCGGGGGCCTCTCTGCTTCTTTCAGGTGCTATTAGGAAACTGGTACTCGCTCCTTGAGGGCCCAGGTTCCCTGTGTCGCTGCCTGCAACCTCTACCTTCTACTTGGAAGAACTAACTACAGTCACCATCTATGAGTACAGAAAACATCTCTCTCTACAGTACTGCTTCGCCGGAATCAGGTACTCGCTCCTTGAGGGCCTGCCCTCTGCTCCGGTGCCAGACCTCTCATCTAGTGGAATCTCTGCTACTGCTAGTGAGTACAACGCTACTGAGCCTCTCTGCTCTAAGGGATCAGGTACTTGCTCCTCAAGGGCCTGCTCTCCCTGTCTCGGAGCTCTCCTATTCTACTTGGGACTCTGAATGCTAATTCTACTATGTGCTCATAACTCTCAGTCTCTTTTCCACTACAGCACTGCCTACAGAGGATCAGCTGTTCCAGTGTCCTGTGAGAGATGCACCCAGCCAGGCTCTACAACCACTACTCACTACTGCCACCTCTGGTGGATTCATATACTGTTTAATAAAAGATTCAATCTGTGTTTGTCTGTCCGGAGTTTAGCCTGACACTGTGGTCCCTCACAGGACTGCCCCCATGGGTGTAGTCAGCAGCCACAGTGTCCAAGGATCCACCCAAACACCCATAACCATAACAGTTGCCAGTCTAGGGAAGCTACTGTGCACCTTTCATGGTGCTCTGGAACCTTGAAGCGACTCTTTGTGCTGCTTGGCCCTTTTATCAATGCTTGCCTTGGAGCTTTTAATGTCTCCTTTTCTGCTTTGTTCCTCCTTCATGTTGACCTAGGATGCTAATGCTACTTTTGGTACAAGTTTGCCACTTAAGATGCCATAAAAGGTTCATGGCACTGTTGCTGATAAGAGTTAACCTCTTTTAGAGTCTCAGGGTCTTCATCCCACATTTGATCTCTTCTTGGTTTGTTATACTATGGTGTTTTGTCCCCAGAACAAACATTTGAAAAAAGTCAATAAAAGGCAGATACAGATTTCACTACAGGGCCGGCAGCATCTGTTCATTCCATAGGTCTTCCTTTCCTCCAACTCTCTCAGCCTGGTTCTTCCAACCGTTGAGAATAATTGATTATACTGGGGTGGATTTT
Organism: Rhinatrema bivittatum; assembly: GCF_901001135.1. Lineage (NCBI taxonomy): Eukaryota > Metazoa > Chordata > Amphibia > Gymnophiona > Rhinatrematidae > Rhinatrema > Rhinatrema bivittatum. The sequence goes on from NC_042615.1 coordinate 417,594,107, forward strand.
TTACCCAAAAATCCCTTAAGTAACAGGCTGAGTTCAGCTCAATGATGTGGGAAATAGTCTCTAGATAATGCAGACCTCACTAATTTCCTGGAAAACTACCTCACAATCATTAGAGAAACCAATTATATGTAGTAAGTGTGATAATAACCTTTATATTTGGCAAACCCATTCTACAACAAAATCTAAATTCCACCCTGCACCTTGGAGATCTTTGTACTATTCAGCCTTGCTTCTATGCCCAGATCTTACACCTTGGAGATTCCTTTGGCATTGTGCCTTGCTGTCATACCCCATAGTTAACAGCTTGCCAGTCTGGAGGGAGGGGCTGCTTTGCACCTCTCTTGGCAATTTGGAGCCTTGAAGCCACTCTTTGTGCTGCTTGGCCCTTTCATCAGTGCTGGCCTTGGAGGTTTTCTGCCACCTTTTCTGCTTTGTTCCCCCTCTATGCTGCCTTACGATACTAATGCCACTTTTGATGCCATCATGTGTTTATGGCACTAATGCTGATGCCCTCTTTTGGAGCTTTGGCATGTTCTTCCCACTTTTTCTGCTTCTTTGCACTTCTTACAGTGACTAGGTGAAATCATGCCAATGCTGGTACCCCTTTGCCCCTTTACAGAGTTATAGGCTATTCATGCCCCTTTTGGTATCACTTTACAGTTTCCTCTGTCTTTCTAGGTACCTTGGAGTTCTTTCCCCTTTCTGTTGATTTCTTCCAACACTTTTTAAGGTTGATTGATTAACCCGCCCCCATTCTGGAGCTCAATATAGGCTGAAAATTAACTGTAATGCTTCCCACATTGACTTTAATGGCAAACAAAAACAAATCAAATGAAAAAACATTATTTTCCATTTCATTTAATAAAATGTATTAATCTCTTCACACTAATGGCCGAAGCGATATACAATAAAACATAGATAAAATATAATAATACAAATACATAAAAACCTAAAATAAACAAACATTACATAAATGCACACTCTAATCAAGAGACATGCTACAACGTCTGGCATTAACATCATAGATTAAGATGGAAATATAATCAGCTGCTCAATGATACCAGAAGGCCTGCTGCAAAAGAAAAGCCTTAAGTCCAGTTCTAAATGATTTACTACAGAGATTTAGCCTTAAGTCAACCGGCAGAGAATTCCACAGGGAAGATGCTGCACAGAAAAGGCCAACTCTCTTGTAGATGACAAGCGAGCAGATCTAATAGACGGCACGTCAAGCAACCCCCGCTGAGATGATGCAGTTGATGTGACCGTTGCTACACTTTGAACAATATGTTGGCCCGGGGACAAAAATCAGAAGCAAATAATAAATGTTTTAAACCAGCAACAACTCAAAGCTTAAAGAAACTAGATTTAACAGATTTAATCTGAGGTTTGAAAGAAAGATGGTAATCAATCAATATTCCTGGACTTTATTGGAGTCTGAAATGCTGAATGAAGAATTTCCAAAGGATATGGGGGGATAACGTTTAAAAGAATGTGATCGTTTAATCACCAAAAATTCTGTTTTGGACATGTTCATAGTTAATTTGCTTTGGTGTAACCATTGCCTAATAAAAGACAGGCAGATGTGTAGCTGTTTCATAGACTCATTCCAAGTAGCACATAGATGAATGAAAAATTGTAAATCATCAGCATAAATTTTGTAGCTATCACAGATACTTACCAGCAGTTTGGCGATCTGAGCCAAACAAACATTTAAGCCTGGATTCTCTAAGGTCGCAGACCTTAGAGAATCCGGCGGTAATGGGGGGCGGGGGGGGGCGAAGCAGGGGGCGGTCCTGCGATAGCCAGCAGCATTCGCATCTCCGCGGTGCGATCACTGCCAGCTTTCGTGCCGAAAAACTACATCATAAAAGGTGTAGTTATTTGGCGTGAAACTGGTGGCGATAAGGAATCTTACCTTTTGCCACCAGTGATGTGTCCGCAGCATGGGCCCTGGTGCCGCCCTGACTCCTCCTCTTCCGGGGCCAACTCTGCCCCCGACTCTGCCCCGAGCTAGCGTTAGAGAATGACCCCCTTAGTTTTGAAACTAAAGAAATGAATTAGGATCCCCACGAAATGAATTTTAAAACCAAACACATGTTTTCCTGCTGCACTTGCCTTGAATCTTAGGCCATATTTTTCAAGGGAACACTTGGCAGCTGTCATACATGCCCTGGTAAGAATGTCTTTAGACTATTGTAATGCTCTATATAGGAGTCTGCATAAGAAACAATTAAGTAGGTTTCAACTGGTACAAAATACCGCTGCATGCATCTTGATGGGCCTGTGATCATATTATTTGGTACTTGAGAAACTCAATTGGCTTCCTGTGGTTTTTAATTTTAAATTATTGGTTGTGGTTTATAAACCTCTGAAGAGTAGCCCTCAGTTTGTGAGTATTTCACACTTCTTTGCTTACAAAAAATAAGGTCTTCTTGTGCTATAGGCTGACTCTTTGGAATTCAGTGCCAAAAGAGATAAGGTAGATTTGTGAATATTTGAGTTTTTGGAAAGATTTCAGATAAAATCATTTAAGTAGAATTATGATTCTTATCTGATTTTATGGTTGGAAGTAGTACAATTTTCTGACATCCTGCTTTGATGGATTAGGAATGTCAATTCTTGAATTTGATTGCTAATTGCTATTTTTTTCAATGTTTATTTCATTGATTTTATGTTGGTTTTTTTTAAAGATGTTATTATTTGACTGATGGATTTATTAGTTTTTCATTGTTTAGATGTATTATGTATTTATTTATTGCTTATGTTATTTTTTTGTTGCAAGCCACCTAGAATTAAATGACTAAACATGTCGATAAACAAAACTGGGTTAAGAGATGTTTAAGTTCATACAGTTCATTCTGTTGAAGATAAAATGACCAGAATAATGTTTATTTATTTTATTTAGATTTTTATATTCCAATTTTCGCACTTTTTTCAGCATGTGAGCATGGTGGAAAACTCTAGAAGGCCAAACTCTTGTCCATGTGTCAGGTGACATGCAAAAACCCATCACTGGGGCAGGCATGCACTCAAGACTGTATAATGTCAGCACGTATAGGGAGTTACAATTACCATAAAAAGGCATTCAGGATGTAATGGGTGGATAGCAAAGAAAGATATAAAATAGTAATAAAAGAGGAAATAAACGACTGGTATTTTGCTTTGTTATGACAGGCAAAGCTTCAGAGCAGAATCCCCAGTCCCTGAGAAACCTAGGATTGCTTGTACCTACTTTCTGAGCTGCAAAAGTATTTATTTTGCTTCCTTACTCCTCCTGCAATATTTCTTTTAATAAATACAATAGATTTTTTTAAATTTATGCTGTCTGTAATTCACAAGCACTTCAAAGCAGATTATGATCAGGTACTGTAGGTATTTCCCTGTCCCCAGAGGACTTATAATCTACATTTGTATCTGAGGCAATGGAGGGTAAAGTGACTTGCCCAAGGTCACATGGAGCAACAGTGGGACTTGAACCCTAGTCTCCTCATTTACAGCCCTCTAGCACTAACCACTAGACTACTCCTAGTATTTTGTGCTGGTACTATTCTTTTCAACATTTTTATTAGTGATACTGTGGAAGAACTTAGAAAAATATGCAGACAACACAAAAATCGATTAGAATGACCACCCTGAGAAGGGTGGAAAAAATGAAAGGTGGCTTGAAAAAAACAAATAATGTGTCAAGGGATTGAAAGCCATATTTCAGTGGGAAAAAAGTATACAATCATGAATATAGGGAAGAAAAATCCCATAAATCAATTATCAATTAGAAGAGAAAGAACTGATAAATACTAAATAGATATGTAGGAAAGAAAACTAGTTGTAATGATCTCTGATGACTTGACAGATGCCAGTAAAATAAAGCAGCGGAGAAAGCTACCAGTATGCTCAAGTGCAGAAAAAAAAGGGATCACTATCAAGAAAAGGGAAGTAATATTGTCCTTGCTGACTAAACCTCATTATAAGTATACTGTAAGGACCCTGAGAAATTTAAAGTTGGAGGCAGCTCTGGTGCATCATGTTCAGCAAGGTAGCAAATACAGATTTGCCTTTATTTTTGAATGCCTTCACGACTGTATATATGTGTCTACCTGTAATGTAAATTCACATGCAGTTTGCATCGAATGCTCACAAGACAGCATAACTGCTGCGTTTACTTCATGCATTTAAGTCTGGTTGAGTTATTGCACATTGATACTGTGATTGTTAGTATACCTTCCATTATACATGCTTGTGGTAGTAGCTGTCAGTCACATATATGTTTGCCATGTGAGCAGGGGTGGGAGAAGGGGGATTATTCAGCCATTCATTACCTTGCTGTTACTTTTTCTGTAAATACTATTTATACAGACACTATTTATACAGAAAAAGATCACCTGGCCCATCCAGTTATTCTTGTCCACATGATGTATGTCAGCTTCCAGCCATAGAACATGACTCCCTATAGGATATTGTTCCTTATACAAGACAGTTTTTGTCATCTTCCTCCTTTGTACTCCACCCTCCTGGATAGATAAGCATGTAAGATTTCCCATTTAGTACATACCACCCAGCTCTCCTCCCATGTCTGTCCGCAAAGCACTGCAATAATCCAAACAGTCACCAACACTGGCATGGCTGTTTGCCCAAACATCTATCCTCCCAGGTACCTGTAGTCTATCCAGATTGTACCTCAGCAACCACATGCCACACCAATGTGTTCAACATGATGAATACATGACCTACAAGACATTCCCAGCTACAGTGCTGACAAAATGTTTGTGAACCCCAAAGTATAATCATGAAATGTACAAGTTCTTGCCATGTCTAACTGAAACTAGTCTTTTGTAATAAAAATGATGTAACTTAAACAAATCCCAAGTTTTTTTTAGACACAATGCACAAAGTAGGAACAATAAATCCATTTCAGAATCAGTCTGCACAAAACAATAAGTGAACCCTTAGTTTCTTTAGCACAGTTAAGTGGCTAATTAGAATCAGATGCTTAAATAATTGGGTAACAAATAAACCATCCTGCAGAGTTTGGGCATCCTCTCCTATATAAAGGTCCATGAGGTTTGGTCTTCATCATAGACGTTAGTGAGAACTATGAAAATCATCAGTTGATGCAGCTGATGATCATCCATCTGGAATGGGTTACAAGACCATGTCTAAGGTTTTGGGGCTTATCCATCCACTGTCAGACAGTTTACAAATAGAAAATGTTGAAGACTATAGTGACTCTACTCAGGAACAGGCGTCCTGCCAAGATCACCCCAAGAGCAAACCAGAAAATCATCCCAAGTCACAAAGAATCCCAGATTAACCTCTAAAGATCTGCAGGCCTCTCTTTCTGTGGGTAATGTGTTGCAGTCTGGGAAGCTGCAGTCCAGGGTGAACCCTTGAGCCGAACTACCCCAAGGCAGGGTAGGTCGGGAGGCGGAGCCACAGGCAAAGGTCTTCACCCGGGAACCAGGAACCCCCCAGGAGGAGCCCGTAGGGTCCTAGAACCTTGGGACTTAGGAGCACAGTGTAAGTCTCTATAGTGAAAGAAGGCCTGGGCAAAGAGTGGGTCTCAGTAGTCCAGTAATCAGTGGGCTGGTTGGGCCTGGCGTAAGCGGGAACGAGTATAGAACAGACAGAGTCTCTAGCGTGCTGTGGCCTGAAGCAGGCTGTGAGCCAGAATGGAGTCTGAAGCGTGCTGAAGAACTGGATCGGGCTGTGAGTAGGAACGGAGACAAACCCAAGTTAGGCTGGTAGCCCGCAGAAGCGGAATCAGGAACAAGCAATGGTCGGTGGCCGGTGGCGATCAGAAGCAGAGTCAGGAACAGGCTGAAGTCAATGGCTGGCGGCAGGCAGAAGCGGAGTCAGGAACAAACTGAGGTCAATGGCAGGCAGCAGGCAGAAGTGGAGTCAGGAACAAGCTGAGGTAGTCCGGAACGTGGAACAGGAGAAGCGCAACTAAGAACTACTAACCAGTAGCGACCCTCGTTGCAAGGCAATGAGAAGGTAAGCGAACGCCAGTTAAATCAGGCTCGGGGCGTGGCGTCGTTAACCCGGGCGGGGTCAGACTTCCGGCAGCTGTGCGTCCATAGTGCGCGTCCTCACGCGCGCGCGTGGCGGCAGGGAGATGAGCCGGTAATGGCGGACGCCCTGAAGGCCCAGCGGAACCGCGGGAGCGGCGTTTCCACCACTGGAGGTGAGCACAGTGCAGAGCGGATGGGGGGAAGCGGTGGAGACCGCAACAGTACCCCCCCTTTACGGCCCCTCTTGAGTGGACCTGGTTTTTCTGGATGGTCCCGGTGGTACTGGTGCAAGAGGTCTTTGTCCAGGATATTACGGCTGGGCTCCCAGGTGATGTCTTCATCTCCACAGCCCTCCCAGGCCAGTAGATACTCCCATCTGCGGTTGTGAAAACGGATATCCAGTACGTCTCGTACTTGAAATGTAGGATCGTCGTCGATGGTCGTAGCCGCAGGGTCCGGAGGCATGCGGTGATACCGGGAGAGAACTACAGGCTTGAGCAGTGAGGCGTGAAAGACATTGTGGACCCGGAAAGAAGATGGTAACCTAAGCCGATAGGATATCAAGCCCACTCGTTCAGCAATTCGAAATGGACCGCAGAATTTCGGAGCGAATCTTCGAGAGGGAAGTCGGAGGTGCAGATTCTTCGTAATTAGCCAGACTCTATCCCCTGGCTGGAACGTGGGAGCTGGTCGGCGATGATGATCGGCTGTCTGTTTGGCCCTCGCGGCCGCACGGAGTAGCTGTTTTCGTGTCATGTGCCACAATGCCTGGAGCTGTTGGGCCGTTACTTGAACAGCAGGTGAGGCACTGGGAGCCTCTAGCGGGAGCGGTGGCCGTAACGGCTTCCCATATACCAGATGGAATGGCGACTTGCCAGTAGCAGCATGGACCTGGTTGTTATATGCAAATTCGGCCCAGGGCAAGAGCCCCGACCAATTGTCTTGCATCTCGTTAATGCAGGCCCGGAGGTAGGCCTTTAAGGTCCTGTTCATCCTCTCGGTCTGTCCGTTGCTTTGAGGATGGAAGGCTGTGGAAAAACTGAGCTTTACCCGAAAGCATTTGCAGAGCGCTCTCCAGTAGCGGGCTACAAACTGAGAACCTCTGTCCGAGACTATGTCCTGGGGAAGGCCGTGGAGCCTGAAAACATGTTGGGCAAATAGATGGGCCAGCTCGGGTGCAGAGGGAAGCTTCGGCAGAGGAACCAGATGGACCATTTTCGAAAAACGGTCAACTGTGACCCAGATGACCATATGTCCATTAGATGGAGGTAGGTCAACTATGAAGTCCGTAGCTATATGAGTCCACGGTTCAGTGGGAACCGGAAGCGGGTGGAGAAGGCCACACGGGGAGCCAGGATTGGGCTTCTGGCGAGCACAGGTTGGGCAAGAGGCTACATAGGAAGCGACATCACGCCGGATGTTAGGCCACCAGTAATACCGGTTAACAAGTTCCAGGGTCCTTTCTCGTCCAGCGTGTCCTCCAATTAAGGAGTCGTGGGCCCAACGTAAGGCGGTTAGCCGGTCCCGGCAAGAGAGCACCGTCCTGTCTTGCGAGAGGATGGTCATTGCAGACAAACGAACCTTAGCGGGGTCCAAGATGAATTGAGGTGGCTCAATGTCCTCTTCGGCACAGGAGGTGCGAGACAGGGCATCTGCCCGGAGGTTCTTGGCAGCAGGGCGATACTGTACAACAAAGTCGAACCGACTGAAGAACAAGGCCCAGCGGGCTTGCCGGGGATTCAGTCGTTGAGCCTGGGTCAGAAATTCTAAATTCTTGTGATCCGTGTAAACAGTGGTGGTGTGTAAGGAGCCTTCGAGCCACTGTCTCCATTCCTCGAAGGCGAGTTTTATGGCCAGCAGCTCTTTATCTCCAATGGAGTAATTACTTTCCGCGGGCGAGAACTTCCTGGAGAAGTACGAGCAAGGAAGAAGTTGTCCAGAGTCGGAGTGCTGGCTGAGGACCGCTCCCACTGCGATACTGGAGGCGTCAACCTCCACGATGAATGGTCGTGAGGGGTCCGGGTGCCGGAGACAAACGTCTGAGAGGAAGGTCTCCTTGAGATCAGAGAAAGCTGCAACCGCAGCGTCCGGCCAGTGTTTAACATCTGCTCCTTTACGGGTCAGGGCTGTAAGAGGAGCCACTCGGTGAGAGTAACATGGAATAAAATGTCTATAAAAGTTCGCAAAGCCCAGGAACCATTGGAGGGCTTTGAGACCCGTGGGCCGGGGCCATCTCGTAATGGCGGCTACCTTCTCTGGGTCCATACAAAAGCCGGTGGCAGAGATAATATAGCCCAGGAAAGGCAGAGACTCGGCCTCAAAGACACACTTCTCCAGCTTGGCATATAGATGGTTAGCTCGGAGGGCCTGGAGGACCTGGCAAACATGCTGGCGGTGAGAGTCTACATCTTTAGAGTATATAAGGACATCGTCTAGATAGACTATCACGTGGGAATGGAGCATCTCTCGGAGCACCTCGTTCATTAGGTGCTGGAAGACGGCGGGAGCATTACAGAGCCCGAAGGGCATCACGAGGTACTCGTAATGCCCGTCTCGTGTGTTGAATGCCGTCTTCCATTCGTCCCCTGGACGTATACGGACGAGGTTGTAGGCTCCTCTAAGGTCCAACTTCGTAAAGATACGAGCCCCTTGGAGACGATCCAGTAGTTCCGGAATAAGTGGGAGAGGATACCGGTCCCGCTCAGTGATGGCGTTGAGACCACGGTAGTCAATGCACGGCCGAAGCGAGCCATCCTTTTTGGCCACAAAAAAGAATCCAGCATCCTGTCGGTGAACGGGATGGACGGATAAACCCCTTGGCTAGGTTCTCGGAGATGTACTGGGACATTGCCTTGGTCTCTGGCAATGAGAGAGGATATACACGGCCACGGGGCGGTGTGGTCCCTGGAACCAGATCAATGGGACAGTCAAACAGCCTGTGTTCCGGAAGGATCTCCGCCATCTCTTTGGAGAAGACATCTTGGAAACTTTGGTAGGCCTCAGGCAGAAGGTGCGAGGAACAGATCCGCAGAGAGTTAGGAGGACGAGGGAGATGTAAGCATCGGTCAAAGCAGGCAGAACCCCAGCTGACTAGTTGAAAGTCATCCCATCTAATGACGGGAGAGTGCTGACGAAGCCACGGAAGTCCCAACACCAGCGGATGCACTGCTCGTTCCAGGACAAGTAAAGAAATCTCCTCGGAGTGAAATAGACCTGTCCACAAAGTCACTGGATTCGTGGAGCGAGAGATTATTCCAGGAAGCAAAGTCCCTCGGATCGAGGAGATGCGTAGAGGAGGAACCTTCGGTACATGTGACAGGCCCAGTTGCGTCACCAGTTCGGCCACAATAAAGTTCCCCTCGGCTCCAGAATCGATGAAGGCCCGAATCTGGATCTCCCCACCGAGGTATTTGAGGGTTACAGGAAGTGTGCAAAGAGGAGCTGATCCGGTAGCGCCTTGGTGTAGCTCCTCGGTATAACCTAGGCACGAGCGTTTCCCGGACGTTCAGTGCAGGATGACAGGAAATGTCCTTTGCCTCCACACTATAGGCAGAGACCCAAGGAGCGCCGTCGGGTCCTCTCTTCCGGAGTAAGTGGTGACCTGCCCAGTTGCATAGGTTCAGATGCAGGGGTAGCAGCAGAGGAAGCCCTCTGCGAAGGAGACCTAGGAGAGACGGGCAGGCGATGCTGACTTCTACCAGACGACCGATTCTCTCGGTCCCGCTGCTGAAGACGGTGGTCCACCTTGCCTGCAGTGTCCATTAGGTCGTTCAAATCCTCAGGAATCTCCCGTCCAGCCAATTCATCTTTAATCCGACCAGCCAAGCCTTCAAGAAAGATTCCCTTTAAGCAGTCGTCCTGCCATGCCAGCTCCATGGCCAGGGTTCGAAAGTTGATAATATACTCCGCTACCGGACGCGTGCCCTGTCGGAGGTGCAGGAGCTCTGAGGCCGCAGTGGACTGGCGTGCAGGATCATCGAAGGCTAGCCGGAACTGAAGAAGGAATTCCTGGAGATTCTGTAGCAGAGGATCGGAGCGTTCCCACAAGGGTGAAGCCCAGTCTAGTGCCTTGCCATCCAATAAGGAAAAGATATAGGCTACCTTAGCTGCCTCAGTGGGGAACTGGGACGGTAGCAGGGTGAACCGTACTTGACACTGGTTCAGGAACCCACGGCAGGTCTTGCTGTCCCCAGCGTACCTGCTGGGGGCTGGCAATTGTGTATTAGGCACAGACGCTGGTACAGAAGGCCCTAGACGAGTGGAAGCTTCTAGACGAGAGACCAACTGGTACACTGTGGCATCAAGAGTATCAATGCAATGTTGCTGCTGTTGAAGGCGTAGCGCCATCCCAGGGATAGCCTGTAGGCTGGGAGACTCCGCCGAGTCCATGGCCTTGCAAACTGTTGCAGTCTGGGAAGCTGCAGTCCAGGAGTGAACCCTTGAGCCGAACTACCCCAAGGCAGGGTAGGTCGGGAGGCGGAGCCACAGGCAAAGGTCTTCACCCGGGAACCAGGAACCCCCAGGAGGAGCCCGTAGGGTCCTAGAACCTTGGGACTTAGGAGCACAGTGTAAGTCTCTATAGTGAAAGAAGGCCTGGGCAAAGAGTGGGTCTCAGTAGTCCAGTAATCAGTGGGCTGGTTGGGCCTGGCGTGAGCGGGAACGAGTATAGAACAGACAGAGTCTGTAGCATGCTGCGGACTGAAGCAGGCTGTGAGCCGGAATGGAGTCTGTAGCGTGCTGAAGAACTGGATCGGGCTGTGAGTAGGAACGGAGACAAACCCAAGTTAGGCTGGTAGCCCGCAGAAGCAGAATCAGGAACAAGCAATGGTCGGTGGCCGGCGGCGATCAGAAGCAGAGTCAGGAACAGGCTGAAGTCAATGGCTGGCGGCAGGCAGAAGCGGAGTCAGGAACAAGCTGAGGTCAATGGCAGGCGGAAGGCAGAAGCGGAGTCAGGAACAAGCTGAGGTAGTCCGGAACGTGGAACAGGAGAAGCGCAACTAAGAACTACTAACCAGTAGCGACCCTCGTTGCAAGGCAATGAGAAGGTAAGCGAACGCCAGTTAAATCAGGCTCGGGGCGTGGCGTCGTTAACCCGGGCGGGGTCAGACTTCCGGCGGCTGTGCGTCCATAGGGGCGGATTTTCAGAGCCCTGCTCGCCTAAATCCGCCCAAAACCAGGCGGATTTAGGCGAGCAGGGCCCTGCGCGCCGGTAAGCCTATTTTACATAGGCCTACCGGCGCGTGCAGAGCCCCGGGACTCGCATAAGTCCCGGGGTTCTCCGAGGGGGGCGTGTCGGGGGCGGTCCCGGTCGTCGCGGCGTTTTCGGGGCGTGTCGGCAGCGTTTTGGGGGCGGGTACGGGGGCGTGGCTACGGCCCGGGGTGGTCCGGGGGCGTGGCCGCACCCTCCGTACCCGCCCCCAGGTCGCGGCCCGGCGCGCAAGAGGCCCGCTGGCGCGCGGGGATTTACGCCTCCCTCCGGAAGGCGTAAATCCCCCGACAAAGGTAAGGTGGGGGCTTAGACAGGGCCGGGTGGGTGGGATAGGTAGGGGAAGGGAGGGGAAGGTGAGGGGAGGGCAAAAGGAAGTTCCCTCCGAGGCCGCTCCGATTTCGGAGCGGCCTCGGAGGGAACGGGGGTAGGCTGCGCGGCTCGGCGCGCGCCGGCTATACAAAATCGATAGCCTTGCGCACGCCGATCCAGGTTTTTAGCAGATACGCGCGGCTCCGCGCGTATCTGCTAAAATCCAGCGTACTTTTGTTTGCGCCTGGAGCGCAAACAAAAGTAGGCCTATTCGCGGAGTATGAAAATCCGGCCCATAGTGCGCGTCCTCACGTGCGCGCGTGGCGGCAGGGAGATGAGCCGGTAATGGCGGACGCCCTGAAGGCCCAGCGGAACCGCGGGAGTGGCGTTTCCACCACTGGAGGTGAGCACAGTGCAGAGCGGATAGGGGGGAAGCGGTGGAGACCGCAACATGATGTGAGGGTTATGCATTAATCATCAGGAAAAAAATGAATGGGAATGGTGTTCATGGGATCATAGATAGAAGAAACCATTGTTCTCTAAAAAGAATGTTGCAGCAACCTCAGGTTCATCAAAAAGCATTAGGGTAACCCACAAAACTTCTGGAATAATGCTCTCTGGACAGATGAGTCAAAAATTGAACTTTTCAGTTACAATAATAAACGTTTGGTGAAAACCAAGGTAAGTAACTCATCTTGACTGTCAGGCATGGAGATATCATGGTGTTGGGCTGCCTTACTTCATTAAGACCTAAAGGACTTTCCATCATTGATAAAACCATAAATTCTATTTTAAAATAGAGCATTCTAGAGGAAGAATGTCAGGCCATCTGGCCATGAGCTGAAGCAGAGCTGGAAGTGGGCATTATAGCAAGACAACACCCCTAAACAGTCAAGTAAATCTACTACAGAACGGCTATATTTTGAATTGGCCAAGTCAAAATTCCAACCTAAACCCTATTGAAATGTTGTGGCAAGAAGTGAGCTATTTATACAAGGAAACTTTCAAATGTCATAGAATCAAAACAGTTCTATATGGAAGTGTAACCCCATCCTGAGGTACATAAAATGATGGGAAATGTTTCCCTAATGAGAGAAAGATCCATCTCCCAAATTTATTTAGTGGACTGAAATATATGGGTCATGCAAATGGTGAAGTGGACCCTGATGGAGACAGTAGGAAGCAAAGTTGTGCCTCTAGACTGGAAAGTGAAGGCCATCACTCTCATTCTCTCCAGGAATCCACGGCCTAACATTATCTCACTAGTGCTGGCACAAGCGCAATAATAAATCCAGTCACACACCACTTCTAGATAACACACAACTTCAAGCTTTATTTCTGGGGATAACCAGCACTACTTACAGGAAAATAATTGGGTAGATTTATAAATACTAAATGCATCAGAATTCATAGGAATCCAAGCAGTCCGAGTAATAAGTTAAAAGCACATACATCTTAACAATTAGTGACCTATTACCCCAAATATTTCGCTCCTTCATTTGCCACATAATAAGACAATAATAATTGCATTCTTCCTCATAAGTTTCTCAGTATCTCAGTGTGGGGCCTGATCACTACTCTCTACTTTTGCCAGGTCCATAACAATATTCACATCCAAAAGGGAGATAAACTTTCCTCTTAGGTCTACTCACAACTCCCCAGTTCTCCACTCCTGTCGTTCCCCTCTGATCTCATATCCAGCAGAGTGTAGATTCCCCCTGACTTCCATCATGCTAGGGATCTTGTATGGGTCACTCTTCCCTTAGAGCCCTAGATCTCCATCCTCTTCGCTATTCCCTCAAGGGAATATGTTCTTCTCTGGTTATTTCCTCAGGAAAAGGAAAGTTTTCTTCACTCCACAGCATTGGTCCTTTCCTCTTGAAGGGAAGAGCCCTTGGAGGGCCCCACTCCCAAAGTGAGTGGTCTCCAGGATCACTAGCCCACAGGCTGGAGCTCCCTTCCTCTGCCAACTCCATCCTTGAAAAGGCAGAAATAAAAAAAACCAGATCCTGCCAATCCCCTGCCCCCCCCCCCCCCCCACACACACACTTTTATATCTCCTACTCAACCATTCTCACCAATCTCACACTCCGGATTCTTAAGGGCATCAACTCACCAACTCTTAACCCAAGCCACACTAACACATTACATTACAATGTTCACGTCTTTAAAATGCCATACAGTGGTAATTTACTATTTCTAAAAGTACAAATGTTAGCACATCTTTCACAAAGACGATAAATCTCGGGTCTTCCCCACCCAGAATATCTTGTGTGATTAGAAACCAAAAAGAGGGTCAAATCTGGAGGTTCCCCCCAGAGAAAAAAGGGTCAAAATTCTTCAGGGATGATGTGAGAAACTGATCAGCAGTAAAGGGAAGATTTAGTTTAAGTTATTGCTGCTGAAGGAGGTGCCACCATTTACTGAATGATTTGTATACTTTTTCACACAGGGATACTTATTGTGGAAAATTTTTACTGAATAAATATATCCCTTTTGTCTGAGTTATTTATTCTCTTACCAGAATTTCGATAAAGATTTAATCATGTTCATAAATTGTGCTAAATACAAATTATCTAAGGGAATTCACCAACTTTTTCTCAGCACTGTACATGGGAGACTATGCATCCATCAGAACTTCAGGATAGTACTGTACTTGTAGCCTGTAAGACTTCTAATTAATTCTGTCAATGAACCCTGCCAGACAGATCTGGCTGTATGGCTGCACGTTTCCACCAGGATATCTAACATTTTGTACTGCCCTATTTGCTCTTCATTCTGGAAGCCCCTAACACACAGGGATCCCAACTTTCAAATCTCTCCGCAGTACAGTATTTGACACATAAGTGGATGCAAGGAGATTACTGCTAGTATTTTAAAACTGTGCGGATGGAGATGTGTACAATGTGTTAAGTGTGAGAGAAGGATTACAAATACGAATGGAATGTATGAACAGCATAGATTAAAATAGGAAAAAAGATGGTGTAAATGTTTTATATGATGATGCTGGTATTTAGTTTTTAAAATATAAGCATGCTAATCCCTAGTGGGGAAAATATGTCCTGGACCTTTAAAAGCAAATTTTGAAGGCCAATCAGTGTCTATGCACATACAGAGAGATCTAGGTCTGATACTTGGCTCACATCTTCTGCTCCTTGGCGCTGGGGAGCTACAAAGGCAATGTTTAAGCCCCTGGAGGGAAGGGCGACATAGTCACTGCACAGTGGTGACACCTAGTGGCCAGATTTAGGGTCCATGATGACAGCATTCTGGAAGAAGCCCTGGAGCATGGCCCCCAGCTGAGGCCTGTTGTTGAACTGACTGGACTAATGTAAGTTGGGAAGGGGTACAAAATACAGGAAAAAAAACCCTAAGTAGTTGCAAATGAAGTCTAAAGGCGCCAGTTCCCAGCCCTTGTTCCGCTGAGCTGGAAGCCTAAAGAAAGAGGAAAAAAAACCTACCAAATTTAAAAAAAAACAACTACTTTGGCATGGAAAGTTTGAGCCTATTTTAGGGTTACTATCTGACAGAGCAAAAGTAGAGGGTATGTTCCAGATAAACTTTCCTATTTTTTCAACAAGCAAAAGTTTTTTAAAGTGTCAAAATCACTCTCATAAGTGTTGGAAGCTATGCATCTGTAGTAGAACTTGGCCCTAAACGTCCACCAGTTTCACATCATCCTCTAAAAGGAACAAATATATTTGAGTCTGAAAGCTAGTAGAGACAAATAAAATACGTATATGTATTTAGGTGAATAAGGGTGTAACACTCGGCTGACCGCATCCACCCTGGGTGACGCAGAGGCCACTGGACGCTGCTGGGATCTCGTCTCGGCAGGAATGCCACCATCTTGTGCTGGGCCTATCGTGCTGCACTTCCCCATCTCTGATCTTTCAAGGGCCCCGTGGCAGGAAAGGCTTGCCGGCACTCCTCTGATGACATCAGCATGCCTGGGTCTTTAAACCCCAGCCGTGCTCTAGTCTGGCGCCTTAGCAACAGATCTCCTACCTTGCCCACAGTGATTGTTGCTATTGTTCCTGTGCTCATCTTGCTTCCTTTGTCACCTTGTCATGCCTTGCCTTGTCTTCTTCTGCCATGTTGTCTTGTGCTTCTGCCCTGACCTTATCTCTCTGCCTCCATTTGCCTTGTCTTGATCCGCCCTTGTCTTGGTTCTCCTTGTCTGCCCTCTCCTTGTCTTTTGCCTGTCTGGTATTGACCTCTGCTGTGGACCCTGACCACTCTTTGATCGCTGCCTGCTCTGAGTCTTGGACTAAACCAGTTATTATCTGATTGCTGCCTGCCCTGACTCTTGGCCTGGACCCAGTTACTATCTGTTCCCTGCCAGCCCTAACCTCAGCCTGTACCTGGGCTCTCTATTTTTTTTTTTATTCCACTTTTCACAGTGCTTCAAAGTGGATTACATTCAGGTACTGTAGGTATTTCCCTATCCCCGGAGGGCTTACAATCTAAGTTTTTGTACCTGAGGCAATGGAGGGTAAAGTGACTTGCCCAAGGTCACAAGGTCTATCTCTCCGACCGCTCTTAAGAGGCATTCCCCTAAGTCCTGCTGGCCCCTGCAACCCAAGGGCTCAACCTGCGGGGAAGGAGGCCGGTACAGGTGAAGCTCCCATTCAGTTCCAAAAAGAGCGCTGTCCTCCAGCTGTCAGCATGAGCCTGGTAAGTTCACTTACTAGGCTGTGTCAACCACGCCGTAGCCCAAGGGCTCACCGACTGTGACAAAGGCTTTGTTGGCTGCTCTGTAAATGGCGTCGGTATGGTGGCTCCTGCTCTTGTGCCCTCTGTCATGGCCCCTCTTTTTAGGGGCCATGACAAATATATGTTTTTCCCCCAGCATACCTGCTTTTACAGTCATTGCTAATCAAGTTTTTGGATCTATTCGCCCTACAGAGGTCAAAAATAATTTGAGTGAATCAAGCTCTGTGGAACTGTGATAGTGGTTGAATATATATAGATGTAATATATATATAGTATTCTAGCCAATCTCTCACTTCTGTAAATATGAAATAAAGGTAAATTCCCAAAAATCTGTGTACTAACAGTTCCATAACAAATTAGCACTGAGTACACCAAACTTGTCCATTTTGTGTAAGCAATGTAAATCAATCAGATACCTCTGTATATGAAATAATAACTGATATTCAAAGCCTAGTGGTTTAGGGATTTAAAAGAGTTTTAAAAAATATTGATAATAAAATCTTCAGAGTAAAATCTGGAATTGATTTAGAGTGTGTTTTCCTACAGTACTTGCCTTTCAAAATACAGGGCCCATGTTTCAAAAGGTTTAGGTTCCTAACTTTTGGGGTTAGGCTCTTAAATTAATCATTTTGAAAATTTACCAGGGCTGAGTACCTAAATTTAAGCTAGTTTCATTAGACACCTACATATAGGGTCCTACAAAGTGGGAGTTACTGCAGGGAAATAAAGTTAGGAGCATAGCACTGATTTTCGACACTAGGCACCTAACTTAGGAGAGTAACTCGAGGCAAATGAATAGCAGGCCTAAATTTAGGTTCCTAAGTTTTAGGGTATCCTTGCCATGCCTTGCATTGTCTTGCCAGCTAAAAACTTAGAGGCCGATATTCAACACCATTAAGCCAGATAAGTTTGGACTTAGCCAGGTATGTGGCATGATTTCAATATTGGGCTGCGTTTAGTAGCCGCCAGTTATCTGAATAATTTGTTGTCTGGCTAAAATGTTATCTGGATAAGTGAAGGGCAGGACAGGAGTATTCTGGGGCAGAACAACTTATCTGGCAAACTTAGAGAATAACTTTCAAACCTATTTGCAGTAGAGCAGTTTTGCACATAAGTGGATAAGGAGAGATTTACCAAAATATTTTACAAACTGTGCAACAGGAGCTGCATAGTTTATCAAATACTGCATACTTCTGTTCTGAAAATACAAGCATATATTTCAGTACACACAAATATTTGTAATGCATTGAAAGCACATACTTTCCTTACCTATTTTATAAACATATGCATATATAATTGATGCGCAAAAAATATATATATATGTGTACGTAAAAACCTGATTTATATGCGTAGGCAGGAATATTTTAAAATATGCATATGACGCTGAAATCACCAGTTTGTCGATAACTCTGCCAGTTCACCCAGTCCATCTCCAGTTCATCTAGACCCTCTAGTACTTCACTCTGAAATCCTCCCAACTCACCCAGACCTCCCACCCAACAACAGCAGACAACAGATAAGTCTTATTTCAATTGGGCAAGTCAGTTAGCAGGTATAAAAGTGTGCGAATACATTGGCTAATGTATTCTCTTATAAAAGAGTAATTTCCACAGGTACCTCTTGACCTTGCTCTGAAATGCCCCTAGACCGTCCCTTTTTTGTGCCAGTAAATGTGCGCATGAAACCAAAAATACATACATACGTATCTTTTATGTTTATAAAATATCATATACGTGAATACAGGCTACTTATACATGTATATGCTAATATTCTATGCGTAGCCCCTTTGAAAATGTACTCATTAGCCAGATAAGTGCTGATATAATCTGGCTAAGTTAACTGGATAAGTTAGATTTGCTATTCTGCTGGTCTACAGTTTGCCAGATAAACTTACCAAGCTGACTATTAGATAAGCCACTGAATATCTCAGTCAAGTTAACTGGACAAATATATCCAGCTAACTTGATCAGCCATTTGGTATGTGCATGCATTTTAACTGAATTTGCAAAATGCAATGAATAAGGGTCAATTTGTTTCATTCCTGAATTAAACAAATCTTATTCATTTAATTTGGTTAAAACTTCTGGTCAAGCCTATGCCTAATCCCAAAACCAAGGCCACACCTAGAGCACAGGCCAAAGCCCAAAGCAGGGGCTATGGCCTAGGCCTGAACATGACACCAGAGCCTTGGCTGAAACAGGACAGGGCCCCCCCAAAAAATGTTTTCCCGTTTACCTGATCCATCAGGTATCCATAGCCATAGCCAGGCTGGGTCCCGATGCCTGGGCCTCTGACCAGGCCCAGGCCCAGGCTCAGCTTCGAAGCCCGACCTGGACCTGTGTCCCGATCCCTGGGTCTTTGCCTAGACCAAGGATCTGGGCCCAGGTCTGATGCCATGGTCTGGCCTAGAGCCCAGGTCCTGATATTGAGGCCTGTTCCAGATCCAGGCCCAATGCCAAGGTTTGACCTGGAGGCCGAGTCCTGACACCTGGACCTTGGCCTAGGCCTGATGCCATGGACTGGTAAGGAGGACGGGTCCCAATGCTGGGGCCTCTGCCAAGACCCAGGCCCAATGCTGGGACTCAGCCCAGAGGCCCAGCCATTGGGACCCAGCCTCCATGTCAGGTCCCAGCATTGGGCCTGGGTCTAGGCCAAAGCCCCGGCATCAGGACCCATCCTCTGGGCCAAGCTGTGACATTGGACCTGTGCCCAGGTCCTAGCATAGGCTGAGACCCAGGTGATGGAATTTGGTGTTGGGACCCAGCTTCCACATTGGGCCTGGGTCTGGGCCCTGGCATAGGCCAAGGTCCAGGCATTGAAACCCAACCTCTTAGTCGGGCCTGGGTCCATGCTGAAGCCCAGGCATTGGGACCCAGCCTCCAAGCTGGGCCCCCACATCAGAGATGGGTCCATGTAGAGGCCCCAGCATCAGGACCTGTCCTCCATGCCAGTCCATGGCCTCTGGCCTAAGCCAAGATCCAGGCATCAGGACCCGGCTTCCAGGTCAAACCCCAGCATTTGGCCTGGATCTGGGACAAGCCTCAATATCAGGACCCAGGATCCAGGACAAGCTGTGGCATCAGGCCTGGACCCAGGCCCCTGGCCCAGGCATTGGGCCTCGGTGTTGGGCCTGGGTCAGGGCTCCGGCCTAGGCCAAGGGTCAAGTATCAAGACCCAGCCTCCAGAATGGGCGCAGGCCTCGGCCAGTATCTGGTACTGGTTAAGGGCCAGCCCTTTTGTCAGGCCTCATCTGAGGCCCAGGCATTGGGACCTGGTCTATGGTACAGTCCCTGGCACTGGGTCTGGATCCATGCTCCAGCCTAGGCTGAAGCCCAGACTTCAGAACCTGGCTTCTGGGCCAGGCCCCAGCATTATGCCTGTGCCTGGAATGAGGCCTCCAGACTAGGACCCAGTGTCGAGCCCAGTCTCTGACCTAGGTCAAGGCTGAGGCCCCAAGGTCCAGCTTAGGCCCTGGCACCAGGACTAGGCCTCTAAGCCTGAGCTTTCTATATAGCCTAAGCCAAGGGCACAGTGACTTACCATGGCCTCAGCCTACCCGAAGCTTCAGCCTGGGCCTAGGCCTTGCCAGCAGATCACTACCAGACCGGGCAAGTGGGAGCTGGGGGGGGGGTTAGGATCCTGGCCCCAGCATTTTTCCAGATGGGAAGGATGGTTGGTGGGATCAGGAGGCCTTGAGAGGTCCCTTTTCCTTTTTTTTTTTTTTTGTGGAGAAGGGGTTTGATTTGGGGTTGTTTTTTTAAATGAAAGAAATGAATCAAACAGTAAATGAATTGAAATTTGTGTGGGAAAAAAATCTCTCAAAAATGAATTTTTTACCCCTGCATGTCCCTATCAGCCATATAACAGCTGAATATGGACACCTTAGGGTCCTAACTTCTCAGTGTCCTGAACCTCTCACGCTTCTCTTCACTCATGCAGTTAGCCATTGGCGATGCTGGGGTTCCACTGCAAGGGAGGAGGTTTAGTCTCCCGGACATTAGGAGCATGGGTGGAAATCCAATCTGCAACAGTCTTTCGTCTCATTAGTTGAGATACTCATTCCTTTCATCTTGAACAGAGGCAAGCAGGACACTAGGTTGGAGTTCAATTAATAAATTTACTGTAACTTAAAATAGGATCCATACCAAAATAACAAAAATCTTAAGAATACAGAAAATGAAAACCCTTAATGCCGCAAAGTCTTTCTCCATCTTTGACCTCTGAGTTATCATCCCTTCCCAGTGATGGGGAAAAATAGGAACATGTCTTCTTCAAAGAAGACAGAGAAGTGGAGGTAGAAAAAAAACTCTCTCCTATCCAAGGAAATGAAAAGTCTTCTCAAAACCAGTTCTCACACTTTACCAACCACAGTCCCCACTGTTAACTGGACACAGAGAAATGTAGGTCCCAATCCCCTCAGGCAGGGGTGTTTGTGCTCCTGAGCTGAAGCAGGTCAAGAAAACAACCAATTCTCTTTTAAAAGACAAAAATTATCTCTTCTTCTCTTCTCAAACTGGATAGTCCCTTTTCTAGGTCTGTTAAGGCAACTGGTAAGCACGGCCTGAAATAGGGGAACCACCAATCTTAATGCTCCATAAACAAGACTACATCCAATCACTCCTTAAACGTGCTCAGCTCCGTTTGTATAGGGGAACTTGACCAATTTCAGCACTGAGATTCAAAACACACTGAGCTCCTAAATTTTGGTTCCTAATTTAGGGACCTATTTTCAGCCAAATTTTGGATTCTAAGTTTTCAGTTGAAAATTCACCTAAATTTAGAATTCAAAGGAAACTGGTTTCCTATATTTAGATACTCCAAATGCTAGGAGTCTAAACTCTTTGAAAATTGGTCTTGTAGTTATAACCTCTAGATTACTGTGCCTTATACAATGACATGACTTTCCTCTGCTCAAAATGAGATTTAATGTACTGATCCAAATTGCTAACTCCTTTCCCAGCACAGGTTTTGCCCACATTCCTGCATTTGCAATATTGGTAGGCAACTGGCAATAATAATGACATACAAAAGAAAATGTTTTCATCCTTTTTTACTCCATCTTAATTTGAAAATAATGAATTAAACCTAAGTAGACCTCCATCTACGAACAATAAAGTCTGTTCACCATCCCTTTTGACTGTGTTGCGGTCAGAAGGCAATTGCCAAACCAGATATGTTTGCATAAAACAAATAACAGGTGATCAGAACAGTCTGATATGGCTGAATATTGTACGTGTATTCAGCTAAGTAAAGTAGGCAAAGTGATTACTTCGACTCACCCTTACTGGAAATGGATTATTATTATTATTATTATTATTATTATTAATAAGGAATAAAGTCCTCTTGTTGACCAAGTAATTCACTTTGCTAGACTTCCAAGAGTATCACCTTCTTAAAAGTTGCAACTTTAGAAAATCACTCAAATTTCACTCTTTAGAGGTTCAGCCAGTTGAGAAACATAAGTGTACAGAATATGCAAATGTACAAAATGTCCAAGTTCAAGTTCAGTAGCTGAGTGCACTTATCATAGCTAATTCAATGAGATGACAACACTTTTCCTGCTCATTTCATTTCTAGCCTGAAGAAGAGAGGATTAGTTCTTGAAAGCTGGTCAAAGACATGCTTTAAATTAGCCCAATAAAAAGATATCGCCTTATATCTATTCTTGTTTTTATTTGTTAACCTTTATTTCTGTGCATGGACTAAGCTGGCAGCCAAATTACTTTACTCACTGGTCTTTTGTTTTGCCTCAGGTATTTACATTTAGGAGATGCCTACGCCCAAAGAGGATAATTTTCAGCCGTGTAAACTCTATGAGGCAGATTTTAAAACCTGCGCACGGCCTACATACCCGGTGCGCCAAATGTATAAAATCCAGGGTCAGCGCGTGCAAGGGGTGCACACTTGTGCACCTTGCACGCGCCAAGCACTAGGGGAGCCCCAATGGCTTTCCCTGTTCCCTCCGAGGCCGCTCCAAAATCGGAGCGGCCTCGGAGGGAACTTTCCTTCCACTTCCCCACCTTCCCCACCCTTCCCCTACCTAATCCACCCCCCAGCCCTACCTAAACCCCCCCTAACCTTTATTTCAGAAGTTGCGCCCCTGCCTCGCCCCCACCCCTTCCCTTTCATGAAGCCCCGGGAAATACGCGCGTCCCGGGGCTTGCGCGCATCACCAGGCCTATACAAAATAGGCTCGGTGCGCACAGGAGCAGTCCTGAGGATTTACGTGTGTAACCCTTTTAAAATCCACCCCTATGGGTCCTTTCATTGTGGAAGCAAACATGTTCTTGCACTTTGACAATTATTCCAGGAAAACTATTCCCATACATTTACACCTGCAAATGTGTGCAGATACTGTCTCTGGCAGAATTTACGCACACACTTTTTAAAATTAAAGTGTGTGTGTAAGTACAATCCCCACCCAGACTCCACTCTCCAGGATGCAGGAAAACGCACATGCATACAAAGGGCCGGATTTTCGGAGGATTTCCGCGCGTAACCAGTCATACGCGTGCTGGG
Source organism: Rhinatrema bivittatum (assembly GCF_901001135.1). Lineage (NCBI taxonomy): Eukaryota > Metazoa > Chordata > Amphibia > Gymnophiona > Rhinatrematidae > Rhinatrema > Rhinatrema bivittatum. The sequence goes on from NC_042615.1 coordinate 417,616,868, forward strand.
TCTATTTTCAAAAGGCCCAGCGACGTGCGTAAAGCCCCAGGATGCATGTAAGTCCCGGGGCTTGCAAAAAGAGGCGGTCTGGGGGCGGGGCAGGGCGTGGCCAGAGGCCTCTGTATGGCTGCTGTGCCCAGGGGTGAAGTAAATTTTAAAACAAGAAAAAGAAAATGAAAAAGTTAGGGGGGAAGGGAAGGTGGGGTGGGGGGTAGGGAAGTTCCCACCGAGGCTGCTCCTAATTCAGAGTGGCCTGGGAGGGGATGGGGAAAGGCAGTGCGGCTCGGCACGCGCAAGGTCCATAATTGTGCACCTCCTTGCACGCGCTGACCCCCGATTTTATAACATGCACGCATGTTATAAAATCGGGTGTACATGTGTGCACCGGGTAGCACGCACACATGAACGACAGCGTGCAAGTTTGAAAATCTACCCCAAAGTGTACATGTTCATTTTGTCATCAGCATATTGAGTGGGCAATTTTAGAAGATGACATAGCTGCCTTTTTAAATTACCTTCAACGAGTCTGGTCTACACTGTAAGGGCTATCGTTTTTGTCAGGGATTATTGGCAAGCCTCAGAAACCTGACAGAGACTCCATACTCCCAACTACTGCAGTAGCACTGTGGTGTCTGCATTTTTTCAGATGAAACATTTCATCTGAAAACCGTAGATGCTGCCACAGCTACCAGCAGCAACAGCAGGAAATCAGTACTGCCAGCAGCATGGATCCTCCATGAGACTCCAAGCCTTGACAAATAATAATCCCCCCAAAAAATAATACCTGTAATTGCTGTCTCCAGTGTCTGTGTGGAAAAATAATGTATTTGCTAAAACTGAAGTAAGCCCATCCTGGTGGCACTAAATTATATGTTATGGTTATCTTGGATTCTTTCAGAGTCTGAAAGATCCAGAACGATGGCAAAACTCACTTTTCCCAACCAACATATTATTTTCTTCCTGTCAGACAGGACTTGTATAAGAAAAGAAACTGAGTTAGAGATTAAAGCCCTTCATATGTCCTAATTCATCGGCCAACCACAGCATGGGCCAGTGCTGATCTAGTCTCTTCCAGTTTCTCACCTCAGAGCAAGGTCAGTAATGTAGTAAGTACCATCTAGTGGTGCAGGGTGGCATTTCACTCTGTAATTTCTTGGGCCTTTCTTTTTCAACTGAATGCACAAGCACTGTCCTATTTTTTTTACAGTAGCAAATAACTTTTAAAGCCATTTTCAGCACATAGATCACAGAAGGTCTAAGCTGCATCCTTGCAGGGATGGTCTTTCTAGTTCTGGATTTAGAGTTTTGATAGAAGTGCAGTGAAGGTTACACCTAAAACGTAGGGATGTGCTGCTATTAAATATCTGTTTTTATTTTTGTTTTGTTTTCTTTTTATTTGTTGTGTATTCTGTTCATTTTTGTTGTAGTATGCACTAAAGTTAGACACATCCCACATGCATTCTTTGATGGAGGTAAAAGCTAAACTATTGAGAATTTCTGAAAATCCTGACAATACTGAGATAAAATCAGAAGAGGACTTCACTAAGAGCCATAAATCTGCAGTGCTATATATGGTGGAAAGCTGTACAGATACTTGCATTTTCAGTGTTAAAGCATCCAAACTACAGATCTGTGTCTCTTTTAACTGAACTTCTGAAGTTGCATGGGAAACTATCCTATACAATAAAATTGCTGAAGGTATTTGATGAGCTGATAGCTACACAGCAATCTATAATCCAGTTCATGCCAATTACTAACTTTTAGATAAATGAGAGTTCAAGCTTTGAAACCTTGTGGCACCTGGATGTCTAAATTGCAAATTTAATCCTTCAAGGAAGGATGGGATGTGCTTTTTTTTTTTACAGCAAATAGGAAATCTCAACAAAATGCTCTCTATTTGTTTCTTTATGTTTTGAAAACAAACCAAAGAAAAACAAACATTCCATATTTTTTATTTTTATTTTCAATAAGAAAAAGGTTTTTTAAAAAAAACCCTGCACCTGCCACCAAAAACTAAAACTAATTCCCCAAGTCCTCTCTCCATTTTGAAATATGGCAACGGTGGGGCAGGAGCACTGAGTATTTCCCCTGTCCCCTTTAGAGCCCAGAGATAAAGAGACAGGGGAATTCCATGGGGATGGGAGAGGCTTGGAAGGCTTTGGTTTAAGGTGTAGGTATTTGGGGGGTGGGATATGGGGAAAGGACTAGATCTTTTTTTTCTTTTTGAAAATTAAACTAAAAGCAAAATGAAAAAGAAAAAAAGAAAAGAAAAAAATCCATCCCTCAAAATGTAAGCATACAAAATCTGTCTTCCCCCTCCCCACCAATGAAACAGACTGAACAAAATGAAAAAAACCTGCACATCTCTAGAGTCTACTGATTGCCACATTTTTATACATAGTAACAGTATAACTTGTGCCTTTCTTCTAACTTTCCTCTACCAGCCCTAACCTTCATCCCTTGCTCCCCCATCCCTCAACTCACCATCCCTTTGCCAGCCAGGAAAAATCAAATACAGCATTGAATATGTAGCAGGCTTATTACACAGCATATTTCCAAGTGCCAAAGTGGCTGGTGCGCTATCCACCTGAACTGACAGGAGCTGTTTAAACCCTGACCTCCTGCTACCTGGAGCAAATTCTGCCTCGGAGAGAGGGGAGAAAGGGCAAGCAGAATGGCTGCTGAAAGCAGAAGGCAGCGCAGCCTGACAGCAGTGCCAGGCTGACAATCAGGGAACCGCCACCTTCCCATTTGCATTTAACCTGCACTTGAGATCAAAAGATTTTTTCTTCAAACTGAGGAGGGGGCAGGTTGTTGTTTTTTTGGGGTGAGATCTTTTTTACTGAAAGCTAAGGTGACTGGCAGGAAGAGGTACTTTTGTCTCTTTTAAGAGCCTGCTGTAAAAATTCTATGAAAACAGCAAAGGCAAATCTCCCTTTGTGGCATACATGAATATAAATATTGAACAGCATGTCTCCTGTTTGAAATGCAGGAACTTCAGGTTCTTGTCAAACGCATAACTCATGTTTGATTCTTTGAAACTCCAGAAAAGAATGCACCTGTGAGAACACGTGGCACCGAGCACAGCAATAACCTTAGTAAGTTTTTGTCTTACGACCGTGGTGCTAAACGCTGGGCAGCTCCCAGCCTGAGCGCGTGCGCAGAGGATGCAGTGCGGCCAGGACGCCTCAGTCTGAAACCCCAGTCAGCACTACAGTACCTGTTCTGGTTTGATGGGCTCCGTAGTTGTGAAGATGTCCGAGTAATGCTGCCTCTCGAAGACTCGATCCAACACTTCCAGTTGCTGCTGAGTAAAGAGGTCTCCTCGCATCTGTTTCCTGAGGAAATCTCTGCCGGGGAGCGAATGACCATTTGATACTGGAGATTCCTGAATACCTTTCAAACAGGAGGACAGACAAAAGAATAAATAAGTAATCAAACAGCTATCGCATGATATCAATCCCATCTAATTGTCAGGATTTCGTTACTATTTTAGATTCTTTTAATGCAGTTGATTCTTTAAATATAAGTAGATTGCTGCCAAGGATGAAACCATTAACTTGTGTATTAGATCTTGGTCCTTCTTGGTTGATTAAGTCCATTAAGGAAAGGATCTTAAATTTGCATCACTGTTAGAGGGAAATCTACAAAGCATCCTGAAACAGGCTGAGATTCACCCCTTTATAAAAAAAAAAAAAGAAAACTCAAGATTAGAACAAACCTGAAAACCACAGGTTTACTTCTAATATTCTCATTTTGGGCAAGAATATAGAATAGCCTAGATTTTTTGGACTCTGGCTTGTGGCCAGGCTTCAGTACATTGACTGCTTTAGTTAATGATGGGTGAGGGTCTCTGACTGTGTGTGGGCCTCTGCCTATGTGTGCATATGCATGGATGCCTGTATCTGTCTGTCTGTGCCTGCCTGTGTTTGTGCCTATGCTTGTCTGCATGTGCGTACCTGTGTCTGTTTGCCTATGTGTTGGGGGAGGCCCATACATGTGTGTATATGTGTGTTTTAGGGGAGGGGGGCTGTGTATGTGGGTGCCCATGCCTGTGTGTGTCTGCCTCTGTGTGTGTGCATATGTGAGCCTATGTGCAAACCAGTGTGTGCACTTTTGTGAACTTGTGTGTGTTTGTGAATGCTTATATGTGTGTTCCTATGCCTACCTGTCCCTGTTTTTGGGAGTGAGAGAGACAGGGCTTCACAAAACAGAGCATATTAGTGAACAGTACATGGCATTGCCTGGTTGTCTGATCAATAAAGCCTGTTTGTGTGTATGCATGCTTGTGCTTATGGGTGTGTGTGCCTATGCCTGTATGTTTGCATGGGGACATGTCCCTGTGTCTGTCTATGTCCTCTGTATGCCTGTATATGTGGGTGGGTGCCTATGCATGTGTGGGTGGGGGCCTGTGTGCGTGTGTGTGTGTATGTACCTGTGCCTATGTGTGTATGTGTGTTTGCATTCATGCCGGTGTGTGTGTGTGTGTCTATGTTTGTATGTGTGTGTGCAGACAGGGCATATTGTCTTTGCCCAGTACACCTTCCACTGTTCCAGGCGCTACCTGATTGCCACAGAAACTATGTGACTGACCAACACAAGATTTTGAAATATATAGATTATGTTTATACAGCTGAGAGTTTATTAACTCATTTGGGATAAAATGTCAAATTCATGAGGATAATATCTAATTTTACCTTCAAATGTATCGTGTATAGCAGTGAATGATGACATAGACTTAATTAGCATCTCAGAGACATGGTGGAAGGAGGATAACCAATGGGACAGTGCTATACCGGGGTACAAATTATATTGCAAAGATAGGGAGGAGCACCTTGGTAGGGTGGGGCTTGTTTTTCTCTGGGATGGCATAGAGTCCAACAGGATAAGGATCCTGCAAGAGACTAAAGCCCAAATTTTCAAAGCACTGCACGCGCTAAAACCGGGGGCTAAGCATGTGGTCGGGCCTTGAGCGCGCCAAGCGCATTTTAACAATGGCCCAGCCACGCACATATCCCCCAGTATGTGCAGAAGTGCTGGCCTGTCTCAATGGGGCAAGCCGAGGGCATGGTCTGGGTGGAGGGAAGAGGGGCAGGGGCTGGCGGGCACGCATAACTTACTTCTGATCCGATGCTACTAATGCTGGTAATAAGCAGTGGCTATTCTCTAAGTCAGGGGTGGGCAAGTCCGGTCCTCGAGGGCTGCAAACCAGTCGGGTTTTCAGGATACCCCTAATGAATATGCATGAAATAGATTTGCATACAACTGAGGCAGTGTGTATGCAGGTCTCTCTCATGCATATTCATTAAGGATATCCTGAAAACCCGACTGGTTTGCAGCCCTCGAGGACCAGAATTGCTCACCCCTGCTCTAAGTCAACTTGATCAATAACAGTTTATGGACTTCTCCTCCAGGAACTTATCCAAACATTTTTTAAACCCAGGTATGCTAATTTCTTTTACCACATGCTCTGACAATGAATTCCAGAGCTTAATTGTGCATTGAGTGAAAAAGAATTTTCTCTGATTTGTTTTCAATGTGCTACTTGCTAACTTCATGGAATGCCCCCTAATCTTTGTATTAACTGTAAGAGTAAATATCAATTCATATTTACCTGTTCATGATTTTTTTACCTCTATCGTTTCCCCCCTCAGCCATCTCTTCTGCATGCTGAACAGCCCTAACCTCTTTAGCCTTTCTTCATAGGAAAGCCATTCCATCCCCTTTATCATTTGATCGTATTTCTCTGTGCATTTTTTAGTGCAAGTATATATATTTTGAGATACTGTGACCAGTCTTGCACACAGTACTCAAGGTGCGGTTTCTCCTTGAAGCGATACAGAGGCATTATGATATCCACCATTTTATTCATCATTCCCTTCCTAATAATTCCTAACGTTCTGTTTGCTTTTTTGTCTGCCACAGCACACTGAGCTGACGATTTCAATATATTGTCCACTGTGACACCTGGATCTTTTCCCTGGGTGGTAATCCCTAATCTGGAACCTAACATCGTGTAACTACAGCATGGGTTACTTATTCTCTATGTGCATCACTTTGCACTTGGCCACATTAAATTTCGTCTGCCATATTTATGCCCAGTCTTCCAGTCTTGCAAAGTCCTCCTGCAATTTATCACAATCTGCTTGTATTTTAACATTCTGAATACCTTTGTATCATCCACAAATTTGATAACCTCACTCCTCATATTCCTTTCCAGATCATTTATAAATATATTGAAAAGCACCGGTCCACCTACAGATCCCTGAGGCACTCCACTATTTACCTTTCTCCACTATGAAAACTGACCATTTAATCCTACTCTCTGTTTCCTGTTTAACCAGTCTGCTATTTATTTATTTAGATTTATATTCTGGTTTTCAGCACTTCAAAGCAGATTATATTCATAAACACCATATAAATAAAGAGGTCAATATTCAGTGCTACTTAGCTGGATAAGTAGGGACCACAAAAGGACACTGCCTCTTATCCTATGACTTTTCAGTTTTCTTAGAAACCTCCCATAAGGGATTTTATCAAATGCCTTCTGAAAATCCAAATATACTACATCTACCAGCTCAGTTTTTTCCACTTGATTATTAACCCCTTCAAAAAATGTATCAGATTTGTAAGCAAGACTTCCCTTGGATAAATCCATAGCAGTGTGAGTAGTAGTTATTTTTGGGCCTGTGACTTTAAGAGGCCTTCTGGGGACATCCTGATGTTCCCAGAAAAATAACACTACCACTTTCAAATGCACTAAAATAATGAGGCTGATATTTTTTTTCAGACTGCTGCATTATTTTATTTGCATAGGAATTTCTATGCATTAGTTGCTCTGCATGGATTTATAAAATTTATGTATGTAGATTGCACACAATGCTACTAATGATAACAGGGGTGTGTTTTGGACCAAAATATTGTGCAATATTGTGAATAGCATGTGATATCGCAGCCATATTCCGCAATAAATGTTGTTTTACATGCATTAGGGCCTTATCTCAGCTTAGTAAACCTAGGCCTTAGATTGTAAGCCCTCTGAGGACAGGGAAGTACCTACAGTATCTGAATATAATTCGCCTTGAGCTACCAATGAAAAGAAGTGAGCTAAATCTAAATAAATGTTACCTGGGTTGTTTCTAAGCTTCCAAACTGTTTAGACTGTTAATATCTATGTGAAAAGTAATAAAATTAAGTCTTAACCCCAAAAAAGACAGATAGACCAATATTCAGTGCTATTTGTTCAGCTAACCTCTAGATTCATGAAAATACTATAAATAAATATAGTGGAAATAGTGTCCGCGATAAAAAAAAATGGGCATGTTAAGGCAAATTATAGAGTTACCACATCGATAAATATTGCAATGCACAGAACATTATTCATATTATTTGCTTTTAACTCATACCCACAGCAGAGAGAGAGTGAGAGAGAGAGAGACACTCTATATAGTGTTAAATTGACATTATATATATATATATATATATATATATATATATCACTGTAAGAGGATACACTTACAACTTGGAGCAGGTTTGAGGGGTGCTTTTACATACACAGAGGAATTAACTGCAAATTAGCTATGACTGATGAATTTCTATCATTTGAATCAATGTAAGGTACCAACAAGAGGAATTGATTACTACAAAGCAGTCTCTACATCATTGTACAAATCAACTCCTCTTGTTGGTCCTAGGAGATCCAAGAGATACATTCTCCGGTTTCAGCCATAGCACTTCACTGCTTGACTATTTAGGACATTGTTTTGTTTTTTTTTTCAATTAGGAATGCCAAGTATTGAGCTAGACAAACATTTTCAGGTCATTGCAATTCTGTAGATGAGACGTGAACTTGTGGCATTTGATATTTATAGGTCTACACAGTGATGTGTATGAGGGTACAAAGGTATATAAAGATACAGTGTATCTTTAAACCCTCTATTCCAAATCAAGTGATATGTAATAGACCTATTGCTGAGTGTAGTCAACCATAACTTATAAAATTAAAATTCTGGTAGCTAGCTGCATAGTAGCAAAAGGCCAGTGAGCCCCTGTCTACCGAGTGTGGAGATGCTGGCTTTGAATTTCAGGTTAAACTAATGTTATTCACAATCGGGCTTTGAAGACAAAACATTGAACAAAGGGGTAGAGGGGGAATCAAATAAATAACCTATGATATAAAGTGACTTGAAAAATGCATAGTATTATAAGAATTCACATGAGTAGTTTAGAAGATCAAAAGAATAAAAGTTATTCCTTTATAATTAAGAACAGTGTACTGTAGTGAATTACTTTCACTAGAAACAGTAGGAGAAGCACTTGCCATTGGCCATTTTACTGCAGGTTACTTTGGAATGTCTCTGTTTCTCACTGCGTTCAATGGAACTTCAAGAATATAGTGAACTAGCATGGGACTTATATACTCAAACTCGCTTTAAATATTATTTTAGCATATGTGTGCTAAAAAAAATGTAATGTGCATGCTCAAATATCATTTAAGATGTGATACATACAATCTTTTATTGCACTTGCTAAAAATTCCCTAAATAGTGTGTATGATTTGATTTTAGTGAAAAGTGGTACATCATAAATAAACTTTAATTTTAACCCAGAAATCTCTCATTCTTTCTATGATCACCCTGTAATGTTGGAACATGACAGCTGTTCATGATGAAATCTCAGAACACCTGCAGTTGTCTTTGGACGAAATAACTTCAGCAATAATAGCAATGGCCAACTCCATACACCAGCAAAGCAAGTTCAAGTTACCTACAACGTGCTACATCCCCTGAAGCTACTAATCATGCAGACTTGGCAATTTCAGAGGACCACAGGTGGAAAGGCTGCAGAAGAACATCCAACCTTGGGTGGGAAGAAGCTACATTGTAAGCATCCCTCCTAGTTCCTGCTTCATGCCATCTGTGGGGAACTTACAGATCAACTTCTGTAGCCCTTTTCTCTCTTACAAACCTGTTCATCACATCTGAGATCATACAGGACAGAGAACACATGCAGTTCAACTCTGTAGCACAGTCATGGTTTTTGACTGGAATTTGTGGAATGGACTTTATTTATAGTTATTACAAAATTGTGCCTTATACAATGTGCAGAGTGTGCAATCATGTTTGTAAAATAATTGCCATCGGTGAACCTTTGGTTTGAAAATGCATGGAATTTTTTGGGACTTGTTCAAGTGTGTTTCATACTATTTTTTGTCTGACTTTCTTCTCTCTTTCGCTCAGTCTCTTCATTTCCTGTCTCTTCCCCTATACTCTACTTCATATCTCCCACAACAACTGTTGCTTTATCACCTCATCTCCTCCATCTGTAACCCCAAATAGCTGAGACCTTAAAGTAGCATGTGAACTAAAGGGTTAACATCTAGTCTGAGGCAGGGTGCTTGAAGACACAAGAAGGTCAGCTCTTCATGTCCTGGCTCACAACTGGAAGATTTCCTTCCCTGGCTTCCAAGGGATGGATTTGTTGGGTCCGGCCAGCACACTTTCTGATGGCAATTTATCTTCTTCTTGGCAGACATTTGAGGTACATGTATTTGATCTGGTTTTAACTCTCCCGGAGGTCTTCTTTCTACTTTTCTCCTGGGATCCAGGTGCTCCCTCTGTCCTCAGCATTTACAGGCTGTCATGTTTACTTTTATTTAGGTTTTCAGCAAGAGAGCTGGGCCATTAGGAAAAGAGAACTATTCATGGGCCATTCAGCGATACATGCTATTTAGTTCTCAGACACGATTACCAAATAGAAGCTACAGTTTTATGGGTTAATAGAGCATGTGCTGACAGCATACTCATTTTATTGTAGGGATGTGCATTCATTTAAAATGAATGGCACATCTGACTTGAAAAGCCTATTTTGGATTCATTCTGAAATAAATGAGCAGAAAATGGTCTTGTCCAAAAATAGCCTAATGTTTCCTGGTATTTTTCATTCATCTAAAAAAATGTGGCTTCCTAGGCCCCCACAGCCACGTCTCAGGGTCTCCCAGAAGCTCCCCAGATCCTGTGACACCCCACCTGCTGCCAATATGCCAGAGTCTAGGCCTACTCAACTAGACTGAGCCCAGCCAGGGCATCTCGAGACTTCTCCAGCCTCCCTTCCCTGCTCCTACTGGTGCCTTGCCAGAAGAAAGGGACAGAAATGATCCCCACTCATTGTTGCCCCATCACATCCATTTAAAAATAGCGCCAGACCTTGAGATCAGTGCCAAAGTGACATCAAGATGGTGTCGGTCTCAGGGCTGGGCAGCACCATTTTCTTGTACATCTGAATATGTAAGTCTCAATGTATGTCTCAATTTTATATGAGTGCTCTTTGTATCCCGCCCTGAACTGAATAAATAAATAAAAATATATTTGTATGACAATACAAGAAAATATATCTAGTGGAGTCCCCAGAGATCTCTACTCAGATTGGTGCTATTTAACACATTCATAAATTATCTTGAAAAGAGAGCAATTATGGAAGGACTATCAGGAAAAGATTTGCCTTTACTCAAATGATACCAAAATCTGCAACAGGGTAGAAACTCTGGAAATTATGTTAAACATGAGAAAGCAGCTAAGATGTAATGCTAAAAATTGTAGGATCATGCATATGGGTTACACAAACCTAAGGGAACAGTATAGAATATTGTGCAAATAGAGAGATAGATAGATTAGATAGATAGATATTTATAAACTGAATAGAGTCGATCCAGATGGCAGCCACTAAAGAGGTCAATGGTCTTTCAAATAGTTCTAAACTAGGGAAGAATTTATTAAACTAACAGATAGCAGATTTAAACAAATTGAAGAAAGCATTGTAGCCCTTCTTCTGGTGGTTGGGCCTGGAAAGCAGGGGTCACATGGGATCCTCTCTCTCTCTCTCTCTCTCTCTCTCTCTCTTCTTCCACATCCTCAGCAGTGTTGGGTTCTTTCTGAGGGAGGAGGGAGAAAAGAATACTCCTTCAAGACCCAAAGTGTGGGGGTAACTTTCTATCCTAGAGAGAAATCGCTTCACTGTAGGTGGGAGGAATGTGAGTGCCAACATAAGACTCTGGACACTCGAGTTGGGAGTCCAAAGCAAACTTAACTGCAGCAAGTATTCAAAAGCAAGTGGCAGTACTTTACACACAAGTTCTTGGAACAATATTTTGTTATCACAGGTCCCCAATTGTCCTTATCTGTGCCAGTGTCTCTCAGTAGATGGGCCAGGGAAAAGAATTCTCCCCCTAGCACATAGAAAACATGGAAAAGCAAGACTTCCCAGGTGGGTAGTTGTGGGTGGAAAATCCCCTTCCAAAAATATTGGCAGACAAAAAAAAAAACAGGGTTTCAAACACTGCATGACTCCCACTTGTATCTCTTCTCCCTAGGATGAAGACTCTGGATGGGAGCAGGTTGCATCATAGCTGGGGGTGGTATTTTGAGTGAGCAATTAGAGAAGAAGGTGTTAATTTTCCTGAATTGAGTTTCTTCCTATTTTGGTGTGCTAGGCCTCACAGCTTGGGTTTTGCACTGAATAGGAAGGGGGTGATTGCTTTACTAGTATACAACCTGTCCAGTAAAGGTGTAAGGGATTTGACAGTTTTTCTGGGGGATCCCTACTACTTAGCCTGAGTCAGGGGATTTTCAGGGAGTTTTCTTTCTTGGGAAGGCCAGGAGTAGAGGAGATTCTGCTACTCTCCATTACACATCACAGAGTTCTAGTTTTGTCTTTTTGTGAAAATGTGCCTTGTGTTCTGGTGGGAAGTTTTCCTGCCACCATTCCTGCCCTAAATTGAGGAAAACAAGAAGTACGGATTGCTCTTTGCTGTCTGGACCTTTCATCCAAAAGATCCCTTGTGCCAACTGGAGAAAGAGAACTGTAAGAAAAATCTTTTATACCAGTAGAGAGCAAACCATTCCAGCAATCTCTGCTGCCTATCGCTTACTCCTAGCTCAAAGGGTTTAGGCATAGGGCCATATAGTGGTGATCCTAAATGTTCACTCAGTGTGCAATCAGGATGAAGAACTCATTGCTAGAGGATGTTGGTCAAGGCATCTAGCATAGCTGAATTTAAAAGAGATTTGGACAAGCTCCCTGAGGAAAAGTCCATAAATCATTATTAGCCAAAGAGATTTAGGAATGATATTTCTTTCTCAATTGGAGTGAGCATTAAGGAATGAATCTACTCTTTGGGATCTGCTGGGTATTTGCCAGTGAACAGATTGGCCATTGTCAGAAACAGGATGTGGATCTTTGGTCTAACCCAGTATTGGCATATCTTGTGTTCAGTACTGACCAAAGCATGTATATGAGATATGTTTTCTATTATTATTATAATTTATATAGCACAGTACATACCAGACATACACAGTGTTGTTCAGAGACACACAGAGATTCATTTGCAGTCACTGCCCAGGCAGCAAAATTAATCAGATAAAATTATCCAGCTAATTTGTGCAGGACAGTCAGTGGCACAGCTAATATACTTGACAACTTATTTGCCAGATACATTTAACCAGCTAACATTAGGACTTCTCTATGGCATGGCCAGAATTTGCCAGATAAGTTATGGATGAGTAACGCAGCTAAAATGCAGACAGATAAATGGCTGAAAAATTCAAAAGTCACAATTTAGCAAATAACTTGCAAGTTATCTGGCTAAATGAATATGGACCCCTTATGAGACAGTCCCTTCTCTTTGGAGCTTATAATCTAGTTAAGATAGGTGCACAAAAAAAATAGAAAAGGGAAGCTTCTGAAAAGTTTGTATGAAGAAAAAAAAGCCAGTGGGGTATTTAGGTGTGATTCTTAACAAAAAGTTGAATACTCAAAGACTCCAAATTGAAACCCAGGCAGATCAACATTTCCAGCTAGGTTAATACAATTCTCTGCAACTTTAAACAATCTACTACCGGTAGGAACAAAAGAGCAGGAGATATGATTAAAGTCTCAAAGAACCAATACCCTCCCCACCCCCACACACACACTCACACACTCACACTCACACACACACACTTTAAGTAATGGGACAAGTAAAAGATGCAAAGACATGACCACATTTTCTTCATGTGGCTAAAGATATATATTCTGTCAGCAGAATCTCCAATTCCATACTGTCCAATTCCATTACCTTGTACCTCACCTAATTACTTCACTTTTCAGGAAGATACAGGCTAATAAAGACAGATGTTAACCACTGAGTTTCAAGCATTAGGAAGCAAATGAAATATTGCCAGGAACAGAAAAAGGATTTTTTTTTCTCTTTTAACATGCTTGTAGATTAGCACAGAGGAGGAGAAGACTTTGTTTTTGCTATATTATATTCAAAGACCTTTTTTTTTCTAGTTTTAACATTAACTATACTACATTTCCAGACCATCTCTCGAGTTTCACCACTAATATTATGTAGTACAGTTATTTATTGCCTACCAGAATCAAAGTAACAATTGCTTTAAAAGAAAAAGAAAGAAATCATATCTACTCTTAAATATCTATGCATGGTGGCTATCATTCAGCCTTCAATACATTTTTTATTTGTGTCATTTCAAGGAAAAAGAATACAAATAGAAAAAAAGAGTTTATACTGTGAGGCACATACATCTGTGCGAGATGGGTATGGTTTTGTCATAGATCAAAGAAAGGAAAAGGGAAAAAAGATAAATCATCAGAGCTCCAAAAATACTTTTCATTTGGAGAAGATATCAGACCATTTCAATAGCACTGATAGAGTCTCAGCTCTGTCTCCATTAACTACTAAGGCAGCAGGAGTCAGGAGCTGACTACACTAGATTATATTCCCTAAAAGATGGTCACTGATATATATATATATATATGATCTTCAACCTCTATTGATTGACCAATTTCACAAGCAAAGACTGGTGAAATGAAGCTGAAATGAACATCATGCTTTAACTCATTGAACCTATCAGGCCTGAGTTAATCTCACTGTCCACTGTCTCTGATAGAATTCAATTGATCAATCATGTTTCGGTGATAGTACCATTTCACTGGCTTATTGCTTCTTCATTTCAAAGCTTGACCTGTTGGATATACCTGGCCCACTTCTGCACTTCTAGGATACACAGAGATCAGATTCTGCCAACTATAGTATATAGGCTGTTGTCCAAGTTTACAAGAACTCACCAAGCACAGTCAGAGAAAACTAGCTTGCTGTCTTTTGTATTGTGCATCTTAATACAATTACAAAAATATGTATTGTATAAGTGCAAGGAAAGGTTTTCATGAAAAAAATCAGTAAGATCTAGGCATGCTTAAATATCACTTGCTATGAATGTCTAGGAGCTCAATCAGTACATTAGTTAGAAACATTTCTAGCAAAATCACTCAGGATATTTGGTGAATAAAAATGAATTAAACTTCATGTTTAAAAACCATGGTTTAGAGATTCTGCTATCTCAGGAAATTAAACATTCTTTACACAGAATATTAAACTGGGCTCTACTCTAAATCAAGCAATACACTACTAACGTCATTATGATCTGCATGAATCTCATTATTCGTGTCATAATATGTACAGTGGATTTCCTTACCTTAGCAATGTGCAGTATATAATTTGGTGAAGGAAGTTCACTGAACAAGCTCCTACCATGAACTCTGTTTGAACTACAGCTAGGAAATAAAAAAATGCTTGCCCAGGCTTCAATCACCATGCTGCCCCAGTTAAATAAGATCAAAAGTTATCCAGCTGCATAGGAATCAATGGAGAAAATGGATAAAGAAAAAAAGCATTTATAAAATTTGTTTGCAAAAGTAATTTTGTATATTTTCTGAAGTTAAACAGAAATTCAAGAAGGCTGATAATTATACTAGCAAATAAAAAAAAAATTGCCCTGCACACTTCACTTTCCCCTTAGTCACTTATGACTAGCACTGAATATCAATAAAAAGAATTCCTTTTGTAAATAAACCTTGAAACCGTACCTCCTCAGACAGCACAACGTGATGTTATTCTAAGCTGCACACTGGAGAGTTTAGCATCCAAAGGGGCTTAGGATGGACAGGAGGAAGGGCCTAAGAATAGTGGCATGGGATCGGGGAACTGGAGGAATAGTACCAGCAGCATGAATGGAGGAATAAGGGAGGACCCAAGGAGAAGGTCATGGAGATGATGGAATACCTGAAGAGCAACAGCAGCAGTTGTGGCATGAGGAGGGGGAATGATGGACCAGAAGCAACTAGAGAGGGATTCAAGAAATCTTAGTCACATGAATTGTGTGTGTGTGTGTGTGTTACGCTTAGGCTGTGTTCAGGGGTAGTGAACACCACCCAGAAGGGTGGCTCCAGGTGGAGAGAGACAGGAATGGCTAGAAACAGTGTCTGGGTCCAGGCTGGGTCAGGGCAGGCGGCAAGTAGCAGTGTCTGGGTCCAGGCTGGGTCAGGGCAGGCGGCAAGTAGCAGTGTCTGGGTCCAGGCTGGGTCAGGGCAGGCGGCAAATAGCAGTGTCTGGGTTCAGGCTGGGTCAGGGCAGGCGGCAGAGCAAGGCAGGTCAGAAGGCCCGTAGGCCACACACACACAGAAGACCCGTAGGCCACACACACACAGAAGGCCCATAGGCCACACACAGTAAGCGGCAAGGCAGGTCAGAAGGCCCGTAGGCCACACACACACAGAAGGCCCGTAGGCCACACACAGTAAGCAGGGCAAGGCAGGTCAGAAGGCCCGCAGGCCACACACACACAGAAGGCCCGTAGGCCACACACAGTAAGCAGGGCAAGGCAGGTCAGAAGGCCCGTAGGCCACACACACACAGAAGGCCCGTAGGCCACACACAGTAAGCAGGGCAAGGCAGGTCAGAAGGCCCATAGGCCACACACACACACAGAAGGCCCGTAGGCCACACACAGTAAGCAGGGCAAGGCAGGTCAGAAGGCCCGTAGGCCGCGCAAGGCAAGGCAAGGAATAAGGCCCGAAGGCCGCGCAAGGCAAGGCAAGGCAAGGAATGAGGCCCGAAGGCCGTGCAAGGCAAGGCAAGGAATGAGACCCAAAGGCCGCGCAAGGCAAGGCAAGGGATGAGGCCCGAAGGCCAGGCAAGGCAAGGCAAGGCAAGGGATGAGGCCCGAAGGCCGCGCAAGGCAAGGCAAGGTCCAGGGACCAAACGCACAGCAAGCAAGGAAGGAAGGCTAGAGCAGGGAACCCAGGCGAGCTCGATGCCGAAGCACCGAGGGAACTGTCAGGCAGGGTTATAAGGGACAGCCCAGAACATAGAGTGGACAGGGTAGATGGACTGGGCCTGTCAGGAGAGCCAGCACTAGAGGGACCCCTGGTGGTGAGGCGGTTGCACAGCAGCCATAGCCGTAACAGTGTGTGTGTGGGTGGGGGGAGGGGGGTGATTAAGAATCAAAGACTAATGGAGATGGAGGGAAGCAAAAGGGTGGCTATAGCAATGGCTGGAATGAGGAGACAGAGGAGCAACAGTAAAAAGAGGTATTGTATAGGGTTGTTAAAAGGTGCAAAAGTGGTGTCAAAGAAGTGACAGTTAGAGACAGTGGCCTGGGGGCTGGAAAGCATTGCTAGCCCCAGTGTTGCTTTCTGCTGAGCACCGAGTTCTCGCTCTACAGATGAAACAGCACTGTGGTTCACTGAGAGAGATGCACCTTGGAATATGTCTTTGCACCAGCCAAGAGAAGATGGCAGGATGGACGTCTCATGCTGATCCCATAAAGATCTCCGTGGCTGACTCCACCCCTACCCACCTGATGCTGATGGAAGGTCCCCTCTCCACCAGGTCTATCCACCTGTCCCCACCCTTGGGGGCAATTAATTGCTTGAGATTGGCTGGTGCATTTAAGATGGCAGAGCTAGTGGGATAGGAGTGCTCTTTCCTGCCCCATCAGCTTTTGAAAGGCCACCAACGGAATAGGCTGAGGAGGAGATTCAGTCAGCCTAGAAGGGCCTTCTTTTGGCATCAGGCAGATGGGGTATGAGAGGTTTAGCCCCTAGGAACTTTTAATCTACATCTGATGGATGGGAGAGGCCAACATGGGGTGCCTTCCATCAGCATGGGACAGATGGGGTGGTGTCACCCCAGGGGGCTTTTTTTTTATCTTTCTCACAGAGGGGTATGCATGGGTGATTGGGTCTTGTGTTGGCTTTAGCTCCTGCAAAACACTGGACTTAGTACCCTTTAGTATATTGGGCATTAAATAAGTTGTTTTCCAGGAAATAAAGCCCATGTTTAAATCTTCACTTGAACTTTACTTTTCCCATCCCAATCCTGCCTCCAGTGCTGCCCGTTTTCACTGCGACTAAAAGTATGTGCATTGTCATGGAGAATGTACACTTTAAGCTGTATACACGGGGGGAGGGGGGCAATTTTAAAAAAAAACTTGACTTTAAAATTGCCCTCCTCATGTTTAACTTCTATGCTGCTTTTTTGATACAATATTAACTACAAGAACTCCCAGCTCTTAAAAAACTGTTAATTAAACTTGAATGATTGTTATTCCAATAATACTTGAACAGTTAAGTCATTTCTATAGGTGCTAACTGCTGATGAGGTTTATAAATGCTCTATTGAAGCACATTGTCTATTAAGTTATGTAACCCCCTGGTCTGGAATAGAAGACCAGGAACCACCTCTAACAGTGTCTTAGAGTTAAATCTTCCCATGTTGTTATTTCACCTGAGTGACCACGATTCCCTGAGCAGGGGCAGGGGGTGGGGGGAGATTAATCTTCTAGGCCATGTGCATTGCAATTACTCAAATCCCAATTTAAAGTCAACTATAAACAGCACTGATGATCACTTGAAAGCAAACAGCAGCAATAATCATGCTGGAAGCTGGGATGGTTTCCAATATAACTTTACTGATGAATGGTGAATCTGATGAAAGTTCTTTATAGATCTCATTATCCTCAAGTTGATGTTACTGTCTCAGTTCTTAATAAATTTGTGACTTTACCTTCCATTAAATAAGTTTGAGTGATAAAGCCAATTCCAACTGTAGTTTATCGATTCATCCCTTCCTTATGGTCTAGGGCATGTAAAAATGTCCCTCCTATATGTCTGGTAAGCATAGTCTCTTTATCCAATTTAGATGTTACTTAAAATATAGGTCCAATTCTCATACCTTTCTTGTAGTTTTTCTTCTTCCTTCTCTTTACTCCTTATATGATACCTGATGGGTACATGGTTTACTCCTCTTCTCCTGTTATCTCTGAGATGATAGTGAACCCAAGGATGGGTCTACACAGTCTCCTTCTCTGTCCCTTACTCCTTCTTCCAAAATGAATGACAGCCCATTTCTCCTACAGGATTAAGCAAGTCCATCTATGATCTCTGGTTGAGAGACACCACTTCTCTAGCCAGTATAAACTGAACCCCTGGGTAAGTACTCAGGTATGTTAATCACAAAAATCACGAGGTTTGCAGACATGGTCTGCAAGGTTTCAGACACAGTCCTTCACAAAGTAAAAGCTCTCTTTCTCATAGAAACATAGAAATGACGGCAGAAGAAGACCAATAGGCCCATCCAGTCTGCCCAGCAAGCTTTCACACTTATTTTCTCATACTTATCTGTTACTCCGACCGCTGAGTTCTGGGCCCTTATTGGTAGCTTTTTGATTGTAATTTCCTTCCGCCCCCGCCATTGATGCAGAGAGCAGTGTTGGAGCTGCATCAAAAGTGAAGTATAAGGCTTAATGTTTGAGGGTAGCAACCGCCATGTCGAGCAAGTTACCCCAATGTTTGTATACTTATACTGCTCAGATCAATGCCTTGTTAGATGTTGGCTTTATGTAAATCCTATTTCTTCATTCCCCCCTGCCGTTGAAGCAGTGAGCTGCACTGGATATGCATTCAAAGTGAAGTATCAGGCTTAATTTGTTAGGAGTAGTAACCGCCGCAATAAGCAAGCTACTCCCACGCTTAGTTGTTTACCCAGACTGTGCAATTCAGTCCTTGTTTGTTATTGTCTGAATATAAATCCTATTTTCTTCATTCTCCCTGCCGTTGAAGCAGTGAGCTGTGCCGGATGTGCTTTCCAAGTGAAGTAACAGGTTTAAATTGGTTTGGGGTAGTAACCGCCGCAACAAGCAAGTTACTCCAACGCTTATTTCTTTACCCAGACTGTGCAATTCAATCCTCTTATCTTCATTCCTCCCTGCCGTTGAAGCAGAGATAACATTGAAGCAGATTTCCGCTGGATATGCATTGAAAGTGAAGTATCAGGCTTAATTGGTTTGGGGTTGTAGCTGCTGTATCAAGCAAGCTACTCCCACGCTTATTTGTTTACTCAGACTGTGCTACCTTGTTGGTTGTTACCTGAATGCAAATCCTCTTTTCTACATTTCCTCTTGCCATTGAAGCAAAGAGCAATGTTGGTTGTTGCCTGATGCAAATCCTCTTTTCCACATTTGCTCTTGCCGTTGAAGCCTAGAGCAATGTTGGAGTCTCATTAACCGTGTGAATGTTTATTGAATAAGGGTATTAATCACCAGGTAGTAGCCTCCATTCCCGCAAGCCACCCCCATACCTCTTCTCTTCATTCCCATCCTCAGGCTTTATGGATCCACAGTGTTTATCCTACGCCCCTTTGAAATCCTTCACAGTTTTGGTCTTCACCACTTCCTCCAGAAGGGCGTTCCAGGCATCCATCACACTCTTCATGAAGAAATACTTCCTGACATTGGTTCTGAGTCTTCCTCCCTGGAGTTTTAAATCGTGGCCCCTGGTTCTGCTGATTTTTTTGCCAACGGAAAAGGTTTGTCGTTGACTTTGGATGATTAAAACCTTTCAAGTATCTGAACGTCTGCATCATATCACCCCTGCTCCTCCTTTCCTCCAGGGTATACATATTTAGATTCTTTAGCCTCTCCTTTCTGAAACCAGGTCTCACCACTGGAGACCCCAGAGGCCTTCTTCCTTAAAAATTAAAAAAATCAGGCAACAGCCATGGACATACTGTTCCTGGAATGCTCAACTAAAAATTCCACACCGTAAAATGGTGGTCTAGTTTATATAGCATAGGAACATACCACTTTCCATCTTCCACATGGGGAAGCTACAGACCCACACTAACTACTTTTCTATTTTCCCCTATGCCAATGATATAATCCTTTTGGTTTCCAGAAGAGATCTGGTAAAATCTCTACACTTGCATTAACCAGGGAAGAGCAATAACTTCTTGATATTCTGACAAGTATGTGATGAGTATTTGCTGCTGCTACTAGGCATGAAACTGTACACTTACAGAGGAAATTAATCACAAAGGTCTGGATTTGCCCAATGTAAGGCTAGAAAGTTTTTCAGGAAGACCTGCAAATAAAATAGTAGCCACCAAAAGCTAAAGCAGAAACTGCATAGGAGTTCGAATAGTGATCAACTGTGAAATAATGAGTATGTAATGAAGTATTCAGGGTGTGCCAGTTTCTAAGACACAGACCGCATTATAAGCCTCAATAAAATATGCGTTACCCTCATTATCTCTTTGCTCACACACAAAGCCGCTCAATGGCATCCGTCCTCTGTTGAAAAAGTTGAGGACTGATTATATATGGATATGACATCAGAGCAAAAATTAAAAAAGCAAAAAACACGTGCCCACACTTCCAGTCCCCACACTGCCTCATGTCAATGCTTTCTGAAACACTTATTCACCTCAGATTTAGAGGAATCAGTGGGGAAAACCCCAGAATTATGAGACCAATAAAATACAGCGATACCAAAGTCTTGTCCTATATTATACATCCCCTCAATTTTAGTATCACATTCTTAGCTAAATAAAGAAATGCCAATATATGGATAGGAAAATGTAGAAATAAAATGCTGCTGTGCAGGTTGCCACCACACAGGCCAGGACTAATTAAGCACCTCTGCGTATGAGAGCTTTCAGGATTGCTGGGGAATGAGGAAAATTAATATACGGCAGTTAAAATTTCAGTCTCAATGTTGAGGTTGGCACCACAATATTTGCATCTCATGAGATAATTAAAATATTTCAGTATATTGTATATGACATTACTCTATACCTCACTTTGGGGGTAATTTTCAAAAGGATTCACACTTGTAACTGTAATTACTATTTTAGCAATTTCCAAAAGCCATTTACCCACAAAAAAAAGTGCACTGACACGTGAATATCCTATGAACAATTCAATAGTTTATATTGCAGCAATTTTCAAAAGCCCACTTATACATATAAAGTGCATTTATATGTGTAAAATCCATTTTTAAGCATGCAAATACTTTTAAAGTCAAACCCATCATTTTCTGCTGCACTATGAAAAGGGCAAATCAAAACCCCACTTTCATGGAGAGTGAGCAAATTGCAGGCACCGCAGCATCTTGGGAACAGCCAATTACTTGCCACCTTTAGGGACTGGAGGGCCACTGAGGCACCAAAGACTACCAGCAATCAACCTGCCAAGTATAGATAGAAGAGGAAGGGCTGCAAGTCCAACTTTCATCCAAGGGAAGTGAACTTTTTGGTGAAAAAGCAAGTGATGGATTCAGGGGTGGTTCTATAATGAGGCAGGGTGAAGCGGCTGCTTCAGGCGGCAAAATTTTGATGCAGCAAAATTGCCCGTGAAACCTTTCTGCCACAGCCGCTTCACCCTGACTTTATTATGCCTTTTTTTTTTTTTTTACTTCCCGGCAGAAGAGAAGAAGAGGGGCTGCTGGTGCTGCAACCAGAAGAGAAACCTGTGGGACCGCAGCAGAACCAACCTGCTGCGTCTAGAAGACAGCCGTGCAGGGCCAGAAGAAAAGCCTGCAAGGCCACGGCAGAAACCATCCTGCCGCGGCTGGAAGAAAGCCATAAGGGGCTACGGCAGAGCCCATCCTGGCCAGCAGCTGCTGAAGAATGAAAGAGGTGCCATGAGCTGCCGCCACCACCACCAGAGCCCAAGCCGCCGGTGGCTGAAGAAATGGAAGAGATAAGCAGAACTGCCCTGTCGAAAGTGATGGCATGGTAACTAAGCACGGCCTTACTAAGTGGAAAAGCAGTGCAGCTTTGCTGCAAAGTTGCTGGTTCTGGCGGGGCCGCGCTGCTCTTCCATTTTCCTAAGGCAGCGCTTACCACACCAACAATTTTTGCGGGGCTGCAGTGCTTCAGAGAAGGAGGAGCACCCCTGTCAGAAGTAGTCCAATGCTGGCACGGCCCCGTGGCCAGAAGTCACTCCCTTGGCCATGGGGGCTGAAGAAGGAGATTGCTGCTGCCTTCTAAGTCAAGGAGGAAGTGAGTGAGAGAGAGCATGTGTGTGGGAGAGTGAGAGTGAGCATGTGTGCTTGTATGTGGGAAAGTAAGAGAGATCATGTGAGTGGGAGAGTGAGAGAGCATGTGTGCATGTATGTGGGAGAACAAGACAGAGCATGGGTTTATGTATGTGGGGGAGGGACAGAGGGCATGAGTGTGTGTATGTGAGCGAGCATGTATGTGTGCACATGGATTAGCAGGCAGTTACTCTCTGCCTGCTAATCCATGACAATTTCAGGGCATCTGGAAATCAAATGTTGCATGGTATGAATAACGGGGAATTTTTTAAAATCCTTATTTAATTGTTGGGTGATATTTGATGTGTCTCTATATAAATATTTTATTGATGTTGGAAGATTTTTATATGAGTTTGTAATTATTGAATGTTATTCTATTCATTAATTGTTTTGAATTATTCTTTTTATTGGTATGTTTTTACTAATTTTGTTTTATGAGGAATGGTAATGTTTCTGTTTTTTATATTGTTGCAGTGCATACAGAATTTGGTTTGTTGCAGTTTCCAGTTCAATTTTTGTCTGTACATTTCTATTTATACTGTATAGTCTCTTTATTCTGTATTTGAGGATCTGTGTTTTGCAAGTGTGACTGAAGTGAGTTATTCCATTAGTGTGTAGTTTCTATGTAGGGATCTATAGCAGCTTGGCTTGTTCTGTTTTCCTAATAGGGGGTTTATTACTATTTTAGGCCTGATGTATATTTGTAGTATTAACTTTCATAGGTAGGGTTGTTGCTGTTTGAGTGCTGGCAGTTAGTGCTATCTTTTATATAGAAATTATTTTTTCTCGTGGCTCTTTAACAGTCATGCCCATGCCCATGCCCATGCCCAAGATGCATTACTGTGTGTGTATGTGTGTGTGTGTGTGTGTGTGTGTGTGTGTGTGTGTGTTGAGTGTGAGGCAGCCTGCTTGTGTGTGTGTATGAGAGAGTGGGTGTGTATGTGTATGTCTATGAGTGAGACTTCCTGCCCACATGTGTGTGGGCATGTGTGAGAGAGGTTAAAGTTGGCTCATCACCGCCAATCTATGACAATCTCGGGAGGACTGGAAATCTAAAGTTTCTAGGTATGGAGAGTGAGAGATTTTTTTTTTATCCTTGTTAGTTTTAATTATTGGATGTGATATATCTGCTGTTTTGAAATATTTTGTTTGCTATTTTTTAAACATTTTTATACATGTTTTTAATTGGCTGAATTTATCAGCAGATGTATTCTTTTTATTGGTATGTTTAATGTTTTATATTTCTTGATTGTGTTTGCATTTTTTACAGACTTTGGCTTCTTGTGATTTCCAGTTCAGTTTTTGTCTGCACGTTTCAGTTTATATTTTATGGTCTCTTTATTCTGCTTTTGGTGAGAGTCTATCTGTGTTCTGCTTGTGTGACTGAGGCTTTAGTTATTCTGCTAACATGTAGCTTCTATGTAGGGATTTATAACAACCTGGCTTTAATCTGTTTTCCTAATAGAAGGTGTTTAGGGCCTGATGTAATATTTGCAGTATGGCTTTTTCATAGGTTGAGTGCTCACAATTATGATATGGAAGGCTTACTATATTGGATTTGTAGTTCAGTTTATTCCTGGCTTTTTGTGAGCCAAGTCCACACCCAGTGCACTTTACCATAGGCCTAATACCATATGGGATCCAGTAAACCGCCTTGATTACTATGAGAAAGGTAGATTATTAAATCTATTAAATTATTATTATTGAAAGTGTGCTTTTTTGCGGTGTATGCCTATATAATATATTATATGTTGTAAGTGATATTTTTACTTCAGAAGATTGTACTTTGAATGTCTATTTTCTATATGCAATCTGCCTTTTTAGATTGGGGAAGTTAATAAATTTAAAAATGGAAAAAATGCTTAAGTTTTAATTATGTGGGGAGGGGAGGGGGAATGAAAGGCTGTAAGGTTTGTCTAGGCATCTAATACCCTTGTATCAGCCCTAAGAGAGAGTGTGTCACACACAGACTCTCACCATCCATCAACCTCTCACACCCCCAGGGGAAAGATCCTGGAGAATGTGGGAGGCAGGCAATAGGGAATGGAGGAGTCCTATTTCTAGACCCAGGAGATGTGGTGGCCAAAGGCTGCCCCAACCTATTAAACATTTCTCCAGCGCCCTCTAGTGTGGATGCTGAAGACTGAAACAAAAAAATAACAGGCCCAAAAACTGAGTGGTTAGAGCAGTGGGCTGCAAACAAGGGAAACCAGGGTTCAAATCCTATTGCCATTCCTTGTGACCTTCGGCAAGTCACTTCACCTTCCATTGCCTTCCCCCTGCCCTGACCCTCGGTTATTTCACCTGCACTGGGCCATGGGGGGGGGGGGGGGCCACCATTTCATCCTTCACCTCAGGCATCAGATTGCCTTCAGCCACCTCTGGATGGATTTCTTGGTGAAAAAGCAAGTGATGGATTTCTTATAGGAATGCATGTGGACCACTGACAATGCTAACAGGGTGAACTGGTTGG
Organism: Rhinatrema bivittatum; assembly: GCF_901001135.1. Lineage (NCBI taxonomy): Eukaryota > Metazoa > Chordata > Amphibia > Gymnophiona > Rhinatrematidae > Rhinatrema > Rhinatrema bivittatum. The sequence goes on from NC_042615.1 coordinate 417,641,544, forward strand.
GGGTGTCAGCATACTGATGATTTCAATTACATGCTTATGTTTTAAAATACACCCACTTCCATGTATAAATCAGAGTTGTAAACAAGCAAGTTCTATTTTTTTCTTGTGGAATGTAGATGCATATATTTTTATAAAATAGGAAGAATAAGTATATGCTTCCAATGCATTGCAGATATTTGTGTGTAACCAAACGTATATGCATTAAGATAGTAACTTTCAAACTGGCGCATGGGCATTTATACACCTGTGCATTGGCACATACCCAGAGATGCAGTCATTTCATAAATTGCATGCACATATAAGCACATGGTATAAAAAAGCATATACATGCATATATATATACACCTAATTTTAAGCTTGTACATGCCCAGCAGCGTAAGTCAGCTGACGATGCACAACTGCCTGTATTTTAAAACAGATGTGCGTCCAACCAAGGACCAGTTTCACCAGTTCATCCACAAGTTCAACCAGTGTTCTCCTAGGTCCTCCCAAACCCCCTGTTTATACAGTCTGTTCTCCCCCAGTTACCCCATAACCCTCAAACCCCCCACAGATGTCTGTATTTTTTTAACTTATAGCTCCTCCATAGCAGAAGCAAAGTTACATTGCACTGGACCTGGGCGAGTGCCCATAGACGTAGGTACTTGTGCACACATCTCTTGGCCACCTACACTACGCCCCTTTTTCTTCTAGTGCGAAATGTTCATGCATCAGCACTTGTGTGCACATCTACTTGCTTTATAAAATAGGGTGGACACGTGCTACTGGTAGATGTGTACCCATCCCCTGATTTCGGTGCACGTCCAGCTTTTAAAACTCATCTCATACAGGAGGGTAGACATACGTGTATTTTTTAATCTGCGTGCACCTGATATGCACAGGTTATAAAATACTGTAGTAGATCTCCACATAGCCATATGCACGCGAATATGGGGCTGCATGGAGTTGTTTGAAAGTTGTCCTCATTATGTGTAATCTATAAGGTCTATGGACTGAGCTATAACTCCAAGAAAACACATATTATGGTAATCAGCGAAAAGAATACCATTGCTGTAGAAATTTTTGCAAAAAGAATGAAACTGGAAAAAATTAAGGAAGACTCATATCTATGAAGCTGCATAAAGTAATATCTGTGCATAATTTCTCTTTTGCTCTCTGAAAGTTAATTAGAACTCTTGTATTTGCTAAGTCATAGAGAGGACGCCACTAGAATTTGGGGTTAATCAATTCCTTGGCAATTTTAATTTTTTTCTGAGTTAAAAAAAAAGATAAAGACAGCAGTCTAACAGTGGAATGCAGGCTATCTTGTCTTTTGCGCTGATTACCACATGGGTCATATGTGTGCAGCCCGTGAAAAGCACTCCTGGCTTTCAAAGAACAAGCACAGTCTCCAGAAACTAAAGTGGCAGAGCTGGAGTACCAGAGGCAGACAAAGAGATATACAAGGAGAACTGGAGTGAAGTCATCAACAGCAGCAGGAGGAGGGTGGTGGTACCTTAGTCTGCATCCTTCTCCTCCTCCTCTGCTGCGTGGTCTGACTGCTGCTTTGAAACATGTCATGAGGGTCAAAGCAACAGCTGGGCCCAGAGCTGAAGAGGTGAAGGATGGGGCTAATACATCCCTGTTTGCCTCCTTCTGCAGCCAATCAGATGCTGCCTGCCTAACCCAGCCCTGCAGCAACTACAGCATTTCTATGGGAAGAGCCAGATTTTTATCAGCTCATGGTCCCTATGGCTGACTCCATTCCAAAATCTATGTCATAAATTACAGCTTCATGAAAGAGGGCTACTTTAGATCTAGTTCTCACTGGAATGCAAAATCTGGTACAAGAGGTAATAGTAATGGAACCACTTGGTAATAATACTGATCATAACTCAAAACAAATTTTATGTATTCTCTGTAGGGAGAATAATAAATAAAGCACTACATTGGGATTTAATTTTTTAAAGGGGGAACTTTGATAAAATGAAGAAATTCAAAGGGGCAGTTACAAAGGTTAAAAGTCTGCATGAGGCATGGAGATTGTTTAAAAATATCATCTTGGAAGCCCAGATAAAATGTATTTCACAAGTTGGAAAATGTCAAAAAATTGAACAGAAATATGTCTGAATTGCTAAATGATGCTGTGAAGGAGACTATTAAAGCCAAAAGGCATCCTTTGAAAAAATAGAAATTAGGACTCAATGAGAAAAATAAAAAAGAGCATAAGCACTGGCAAATTAGGTGCAATAAAATAAAAAGACAGGCCAGGACAGAATTTAAGATGGCACTTGCCAAAGAGACAAAAACTAATAATGCAAACTTTTTCAAGTACATCAAAAACAAGAAACTTGAGAGGGAGTCAACTAGGTCATTAGATGACTGCATTGTAAAAGGGAAGACAATGCCATAACAGTAAATCTAAAAGAATTATCTGCTTCAATCTTTATTGTAGAGGATGTTGGGGAGATATTCACCTCTAACCTTTCTTTGAAGGTGATTCAATGGAACTGAAACAAATCAACATGAATCTAAAAGAGGTGCTATTGCAAGTTGACAAACTAAGTAGTAGAAAATCACCATGACCTGATGATATTCATCCCAGAGTTCTATAGGAACTGAAAACTTGCTATTGGGAATTGTTGCAGACATAGACCCCTGGGCTAAGAAGTTAGTGCAACCTGTATGGTCCCCACTATCAGCAGATGGAGCTGGCTGAAGCAGAGGCACAAGTGGAATTTCACTAATACCAGCCCTCATTCCCCTTAGGTTGAGCCCTTGGATGCCAGGGCTAGCTGGACTTAGGCACGGGCCTCTGTGGAGGTGAAGATACATCACGTGGAAGATGTTGCAGGTAAGGGAAAGTAGAGCCAGTTTAAGCAGCGGTCAAGGCAGAGTCAGGTTTAGGCTGGCAGAGTTCTCTCAGAGCTGAGGTTCAGGCAGAGGTTGGCCCAGGTGGAGTTCAGTCAATAATGGTAAACAGGCAGTGGTCAGTGGCAGGCGGAGGTCAAGCATTTTCAAGGTCCAATCCGAGGTCAAGCCAGAAGTTCTATCGAAAGTCAAAGCCAGAAGTCCAATCTGAAGAGACAAGGAATGAAGAGAAGGATGAGGGACTGCAGGAGCAGGAAGGGACGCCGAAGACAGACAAGGCAGATTGACCAGGAAGAGAAGAAATCAAGATGAACCAGACTGCCAATGGAACTGGGAACAAGACACAGGAATTCAGGAACACAGCAGGAATCAGGAACCAGGAACACTGAGGCAATGCACTTCTCTAAGGAGACGACCTATTGCTGAGGCACTGGAAGGGTCTTGGCCTCTGCCCTTTATAAGACTGGAATGAAGATGTCATCAGAAGGTGCCTCTGAGGAATTCCTGTCACTGGCCCTTTAAATTTAATGCAGTTGACACGCAACCTAGGGAAGACAGGGTCCCGAGGTCTCGGCGGCACATTGCAGCATAGGAGAGTGGCCAGCTGGAGAGATGCAGAGCAGCTTCCTGCCACGTTCTGAGGAGGACCCAACGTTGGCGCCAAGCAGAAGTCAAGACGTAGGCACGGAGGATGACCATGTCTTGTTAGGGAGGCGAGGCATCGGGAGGCCACAAGAACAGGCCTGGGTTGGAAGTAAGAGCAGCGGTCCGCTGAACGTAACAGTAATTTGTAAACTCTCATTCAAATCTACCACTGTACCTGAGGACTGGAAGGTAGCCACTGTAATGCCAGTTTTTTATAAAAGGCTCCAGGACTGATCTAAGTAGCTATAGAACAGTGAGCCTGACATCAGTGCCAAGTAAAATGGTGCAAACATTTGTTAAGAACAAAATTACTGGTGATATGGAGAAACATGCTTAATGAAGAAAAGCCAGAATAGATTTGGCAAAGGGAAGTTGTGCCTTACTAATCTATTACAATTCTTTGAAAGTTTGATACAGGGTGCCATGTTTATCTTACAATTTCCCTGTAAATACTTGGTTAAGATGGGTAATGCCAAATTTGAGAGTTTTTTAAATCCAAATCAACTAGAAAGATTTTTAAAAATAGGGAAATGCCTGTGACTAGTTCACCCTAATGATTGCTAATCCTTAGAAGATAGCCATCTTGAGCCCTAGTACATGATGTATGTATTAGCTGGAATAGTTTTCCTTTTTCTAATTATTTCCTTTGTTTCCTCTATATTGTGGTCTACAGATGGATGTTTCTTGATTTGTTTTTATTTACTTTTGTATTATTTCCTTTTAATTCTAGTGTATTGTGAATATCAAGTTATCTTGATGTCAATGTTTTCAAAAGCAATAAATAAAGAATTGAAAAAATAATTCTTTGAAGTCATAAAAATGCATGTGTATAAGGGTGAGCTAGTCTATTAAGAGGGTAATTTTATAACTGCCTGCACTTGTGTAATGTCTACAAGAACATTTTGTCTGCAGTTTTCACACCAGTTTTCAAAGGGAAAATACATCCCCAAAGGCAAATCCTTTGCCTTTGGGGATGTCTCTGCTCAGTGCAAGTAAATTTATGGGCATGCAAGCCATGTGTGTGTAGGCTGAGCCACATATTGAGCAGGCAATTTTGTAAAAGCCCATTTCCACAGATAAAGTCACTGTTTTATCCATGGATTTGATTTTGAAAATTATGTTCATAGAAATGAATTTTCAAAGGGGTTTCACATGTAAAAATAGCATATATGTATGTGGCAGGGTCGCCTTAAATGACTGTCCAGATCCGCAGGAGCTTACCTGTTTCTGGATCTAGGCAGTGAACCAGGGACATTTGATAAGTCCTGAGGTAGATGTAACTGCATTCCAGGGTTGTGCTATAAAAAAAGTACCTGGTAGAGATGTGCAGGGGAAAAAAAAGTGTTTGCGTTTTCAGTTTGTTTTCAGAGGATTTTTTTTACACGAATTTTGGTTCGTGGATTCTTTGTTTCATTTACAATAAAAAAAATGAATGAAACAATAAATTAAATAAACCCACAAAATAACTAAAAAAACTAAATCGAGGCCTTCCAGGGCCTCCTGCCCGCCCGGAAAATGCCAGGGCCAGGATCCCCCCAGCACCCACTTACCCAGTCCAGTGGGGTCCACTGGCGAGTCCTAGGCTTAGGCCCAGGTTGAAGCCTCGGCCTTCCCTAAGCCAAGGGAGACATAGGTCACCACGACCTTGGCTTATGCAAGGCCAATGCCTTGGTCAACCCTAGACCTGAAGCCTGGGCCTTGGCCTAAGTCATATCCTGATGCCTGGGTGGAAGCCTGGACCCTGGAGGCCAGGTCCTGATACCGGAGCCTCAACCCGGGATCCAGGCTTGATGCCTTGTCATGACCCAGAGACTGGGTGTCCCAATGCCGAGGCCGAGGCCTAGCCCAAAGCCCGGTCCCAGGCCCATTGGCATGACCCAACCCAGAGGCCAGTCCCAGACCCAAGCCCAATGCCGTGACCCAGTCCAGAGGCCGAGTCCTGATGATGGGGCCTCGGCATAGGCCGGATGCCAAACCCAGGCCTGCAACTGCATCCCAGCCTAGAGGCTCGGTCCCAACACTAGGGCCTTGGCTTAGGCATAAGCCCAAACCCAAGCCTGCAACCACAACCTGGCCTGGAGACTGGGTCCGAATACCAGAGCCTTGGCCAGGACCCAAGCCCAATGCCGTGTTTTGACCTGGAGGTCAGGTCCCAATGCTTGGGCTTCGGCCTAGATCAAATCCCAATGCCGAGGCCTCAGCCCAGACCCAAGCCTGATGCTGGGGCCTGGCCTGTAGGTGGGTCCCGAAGCTGGGGCCTCGGCTTAGGCCTAGGTCCAGGCCCAGAGCCAAGGCTTCGCAGCTGCTACCTCATCAACCTCTTCTCTTCTGATGCCATCCATTAACTCCGGTGCAAACCCAGCAAAGAAAACATGCCACATCAGGTAAGACTTTGTTCTTGTATCAGCCAAAGCCTTTGGCGTCAGGCTGGGCCTAGGCTGAGACCCCAGCTTTGCACTTGGGCCTAGCTTGCAGCCTCTTCTTTAGGCCTTGGCCCTTTGCCCTAGGCGAGGCCCCGGCTTCGAGCCTAGGCTTATGTAAAGGAGCCGGTGTCACACTAGGACATAGGCTGTGGACCCTGCTTTGGGCCACAGACTATGTCTTAGGTGAGGCCCTGGCCTTGGGCCTAGGCTTAGGTCCAAAGCATTTTGTTTTCAAATGAAATAATGAATAAGGTTTCTTTCATTTTGGGGCCCCCAAATAAAACAAATTTAAAATATTCGTAGCATTTTTTAAATTTGTTTGAAACAAATGCACATCTCGAGTATCTGGCCCTGTTTTCAATTCCCCCTTCAGATCTGAGGAATCAAGAAGAAAGCTATTCCACTAAAACCTCAGAATTTTACTTGCACTGGTGATGACTGTGCTTCTAAATACCCCTGCAGTTGCATGGATTAACTGCACAAAGACAACAAGGAAGTAGAAGTCAGTCAGGCATCATGTGATTGCCTAGAAGGTCACCTAAGAAGTTCAGTCAATAAGGACCTAGCAGAACTGAGAAAGAAACATCAGTGTGTGTCTCCAGCCAATCAAAAGACAAAAAAGCAAGATTCAACTTTGTCTAATTTTCACAGTTTGAGCTATCGGCAATTATTGGAAGGAAAGAGCCTGAAAGCAGAAGTACCGCTGTTTTCCTGCAGCATTGTAGAGAGTTATTTGGGGAGATATTCAGACAGAGAGATGACGCTGGATGCTAGAAAACCCACAGCATGAACCAGCAGCAGTGTAGTGTCCAGTATCAGTATCTCCAGCACCTGGATCGTGGGCTGGATCTTTCGCCCCAGAGACTGAGCTAAATACTATCTGATCTGTCTATTGGAGGCTTTAAGAGAAGGCAAGGAGAGCTCCTTGTTGCAGTTTTCCTTGTTTAAAACAGCACTTTTCTTTTTTAAGTGGAGCACAGACCCCTTTCGTGGACACAGTCTACTAGAACACTGAGTGCCAGGCATTGTAAGATAAAAGCGTGATTTCAGTCTACTCCTTTCTGTGGATTACTCAGAAGAAAAGGGGTTTTTCCAAGAGTTATAATCCTTCACCAATTTGAGGCCCTCATCCTTGAGGCCTCTGCCAGCTGCCATTACAGACCGCGGGTAAGTATTAAAACAAAAAAATCTAGGGTAGTCAGTAGGGTTTTAGGGTTGGGACTAGTAGGCTAAAAAGGAGGCAGGTTAGCTAGGGGATTTAGGAAGTCCTCTCCTTTACAGGGGCCAACTGGGAAATGGGCCTATCGCATCGCTGTACATACTGACTAAAATTCCCCCCTTATGCGATTGAGACAGGATTCGTACGCACATGAGCGTGGTGATATAAAATCATGCATGCGGGTAGCTGATTTTATAACATGCACGCATAAACGCACGCATGTTATAAAATCGGTCTGTCAATGTGCTCCTGCCATCAAACGTGCAAATACGTGTGCCCGTGCGGCAGTCTGAAAGTTATCATCCCTCTGTATTGGTTTTCCCCTTCCTAAAGCAATGACAGTCTAGTGCACTGTTTTATTACTGAATATCTGGTATCTTATATCTGTTAATTACATTGTTTTTATTCTTTCTTCTAATTTTACCACAAATTCTCTGTAAAACAGTTACATTGCCTTTTCCTCTGAGGTGATTTTATATGTTACATGCTGGTGCAAGCAAGGGATTTTCAAGAAGTGGCACCAAATGTGGTTTTGGGGTGGTGATTCAGTCTTACCCCTTAAAGGCAAGCAAACGCAAGGATTTATCAAAATATTTTCTTCTATAGTTAACTGCCCTTCCTTTAGCCCAGGTAACTTAAAATACCTCAAGGGAGGGTCACATATTTGAGTAAGTAGCATGTGTACATGTATATGCTATTTTATAAAACGGCGAGAGTGCACACATACTTTCCATTTTGAGCATACATTTAACCAGGGATTAAAAGGGTGGGCAACCAGCACTCCAGGTGGGGTTCGAAAGTACACACGATAGTTGCTATTATGTATACATTACCAAACTTATTTGTACACTTTTATACACCTGCTAATTGACTCGCACAAGTGAAGTTGGACTTATCTGTTGTCTGCAGTTTTTGGGTAGGAGATCTGGATGAATTAATGGGGGCTGAAAGTGTAGTGCTAAAGGATCTTGGTGAACTGGAGAAGGACTGGGCGAACTGGCAGAGATATGGGTAAACTAGTGATTTCAGCTACACATACAAATAAGTATTTTCAAAATACTCATAGTTCGTAAAATACCTGCCTCCATGTATAAATCAAGAATATTATGGGGGTCCGTATTCAGCTGCTGAGCGGCTAGTTAAGTTAGCCGGATACACCTGTCCAGCTAATTTAACTGGAATATTCAGCTGTGCGGGAGCTGAATTTTTTTTTTTGTAAATAACTTTATTTCAAATGTAACAGACAATAATCTCTTATAACAAGACATAACATTACATCCTTTCTTTTTTTTTGTTTTTTTCCCAGCTACCTACCCGCTCCATACCCTATCTCTCCCATCTCCCCATCCCCGACTACCAGAAGCCTAGCAAGCAGATAACACGGCCAACATCAGTATACCAGCCTCATTAACACTGAAGTCTAGGTAAATAAGAATAAAGCTTGAAACTGGTACTGCTGTCTCCTCTCCAGCGTGTCTTCACTGTTATGAGGCATCTCTCCAGTAGATTTCAGTATATGAGTCCTCATATAACAAGTCACTTTTTAAAAACAAAGAGAACCTGTTCCTCAGAAGGCAGTTTCCGTATATAGGGATTCCCCACATCCAAGAAGAGTTGGCATTGTTTTGCAGAAGACAGAACATTAGTGCAAACTTCCATCTACAGCATCTCATACATTTTAACATGCCATAGCAATATGGAACAGAATCAGGAAAAAGGTGAAAGCACGGCTCTTTCCATTATAAGACAGGTCTCTGAGTAGCTGTGGGGAAGGGTTTAATTGGAACGGGCAGGATGATAGTGTTGTGGTTGTTATAATTTTACTGTTAAAGTGAGGGGGTTATTTTAATTTTAATTTTTAATAAGAAAGAGTGTTATATTGATTATAATTTTATGTGATTTATTTATTTATTTATTTGAAGAGTTTTATATACCGTTATTCGGAAAGCCATCATAACGGTTTACAAAGAGAATACATTTTTTAACAAAGAGGTTTTTAGATATAAAAAAAAAACATGTTGTAATTACAATAATGATAAACATAACCAAGTAAGTCTCTGCAGATATAAGGTTGAATGTGGAGGGAGGTTAGTAATGTTGAGAATTAAGGTTATGAGTTCATTTGAGAGTTGGTCTGTGTAGATGATTGTGGATCCAAGAAGAATTGTAATTTTATGTGAACTTCTCTGGCCAGATCTCGTATCTGTTGTGCGGTATATAAGAAATAAGAAATAAATAAAATAAATAAATAAATCTAGCAGCCTAGCTTCTAGCCAATATAGTAGAATACAGCATTTAGCCACGAGTGCAGCTTTAAGCAGAAAAAGTTTGTGGGAGTATTTGAAAAACATACGTTGAAAATTGAGACCCAAGAAGAAAAAAGAACTAACCATAGGTTCAGGATACTTCATCATAGTCATTATCAACCCTATAACAACATGCCAAAACAGCAATTTTTCGACAGTCTCACATACAATGGAAAAAGGTAGCTTGCTTCTGAGAACATTTTTTACAAACTGCAGATTCTGCAAACCCTGCCTTACAGGTTTGGACTGGAGTAATAATTATTCTCTGAATGACACGAAATTGTAGTTCTCTAATAATTTCATTCTCAGAGCATTTTGAAATCAATTTGAAACTTTCTCTGATATCCTCCTTATGCACATCACATTAAAGGTCAGTTTTCCATTTCCCAGCCAACACCTTCAACCTTTGATATTTGGTTACAGTAGGAAGATATTAAGATAATGATACAGCATGGACAAAGAAAAGTATTTCCTCTTATAAAGGTACATAAGGGCTCGAAAATCCTTTGACGTTAAAGGCAAAGATACCAAGGTCAGCAATGATGATACATAGTGCTGGATTTGTAAATAAAGAAAATGGTCTGAATTAGTCAGGTCCATTTTTTGCTTACATTCCAAGAAAGATTGTAATTGGGTTTCATCAGGATTAAGAAAATGAGATATACTCTGAAACCCTTGGAAATGTAATTCCTGATCTAACATGCATATCTCCAGGTGTATAATTCACATTCCTCACTAATGGAATAAATCCCAAAACTTGGGAAGTTAACTGCAGTTTTCCCCATACAAATCTCCACACTTCCTGCATCAAAGAAGATACAATTGATGTCACAGTTCTTACTGGTGTACATTCAATCTTCTAATGTAAATAAAAATGCAAGTTACTAGGGAACAACATCTGTTGTTTATACTCTATTGGGTAGATTTTTAAAAAAAGCGCGTTCGCGTACTTTTGTTTGTGCAGCAGGCGCAAACAAAAGTACGCTGGATTTTATAAGATACGCGCGTAGCGCGTATCTTATAAAATCTTTATATAAAACCTTTATCCACGGATTTATATAAAACCTTTATCCACGGATTTACGCCTCCCGGAGGGAGATGTAAATCCACGCGCGCCAGCGGGCTGCTGGCGCGCCGAGACCCGACCCGGGGGCGGTTCCAGAGGGCGCGGCCACACCCCCGAAACGCCCCGGGCCGGCGCCACGCCCCGGTCCTGCCCCTGAAATTCCGCGCCCCGCCCCCGAAACGCTGCGTCGTTTGGCCCCGCCACGACACGCCCCCTTCCAAAAACCCCGGGACCTACGCGCGTCCCGGGGTTCTGTGCGCGCCGGCGCGCAAGGCCCTGCTCGCGTAAATCCGGGTGGATTTACGCGAGCAGGGCTTTTAAAATCCACCCCATGTCGGTAAATAAGCTAGTATTTAGAAGCCAATCACCCACGGACTTCATTAGACATGCCATGTTGTAGAATTAAAATTAGGAATGTTAAGACCCCCTTCCTCCTTTGGAAGTATCAATTTAGCCAAAGATAACCTAGGTCTTTTCCCCTTCCAAATAAATCGGGAACATATCCTATTCAGGATACTGATATTCTGAGATTTGAGAATGACGGGGAGCATTTGCAAAATATATAAACGTTTAGGCAGCAACTCCATTTCTATTAACACTATGCGTCCTTGAAAGGAAAGTGGAAGATTTAACCAGCCAGGTGTTTTAGTTTGGAAAGTCTCCAGAATAATATTCATTTGGTATCACTGAAAAGGATCACAGTGTATCTGGATACCTAAATATTTGAAAGAATGATTTTTCCATTTAAGAGGGAAGTGAGGCCAACAGGTTTATAGTTGCTCAAATGTCTAATGCCTCTTACTTATCAAAAAACGTTTAATTCCAAAAAGGAGCCAAATAATTCAAATAAGTTGTGTTTTCTTATAATATGAATGTCGCCTTTGTAAACTGTTGTGATCTTCTTTTGGAATAAAATGCAGAAATAAATAAATAATGTAGTGTGTGCATGAGAGAGTAACATCAGGATGTCATCTGCAAACAATAAGGCATTCAGCACTTTTCTCAATACCCGTAATTTGAGAATGTTTTGTCAAATGGAACACTAAGCATTCCAGTGTCAGCACAAACAGGAGTGGAGACAGTGGACACACTGCCTAGTCCCTCTTGCTAATGTGAATTTATCAGGTAAAAGACCATTTACTAAAATTTGGACTGTGGAATTGGAATTCTTTGAAAGAACAAATCCCCAAGCAAGATAATAAACCTCCCTTCTTTATCCATAATGGAATTCTCCAATTGAAAAGAGACATTTGCCCAGGGCAAAATAAACCTGAGAGAGCCAGCACCTCTTCAATTTTAGATGTTCCACATTACTCAGATATGTTTCTTGAAGGAATGCTATAAAACACTTAAGACTATACAGATGACTAAAGATTTTTTCCTTTTTAATTGGGGTTCCCGGCCCAGCAACATTCCAAGTGATTAATTGTGACTTAGGCTTTATCAATGTGTCACATTATTCAGTAGCAGTAGGCGGTTCTCGCAAATTTCCATGAAATATGCTTTCTTATCAACAACCCGATATCTTCCAATGCATCCCATAGGCGGAACTGAATTAAAATTCTATGATCACAAATTATTACAGTGTATAGAACAAACAGTACCAACAGAGAACTATCTGCTACAATACAGATTCCAGCAGTCATTCCATTTACCACCCACCCCAGTCTCCTCCCTCCTCCCCAAAAACCCTTCCCCAAAAATCCCAACCAGTATCATAACCATTAATAGCGACTTCACAACCATATTGTATTCCAATATAAACTTCTCTATTTGCCCATCTCCAAGGAACATAAGATGCATAAGGGTGCCACCCCCACCAAATCATCACAGTTATCAAGGCGTGTAGCAGGACAGAGTATCAACAGAGACATGACCTCTCAGATATGATCAACCTAAAAAAGAAATGCTAATAAACCCAGATGATCATTTCCAGTAACATTGTACATTCCACAGCATCCACTACTGTAGCGTAGGCCATCATTAATAAGAAGCCTCTCACACTACATAAAATAAAAAGAGAAAACAGTTTCACAGGAGTGACAGAGGCTGAAACTTCCTAAATGTTAGAAAAGTGTCCTTAGTATTCCATCAATCGTTTCCACAAGTGTGTCCTCCCTGTCCTTATTGCAGGTCTCTAATCACTTGCATCATTCATTGTAATATTGGGAGCTTGGGCTTGAAAGAACTTCTTTGCCTCTGCCGCCGAGTCATAGAAGGATATTTTCCCGTATGCCATATTCTGAGCTTTGCTGGGCACTGCAGCTGAAAATTAAGTTTATCCTTATACAGATTAGCAAATTCATTCAGTTTAAGTGACACCGCAGTAGAGAAATCTTGGAAAAGAAGTATTTTATGATTAGTTACTACACGTAAGAGCTTCTCATTTACGTGCCATCATTAGTATCAATTGCTTGTGTGCATAGTTGAAAAACCTAGCCAGCAGTACTCTTGGACGTGCATTGGCTTGCGTTTTGGGGCCTAATCGGTAAGCGCGCTCAATTTTTAGCTTACCGGCCAATGTTGTCAACTGTAATGCTTGCAGGGGCCAGGTTTGCAGAGTCTCTACCAACAAACCATCACTCAAGGAGTCCGGGATACCCACAATACGCAAATTCTTCTGGCATGATCTGTTTTCAAGATCATCAATTTTCCGTTCCTGTTCAGACACTTGTTTTCCCAATGCCTCCACTTTCCAGTCCAGCGATAGAGACGCGTCTTCCACCAGCAAGATTCAAGCCCACACAGTGTCCATCCGCCAAACTATTTTCAACATGGTGTTTTTTTAAATCAGACATATTTTGGTTTATTGCCTCTAACTTATAGTCCAAGGCATTATAGCTGCATCATCTAGAGTCGATGGGCTTTGATTTTCCTGACTGTCAGCCATTTTGCCATCCAGCAGCTTCGGCTTCTCCTTTTTTTGCACTCGAGTGGCTATCTCTGTATCAACATTATATGTGAATTATTGCAAAAATTCTTGAGAATCCGAAATCATCAGAATTTAATCGAAAGAGAGGATTTTGAGAGAGGATGCAAGCAGATATAGCAGGGGTAATGCCTAGAGCTCTTAAGAGCCTCTCAGCTGGGCCAAATTTTAAAAACATTGCTCATGCTAAAAGGCCTGTATATGAGTATGTTGGCAGGTGTGAGTAACATGGATTTTAAAAGATGCTAATTATGCACATATATGTGCGAGCTAAAAAAAAGGGGGGGATGGGGAATGAGCGAGGCATGGGCATTCTGGATGGGGGCCAACAGTTACACAGTTAAATCCATATTTTAAAGCTGAAGGCCATGGTGGATTTATTAGCCATGTATAATTACTGCAGCTCCTGATAAAGTGCAAGTCAGCAGAAATCACATTTTAAGCCTAACATGACAGGGTGAAGGGTCCAGGTCAACTGAGGGGAGTGCAGGCTGAAGAACCAGAGGGTCTGAATGACCTTGAGATAAACTGGGCAAACTGGTGGACTACTTGGTAAACCTGGGAATGTCTTTTGAGCAAGAATGTTTTAAAATCCACTTACCTACACGTGTTAAAGCAGACAAAGTCCTAAAGAAGATATGTGAAGTATGTTTGCTTGAATAACGGCTTAAAATTAGGAGCACACTAATGTGCGGTAGGCATACTTTAATTATAAGCGCATAACTGTGCACATGATTTAACATTCCAGTATATGTCCGCCCTGTGTGAATGTTTATGAAATTGGTAGAGAAAGCATGCGTTTTCTTGCATTGGAAATATTTGCAAGTACTGTTGGAATAGAAATATATGGTATTTTATAAATTGCTCAGTTTTCACTGCACAGTTTATAAAATACAAGCTTATGCAAATAAATGCTGTTCTACGGATAGTTTTTAATGTTAGGCTCACAGATCCTGATTTTAAAAACATTTGAGTTTCCCTCAAGTAAATACACTTTATCTGAGTAAGTGGTTATTTGAAAATTACTACAATATATGCCATTGAATTATCCATAGGATTTACTCGCGTAAGTGCACTTTACAGACATTAATCATTTTTTGAAAATTGCTACGATAGTAGTTACATTTTGAAAATTCTTCTGTCTGAGCCTTTAGATTTTCAGAAAGCATTTGGCAAAGGCCCCCCCCAAGAGAGACGCCTTAGAAAATTAAAAAGTCATCAAATAGGAGGCAATGTTTTATTGTATATTGCTATCTAGTTAGAAGATAAGAAACAAAGAAAAAGGCTAAATGGTCAGTTTACCCAATGCAAAAAGATAAATAGTGAAGTGCCAGGGATCTGTGTTGGGACCAATAGTGTTTAACTTATTCATTAACGATCTGGAAATGGAAGCAACAAGTGAGGTAATCAAATTTACAGATACATTTTAATCAAATTAGTTAAAGCACAAGCAGCCTGTGATGAACTGCAGGAGACCTTGTCAGGCTGGGGAACTGGGCATCTGAATGGCAGATGACACTTAGGTGGGTAAGTACAAGTGATGCACATAGAATAAAACAATCATATCTATGAAGACAAAAATGAAAGCCATTTCTGTGGGTAAAACTCAGTTTTACTTGTGGAATTGGGCTGGTTGATTAGTGCCTACCCTCTACACAGGTAAAAGTATGTATGCCCGCAAACCATGTATTTCTGCAGGCATATATGAGATGGGATTAGGTCAAAGGAGGAAACTATGCACAATGGAGGTCATGTTCAATGGAGTTACGTGCATAAAAGTAGCATAAATCGTACCAATTTACAAAAGCCCATTTACGCATGTAAAACCCAGTTTTTTATATTCAAAATGATATGTGTTTCTTTGCCTAAAAAATTACCCACACAATAAATCAGGCAAAAATGTATGCAGGTATTTTTGAAGAGGCACTTTATTGTAACATAGTAACATAATAGATGTCACAGAAAAAGACCTAGGTGGTCCATCCAGTCTCCCTAGTAAACTAATTTTTTAAAATTATCTTATTCTTAGGGTAATTGCTTCTCTACACAAGATACCCCAGTCAACATGATTTACCTTTTTCATCCTTTAGCCTCTAGGATTCTCTGCTTTTATCCCATGTCCTTTTGAATTCCTATAACATCCTTGACCTCACTACCTTTTCCATGCATCCACCACCCTTTCTGTAAAAAAAAATGCTTCCTAATGTTGGTCCTTACTCTACCACCTTAGAGCTTCATATTATGACTGCTGCGTCCGGTCGCAGACGGTTGCGCCCTCTCTGTCTCACCTCTTTTCTTCCTCTTTCCTCTCCTCTGGGCAAGATGGCTGCCACTGCCTCTCCTCGTCGACCTCTCCGGCATCCCTGGACCGACATTGGCGATTGCGTTCGCCATTCTTACACTGAGGTCACTTAGGGCACGCACGCACGTGCCACCATCTCTTTTGAATACGTCATGGCGGGAACCTTGGGGGCATCCCCACCGCATGACATCACTACCTCTGGGTACTTAGCCTCCGATCTCCAATCCAGCTACGAGTTAGCAAGGATTTCACTCCAGCTAATTTCGACTCCTTCAGAGACTCCGCTCTGAATACTCACTCCAACAAACCCTCTGGGTTTACGCTGGCTACACTAGGGCGTTCTAGGTACCCGCTCCTTGGGGGCCTTATTCGCTCCTTTCTATCCTCCGGGGTTTCGCTGTTCCAGCAAGGACGCTCAAGGCACCCGCTCCTCAGGGGTCTTGCTTCACTCCTATCTACTCTCCAGGTTTCCCAGCTCATCAGGATCCTAGGTACCCGCTCCCCGGGGCCTTACACTCACCTGCCTTCCTCCTGGGCTTACCTGCATCTACAAAGGACATCCTGGCTCCGGCGCTCCAGGCCTTGCATGATCTCTACCTCCGTTCTACGGAGGCCATCTCTTCAACAGCTACCAGCCTTTGTGAGTACCTTCTCTCTCAGTCTCTCTGCCTTGTCTCACCAAAGAACAGATTCTCGGCGTACCCCGCTTCGCGGACTACTACTGGATCAACCATCGCTGACTACGTCATCAGTGACTGGGTTCTCGGTGACCACTCCGGACCTTTCACTTCCAGCATCTGGTGAAACCTTCTCTGCACTTGATACAACTCAGTGCCTGGACTGAACTATCATCAGAGACCTACACCACTGGCTGAGGAATGCAGCCCGCTTCTCGGGTCTTGCCAACTGCTGTATTAATAAAGCTTCTATTCTCTCTGTGGTCATTACTGAGAGTCAGTCTATTGCTGAGTTTTCCCCATGGGGCCCCTCCCCGTGGGAGGAGTCATCAACACAGCAACCTTACACAAACTTACAAACAAGGAGGCGACCCGGGCTTGTCCCGCGGGTCGCCGAGAATAACGCGGGATCGGGTGGGAAGCAAGGCAGACAGAAGGGAAGGGGTGGGGGGGGGGGGGCGATTAGGAGAGCGGAGGATAGGGGGCCAATGGCAGCGGGCTTTTTGAAAAGCCGTGCTGCCATTGGACGGTGGGAGTATGGCAAGGCGCAGGGTTAGTCGAGGGCAGTTAGTGAGGCATTCGGCAGCGAAGAAAGCGGAGGCAATTTTTGCTTCCCTCCCTCCCGCCCTCTCAGTTGTTCTGCGCCCGGTGTGCTTTTGTTTTGAACTGTCGCAGTAGGCGGTAAACCCGAGCCCTATGTGATTATGTATTATTTGTATGTGGGGAAGGGCACGTTGGAGGGAGTGGTAATGCTCGTGCAGTTTGGAGCTGCTGCACGAGAAGGCCTAAAGAGCAAGAGGGGGCCGATGCTCAGGCCGCAAACTTACCCTCGCCGAGGATGTGGCGGGGTAGGTCAAAAGGGGGGGTGGGTCCCAAGATGCTTACCATTGGGCCGCGATGGTAGGCGAAGAACGGCATTGCGGCACAGGAGGTGGAGGAGGGGGAGGAGGGGGAGTTTAATTTTGATCAATGTTAAGTTTGGCTCGGGTTAGGTTTAATAAACTGCGGCCATTATTTATTCCAATTTGTTGTTGTGTTCAATCTGTTTTGGCAATGTTGTGAAATGTTGATGGGCGTGCCTGAACGACTGGTCCCGAGTACTTGCGTTATTACAACAATGACAGTTTTCTTTCCATCAAAAAGGGTTTGATTGTTGTACATTACTAATACCTTTCTGATATTTAAAAGTCTGTATCATATCCCCCCATCTCTTCTCTCTTCCAGAGATATTTAGGCCCTTTAGTTTCATCTCATAACTCTTTTTGGTGAAAACCCAACATCCTTTTGGTCACTCTTCTCTGGACAGCTTTCTTCCTGTCTCTATCCTTTATGAGATATGGTCTCCAAAACTGAACCCAATACTCCAGATGAAGCCTCACCAGTGACCTGTTCAAGGGCATTAGCATGTCCTTTTTCCTGTTGGTTATGCCTCTGTCTCTCTCTCCTTGCAGCCCAGCATCCCTCTGGCCTTAGCCATGGCCTCTTTACTTTGCTTCAAGGTCTCTCTCCCTTTTTGTGCACATCAGACTTTCACACCCCATCACATAAAGATCATTTGGATTTCTGCACCCCAAATACATGAGGCTGCACTTCTTGGCAGAATCCCAGCTGCCAAACCTTTGATTATTCCTCAGGCTTACTCAGATCATTTTTCATTTTCTCTATTCTATTTCCTATCTGTGGCAGGAAAAAGATCCTAAGTGATAAATTCAAATAAGGCATTTAAACTAGAGGACAAGGGTGGCAGAAGGAAAGTGGAATGTCACCTCCGACATATCCAAAAAATGGGTGAAGAAAATAACAAAAGTCAGCTGAATAAGGCACAAAAGAAGTCCAAAAAAGTAGTATCCTGAAGGAGAGAAGTGGAAAGCTATGAGCACAAATGATCGTAGTCTGGGTAATAAAATCCCACACCTGCAGGCTCTAATGGTGGAAGCAGATCTGGACACCATTGCTGTTACAATGACTGGGATATGGCCATCCCAGGCTATAAATTATTAAGAAAGGACAGAGGAGACAGGAAAAGGGGAGAAGTAGCGCATTATGTCAGAAGCAATATTTATTCCAAGCAATTGAAATGCAAGGGACGTGGGGTAGGGAAGATGCATTATCGGCTATACTGAAAAAAGATGATGATGCTTCCATTTATATTGGTGTGGACTACAAGCCTCCAATTCAGACAGAAGAGCTGGAAAGAGATGTAATCTAAGACATAGAAAAGATGGGGAAGAAGGGAAAAGTGTTGCTCATTGGAGATTTTAAACTGCCGGATGTAGACTATAGTATCCCTTCTGCAGAATCTATGAGAAGTAGAGAGATAATGGATGCCCTGCAAGGGGCTCTGCTCAAACAAATGGTAATGGAACCCACAAGGGAGGGTGTGATACTTGTCTATAATGTCCAGACAGGGGCCTACCTGAGTACAGGTGATCATCAGATGGTATGGTTTGATATCATGAATAAGATACAAAGAAGTCACATGAAGATCCAAGTTTTGAATTTCAAAAATGCAGACTTTGATAAAAATGGGGATGTAACTGGAGGAAGAACTGGAAGACTGGGAGAAAATAGGCGAGGTGGAACAACAGTGGGCTAAATTAAAAGGAGCTATTACAAAGGCAACAAATCTATATGTTAGAAAAGTAAACAAATGTACAAGGAAAAAGAAATCAATTTGGTTCTCAAAGGAGGTGGCTGCAAAAATAAAGGAAAAAAGATCAGCGTTCAGGAAGTATAAAGGATCCCAAAAAAAGAAACATAGGGAAACGATACCTGATGAAAATGAGAGAGACGAACAAAGAAATCAGAAAAGCAAAAGGTCAAGTGGAAGAAAAGACTTCCAAAGAGATAAAGAGAGGTGACAAAATATGTTTCGGATATATAAGAGATAAAAGGAAATTCCGAAGTGGTATAGTGAAATTGAAAGGTGACTTGGAGTAATGTGTCAAGACAGACAAGGAAATGGCAGAAATATTAAACAAATACTTCAGTTCAGTGTTCAGTAAACAAGACCCTGGAGAAGGACTGTTGCTGGTTGACAAGATCATAGAAGGGAATGGGCAAGACACAACTCCTTTTACAGAAGACCA
The DNA here is from genome assembly GCF_901001135.1 of Rhinatrema bivittatum. Lineage (NCBI taxonomy): Eukaryota > Metazoa > Chordata > Amphibia > Gymnophiona > Rhinatrematidae > Rhinatrema > Rhinatrema bivittatum. Next base: position 417,661,050 of record NC_042615.1, read on the forward strand.
TGCATGGGAAGAGCTAGGAAAACTGAATGTGGACAAGTCCATGGGGCCGGATGAGATACATCTCAGGATACTACAAGAACTCAGAGATGTCCCTTGGAAACAAGAGTGGTGCCATGAGATTGGAGAAGAGCAGATGTGGTCCCACTTCATAAGAGTGATAGCAGAGAGGAGGCTAGAAACTATAAGCTGGTTAACCTCACCTCCGTGCTGGGAAAATTATTGGACTTGCTGAAGGAAAGGCTACTGAACTATCTACAATCCAGTAAGTTTATGGACCCGAAGCAGCATAGATTCACCAAAGGAAGATCCTGTCAGAAAAATCTGATTGATTTTCTTGATTGGGTGATGAGAGAACTGGATCAAGGAAGAGCACTCTATGTCATCTACTTGGATTTCAGCAAAGCTTTTGATACAGTCTCACATTGGAAGCTTGTGAACAAAATGAGAAGCAACAGAGTGAGTGCCAAGGTAGTGGCCTGGATTCAGGGCTGGTGCAAGGGGATTAGCTGCCCTAGGCACCTTCTGCCTTGTGCCGCCCCCCCCCCCCCTTCCCCAGTCACACTGACACCTCCCTGCAACACCCCCGGTCACAGCCCCGACTCCAAGGGTGGGGACCACATGCCACCACTCCCATACCACCTGCACCACCCACCCACCCAAATTTAAATAAAATAACCCCTCCACCTCCCAACCCCCCAAGACTCATGAAAATCCCTGGAGGTCCAGCAGGGGGCCTGGGAGCAATCTGCTGCTACCGGTGCCATTGGCCGGCCCCTGTCACATGGAAGGAGCAATGGATGGCCAGTGCCATTTTGGTTAGTGGCAGCTGACAGCCCAGGAGCAGCAGATTGTTCCCGGGCCCCCCTCTGGACCACCAGGGGTTTTCATGAGTCTTGGGAGTGTCGGGAGGGTGGCGCAACAGGGGGAAGGCAGGGGCTGAGCAGAATTTTGAGGGGGCACTTTTTGCCCCTTCAAAATTCTGTTGCCTGAAGTGGCTACTTCACCCAGCCTCATTGGTTTGCGAGCGGCGGCAGTGCACCCTAATGGTCAGTGCCCTAGGCTCAGGCCTAGCTCACCTAGTACTTCCACCAGCCCTGCCTAGATTACAAAATGGTTGACTGATAGGAGACAGCGTCTAATGGTAAACGGAACCTACTCTGACGAGAGAATCATGTTAAGCAGAGTGCAATAGGGATCGCTATTGGAACCAGTTCCGTTCAATATCTTTGTGAGCAACATTGTGAAAGGGAGAGAAGGTAAAATTTGTCTACTTACGGATGATACCAAGATCTGCAACAAACTGGACATGCCTGAAGGAGTAGAGAGAATGAAAAGTGATTTATGAAAACTTGAAGAATGGTTGAATATTTGGCAGCTTGGATTCAATGCCAAGAAGTGCAGAGTCATGTATCTGGGATGCAGTAATCCAAAAGAGTTGTATGTGATGGGTTGGGGGAAGGCTAATGTGCACGGACCAAAAGCGGAATCTTGGGGTGATAGTGTCTGACGACCTGAAGATGATGAAGCAATGTGACAAGGTGATAGCTAAAGCCAGAAGAAAGCTGGACTGCATAGAGAAAGGAATAACAAGTAAGAAAAGGAGGTGATGATGCCTTTGTATAGATCCTTGGTGAGGCCTCACCTGGAATACTGTGTTCAGTTCTGGAGCCCTTATCTCAAAAGGGATAGATAGAAGGGCTACCAAGATGGTGTGGGGTCAGTATCAGAAAACCTATGAGGAGAAACTGAAGGATCTGAATATGTATACCCTGGAAGAAAGGAGGCACCAAGGTGATATGATATTGACCTTCAGAAACCTGAAAGTTTTTAATGATGTGCAGAAGTTAAACCTTTTCCACTGGAAAGAAATCAGTAGAACTAGGGGGTCACAAAATTAAACTCCAGGGAGGACAACTCAGAACTAACATCAGAAAATATTTCTTCACAAAGAGGATAATAGATGCCTGGTATGTCCTTTCAGAGGAGGTGGTGAAAACCAAAACAATGAAAGAATTCAAAAGGGCATGGGAGAAATACTGTGGATCCCTAAAGGCTAGAGGATGGAAATGAAGAAAAGAGTGCATGGGGGTAACTTGCTGATGCAGTGGTTACTACCCTGAACCAATAAGCCTTATTCTTTGATGTAACTCAAATATTACTCTTTGCTTCAATGGCAGGGGGAAAAGGAAAATTGGATTCATACAGCAACCAATGAGAGTCCCGACGTTTACAGTCTTGGGAAACAAATAAGCATGGGGTAACTTGCTGATGCGGCAGTTACTACCCTGAACCAATAAGCCCTATACTATGATGCAACTCAAACATTGCTCTCTGCTTTAATGGCATGGTGTTTCGGGGAACTGGATTCAGACGGCAACCAACAAGGGCCCTGAATTTTATGGTCTGGGAAACTGATAAGCATGGGGAACCTACATGGCACAGCAGATACTACCATAAGCTTGCTGGGCAGACTGGATGGACTATTTGGTCTTTTGCTGTCGTCATTTCTATGTTTCTATATTAGGGTATGTCTACTCTGTTGCATATCTTAATCTCACTGCAAAAAGATAAACATTTTCCTTCTAACCCTTCTGTAATTCATTCACAGTTCCAGATCTGAACCTTGAGGCACTCCACTAAGCACACATCTCTCCTCAGAGTACATCCATTTACAGCTACTCACTATAATCTGTCAGTTAACTAATTTCTGATCTATTTCACCACCTTGGGACCTATTCCCAATTTTTCAATTTGTCTATAAGCCTCCCATGTGGGACAGTAACAAAATCTTAGCTGAAATCTAGATAAATCATATCAAGTTATCAAGATAAATTTATAAAGTTATCAAGATAAATCTAGATAAATCATATCAAGTTATCAAGATAAATCAAGTTATCAATCATATCAAGATAAATCATATCAAGATAAAGTATCATTAATACTTTATCTAGGTCTCTGGTCACCCAGTGTTGCAACCTTCCCTTCCCAACGGCTGCACTCTGCCTACCTTTCTTTCTTTGCACCTCCTCTTGCTGTGGATGGACGCCTGGCTGCCGTGGCGTCTGCCTGCCTTCCACTCCGGCGTCCCCGGACCAGCTTGGGCGCTGCCTCCCGCCATGCTCCGCCTGTACCTTAGGACGTGCGCGCTGCGCGGCCCTCACTCTTATTTCCTACTTGGCGGAAATCTCAGGGGCATCCCCCTGTGATGATGTCACGCTGCCCAGATATTTAAAGCCTATTTTGTTTGCTAGCCTTTGAGTTAGCAAGGGGATTCCTTATGGATGGGATTCACTCTCCATACCCAGCTACTCTGCCTCTCCAATCTACCATTGGACTCTTAACGCTAACGGGGTACCCGCTCCTCAGGGGCCTCACTTGCTTTTCAGGTCGCTATCAGGAAACCTATACTCGCTCCTCGAGGGCCCCCGTTCCCTGACTCGCTGCCTGCTCCTGCCTTCTCTTCTGCCTGGAAGGGTTCGCTATCTTCAACACCAGTGAGTACTACCATCACCTCAGAGCTGTTCCCTGGAACCAGGTACTCTCTCCTCGAGGGCCTGCCTCCGTTCCAGCCCTGGTGCCATCTCCTACGTGGAACTGCTGTGTGAGTACATTACCTTCAAGCCTCTCAGCTCTCAGGGATCAGGTACTCGCTCCTCAAGGGCCAGCTCTCCCTATCCTGGGGTTCTCCATACTGGGGCTTGTGCATATTCCACTGTACTCATTATTCTCAGTTCTTTCCACTACAGCACTGCTACCGGAGGAGTCGCTGTTCCAGCGCTTGAGGGATACTAGCCCAGCCGGGCTACTTCAACTGCTCACCACTGCCACCTCTGGTGGCTTCACCACATTGTTTAATAAAAGATCACTCTCTGTGTTTGTGTGTCCTCAGCTGAGCCTGACCTGTGGCCCCTCACGGGACTGCCACAGTGTCAAAGGATCCACCCAAACCTCACTAATTATAACACCCAGTCAACAAAAGTCAATCAGGATTGTCTGACATGATCTTCCTTTGGTAAAACCATGTTGTCCAGGATCATGCAACCTACTGCACTGCAGATAGTTCACTATTCTTTCTTCAGAAGCATCTCCATTAGTTTTCCCACCACTGAGGTTAACTGGCCTTTAGTTTCCAGGTTACTTCTGCTACCATTTTTGTAACGTAGGACTACAACTGCCCTTCTCCAATCTTGTGACACCACTCCTATTTCCAATATTGAACAGGTCTTTCCATATCCTAGGATGTATCTCATGAAGCCTTATGGCTTTATCCACTTTCAGTCTTGCTAGTTCCACCCAAACACTCTCATCTGTACACAATATCTTTCCATTTCCTATCTGTGCTCTTACCAGCCAGTACAGATGGGAGAGAGATAGTTTTGCTTTGATTATTCTGGCAAACCCTGCAGGTAAAATCTATTTTTTACCTGCAGGGTTTTTTACCTACGGGGTTTGCCAGATCATCTGTAGTAGTTTTACCTCCTATCTGTATATAATGTTGGGTTCCATGTTAGGAAGTAACCTCCCAGAAAAAGGACTTTAGAACCATTATGGACAGCACGTTGAAATCTTCAGTTCAGTGTGCATTGGCAGCCAATGTTAAGAATTATGTTGAAAGCAATAGAGAATAAATCTGAGAATAAATCTGAGAATAAATCTGAGAATATCATAAGGCCTCTGCATATAATCAATAGAGCAACGTCACTTTCAGTATTGTCCTTGTCAAAAAGGATATAGCAGAACTAGAAAGGGTACAGAGAAGGGCAACAAACATGAAAGAGGGGATGGGATGGCTAAATAGGTTAGAGCTCGTCAGCTTGGAGAAGAGACAGCTGAGAGAGGGTATGACAGAGATTTGTAAAATCATCAGTGGGGTGGAACAGGTTAATAGGGAATGGCTTTTACTTCTCAAATAGTTCATTAATACTAGTACTAGGGAGTAGTTCATGAAACTAACTGGTAGCAGCTACTAGCCAATATTTTTTCAGTCAACACTCTTTTAAGATGTGGAATTTGTTGTTGAATTAATAACAGAGCTGGATTTAAAAAAGATTTGGACAACTTTCTGGAAAACAGATCCACAAACATTTTTTAGTAGGGATGAGCATTCATTTGAAGTGAAACGGGAAATTTTAATGAAATTCATATTTTATTTCATTGGTTTTCAAATGAAATGAAGGAAATGTGAAAAAAACTGGTTTAATTTTTAAAAATATGTTGCCATTGTCAACAGAAAATACTTTTCCCAGACTTGCCCCCTCCAATCTGTTGTAACCATGACTTAGGTTGTGGACCCTTGGCCTGAGTTGGGATTGATGCCACCTGGGAGGAAGACCAGCCACAGGTTCCAAACGACAGGAGGCGAGGCTGGCGGATGACAGGGGCCGGCTGGCTGAGGTTTCACCACTACCAACCCTGTTCCCTGCAGGTTGAGCCCTTCGGTTCTGGGGGCCGGCTGGACTTAGGTGGGTCCCTGTGATGAAGCTCCGACGAGTGATGATCTGAGTCCTGGGCAGGCAGCAAGCAACAGGCATGAGGTCCAGTCCAAAAGTCCAAGGCAGACGGCGAGCAAGAAGTGTGAGGTCCAATCCGAAGTCCAGGGCAGGCAGCGAGCAAGAAGTGTGAGGTCCACTCTGAAGTCCAGGGCAGTCGATGAGCAAGAAGCATGAGGTCCAATCCGAAGTCAAAGCCAGGGGAATCCGTCTGAAGAAGGAGCAGGAGCTGGAACAAGGCTGGTAGGCACTAGGAAGACAGGAACCGGCACAGGGAAGACAGGAACAGGCACTGGGACGACAGGAACAGGCTCACTGGAACTAGCATGACACCACAAAGGACATCAAGAGCAGACTTGTTGCCAAGTCGCCAGAGGGACATCAGCTGTTGTTGAACGCCATCTTCCACTCATTGCCCTCCCGGATATGAATCAGATTGTAGGCCCCGCAGAGATCAAGTTTCGAGAAGATTCTGGCTCCTTACAAGCGGTCAAATAACTCCGAGATGAATGGCAAGGGATAGTGATTCTTTGCAATGATGGCATTCAGACCCCTGTAGTCTATGCAGGGTCATAGAGACCCATCCTTTTTAGCCATGAAAAAGAAACCCGCTCCAGCAGAGGATGTAGACCGGCAGATGAAACCTTTAACTAAGTTCTCCTGCACATAGTCCGTCATGGCTTTGGTCTCTAAGTGAGAGAGGATAGACGCGCCCACGAGGAAGTTCTGCGTTGGACAGGAGATTGATGGTGCAGTCATATGGACAATGAGGTGGTAAGACATCCACCCCTTGTTTCGAAAAGACATCAACGTAGGAAGCGTAGTGGGCTGGTAGACCAGCTGGAGCCAAGGCGGTGGAGAGACAGCGCTGAGTGGATAGTGTCTTCAGGCAAGAGTTATGGCATGAGGGTCCCCATTGTGACAGCTGCATGGAGGCCTACTCAAACTGAGGGGAGTGTTTCCGGAGCCAGTGCAAATCAAGGACTATGGGGTGAATGGCATGGTCCAAAACATGATAGGTGATGTTTTCCTCATGAAGAGCACCGATGCACAAGGTAACGGGTACGGTGGTAAGGGTGACCCTCTCCGGCAGGGGTTCGCCCGAGATGGAGAAAAGTATAAGCGGCATGGGGGCGAGACAAGTAGGAATCCGCAGGTGCTGGACCAGTCGTTTGAGAATGAAGTTACCACCCGAGCCAGAGTCGACTAGAGCCAGAGTGTGGAAGTCGTCTCTTTTGCCAACAATAGCAACTGGTAGTGTAAGCAGTGGAGCAGGAGAAGTTAGACCTAGGGAAAGTCTCCCGACCTGACCTAGGCACGGGAGTTTCCCCGGTGCACTGAGCAATGAGCAAGCATATGCCCTGCTCCTCTGCAGTATAAACAGAGTCCCGCACGATGACATTGAAGGCGTTCCTCGGGGGTCAAAGGACTTGGCCCAACTGGGCCTGCTGCCACCAGGAATGTCCCTGGTGGTAGCAGGCACTGGCTTGGGAGAAGGCAAACGACAAGAGGACAGGGATGTAGGTGGATGTCTCCTAGAAGACGATAACTCCCAGGACCTCTCCTGGAGCCGGCGGTCAATAGGGCCAGCCAGGTCGATCATGGCGTTCAGAGAAGAGGGTAGCTCACGGGCCACCAATTCATCTTTTATCTGAGAGGTTAGACCAGGGGGTCAGGAACCTTTTTGACTGAGAGAGCCATAAACGCCACATATTTTAAAATGTAATTCCATGAGAGCCATACAATATGTTTAAAACTAAATACAAGTAAATGTGTGCATTTTATGTAAGATCACACTTTTAAAGTACAATAAGTCTCTGAAAATATTACACCAGGCCATAAGACACCAATACATCTCCTATTAGGAAAACGGACCAAGTCAGGCTGCTAAAGAGTCCTACACAGAAACTACACGCCAGCAGAAAACCTCACCTGAATCACGTGCTGTCTCTCACCTAACATAGAATAAAGAGACCAAAACGCATAACAAGAAGCATGCAGAAAAAACTGAATTGGAAACTGCAACAAGCCAGAGTCTCTGTATGCAGTGTAACAAAGGAAAAAAGAAACATCACCCATCCTTATAAAACAAATCAAGAAATATAAAATCATCAGCAGTAAAACTGTACTAACAAAAAGAACATATTTCGAAACAGCTGATGAGTGGAATATCCAATAATTAAAAACTCATATAAAACATTTCCAGATACCAACAAAATATTTCAAAATAGCAGACACAAACACCCAATAATGAAAAATAATAAGGATACAAAAATTTTTTTGCTCTGCATACCTGAGAACGTTTGATATCCAGGTGTCCTGAGATTGTTCTGAATTAGCAGGAGGCGGGGTGGTTTGCTTGGAACCTTCTCCTCTCTCAGTCACATACCAGCGCTCTCTCTCACACTGGCTCTCAATGACACACCTATACACACATGCTCTCAGTACTCACATATACACATGTTTTTTCTCTCTCACTTATATAGGCTCTTAATTACACATTTACACACATGCTGTCTATCTTTTCACGCTTACACACACACACAGGCTTTCAATCACATAAATACATGCTGTCTTTTTCTCTCACACACAGACTCTCATTCACATGCTTACAAACATGTCCTCTCTTTCTCTCATTTACACACAGGCTCTCAATCACATACTCACATGCTCCCTCACCTAAATCAGCTCTCAATCACACACAGACACACATGGTCTCTCTCTCTCATTTAAACACAGGCTCTCAATCACATACTCACATGCTCCATCAACTAAACCAGCTCTCAATCACACACAGACACACATGATCTCTCTCTTACTTATACACTCAGGCTCTTAATCATACATACACATGATTTCTCTCACACACAAAGGATCTCAATCATACACACATACTCTTTCACACAAACAGGTTTTCAATCACAAACACACATACAGGTTCCCAATGGTAAACTTACATTCATGCTCTCTCTCTCTCACAGGCAGGCTCTCAATCACAGACATACTCTCTTTCACATGTACAGGCTCTCAAACATTCACATACATGCAATCTCTCACTCACACACACACACAGCCCCCCCCCCCCCCCAGCCCGGAAGAGGAAGTGGAGAGTATTGGGTGCGCGCGCGGCAAGAAGAGGCCACGCTAGAGCGCTCGGCATCGGCCCGAAGAAAAGAAGACTGCAGCGTGGCTCGGAGGAAAATGAAGAGGTTCAACCGTGGCCGATGGGACTCCTCCTCCGCGAGGGCTGAAAATAAAGAGGTTAGCGTTGGGAGGAGGCTGCTGCTGCTGCCGCAAGTTCCCGGAGTGGGGGTGGGGGAGAGAGAGTGAATGAGCGAGCAAGCATGTGTTTGCTCGCTCATTCACTCTCTCTCTCCCCCACCCCGGGAACTCGCGGCAGCAGCAGCAGCCTCCTCCCAATGCTAACCTCTTCATTTTCAGCCCTGGTGGAGGCGGAGTCCCATCGGCCGTGGTTGAAGCTCTTCATTTTCCTCCGAGCCGCGCTGCACAGTCTTCTTTTCTTCGGGCCGATGCCGAGCGCTCTAGCGTGGCCTCTTCTTGCCGCGCGCGCACCGGATACTCTCCACTTCCTCTTCCGGGCCGCGGGGGGGGGGGGGGCCGGAAGAAGAGAGCACGCCAGTGCCGCTGACTCCAGCTGTCCTGCCGCGTTCCACCCGGGCTGACAGCATTTTAAGCCCGGGCGGAGGAGGACCGGGCAGCAGCTGGGTCAGCGGGAAACTGTGGCGAAACTTGTCTGCGAGCCAGATGCAGCCCTCAAAAGAGCCATATCTGGCTCGCGAGCCATGGGTTCCCGACCCCTGGGTTAGACCATCTAGGAAAATTGAATGCAGACAGTCCTCACCCCAATGATGTTCGGACGCCAAAGTACGGAACTGGATTACATAGTCCTTCATGGGATGGGATCCCTGTCGCAAGTGCATCAAAGTGGTACTGGAGACCGCCTGCCATCCGGGGTCATCAAAGACGGTTCGAAACAGCGAAAGAAATGCTTGGAGATCCTGCAGGACCGGATAGGCTCACTCCCACAGTGGGAGGGGGGGCCAAGATGGGGCCTTATCATCCAAAAGGGAGAGAATGTAGGTCGTCTCGGTGAGGGCTGTGGGAAAGAGAACAGACTGCAGACAAAAGTGCATGTGGCACTGATTAATGAAGCTGCGACACAGCTGGGGGTCCCCGGTGAAGCGTGGAGGAGCCGGCAGTGGTAGGACCGGCCATGCGACAGGCAGGGGAGGGGAGAGATTCCTGGCTGGATAGGTGGACACTCCCTGTTGTATTGTGGAATCCAGGCATTGGCTGAGGCAGTTCACTGCCAAAGTGAGGGACTCAAGGACCTTCTACTGTTCTAGGATTTTTCTCAGCATGGCCTGGTATGTCCTGTCGGGCAGAGGCCTCTGCCGGGTTCATGGACTTGGCAATCTGTTGTAACCTCGACGCAGGTTGTGAACCCTTGTCCTGAGTTGGGATTGATGCTACCTGGGAGGAAGACCAGCCACAGGTTCCCAACATCAGGAGGCAAGGCTGGTGGATGACAGGGGCCGGCTGGCTGAGGTATCACCACTACCAACCCCGTTCCCCGCAGGTTGAGCCCTTAAGTTCCGGGAGCCGGCTAGACTTAGGTGGGCCCCTGTGATGAAGCTCCGACGAGTGATGATCTGAGTCCTGGGCAGGCAGCGAGCAAGAGGCGTGAGGTCCAGTCCGAAAGTCCAAGGCAGAAGGCGAGCAAGAAGCGTGAGGTCCAATCTGAAGTCCAGGGTTGGTGGCGAGCAAGAAGCGTGAGATCCAATCCGAATTCCAGGGCAGGTGGCGAGCAAGAAGTATGAGATCCACTCCGAAGTCCAGGGCAGGAGGTGAGCAAGAAGCGTGAGGTCCAATCTGAAGTCAAAGCCAGGGGAATCTGTCCGAAGAAGAAGGAGCAGGAGCTGGAACAAGGCTGGAAGGCAGGAACAGGCACTACGAAGACAGGAACCAGCATAGGGAAGACAGGAACAGACATTGGGACGACAGGAAGAGGCTCACTGGAACTAGCATGGCACCACAAAGGACACCAAGAGTAGATTTGTTGCCAAGTCGCCAGAGGGACGTCAGCTGAAGGTTTTTATAAGGCAGAGCCCTGACGTCAGCGGGAAGGGCCGGCAGTGACTTCCTGCCGCGGGCCCTTTAAATCTTCGCCAAAGGCACGCACGTGCACCTAAGGCAGGAATCAGCTGGGGGCGGCACCGGCAGCGTCCTGCATGCCAGAAGCCCTGCACCAGCATCAGCAACGACGCAGGCCCTCTGGCTTCGGGGAACGGCGCTAGCCCGGGCCGTGAGTACAACACAATCCCCCCAACTACTTAAACCCTCTAGCCTTATTTTAATTCATGGGGCAGGAATAATCCATGATCACTCCTGCCTTGCCAGTTGTATGCTTAGAAATGGTACAGGAAGACCAAGGCTAGCGCCAGTCTTCCTGAGCCATTTTGTTTGAAAGAAATTAACAATGAGGTCAATTTTCAAAGGGTTTATTTAGGTGCTTAATTTTGGAAGTTAAGCTCCTAAATTGGCCCTTTTGAAATTTTACTAGGGCTGAGTGCCTAAATTTAGACTTCTAGTTTCACTAGGCTCCTAAATTTAAATTCCCTAAAAAATGGTTAGCAAAAAGGTCAAAGTTAGAAAGAGGACAAAATGTTATGTGCTTAGCACTGATTTTCAGCTGACTTCAATTCCTAAATCTAAACATATGATTAGCAGATAAGGTACAGAGAAGGGCTACCAAAATGATAAGGGGAATGGAACAGCTCCCATATGAGGAAAGACTAAAGAGGTTAGGACTTTTCAGCTTGGAGAAGAGACGACTAAGGGGGGATATGATAGAGGTGCTTAAAATCATGAGAGGTCTAGAACGGGTAGATGTGAATCGGTTATTTACTCTTTCGGATAGTAGAAAGACTAGAGGGCACTCCATGAAGTCAGCATGTGGCACATTTAAAACTAATCAGAGAAAGTTCTTTTTTACTCAACGCACAATTAAACTCTGGAATTTGTTGCCAGAGGATGTGGTTAGTGCAGTTAGTATAGCTGGGTTTAAAAAAGGATTGGATAAGTTCTTGGAGGAAAAGTCCATTACCTGCTATTAAGTTCACTTAGAGAATAGCCACTGCCATTAGCAACGGTAACATGGAATAGACCTAGTTTTTGGGTACTTGCCAGGTTCTTATGGCTTGGATTGGCCACTGTTGGAAACAGGATGCTGGGCTTGATGGACCCTTGGTCTGACCCAGTATGGCATGTTCTTATGTTCTTAACTGGTGAGAGGTTGTATGTGTGTACCTAGTGTAAAGAACTCCTGGCTCTCAGAGAACAAATCCAAACTCTGTAGGTGGCAGACCCGAAAGAACTGAGGCAAACAGAAAGGTGTTTAGATGAGACCTTCAGGGACATAATAAAACAATAAAATATCAGATAGAATTCAAAGTCCTAACAATTCTGCATAAAATAATCACAGGACATCAAACCAACTGGCTAAGCAAATACATTGAAATCCATGCTCCAAAACGGAACCTGCCTCCTCAAAATACCCCATGCCAGAACGACACAATTGAACACAACCTGTGAGAGAGCCATATCCATCACCAGCTCCACACTATGGAACTCACTACCAACCAAAATAAGAACGCAACCAATCCTCAAAACCTTCAAAAAATATTTGAAAACCTGGCTTTTCACCAGAGCCTACTCAAATTCACTCAATCGACCACAAAACCAAACACCTACACAACCCAACACCATGAGGATTTCTCCATCTCTTGATCAACAAAAATGCACCATGAAGAATTCTCCAACTCCCAATTAACAAAAACAACGTCCACCTTTTGAATCTCTAAGACACTGTGAATTCTAGCAACCTATCATGTATTTCCCTGAACCCTGAAACCCTGCTGTTACAGACCTAACTGTATCACCCACCCAAATAAAATACCCTCCCTTCCACCTTTATTATCAACCCCTTCCTATGCCTTTAGTAAAACACACTGTAAGGGATACTTAACCCACAAAGCCCAAGACAATAAGCGACGATGTTGTTCATATAACCTTTGGTTTTTTTCACGATTATTGTAAACCGTTCTGATGGCAAAACCGAATGACGGTATACAAAACACCTTAAATAAATAAATAAAAATAAATAAATAATAGCCAAGTCCCAACTCTAGTCTGGCTGCACTGATGCTACCTTGGATCAGGGAGGTCCCCTGGTTGGAGAGCATCACCCAGTTGTAGCAGGAAGTGATCCCTTAACAAGGACCTGCTCTCTAGATGATGCATTCTCCTCTTGGAGGAAAAGTCTCCCAGAGCTACTGCCCAGGAGTGAAGGGTTAGGTCGGCCATCATATCTGGTGATTTGATTATTAGGAATGTAGATAGCTGGGTAGCTGGTGAACATGAGGATCACCTGGTAACAAGTCTGCCTGGTGAGAAGGTGGCGGACCTCACGTGTCACCTAGATAGGATTTTAGACAGTGCTGGGGAGGAGCTAGCTGTCTTGTACATATGGGCACCAATGACATAGGAAAATGTGGGAGGAAGGTTCTGGAAGCCAAATTTAGACTTTTAGGTAGAAAGCTGAAATCCAGAACCTCCAGGGTATCATTTTCTGAAATGTTCCCTGTTCCACGTGCAGGTCCCCAGAGGCAGGCAGAGCTCCAGAGTCTCAATGCATGGATGAGACGATGATGCAAGGAAGAGGGATTCAGTTTTGTAAGGAACTGGCCAAACTTTTGGGGACAGGGGAGTCTTTTCTGAAACGATGGGCTACACCTTAACCATAGTGGAACCAGGCTGCTGCTGCTGCTGCTAACTTTAAAAAATGAGATAGACCAGCTTTTAAACTAGAACAAGGGGAAAAGCCAACAGTAGCTCAGCAGAGCATGGTTTGGAGGGAGGTGTCTTCGAAGGATACTAATGAAACAGGAGAGTTAGGGCATCCCAACAGAGAGGTTCCAATAAAAGCAAAAGTAGCCCTCATGCCTATAAGTAAAGAATCACCTGAGCTAAAGGATTCCAATTATCCCTATCAACTGAAAAGCAGATTGTTAGTGCAAAAGAAAAACACACTTTGAAATGTCTTTATACCAATGCTAGAAGTCTAAGAAGTAAGATGGGAGAGTTACGAGTGTATAGCAATGCATGATGAGATAGACATAATTAGCAAGTCAGAGACGTGGTGGAAGGAGGATAACTGATGAGACAGTGTTATACAAGGGTAGAAATTATATTGCAATGATAGGGAAGATCAACTTGGTTGGAGGGTGGAGCTTTATGTCTTGGAGGCCAATGGGCATAGGATCCAACAGGATAAAGATAATACAAGAGACTAAATGTACAGTAGAATCTTTATGAGTAGAAATTCTGTGTGCTGGGTAAGAGCATACCGCTAGTGATAGGAGTATACTACCATCCACCTGGCAAAATGATGAGATGGACAATGAAATGCTAACAGAAATCAGGGAAGTAATAAAGGGAGATTTCAATCACCCCATTTTTGACTGGGTAAATGTAACATCAGGACATGCTAGAGAGGTAATAAATGACTGCTTCATGGAGCAATTGGTTCAGGAACTTATGAGAGAGGGAGCTATTTTAGATCTAATTCTTATTGGAAAGCAGGATTTGGTGAGAGAGGTAAAAATGATGAGCTAGTCATGTTCTTAGAGGTTCTGCTGGCAAATAAGTCTAGTACTGGATGGAAAAAAAAGAGAGAGGAAAGCAGACAGCAGTCTGGGGTGATGATTAAAAATGGTTACAGTGGGCATATACATGCGTATATGGCAGTGAGCAGATCTATCTAGCATTTTATAACCAACACATACAATATATATGCGTTTTATAAAGTACGTGTTTCTCTACCTCGCAACATATGCACCTATATAGGCTTATTGTGAATACATGTCATGCATTGAAAAAGCATACATCAGTGCATCGAATGCATGTTTTCCTACCTATTTTAAAATATATGCACATATATTTTACTCCCAAAAAATAAAGTAGGACTTACTTGCATAAATCGGAATTTGCATGCTTAAGTCAGTGTATTTTAAAACATGTACATGTCAAGGAAAATACCAGTTTTACTAATTAGTTCACCAGTTCAGCCAGTCCTTCTCCAGGTCATAGAGACCCTTCTGGCTCTTCAGCCTGAGCTCCCAGTTCACCTAGATCTCACACCCAGTCAGTATTACACAATAAACACTTATCACCTATGCCAGATAATTAGCAGGTGTCAAATTATACAAGTAAACTGGCAAATCTACATGCATGAGGGTTTTTTTTTTCCATATTCCACCTTTTGTGATGCTTCAGAGTGGATTGCATTTAGGTAGTGTGGGTATTTCCCTATCCCCAGAGGGCTTACAATCTCTCAGGCTAATTTTAAAATGAGCGTGCAGGTGCCCATACATGCACATATCGGTGTGTGACCAGAGATACGCTGCAATTTTAAATCGTACAAGTACTTGTGCACCCATGATTTAAAATACACCTCACATGCCTAAGTAAGCACCTAATCTTAAGAGCTTGCTAAAGAAAGCATACTTTGAGTATATTTCCTAAGACTTTGCTGGCTTTTACATACATAGGTAGGCAGATTTTTAAAAATGCTTGCACGAGAGACAACCCAGTTTTTCCAATTAGTCCACCAGTTTGCCCAATTAATATCGAAATCTTCATGACCCCTCTGGCTCTTCATTCTGCACGACCCGCAATTGACTCAGACCCTTCAGTCTGTCCTGTCAACCCTAAAATTCGAGAGCCACAGACTTGCTCTTCGTCTGGATAACAAGCCGATGCCCACCATGGTTTCCGGTTTTAAAATACGGAGTTACGCTCATGCTCTACCCATTCTTGCCCCTTTTCTACCTTCTTAAGTTTGGCATGCACACAGGTATGTAATCGCATACTTCATGGCTTTTTAAAATCCACAATGTTCACGCACAACCCACATACTCATGTATATGGGTATTTTTGCACGAGCAACACTTTTAAAATCAAACTCCAAGGATGTAATTTTCTAAGGAGTTACATGCGTAAATGTAACCTACTATCATAGCAATTTTCAAAAGCCATTTATTCCAATAAAGTGTACTTACATGGGTAAATCCTATGGACAATTCAATGGCATATATTGTAGCAATTTTCAAAAGCCCATTTACTCAGGTAAAGAGCATTTACACATGTAAATCCCAGTTTTATGCATGTAAATGCTTTTTAAAATCAGACCCTAAGCTTGTATTTGAAGTAATAGAGGGTGAAGTAACCCAAAGTCACAAGGAGCATCAGCAGGATTTGAACCCTGGCTTGCAACCCACTACTCTAACCATTAGGCTACTCCTCCACTCTTTTAAATAGCAGCAAGCATATATAAGTGTTGTACCTGCACTAGAAAGCTCCTAGACCACCCCTTTTTTATGTCCGTATGCGTGTGTGGAAAAGTGATAATGCATGCATATTTTGGACTTTTATAAAATACAGAATACGCATGCAGAGACTACTTACACGAGTATATGCTCATTTTTACATGTGTGATATTTTGAAAATTCACCCTATGTGCATACTTTTCCTTCTCCAACCTAAATGCACATTCAGGAACACTTCTCAATGGGGTTGTGGAATAACATACAAACTTTTAGCTGCACTGAGGTTGGGCAATTTTCATATGGCTGATTACCACAGATAAACTGCTTTTTACTCACACAGATTGCTTTGAAAACTGACTTCCAAACAATTAAACTTGCATTGTTCCATTGCTTCTGTTTATCCTGTGACACTATTTACATCTTGGGCTGTTTCAGAGGAAAATAAAGTTAGTGAGAGGTATTTTTGGTTTGTCAAAGTGCCACCATATTAATTATGGGCTCAATTCACACCTTGAACCTAGCCATATATAAAAAATGTATTAGACCAGTCTTTATATTTAGATTTATTCTAATCTTTCCTCCTGCTGGACCAAAACATTTATAATGGAATATATCCTGCAATAAAAGTAAGGCCTTTTCAGAGAGGAGCCAAAATGATACAGGTACAAGAGGAACAGATACAACATTCCAGCATTCAAGAAATTTAGAATATTTTTAGTAATTTAGAGATGACCTTCACCTTCTTCCTAATGGCAAAGCAACTTGGGCTAAAGTTAAACATCTATCCAAAATTAAAAAAAAAAAATTGCAATGAAAATATTTCTCTGTCTTTATAAACTGTTCATATGCTATTCTTCAGAAAGACGGACATGGAGACAAGCGGATAAGGTCCAACAGACTACATGCGGGATCAAGACATACCAAGAGCATTCTCCCATTTCCTTTCAATGGAAAAAAAATTGCTTTGTGCATCGTGCTCTGTGTGTAGTCAAAATAATTAATTGATTAATTAATAAGCGGACATATAGAAAAATAAAGCAACCTCACACACTTTGAGCCACAGGTCTAAAGAAGATAGCATTTACAACCAGCCCCTTCATCCTTTAATTCTGGTTTCCATCAGAGCAAAGGCGGAATCACTTGGCTTCGCTGACACTTCATTTGCCAAGCGCTCCCTTCTGCGTGAGGATCATCTGGTATGCTGCCCAGCTTCTGGCTGCTGGACTCCACACAGAAACACCTCCCCTGAGCCTCTAAGGAAAGCTGGCATCAGTTGTTACCATAACAAACTCAATTGTTCTCAGCAGTGCTCCAGCAAATAGAGTCATTAATTACGGCCTCTCTCTCCGCCATGGTGGGCTGGAGTGGCAATCAATGTGAAACCGCTCATTGCCTTCTCTCGGGGAGTGGAGACAGATGCCATAAAAATAAAGTGCAGCATGTGCAGAACCCCGCCAGTGAGGCAGCAGCAGGCTGCACCCAGTAACGGCCATCATGCTGCTTCCACACGCGTGGCTACATTTATTTGGGCTGCCTCAGCCATGGGGGGAAGGTATCCCATTAAGCGATTATTTTTATCTTATAACGTCAATTTACTTATACTGATTGGCTTCCTGCCGCCAAATATCAATTAAATTGCAAATGCCTGCAGAAGGTTATTTTCTCTCTCACCCGCCTTCTCCCTACCTCTTTTTCGCTGTGTTCTAACATAATTTAATTTATTTCCCTTTCCATATCTCAAAGGAAAATCTATATCTCCTCCTGGAAGGCCATTTGCCCTCTGTTATTGGTAGCCAAGGTATCGCATTATTGGATCATTTGTTTTGAGCGACTATCGGCAGCCCATCAGCACGCTTAAATACCTCTGCCATGCTGCTGCATTTATTTCTGTGATGCTTCTGCTTAGAATTTGTTTTTAAATACACGCTGCCATATTTCTAGATTTCTTTTCATATCATTAGCCTAACAACTGCTTTGTTTTTGTCCTTCCCTCCCTCCCTCCATTCCTTTTCTTTCTTTTCTGAATGGGTTTGTTTATTAATTAGCTGCTGAAAGTTATGTTCCTGGCATCCCCCAGAGATACACTACAATTTTCTTTTTATATATCTTTAAATTGTGTTTCAATAGGCAACGTAATGTATTTTTTCTAAATGATTTAAGTGCTAGTAGTTGAACTGAGGCTGTTTTCATGGTAAACACCTAAAGGAAAATGCATTTCGACAATGAAGTACAAATTAAATAAAGATAACATTTTTTTTAACCCTGCATGGCAATTATCCATTTTAAGAACCTTATTCATCATCATACCTTCAAACGGGAAATGTAAGGGAGAGATTCATGCTCTCTGGATACAGCTTCACATCCTGGGAGTGATCTCCATCTACCACCTATTTTCCATGTCTCAGCCATCGTCCTAGCGCTTATATAGGAATGGGGCTTACTATAGTCAGGCAAAGGGAGAGTATGCTACATGGGCTTTCCTGTGGAAGGTTGTCATAGCTGCAAGGTACCTACAGACTTTGGCACCTGCTTTTCCCTTGGGTAAAATTTCTATGGAAAATAACAATCATAGATATGAAAATACAAACTACATATGTTATCTATTGTCTGATCCTGCCCAAAACAACTACAGGGAACACCTCCTCAATCTAGCTAAAAGTGCATGAGCTATAGAGCCCCCCATGTATTTTCTGCTGGATTGGGTGAGGAAAAATTTCAAAAAGCCAATTTACCTTGGTAAAACTTGCCCTCTGCATTGGAAAGGAGGGGACTTGAGACACTAAAAGCACAACAGATAATGCAATGGCTCCTTTAGCTATCGAGTACCCAACTGGTGGCCATATTTATTTATTTAAATTTTTTTATATACCTCATAAACCAGCTACATTGTACTATGAAGTTTACATAAATACATAAATCATCAATGAAATCACAAAACATACAAACAAACTAAAACCACATTAAATAAATAAAACAAGTCACAAAAATAAAATTATACTAAAATAGATCTATATCTACAAATTACATCAATCCCCTTCTTCTCAGCTGCATATTTAGTATTAAACCTCTCCAAAAGCTTCTAAAAAAGAAATGCTTTAAGCTGCTTACGAAAAACCTTCATGTCAGCGACAGCATGCAAATCTTTAGGTAAAGAATTCCATAAAGTTGCATCTATAATAGAGACAGCCCATGATCGTGTTCTGACCAAATAATATTCTTTTACTGAAGACACTGACAACAAAACGTTATGTTGTGATCTTAAATTTAGGTGAATACCATGTTAATAGCCCAGACAAATAATAAGGGCCCACACCATACTTAACCTTAGAAACTAATACTATAACTTTAAATATAATTCTTTGTTGAATTGTTAACCAGTGCATCTTAATTAAATACGTTGTAATATGCTCACCAATACATACTGATAAAATCAGATGTGAAGCAGCATTCTGTACCAATTGAACTGCTTTCAAATAAGACTTACGTAATCCAATCAACAAAGAATTATTATAGTCAATCGTTGCTAACAAAAAAGCCTGGATAATATTTCTGAAATTCAACACTCACAGGATATGCTGTAGATGTCTCAATAAACGTAACTTAAAAATCCTGGCTTGGGTTGTTTTCTGAATATGGGATAACCTAGATAAATTAGAATCTATGTAAAAGCCTAAATTCCACTCTTAATTCACAAAAGGAATAGAAATCCCATCAATATCTATGATTAGTCCTACTGGCAGTGAAGAACTATGTGAGATCCAAATTGCCTTCCGTTTTAGTAAAATTTAACACTAAATAATTTGATGACAACCAGTTCATTATTCCCTGCAAACAATCGTAAATCTGTGCCATAGTAACCGATAAGTCCTGTTGTACCGAGAAAAAAAGCTGGGTATCATCAGCACATATCTTATAAAACAGAACACAGTTATCCAGAAACGAAGTTAATGAACTGATATACAAATTAAAAAGGGTCGCTGACAACACTGACCCTTGAGGAATACAGTGTCCAGTTCCAAGTGAGGATAAACTAGTCAGAAATCTGCTGATTTATTCTCACTTGGAACTTACAAGATGCCAAGTATGACTCAAACCAATTATAAACTACATTTCTAAGTTCAATTTCATGTAATCTGGATAACAGTCTTTTATGATTCACTGAATTATAGGCGGCACTAATATCTATAAAAATCCCAATATTGTCTTGGACAATTTCTATTTGTTCAAGAAAATATCTAATCATTTTATTTCTTTCATCTTGTATTGAGCAAATCTTTTTTTAACATTCTTGCAACAATGCTCCAGAACTATTCAGGTGGCGGGGGGAAGGCCCCTGCCATTATTCAATCTTTTTATATGAAAAAATAAGAATGACAAAGCTAAACCCTGTTCAATGCATGTTTTTGGAAGGTGGGAGTGAGCGGATGAACTGGTCAGAAAAATTAAAAAAACATTAAAAAACCCTCCCCTTCCCTCAGTCTGAGCTCCTCCTCCCACCCGCCCAATCTGTGAAAATGAATTGGCTCTGGCCCCCTCCCCCCAGATTCCTTTGGCTCCAGTCTTACCCCATTCATGGGTTTGACTGGAGCAGGAGCAATACCCCATCACTCCTATCCTGCCGCTGCTGTTTTTCAAAATGGCACCAGTTGATCCGGGCTGAGTAGCATTTTTCAGTATAGCAGCTTCTTCGCAGTTTGGGCAAGAAAGTGCCCCAAACAGACAATATTTTGTTCTGCTTTTCCCCTTCTGTTTATCTCATGTTGTTTATTTAATATTAAATAAATGAAACAAAATGAAATAAACCACAAATTAAATGAAAAAGAAATAAAACAAAAAAACAAAATGAAACGAAAATGTTTCCAGTGCACTCCCCTAATAAACGCATTGTGCACTGGGATCTAAAAATGATTAGTAGTGAGCAGCAAAGAAATACCATAGTGTCCCACCAGATTATCCCACAAGATGTAATCTAAAAATAAAGAGTAAGAATGAACAAAACAAGTGACAATGTAAATGAAAGATGAGTTTAAACATAGATTGTGCAGCATAAACTGATAAAAGGAGCTTCCAGAAAACATTGCTTCAGAATTTAAAGCACTTCTCTCTCATTGAAAGGAAAAGATGCACCAGATTATCTCTTACCAATCTGATGTGGCTGAATGGAATAAAAATGGCTGCTCACTGATCATTCTCATTACTCACTTCCAAAAAAAACAAACAATTTGTAGCTTTTTTATTCAGAAGGTACAGAAGTGTCTAGGTATCACAATCAGTAAAGGCTCCAGCTTTCACAAGAACTCTACACTACAGCAACACCTCCACTCATGAATGGACACTGAAATTAGTGATACTGAAACTATTAATAGGGAACCATTATGTATTCTCTATTTTTATATTTTGAATTGCTCATGACTTGAACATTGTCATTTATAGCATAGCAAAATCAATGACTTACAAAGCCTGTATTACCAGTACTCTCCTTTATGACAGTGAGTCATGGTGTCAGAACTGACTATGTGTGAGCAATTGTGGTTCCAGGCTGGGTACAGGGGCAAGAGTCTGAGTCCCAGGGTGAGGCCCTGCCTGTAGCACAGTGGGGATAAGGTGCCTGGGCTGGAATAGTTTCTGGATTAAAAGTTCCAGGCAGAGGCAAATCAGGATCAGAAAGCTCAAGTAAAGGCAAATTCCAGATGAGCAGTCTTCAGGCATAGTCAGATCAGGATCAAGATTTCCAGGCAAAGGCAAAATCATGATATTAGGAATTAACAGGGAACCATAGTCTCTAGGAGTTATATCAATAAATACTTTAAGTATGTGTGGAATTTAAATACTGGCTTCTATTAGACCTTATTCTTATCCCCGACAAGCACCATTAGCCAAGAGCATAGTCTTCACCTGCAGGGCCTCTATTCATCTGGTTCTCTTGACACATTACTAGAGCCACCTCTGATCCTCAGGTTGCCAGTTCAGGTCCCGGTATCTATGACACCAGGACTTGCTTCACCTTTTTTAAGGTTCTCTCCTCAGACCTTTGGTCCTGGCTTCAAGAGCTGTTCTTAGTGAAACCTCTTGATATCTGTTCCATGCACATTGCCTTCAGGTTCCCAGGAGCATTCCTTCGGGCCATATCTCTCTCAGTTGACCAAGTAAACAGATCCTTTGTTGTATCTTGGAGTTAAATATTTGTTTAACTATGAATTCTTCCTGTCCCTCCATGATTAATGGGTTTGGCAGCAGGTTCCATCAATCCTAGAATGAATTGAGGTGGTATAGTTTCAATACTAATGCATGGAACACCAGGTGCATATGGAGGGAAAGTAGCAGTTTAACTCTAAAATTACTGGATTAATTTGTTTCTCAATTATAAAAGGACCTATATATTTCTAGTGCAGCTTTTGTGAAAGCTTTGGGTTCTCAGGTGAGTTGACACCCACACCTTATCACCCAACTTCCAAGCAAATCAAATAGCATTCCCAGATACTCAACATGGCCATGCCTGCTTCTAAATGTCCTCTTTCATTCATGTTGCATTCATGCCTGTTCTCGCCCTCGCTCAACCCTCTCTACCTTGGTGGTGACTCCCTTCGGGTCTGACGGACAGATGCTGCCGCAGCTTCTCCTTGCCACTTCTTCCCAGAATCCCCGGGCTGGCCTGATGCTGCGGATCTGCCATGTTCCTGTTGATGTAAGGGTGCGCGCGCATGCTCCAGAGTTTGTACCGGCAAGGGCGCAAACCTCGGGGGTGTTCCCCCGAAGTGACGTCATCCACTTCCAACTTAAAAGGTCTTTGCTTGCAACTATGAATCGAGTTAGCAAGGGGGGAATTCTTCTTTCTGCTGCTCTGCCTCCACAAACTTACCTAGGGGTACCCGCTCCTTGGGGGCCCCGCTCTCTCTTCTTGATTTCAGATTGCTAAGACAGGGATCCGGTACTCACTCCTTGAGGGCCTACGTCCCTGAATGCTCAGAAGACTCCTTAATGCCTGGAAGCGATCACAGACGTGAACACTGTGGGTTAGATTTTATAAAAGTACACCCGCATGTACTTTTGTTCGCGCAACAGGCGCAAACAAAAGTACACTGGATTTTAATAGATATGCGCATAGCCACGTGTCTCCTTTAAAATCCGAGGTCGGCGCGCACAAGGCTGCCCAAAATCAGCAGCCTGCACGCGCCGAGCCGCACAGCCTGCCTCCGTTGCCTCCGAGGCCGCTCCAAAATTGGAGCGGCCTCGGAGGGAACTTTCCTTCCACCCCCCCCCCCCCCCCCCCGCACCATCCCCTCCCTTCCCCTACCTAACCCACCCCTCCAGCCCTATCTAAACCCCCCCTACCTTTATTTTAAAAGTTACGCCTGCCAGAGGCAGGTGAACTCACGCGTGCCGGCCAACTGGCCGGCATGCGATTCCCCAGCCCGAGAGCTGTTTTGGAGGCCTCGGTCACGCCCCCAAAACGCCCCTGGGCCTGAACCATGTACGCAGTTCCGCCCCAGAATGATGCGCCGGCCGCGACACACCCCCCCCCCCCGACACGCCCCTGATGATGCACCAACCTCGACACACCCCCCGACACACCCCAGGAAAGCCCCGGGACTTACGTGTGTCCTGGGGCTTTGCGAGCACCTGCAGCCAATGCAAGATAGGCTCGGCGGGCGCAGGGGGGGTTGGGGGTAGGTTTTCGGGTGGTTATGCGTGTAACCTACGCACATAACCCTTTCAAAATCTACCCCTGTGAGTTCTATTACAGATAGGAACTGGTACTCGCTCCAAGAAGGACCTATGTTCCTAATCTCTGAAGACTCTCTTCTGTCTCAGACGTTATCGCAGGTACGGAGATCATGAGTTATTATTGCAGATTGCAGATAGGAACCGGTACTCGCTCCATGAGGGCCCATGTTCCTAAAATCCTTCAAAAACTCTCTTCTATCTCAGAAGCTATCGCATACCTATATCTTGTGAATTACTATTACAGATTGCAGATAGGAACCGGTACTCGCTCCATGAGGGCCTATGTTCCTAAAACCCTCCAAAGACTCTCTTCTATTTCAGAAGCCATCTCATACACAGATATTGTGAGTTCTTATTCTAGACTGCATATAGGAACCAGTACTCACCTACGGCTCCTGTTTCTGAATATATTGAAGACTCTCTTTTGCATAGAAGCCATTACAGATATCTATAATTGTGAGTGTATCATCTACTACTGGTTATGTATCCAGCAAACCCTGTCTACTCACTACCTATAGTCTCTCTCTACAGCTCAGCAACCGAGAAATCACAATTCCAGTATCTGAGGGACTTCAGCCCTGCCAGGCACATCAGCTCACTACTGCCATCTCTGGTGGTTCTACTTCCTGTCTAATATAGAACTATCTGTGTTTGTCTCCATACTCCAGCCTAGCCAGTGGTCCCTCTCAGGATATCCTCCTGGGGGCGCTGTCATCTGCCATCGGCCCAAG
The DNA here is from genome assembly GCF_901001135.1 of Rhinatrema bivittatum. Lineage (NCBI taxonomy): Eukaryota > Metazoa > Chordata > Amphibia > Gymnophiona > Rhinatrematidae > Rhinatrema > Rhinatrema bivittatum. The sequence goes on from NC_042615.1 coordinate 417,685,404, forward strand.
GATTCACCAATTTACATTAAAGTGTTCATTCCTTACACTACTAGAGCGGTATCATATCAGACTGCCACTCTGTGGGGAGTCAACCCACAACAGATCACTAACTCCATCTACGGAGTACAATGGACTGCTGGCTACTCTCCTTGGGGGAGCAGATTCCATAACAGATTGCTACTCCTCCTCTCTGGAGGAACAGATCTACATCAGGTTGCTAACTCCTCTCCTCTGGAGGAGCTGATTACTGCTAACTCCTCCCCTCTGGGGAAGCAGATCCATAACAATTCATCACCCTCCCTGATTCTTATCAGATTATGAACTCACTATAAATCAAATTTGTTAAATATTTTTGCAGTTCAGAATCTTTACAGCAAGTCAAGTGATAGGGGCAAAGTCCGGTCAGCGCCATTTTGAAAGATGGGCATTGACTGGGCCCAGAGCTAGGGAGTGCTCCAGGCCCCCACTACTCCACCAGCAATCTTTTTTAAGGTACAGGATGGGAATGGAGGTCCAGTGCCTCCCCAGACCACCAAGGTCTATTCTGGATGGAAGGGAGGACCTCAGCAATTCTTTGTCTCTGTTGGATGGGAGGTCTGGGGGCAGGCAGGGGGGTTGGTAGAAGAGGGTTTCCATATAGGGAGGTCTTTGCTTGGACTGAGAGGGGGTTCTGATACAAAGGAGAGGGGTTTGGGAAGGGGGCAGGTTGGGGCATCATCACATGTTTTAAATTCTATATTTTTTTAAATTATTGGGGCCTACAAATCTCTATAGCCAATGAGGGTGGGCAGGGGTCTCAAAGGATCCTGGAGAGCGTTTTGACAATTTCGGGGAAGGGATTCAGGGCCACATGGCCCTTTAAAACAGTAGTAGTCCTGTATAAAATGGGCCGCGCTCATGCGTTTTGGGGTCTGCAGCCATGTTATTGTTTATTGTGGAGTTTTTCCACAATAAACAATATTGCAGCAATATTGCTACAATATTTTGTCAGGGAGGGGAAAATATCATGGAACCAACCTCCTGCCTTGTGATATTTTTCCTCTCCTGTGATAAAAAAAAATAGCAGCTTGATAAATCTCCCTCTATGTTTGCAATTAGCTACAAAAACTAAAAGTATATAAAGCAATTGGGCTAGATGAGATACATCCAAGGTTATTAAGAGAATTTAGGGAAGATCTGCCAGCTTTGCTGTCTGATCCTTTCACTACTTCTTTAGAGTCAGGCTGAAGACAGACAGAGGTGGTTCATCTTCACAAAAGTGGAAGTAAGAAGGAATCTAAAAACTATAGACCAGTTAGATTGACCTTGGTGTATTAATTTCAGCATTCTTTGTTTTGTATAGGTGAGGGTGTATACTATTAAGAGGGAGGAATAGCTATTATTGTTCTTGAAGCCTGGGATTAATAGATGGGAAATTCTTAACTATTGGTTAAAATGTTACCAAAAAGCTAGGGGGCCAGGGTGAATTCTGGGAGCTTACCAGAAACTCTTATTAATTGGAGGCTCAGAGATACAAGGAAAAATTGTTTTTTTATCTGCTTGATATTCTCTTAGAAATCCTCCAGTTAATGATGTCACCAGACACTAAAGCTTAATATGTGCTTTGTTCCATAGAATTAATATTTTTTGTTATATTTTCTAACTACTGAAATAAAAGTGCAAATGTTTAAGTTAGGCAAAAGCCAGTTCTTTTGAACTGGGAAAAGAAGCTGAAGTTTTAGTAAAGTGAGAAAATAATCTGGTAGGACACTTTCTGGTTATCGGACTCGAAAACAGTGAAAAACATCTTCCTATGGAACCTGCTGGAAATGCCCATGCAAAGAAGGGCAAGTGACTTGTAGAGAGGCCTCCTGTCAAGATGTGCTGAACAGTAAGTCAAGTTACAATCTCCCCAGAATCATGAAAAGGGACAGAGAGTCTTGCTGAGACAGAGACAAGGTAAGAAACGGAAGGACTCTGGCCTGAATGTCCTTATTGTGAGCTGTATTGGGACTATAGCTAGTGGCTAGAGCACTTAAGCTGGAGAACAGCAAAGATGTCTGAAATCAAGCATGATGATCTGAAGGGTTTTGATGCCAATGATCAAGAAGAGATTTCACCACTTAAAGCAGGAGAAGTAGTAAGAAATACCAAAGAAACCCCACATCTACAGGACAGAAAGCCTGACAGTTCAATATTGCTGGATTCAAGGCCCAAGCTGAGAGAGTTTGGGACCAAATAGATACAACTGGGAAAACCTTAGAGAGATGTTGGGAAATGCCAGGCCTCTCTTTAAAGAGGTCACTGAAAGCAGATGTGAAAGGAATTCTAAATACTGTAAAGCATACAGAGCCTTTCTGCAGAAGTGAAAGACCTCCCAGAATCAGAACCGTGAGAGAGTCTTCCTAAATAGTGATTATATGCAACACCTATCTCTGGGCCATAAAAAAAAATCAGTCAGCTCACTAAAGTACCGTCTGATCGGCTTGTTAAAGAGGATCACAGCCCAGAGGAGGATGTGAGTGAGGAGGAGGAACAAGCAAACCAAAAGAGTTTAGAGGAATAAAAAAGAAACCACCGAGGAGTACAATCAAAGATGTGGAGGAGTGGCCTAGAGGTTAGAGCAGTAGGCTGAAAACCAGAGAAGCCAGTGTTCAAATTCACAAGTTCAAATTCTTATGACCTTGGGCAATTCACTTCATTCTCCATTGCATCAGGTACAAATTTGGAGGGTCACGTATCAGACTGTCCCTTGGATTTATCAAAATACTGTAAATAACGCAGAAATAGCACCCGCAATAAAAAAAGCTTCAAACAAGCTAGGTAGAGTGTGCATTGTACAAATCAACTCCTCTTGTACCTGGAATGGCAGGAAATCTTCAGTGATGTGTACTTTCCTGTGTATGTAAAACCATCCCCAAAACTACCCAACCTCTAGTTAAAAGTGCCCCCTCTTACAGTGGTATAAATAGAGAATGACATATTGACACCTGTGCAAAGGTTCTTGCTCTCTCTCTCCCCCTCTGCCCCCCCACCTGCAATAAAAGCCTTTTCCTGGTAGTAACACACAGCTCCCGTGGGCACAACGCCCAGAAAAAAGGTGTAGTTATTTCTGGCAATAAAACCTGCATTGCTGTACGTTACTCTATCACATTTGATATTAGGAGCTGCTCATTACCATTAGCTCCACCCAGACTCCTTCCACTTGCATAGAAAATGTCATATTTGCATACTAACATGTGTTGCACTATTTACCATGTGCGTTTCGGCTTTTTTGCATGCGCTAGGGCCAGATTGCTAGCTTTAAGGCCCTAACGCAAAGTGATAAATGACCCTGTGTGTTAGGTGTTTACTTTATATTTTACATTTTACCTGAAAGAACACAGGTATGGCAATGAACTGCTTTGCAAATGCATGCAAAGCAACTCATTACTAGGCAATTACATATAAATAAAATAAGTGACTTGCCTGAAAAATTGCAAGCTGTGTTATTTTAATGAAAGTTAGTTACAGCTCATGAGCTAACTTTCCCTGGAACCACCTTCCCGGGGCTGTCAATTAAAGCGCCCAAACTAACCTCCCCAAACCCCAGGGTCTTGAGAGACCCCCATCGCAACTCCCCACTACTCTACAGGTGACTCCATGGCACTAAAAGTCTAAAAAAAAGATAATTATTATTATTTATTATTATTTATTTATAAATTTTTATATACCGACATTCGTATACACATCACATTGGTTTACATTGGAACGGTGGAAAGGAAGTTACATAATAACATTTGTTTAAAGCGAACAGTTTTTAGAATGAACGAGGGAAACTATGCATAAGAGATACAGATCAAATTATGGAGTTAGTTTGGAGATATATTGAATAGAGAAATATGTGTAGACATAAAACAGGAAGGAGATATATTGAATAGAGAAATATGTGTAGACATAAAACAGGAAAATACCCAAAGTACATTCATTAATAATAAACTGGCAATAAGTGTGCAAAGTCAGGCAGCTCCAGACAAAGTTGTATATCTGGTGACATGCACCCAATAAGAGAATGCAAAAGACCAGGATGTCATCTCCCATGATGTTAAACCCTTCATTAGGCTCCATCTGGAGTTCTGGAATTCAGATTTGAATACCCATCCTCAGAAAGGATAGTCAAATGTTTGGAAGAAAGCATAAAGAACCACAATTAAGCAGATACGGTAACGTGTTTACATATGTTAAAAGGGTTCTCCAAACTGGATTCACTTTCCTTACATAACAGAACAGGATTTAATAAAGATAAGTGGATCCAACAAAGATCTTAGAGGGGATCTTTTTATTTTTTTAAGCTAGAGGGAAACAGTTCTCTCTCCTTTCAGGAGAAGGGACACAGTACTTTAAAAGTAGTGAGGTTAGAGAACATTTTGCCAATGAAAAAATTACAGCTTTATCATTAAGGGAACAATTTTCAATAATAAAAGTTCCATGCAGATGTCCCCCTCCCCATCCAAACCGCACCCCTCCCTAGCCTCTGACACCCCCCACTATAGGCACCTGGAGCACCCCCCTAGCCCAATCCCTCCCAGAAATTCAGGTCATACATCATCAGGCATTTAAAATACAGGATCGGAGTGGTAGAAGATGACCAATGAAATTGGAATGTCGACCCCAAGCAATACACTAAGCAAGAATAAATAATAAAATAATCAATCCGTTCAACATTCTATGCTTAAGCAAAAGAGCCAAAAAGGTGACCATGAAGAGCACCAAACCAAGGGAAGACAGCTGCAAAGTTATGACCACAAATGTTCGTAGCCTGGACAACAAAATCTCAGATCTTCAGGCCCTAATGGTGGAGGCAGACTTATTGCCATAATGGAGACATGGTTCAAGGAGTCTCATGACTGGAGTATGGCCATCCCAGGTATCGTATGATATCACAAATAAGATACAAAGAAGTCAACTTGTTAAGGAAGGACAGAAAAGAAAGAAGAGTAAGAACATAAGAACATAAGAAAATGCCATACTGGGTCAGACCAAGGGTCCATCAAGCCCAGCATCCTGTTTCCAACAGTGGCCAATCCAGGCCATAAGAACCTGGCAAGTACCCAAAAACTAAGTCTATTCCATGTTACCATTGCTAATGGCAGTGGCTATTCTCTAAGTGAACTTAATAGCAGGTAATGGACTTCTCCTCCAAGAACTTATCCAATCCTTTTTTAAACATAGCTATACTAACTGCACTAACCACATCCTCTGGCAACAAATTCCAGAGTTTAATTGTGCGTTGAGTAAAAAAGAACTTTCTCCGATTAGTTTTAAATGTGCCCCATGCTAACTTCATGGAGTGCCCCCTAGTCTTTCTACTATCCGAAAGAGTAAATAACCGATTCACATCTACCCGTTCTAGACCTCTCATGATTTTAAACACCTCTATCATATCCCCCTTCAGTCGTCTCTTCTCCAAGCTGAACAGTCCTAACCTCTTTAGTCTTTCCTCATAGGGGAGTTGTTCCATTCCCCTTATCATTTTGGTAGCCCTTCTCTGTACCTTCTCCATCGCAATCATATCTTTTTTGAGATGCGGCGACCAGAATTGTACACAGTATTCAAGGTGCGGTCTCACCATGGAGCGATACAGAGGCATTATGACATTTTCCGTTTTGTTCACCATTCTCTTTCTAATAATTCCCAACATTCTGTTTGCTTTTTTGACTGCCGCAGCACACTGTACCGACGATTTCAATGTGTTATCCACTATGACACCTAGATCTCTTTCTTGGGTTGTAGCACTTTATGTCAAAAAAAATATCAGTGCAACTAAACTTCAAGGGATGTGTGGTAGGGAAGAAGCATTAGGAGCTTTCCTAAAACAAGACAATGGTTCTTCCATTTTCATTGGCGTGGTTTACAGGCCTCCAGCCCTGAAAACCTGGATCATCTGAAAGGTAGGATCATCTGAAAACCTGGATCATCTGAAAACCTGGATCATCTGAAAGGTAGGAAAGAAGGGAGAAGTTTTGATCATTGAAGATTTTAATCTGCCAGATATGGATTGGAGTATCCCTTCTGCGGAATCTGCAAGAAGTAGATAGATAGTGGATGTCCTTCAAGGGGTTCTGTTTAAACAAAAGGTGATGGAACCCATGAGGGAGGGTGTGATACTCAACCTAGTGTTCACTGATGGGATAATGTCTCTAATGTCTGGACAGGTATCCACCTGAGCACCAGTGATCATCGGACTGTATGGTATGATATCACAAATAAGATTCAGAGAAGTCAATGAAGACCTGAGTTTTGAATTTCAAAAATACAGACTTTGACAAAATAGGAAAGTACCTAGAGTTAAAACTAAAAGACTGGGAGAAAATGGGCAAAGTGGAACATTAGTGGGCCAAATTAAAAGGAGCTGTTACAAAGGCAACAAATCTGTATATTAGAAAAGTAAACAAAAGTAGAAGGAAAAAAAACAATTTGGTTCTCAAAGGAGGTGGCTGAAAAAAATAAAGGCAAAAAGAACAGTGTTCAAGAAATATAAAAGATCCCAAAAAGAGGAACATAGGGGAGAATACCTGGTGAAACTGAGGAGACTAAGAAAGAAATCAGAAAAGCAAAAGGTCAAGTGGAAAAAAGGATTGACAAAGAGGTAAAGAGGTAAAGAGAGTTGACAAAACATTTTTCAGATATATAAGAGAAAGAAGAAAGGCCTGAAGGGATATAGTGAAATTAAAAGGTGACAAGGAGCAATGTGTAGAGACAGATGAAGAAATGGCAGAAATATTAAACAAATACTTCAGTTTGGTGGTCACTAAAGAAGACTCTGGAGAAGGACCGTTAGTGGTTGTCAAGACCATAGATGAGAATGTTGTAGACACAATTCCTTTTACAGATGAGAATGTATGGGAAGAGCTAGGACTACTGACAGTGGACAAGGCCATGGAGCCAAATAAGGTATATCCCAGGATATTGAGGGAGCTCAGAGATGTGCTGGCGGATCCACTGAAGGACCTGTTCAATAGATCCCTGGAAATGGGAGTGGTGCCATAAGATTGGAAAAGAGCAGTTGTGGTCCCAGTTCACAAGAATGATAGCAGAGAGGAGACTGGAAACTACAGGCCAGTTAGCTTAAACTCCATGTGGGAAAATTAATGGAGACTCTGCTGAAAGAAAGGATAGTGAACTATCTACAATTCAGTAGGTTGCTGAAACTGAAGCAACATGGATTCACTAGGGGAAAATCTGATTGATTTTTTTTTTGATTGGGTGACTAAAAAATTGGATCAAGGAAGTGCTCTCGATATGATTTACTTAGATTTCAGCAAAGCTTTTGATTCGGTCCCTCATAGGAGACTTGTGAATAAAATAAGAAGCTTGGGAATGGGCGCCAAGGTGATGGAGTTGATTGCAAACTGGTTGACTGACAGGAGACAGCGTGTGATGGTAAATGAAATCTACTCTGAAGAGAGAACAGTGTTAAGTGTAATGCCACAAGGATAGGTTTTGGAACCAGCTCTGTTCAATATCTTTGTAAGCGACATTGCGGAAGGGATAGAAGGTAAAGTTTGTCTATCTGCAGCTGATACTAAGATCTGCAACAGAGTGGACACTCCTGAAGGAGTAGAGAGAATGAAAAGCGATTTAAGAAAGCTTGAAGAGAGGTCGAAAATTTAGCAGTTGGTATTCAGTGCCAAGAAGTGCTGTATGTGATGGGTGGGTAAAAGACTAATGTGCACAGACTGGGAAAGGGACTTTGGGATAATAGTGTCTGTCAATCTGAAGGTGGTGAAGCAATGTGGCAAGGCATTAATGAAAGCCAGAAGAATGCTGGGCTGCATAGAGAGAGGAATAACCAGCATGAAAATGGAGGTGATAATGCCCTTGTAAAGTTTCTTGGTGAGGCCTCACTTGGAGTATGGTGTTCAGTCCTGGAGACCATATCTCAGAAAAGAATCAAATAGGATGGAGGTGAGCCAGAGAAGGGCAACCAAAATGGTGTGGAGTGGGGGTCTGTAACGGAAGACTTATGAGGAGAGACTGAAGGATCTGAATATGTATACTCTGGAAGAGAGGAAGTACAGGGAAGATATGATACAGACCTTCAAATACCTGAAAGGTTTTAATGATGAACAAATTTCAAAGCTTTTCCATTGGAAAGGAAACTATAGAAATAAGAGTCATGAAATGAAAATCCAGTGGGGATGACTCAGAACCAACATCAGGAAATATTACTTCATGGAAAGGGTGGTGAATGCCTGCAATGCCCTTCTACAAGAGGTGATGAGGATGAAAACAGTAAACAAATTCAAAAGGGCATGAGATAAACACTGAATCCTTAAAGACTGGAAATGAAGAAAAGGTTCAAGGAGGTAACCTGCATGGAACGCAGTTACTACCCTTATCAGAAACATGGGCGTAACCTTCATGGAGTGGCAGCTACTAACCTTATAAGAAACATGGAGGTAAACTGTATGAAGCAGCAATTACTACCATAATAAACTCATTGGGCAGAGTGGATGGACCATTTAGTCTTTACCTACCGTCAATACTATGTTACAATGTTATACCTTAGTATTCCTGGTGGCATAGTGGGACCCAAAGTGCCGCCTAGGATCCAGGCCCTGTACCATATGACTTAAAATGGCACAAGCTGGCCACATTTCAACTTATGCCCCTACCATGGTCATAAGTTGAAGTGTGGCCAGACAGGGCTTTATAAATCAGATGGCACAGAGTCTGGAGCCTAGGGTTTGCATTGCTGCCCTTTCAAAACAGTATATGCATTTGAAACTTTAGAGCAGTGTTGATAAAATAGGAAAAAGCTGGAGTGTTTTTTTATGATGGTATATGATGGGATGAAAGAAGAAGGTTTGAGTCAGTAAATTTTCCTATTTATCTCTATGCTTAAAAATATTTTTAAGCTATTAAAATCATTCCCATAGGAATTAATGTGTGTCTGAAGATTTGAGGAGGCAAATAAAAGGCAGATAAATACGTGAATGAATAAATGCTCGTGGCTATGTCTATGGGCAGACTGAAGAGCATTAATGGAACATTTATGGCATCTCCTGCTTCTCCTGTGCACTCCAATTATATATTTTCTGGCTGTGACAAATAACCTCTTCTTTTGTAGACTAGATCCCAAATTTCTGTTTTCATAACTATTACTATTTGGTTTCTTTCACTGTTTTCTATCCAAAGGTAAAAAAGTATTTTGATGAATAAAATCCAAAGTCTGATGAATTGCAGATGACGGGAGATATGCGCCTTGTCGACATGCCCTGTATGAATAAAGCTGTTAAACAAAACAAAATGCATGCACACATTTGATTACCTAGAAGTAATTGAAGGAAATATTTCTTTATAGGGAGTGTAGTGGATGCATGGAGTATACTCCCCTTAGAGGTAGTAGTGACAAGGACAACATCTGAATTCAAGAAGGCATGGAGCAACCCAGCGGATCTCTGAGGGAACGGCAGGGATTATAAAGCTGAGCAGTTGGTGTGGCTTAGCAAAGTCGATAGGCCATAATGATCTTTTTCTGCCATTATGTTTCTGTTCCATCTTTTTTGACTGGTCAACCACTTACGTTCAAGTAATGTAGGTTTTCCCCTGTAAAGTGTTGTTATTGGGAAATGGAAGGAAGTTGGGGGGAGTGAGGTTGTGGGGGATAAGGGGGGAAAGGTCTGGCATGCATCAGTTATGTGACTGGTCAACCACTTCAAAGTAGATTACATTCAGGTACTTCTAGATAATTTCCCTGTCCCCAGAGGGCTTACAATCTAGGGCCTAATTTACTAAGCTTTTTTCCCCATAGAGACAGAATGGGAAAAAAGCCTTAATAAATCAGGCCCTAAGTTTGTACCTGAGGCATTAGAGGGTGAAGTAACTTGCTCAAGGTCATAAGGAGTAGCAGTGGGATTTGAACTCTGCCAGGCAGCCTGCAGCTCTAACCACTAGCTCAAGCTCCAAAGTAATGAAAAAGAATGCGACCTGAGTTTCCACAATATCATGAATCAGGGAATGAATATTTTGTTCATCCCTGCTCTTCTGGGTTTGATAGGTTTCGGGTCAGAGAGGTCTGTGAGAGCAGCGAGCATTTACCAGTCTACTTCCATTTTTATTTTGCTATCCTTTTTGTTTGTATGATTAACAAAGATTACAGTGTTACTCTTGTGCTATTTTTTCATAGAAATGCACAGTAATTGTTTTTGATACAGCTAAATTGCTTTTGTTTAGATTCTCTACAGTTTGATTGGAAACATTTAAAAGGGAAGAAAGCTTTTGCTTTCAATTTGTCAAGTTTTGTTTCTCAAGCAAGTCTGTTTCTGAAATAGGAGACATGCTTTTCAGCATTTTGCATTATTATTCTAAAGGAATTTCTAAGAGCAATGCTTAGGAGATTTAAAAAAAACAGTTTTCATGCTTATTTGGATCTAGTTTAAATAATGAAAATAGCTTTAATTTATTAATATTTCCTTTGGAAAAAATGTTCCAGAAATCGTGGGTGATGAGAGCAATACATTTTTGTATAAGAAGAATTCTCATGTTGTTGGTTAACTGATACCTTGACTGAGCAGATTGCTTGCAGAAGTGGTTGATTAATAGGACTTTTAGTAAAGCTTGCAACTGGAAAAATTAAAATATATAATTATAATTTAAAGAAATACAAAGCTATGCATCTAAACAGGATCCCAATACCTAACTGGAAACTTCGATAACATGCACATAGCTCAGTGGCAGTGCTCTGCGCTGCCATGCAGAGATCTGGGGTCATTTCCTGACCCAGGGCTGGGGATGGTGCTGTGGTCCCAGTTATTGTGCAATGGAGAAATCTAGTGATCAGACTCAGAGCATAAATACTAGGTGAGTCATAGTTTGTGGCCCCTGTCTGAAAATTGTTGCTATGAAGATTGGTCGACATGACAGGGATGAGCCATATAGTCCAATCATCATAGCAACAACAAAATGGGGGCTTGAATGGGGAGGGGAAATCCCAGATAGTTATAAATGAAGGCTCAAGGTACATTAGCTGCAATAGAAGTTGGTTCCAATTGAGCTGAAATGAAAAGGAGTGCTAGGCAAAAAAAAACACCACACATATTACATGTGGCCATTTCTGTGCTGCATAGTTTGGCAATATATTTCTCTCACGTGAACTAAATAAGTTTTCAAAGAGAAAAGCATAGAAGAAAGGATGTTATCTAATTAAATTCATCCAATTGTAACTGTATGAAAATAACAACTGTTACCTCTATTATTCTCTACCAATTATAGCTGGGTATTTATTTATTTATTTATTGGGATTTATATATCGGCACTAGGATGTGCCATCATAACGGTTTACAACATAATCAAAAAATTGAATAATAACAAATCAGTGATACTAATACAAATATCATAACAGTCTTCCTGTAACATCAAAAGTGGGGAAGAGAAAGACTCAGAAATCAACAATGAAATCAAGATAAATAAATAATTGTAAAATAGTAACATCTCTGATCAAACAGAATTAAAAAAGATGAAATACAGGCCTAAAAGTGAACTAAAAATAATAAAAACCAAAGTAAAAGGAGGATAAAAGGTGTACTGAGATACAGGGAGAAACCATGACTAGCCCAAGATCACACAGTGAATCAGAGAAAGCAAGTGATTTAAACGTACATCCCAAGAGGTCTCCTGGATTGTAGTTCAATTCAGTAGCCATTAGATCACACTTAAGAGCAAAAGAACATAAGAACCGCCATGCTGGGTCAGATCAAAGGTCTATCAAGCCCAGTTTCCTGTTTCCAAGAGTGGCCAATCCAGGTCGTAACAACTTAGCAGGATCCCAAGCTGCTTACACACAATGATAAGCAATGGCTATCCTCAAGTCTACCAGTTAATAACATTCGGGCCGATACAGTAAAAAAGGCGGGAGAGCGGGCGCACAGGCGCGCAATTCAGTAAATAAATTTATTTAAATTAGGCCCGGTGGTAAAAAGAGGCACTAGGGACACTAGCGCATCCCTAGCGCCTCTTTTTGGACAGGAGCGGCGGCTGTCAGCAGGTTTGACAGCTGACGCTCAATTTTGCCGGCGCCGGATCTCGAGCCCGCTGACAGCCACGGGTTCGGAAACCAGATGCTGGCAAAATTGAGCGTCCGGTCTTCAACCCGCGAGCCGCGGGCCTATTTCCAATTTTTTTTTTTTTTTTACTTTTTAAAACTTCCGGGACCTCCGACTTAATATCACCATGATATTAAATCAGAGGGTGCACAGAAAAGCAGTTTTTACTGCTTTTCTGTGCACTTTCCCGGTGCCTGGAGAAATTAGTGCCTACCTTTGGGTAGGCACTAATTTCTGAAAGTAAAATGTGCGGCTTGGCAATAGTAAAACCAATTCTAAAGAAAAAAAACAGCGACCATCTAATCCTGAGCAATTATAGACCAGTATCAAACCTACCCTTAATTGCAAAATTAATAGAAAAAAACATACAAAAGCAATTAGCAGAACACTTAGAGAGCAATAATATTCTGTACCCATCACAACATGGCTTCCGCAAAAACTTCAGCACTGAAACACTACTGCTTGCACTAACAGACAACATCATGAAAGGGTTCGACAGCAGTAAACAGTACATTTTAGTAATGCTTGACCTATCAGCAGCATTCGACACAGTAAACCATGATATACTAATAAATAGATTAGAAGAAATAGGATTAAGCAACAAAACACTCAAGTGGTTTAAATCATACCTAAATAACAGATACTTCCAAATACAAATCAAAGACGTAATGTCAGAGAAAATAATCCTTCACACAGGTGTTCCACAGGGATCTGCCCTATCTGCCACACTATTCAACATATACATGCTGCCTTTATGTCACCTGCTAGCTGGATTAGGAATTTCACACTATATCTATGCCGATGATATTCAGTTAATACTCCCAATTGATGACACAATTGAGAAAACACTAAACTTAGCCAACATGTACCTAGATATAATAAAACAACTTCTAAACCAAATGGAACTAGTTATCAATATAGAGAAAACTGAATTCTTACACCTTGAACGAAAAAACATAGTGATAATTCAGAACCCAATTACACTCAATAACAACCAAAAGATACAACTAGCTGAGAAAGTACGAAACCTGGAAGTGATGATCGATTCAGAACTAAATATGAAACAACACATTTCTCAAAAAGTAAGAGAGGGATTCGCCAAACTTATGACTCTTAGGAGACTAAAACCGCTACTAATGCCTACCAACTTCCGCTCAGTATTACAAGCCTTAATCTTTTCCAGTTCTGACTACTGTAATGCCCTACTACTGGGCCTACCATACACCACGATAAGACCACTACAGATACTACAAAACACAGCTGCAAGAATTTTAACTGGTAAAAGTAGAAGAGAACATATAACCGAAACTTTACTAGAACTACACTGGTTACCCATTGAACAAAAAATACAATACAAGACTTTATGCACCATACATAAAGTAATACACGACGAAAAAGCAGAGTGGCTGAACATAGCCCTCCACATACATACACCCCCACAGAAACCTGCTAATTATTCCCTCAGTTAAGTCGGCCAGACTAACTCAAGTAAGGGATAGGGCCCTAACCCTAGCAGGACTCCCAATAGGGAACAATATGCAGTTAGAAATCAGACTGCAAAGAAACATCAAAACCTTCAAAAAAGTTTAAAAACATGGCTATTTAAGCAAGCATATCACAAAGAGAATTGAGAGGAGAACCCAGGGAAATGTTGGTTGCGGTCAGTCAAACTCCCACGTACACACACCTTTTTTCTTAATACGTGTGTTTCTCATTTTTATACTCTAATTCTCTTTTATCTTTAAACAACAAAGAACTAGTCAAGTAATACTTTATCTTATAGCTGAGACAGAGAAAACTGGACATGACTTATAACACCCACCAAATAATATTTGTTATGAAACTATGTTACAGTATTTTTTATGGCACCTGTTTAATTGTTAGAACTCTAGACATTCTATACAACATACAGTTATGCCCTATTGTGAACCGTTGTGATTGTACCCGCTTAACGACGGTATAGAAAAGATTTTAAATAAATAAAAATAAATACTGAATCGCGCGGGAATACCTAATAGGGCCATCAACATGCATTTGCATGTTGCAGGCGCTATTAGGTTCGGGGGGTTGGACGCACATTTTGGACGCGCTATTACCCCTTACTGAATAAGGGGTAAAGCTAGCGCGTCGAAAACGCGCGTCCAAATGCCGGCTAACTGTATCGGCCTGATTTTAAGGGCTTTTTCAGGAACTTATCCAAACCTTTTTAAAATCCAGCTAATCTAACTGCCTTTACCACATCCTCTGGCAATGAATTCCAGAGCTTAACTGGGGATTAAGTGAAAAGGTATTTTCTCTGCTTTGTTTTAAATGTGCTACCTAATAATTTAATGGAGTGTCCCCTAGTCTTTTTAATTTTTGAAAACATAAGCAACTGATTCACAGTTACCCATTCCACTCCACTCATTATTTCATAGACCTCACCTCAATCATATCTCCTTTCAGCCATCTCTTCTCTGGGCTGAAGAGTCTTTATCCTTTCCTCATAGGGGAACAATTCCATGTCTTTTATCATTTTGGACACTCTTCTCTGAACCTTTTCCAGTTTTACTATATCTTTTTTTAGATTTGGCGACTAAAATTGCATTCAGTACTCTAGATGTGGTCGCTCCATGGAACAATACAGAGACACTATGATATTTTCCATTTTATTTCCATTCCTTTCTAATAATTCCTAATATTCTGTTTGCTTTTTTTACCGCTGCCATACTCTGAGTCAAAGATTTCAATGTATTGTCCATGATGATGCCTAGATCCTTTTCCTGGGCGGTGACTACTAGTTTGGAACCTAACATCTTGTAACTACTTACTTTTTCCTATGTGCATCAGTTTGCACCTGTCCATTTTAAATTTCATCTGCCATTTGGATGCCCAGTCTTCCAGTCGTGTAAGATCCTCCTGCAATTTTTCACAGTCTGCTTGTGATTTAACAACTCAGGATAACTTTGTGTCGTCTGCAAATTTAATTCCCTCACTCTTTGTTCCCTCTTCCAGATCATTTATAAATATATTAAATATATATACTTCTTACTTGCTCTGTGTTTAGGAATGATATATTGCTAAGGAGACTATTTAAAAGAATGTGGTAATATATAGTTTTAACACTACATATTTAATGAATCCTTCACTTTGCATCCTTTAGTGAATAGCATGTTAAAGTGTTGCAATAATGTGTGTTCAAAATGTGTATTACCACACACTTTTATTGCAAAAACTTTAAACATAACAATAGAGGTGTAGTTAGAGTTGTCTTAATGATACTATTCATGTAGATTTTTGAGCTTTACATTGAGCTTTACATTTTGAGCATTGCATTTAAATAAGTTGATTAGCAAATGTTTGCATTTTAATGAGATCATTTAAATGTTATAAAAATCTGCATTCATGCAAAAACATCTAAGGAGAAAATGAAGAAGCATGGCTTTGAGAATGCTTTCCAACATCGATTTCTCAAAGGGTGTATGTAGGTGTGTAGTATGGGTTTGGGGGGATTTGTGATAGAATGGGAGCATGGATGTTTGTGAGGTATAGGTGGGGAGTGAATAAGTGAGGGTGAATAGAACTGGGTATATGTGTTGTATGCATGGTGGATGTGTGAATGTAGGAGTGTATGAGTTGTGGGTTTATGGGATGTTTGAATTAAGGGATTGCATGACAATGTGTATGATGGGTTTATAGAAGTGTTTGGGGTGTAAGTGTGGGATCTGTGTTTATGTGATGACTGTGTGAGTGTAGGTAGATTGTGAGTTTGTGCAGGGTGTGTGGGTGAATTTATGTATGTGTGGGTGTGGGAAATAGGGGGACATGTGGGTGGCGGTATTTACAAATGTGTGTAGTATATTTTGTATGTGCATAGCTGGACTGGTGGAGGGTATGCATGTGTGTGTCGGAGATGTGTGATGGGTATTGAGAGATATATTGAAGGACTGGTGTGGATGTAGGATGTATGGGTTTTATGTTTATGTCTGTGTGTATGGATTATGGGAGTGGGGAGGTGTATGAAAAGTTGGTATGTGTGTGTGTGGCCATGGGAATGTTGAGAAGTGTAGGAACGCATGGGGTTTGGGTATGTGTGGGTTTGTGGATATAGATGTAGGGAATCCATGTGGGAATGTGTGTGTGTGGGTGTGTGTGTGCGTGTGCAAGTGTTGTATGTACGTAAGAAGTATATGTGAGGACGTGGGGGTGGAGCTGGCATGTGGGGATCAGAGTGTGTATATGTTTGTGTGTGATGGAGTGCAGGAGTTGGTGTGCAGGGTGCATGTGTTTATGTGACTTTGGAAGTGTGGGAGAGGTGACTTTTGAAAGTGCCATCCATCATCAGCTGCTTCAGGATTTTTCAAAAGAGCATACAAAATTCCATACAGAGTTAGACCAAGGTCCATCAAGTCCAGCATCCTTTCTCTGACAATGGCCACTCCAGATAGCAAGTATCCGGTACATCTATTTCCTCTTACTTACTCCAAGGGATATCAATAGCTTTCTTTAGTGTACTTGACTAATAATGTATTATGGACTTTTCCTCCAGGAACCTGTCCAAACCTCTTTAAAATCCTGCCAAGTAGTCGCCTTGACCACATCCTCTATCAACAAATTCCATAGCTTGATAGTGCGCAGAGTAAAAAAGTACTTTCTATGATCTGTTTTGAATCTGTTGATTGTTAGTTTCATGGAGTGTCCCTTTGTTTTAGTATTATTTGAAAGGGCAAATAACCATCCTTTATTTATCCATTTTACCCCAATCATGATTTTATAAAGTTCTTTCATGTCCCTGCTCAGCCGTCTCTTTTCCGAGCTGAAGAGCACTTGCCTGCATGACCTCTCATTATAGGAGAGATGTTCCAGCCCCTTTATCATTTTTGTTGCCCTGTTCTGCACCTTTTCTTATTCTGCTGTGTCTTTCTTGAGATGGAGCAACCAAAACTGCACTCAATTCTGAAGGTATGGTCACATCATAGCTCGATGTAGAGGCAATGTGATATTTTCTGTTTTTATTCTCCATTCCTTTTGTTGCGGATGTGGACCCTTGGGCTAAGGGGGAGCTGGTGTTATCTGTGGGGAGCAGCTCCACAGGCCACCATCGGCAGTTGGAGATGGTGGGAGCAGAGGAACAACTGGAGCTTGGCCAATAGCAACCCACTTTCCTTTAGGTTGAGCCTTCAGGTGCCGGGGTCGACTGGTTTTAGGTGCGGGCCTCTGAGGTGGAGGAGATTTGTGGAGAAGAAGTTGTTGCAGGCCATTACAAAGGAAGAAGTGGTGAGAGAAAAGGCCACGAAGAACAGAGTCAAGTTCAGGCTGTGGTCAGGGCAGGCGGCGTTCTATTAGAGTCGGTGTCCAGGCAGTGGTTGGAGGCAGGCAGAGATCAAGTAGGGTTGGTGTCCAGGCAGTGGTTGGAGGCAGGATTAGTAGAAGCAGAGTCAGTTCTAGCCAAGGTCAACACAGAGATTTGTCCAAGGAGAACGAGAAACAGAGAGGAGGCAGGGAGATGATGAGCAGCACAGGCAGAAACAAAGGACACCGAAGGCTTGGAGAAGAGAGGCTGAAGACTGACCATGAAGAAGACAAAGAACTCAGGAGCGCAGACAGGAACACAGGAAGCAGGAGCAGGAACTCAGGAGCAATGCTGTGGCAACTCACTCTACCAGAAGGTAGTGGACCTATTGCCAAGGCACTGGGTAGGAGATATACTTGGTCCTTTATAGTCCAGACCAGATGATGTCATCGGGGAGCACCTCTGGGTGTTGCAAGCCACTGGCCTTTTAAGAGGGACGGCGTCTGCGCATGCACGCTCCTAAGAGACCCTGGAACAGACCTGCCGCACAGCCCGAGGAACTCAGCCCAGTGTCGTGAGACATGGCAGAGAAGGCAGCCAGTCTGCAGTGAGGTGCTGTGTACACATGGGAAGGTCTTCCCTAGTGACAGGACTCCAGGGACCGGGGCTGGAGGTAAGTGTTGTAGCTTGTGGGAGGCCATGAGTCGCCAAAATGCAACACCTTGCATTTTGGCGACTCATGGCCTCCCTTTTTGTATCATCTTACATCCTATTTGCTGTTTTGACAGCCGCCGTGCACTGAGCTGAGGATTTCAGTGTGTTTCCTCTCTCCGTGTGTCTTGCTGAAAGGGGGGAGGAAGGTTAGACTGGAATGGTGGTCAACATTCTACAGCTCTAACAGTTTCTCACAGAAAGCAAAGGGGGGTGGGGATTTGCAGGTTTGGTACTCTGAAAATACTGACCTAATATTTCTGGTTTTCAAACTGTCTAGAATATTCATATTTTCTTCTTGCATTTCAAATTTGGTAAATTTCTGTATCTTCTTTTGAGAATTATTGTATATACAGTCAGATGGACATTCATACCCTTTACAAAATTTTTTTACAACATTTCATTTGTTGGAAAACTATCAGCATTCAGCACCAATAATACGTATTAAAGCATCAAGGCAGTTTAGTAAATAGACTTCTACTTGTGATATTAGAAGTCACACGACATAAGAAAAAGGGAAAAAAAACCCTTTGATTTCATATTGGGGTTTTAATATAGCTACATTGATATACACTATTTCAAGAGAATGGTTCCATTCTGTGTCTGAGGGAGATGGTCCAATTGCAACTTCTAAACCGAAAGCTCCAGAATCAATTTTGTGGTAACTGGGAGGATATGACTGGCTTCCAGATTCAGGCTGGAAATCAGGAATCAAGATCAGGCTGAAGGTTGGACCTTTATACATTAGAGGCTAATGAACCTTTGCCAACAGTCACCACATTTTAACCATTAACAAAATAAACAAAGAAAAAACCAACATAGCAATGTTTTGGACTATTATCAGATCTAATGAACTTTGGCAAATGTCGTTTGCTTTATACTCTGGACCTTTATAAAAAAAAAACCAAAAAAACAACTTCCATTCATGTTAAGAGAAAGCAAAACTATCTTTTAAGAACTGCTTTGCTTGCTCATGTCTCGTGCTGAGATTGGTAACTAACTATTCTCCAGTATTTATTCACACAATTCATTTGCAATACACCTTGCAAGTTTTTATCTTTAAACACTCCTTACTCTTCAATATGTAGTGATTTGAATGGATAAAAACAGAGGATACATGGGAGAAATAGCTCAGCGTTTCCCAACCCTCTCCTGGATACACACCTAACTAGTCTGGTTTTCAGGATTGCCACAATGAATATGCTTGAGAAAGATTTCCACACCCTGCGATTCCAATGTATGCAATCATGCATATTCATTGTTCCAATTCTGGAAACACTGGCATAGCTAAATCCAAGTGGATTTTCAGCCCCCTAAAGATATGTGCCTATTTTTGCCGTGTACAGTACATACATTCATTTTATCTACTTAGCAACCTGATTTTCAAACACAAATTATGTGGGGACTTTATGTTTGAAGATTGGTTTGGTTTGTGAGAGCTGAAAAGTACCCAGGTACTTTGTATATTACACACCTTATTGAAAATTTCCCCTATAAAGCTATCATCTCTACCCAACTACTTTGTTGGTTTTCTTGTAACATTTGATGCTAATTTATCATTGAAAACTACTACTTTCTATTTCAGGATCACATTCTCAGTATTTTCATAAGGTCATATTCTCAAATCACTAAAACTATCTCACTGGACTTCAGCTTGTAAATTTCCCTGAGGAGAAAAGTAGAGCTTTGCTTATATATCACAAGATGACTTAAGCTCAGCATTACCTGTCACTACCATGCTCAACACTAGCAAACCAAAATGAAAACCACAGCTTTACAAAAAGTCATGTTCATGAAGTGGGGACAGGAAACAAGCTGGCTGGCGGGTGATCTCATGTTTACTATCTGCTACTAAACTCAGGGGGGGTCATTTATCAAAATGCATTAAGGTATTATCACAGGCGTTAGGGCCCTGTCACCCACGATAACACCATAACACATGCGATAAACACCGCATCGCAAAATACGCATGCAAATTTGAAAATTTTATTCCAGTGGGAGGAGTAAATGGAAATGAGGGTTGGTTAACGTTGGGTGCAATAACATAACACACAGGATTTAACTACACCTTTTTTCTGGGCATTATGCCTGCTGTTGTGTGTCCTGTCCAGGGTAGGCCTATGCCCGGGCCTGCTCACCCTTGCAGCTCTGCTCCCGGACCCAGACAATCCTCGCTCATGGTTGTGCGCAGCCGCTTACGCCCCCGAGCACCTATTGCCTCCTCGGCTGTTCCTGACTCCTCTGCGGACCTCCTCAGCTCCAGGCGGGTCTCCCCGCGTGGGCCGCAGGGAGACACCGTCATCTGGCCTCCTGTGGGCCTTGGCTTCGATGCACGCGTGCGCACCCCTCATACTTTTAAAGGGGCCATGGTGGGAAACTAGCCCGTGGCCCCAGATGATGACATCATTGGGCCCTGGTATATAAAGCAGGGCTCGCCCCTACTTTCTTGCCTTGGCAACAGATCTCCACATTTGTTCATGTGCTAGCTGCCCATCATTCCTGGTTCCTGCTCTGACCCATACCTTGGTCCCTTCCTTGTCTCGCTGGACTAATTCTCTGGCTTTGACCCTTGCTACATTGGACCACACTCAGGACTGCTTCTATGGCTTTGACCCCTGCTACGTTGGACCATGTTCAGGATTGATTCTCTGGCTTTGACCCTTGCTACATTGAACTACGATCTGGACTGACTCTCTGTCTTTGACCCTTGCTCTGCCCTGACTTGTACCTTGTCTTGCTCAGCCGCCTGCCCTGACCCCAGCTTACCTTGACTATGCCTTTGGTATCTACGTGGACTTGGCCTTTAGGCTTTGGCCTCTATTACCTGGGCATCCCTTGTCTCTGCCCAGTTCCTACTGGCACCTGGGTCTCTGAATCCCTGACTCATCCAGACCTATGTCAGTCCCTTGATACCTCTGCTGACTCCAGGCAACCCTTGCACCTCATCTACTGGGAGTCACCCAAGGGCTCAACCTGCGGGGAACAAGGGCTGGTATTGGCGAAGCTCCAGTGGACCTCTGTCTCCTAGTAAACCCCACCTTGGGCCAAGGGTCCACTACCAGTGCAACATCTGTGATAGCTGTGTGTTACGGCCGAAACAGAATTTATTGTAAATCCCATTTCAAGAGGGGGGGGGGGAGGGAGAGGGAGAGAGAAAGCCTCTGTAGAGGCCAACTGGTTTTTGAAGTTTTTATACCACTATAAGAGGGGGCATTATGAACTCAGGGTGAGGTTTTGGGGTAAGTTGGGTTTTAGGTATAAATAGTTAACTTTTTTTGTGAGCCTCTACAGAGTCTTTCTCTCACTCACTCTCTCTCTCTCTCTCTTTGCAAAAACATAACTATGCGGTATCAGGAAAATTAGCATAACCACACCCCTTTTTATCACGGGCACTATTTTTGCTATATTTATCACAAAATGATGAATCTAGGCCTCGGTTTTCATAGTCTTAGAGAAATCAGAGAAGCTGTTCTGTTAATTCTTTGAAAAAATTGTTTAAAGGATAAAAAGTATGTTGACATTTTTACACTTGTCTAGAAGTCAGAGAATCTGAATGTATACTCTCAGATTTGTTATATTTTGCCCATTGGTAACTTGTCATTGCATATTTATGCAAGTTACGTATTATGTGAGTGCATATAGTATAACTGGATTTTAAAAGGGATGGACAAATTTATGGAAGGCAAAATGTGTTTACCCAATTAGATAAAACATAAGACTTGCCATACTGGGTCAGACCAAAGGTCCAACTAGCTCAGTATCCTGTTTCCAACAGTGACCAAGCCAGGTCACAAGTACCTGGCAGAATCCCAAGGGTTAGATAGATTCCAAGCTGTTTATCCCAAGAAAAAGCAATGGATATTCTACCATAATAATGCTTAAAGGATTTTTCCTCCAGGAACTTGTCCAAACATTTTTTAAACCCAGTTGCATTAACAACTTTTACTATCAATGAATTCCAGAGTTTAATTATGTGTTGAGTAAAAAATATTTTCTCCTATTTATTTTAAATGTATCACCTAGTAACTTCATTGAAGACTTTGTATTTTTTGAAAGAGTAAACAACTGATTTGCTTTTACCTATTCCATTCCACTCATTTTCTAGATCCTTATCATATCTCCCCTCAACTGATTCTTCTCCAAGCTGAAGAGGCCTAACCTTTTTAGCCTTCCCTTATAGGGGAATTGTTCCATTCCCTTTGTTATTTAGATTGCCCTTCTCTGTACCTTTTCTAATTCTGCTGCTGCTACTACTACTAATAATCATTTCTGTAGTGCTACTAGACGACTGTAGCATTGTATAACTACACATAAGAGACACTTCCTGCTTCAAGGAGGTTACAATTGTAAGCCAGACCACTTTTTGGGTTACTAATAGAGCCTGTAATAGCCTAATGTAGTTAGAGAAGCAATTAAGAGAGTATCCATTCATGGACAGTCCTCCCTTTGGCAGAGCTGTAATGGATACCCCTAGTCCTGAGGTTTTATAGCAGAGCTCTGCAATAGGCTCTGGGGATAGTATTATTTGGACGTCAGAGAGAGAGGTTGCATTTTTCCTAAGTTGGATTTGGGCCTACCAGGAGCCTCAAAAACCCTCTGAGACCCCTCCAAGACAGGCCAAAGGGCTTCACTGTTGTACTCTCCTCACAAGGTGCAGAGTGACTGCCCTGGGACTCTTTTGGGATTCTGAACATTTATTTAGAGTAGCCCTACTGGAGGCCTGGGCCTTTCTGAGGCCAGGGACTGGGGAACCCTGAGCTGAAGATGCCCAGTGTTTAGGGAAGACCTGCCAAACAAAGGTGGCGACCCGCTGCAGAGGATTCCTGCAGTTATCTAAGTTGGGGAAAGAAGATTTGTTCTCTAACATCTGGGAGGAAGTGCTTTCTGCCCTCTTCCTGCCCGTCAAGGGGACAGGCAAGAACTGCAGTTCCCAAGGACTCCTACTACCAGGGATTCCACCAGAAGATTAATCAACTACTGTGAATAAAAGATCCACATTAAAGGGAGGACACCCATCCGGCATCTACCAGAGCCCTGAGGAATAGAGATATTAAATTATATGCCAATATAGATTTTTGTGCCATCAGAAGTGGTTTCCTGTCCAGCCAAGGGGGGACCATGCCCAGAGGGACCACTGTACAATCTAATCCAGAAGAGTTGATGGATCCTTGGCTTAATAAAGACTGATGCACAGATAGAGGAGAAAGGAGCTGTAATGGGAAAACGTACAGCAGAGACTGTAGTGTGTGATTTGCCATGTCTAATTGTGCCATTTGACGAAACTGTATCAGTAAAGTATTATTTTGGACACTGTCTGCACGTTCTGAGTGTGGTTTGTTTGCACACAACGCACAACACACAGTATAATTTATGTATTTATTTATTTATTTACAATCTTTTCTATACCGTCGTTTGGTGGGGACCGTCACAATGGTTTACAATAAGGCACATAAAAGTAATGATTCTAAAATGTGTCAGTTTACACAGGTGTCATAATGTTCGGTAACATAGTTTGTTATCAATGTTAATTGTTAAATGTGATGCATCATGTCCAGGTCTGTCTCAGTTTTGAGTATAAAACTATCTTTAAACTTGTAACTTATCCTTTGTTGATGCGCTCTCTATTAAAAAACTACCCACTTGGTGATTACCGTAGTGTGTGTGTGGGTGTTAGATTGTACGTACTCTGT
The DNA here is from genome assembly GCF_901001135.1 of Rhinatrema bivittatum. NCBI lineage: Eukaryota > Metazoa > Chordata > Amphibia > Gymnophiona > Rhinatrematidae > Rhinatrema > Rhinatrema bivittatum. Next base: position 417,709,133 of record NC_042615.1, read on the forward strand.
CCTTCCCTGGCTTTTATTCTCCCAGCTAAACACTCCAGCCATTCCATACTGGGACCAGAGAGGACTTCTTTCCACCCCTAGTCCAAAGGATCTACACGTTGGGATGGGAAGAAAAAGCTGGGCAGGATCCCTGCTCCAAAGAACTTATAAATAACTTTATATCCCCCCCCCCCCCCCGAGCCCAACTCATACACTAAGGAGGGTTTACACAATCTAGTCAAGACACATAGGGAAAAAATATGAAGTTTGGGAAAATGTGTTTATTAATATTACTGTGAACATAAGGCTAAGATCTGGAAGAGCCAGGGTTAAAGATTTAAAAGCAACCTCAAAAGTCAGGATCTTGGGCAGAATTTGAATATGGTCAGTATGGAAACATGACATGCCAAATCAGGAAGGCTATTCCAGATTTACAGCACAGCAAAGTGAAAAGTGAATGGGTTGGGATTTGCCAATGAAGGCAAAGGGCCAGGTATGAGCAGTTTATCTAATGAACAGGTAATTCACCTAGAAAAACAGGATTCACTTAGGTGGAAAATAAATATTTATAAATAAATAATTATGTTTATAAATAAATAAATGAACAGAGATCATGAGGAGGAGGGATGCAGAGAGAGATAAGAAAGGAGAAGGAATGAAGAGTTGAAGAATAAGTAGGATAAATCTGAACTGTATTCCAATGCTAGAAAAATCCTGGGCCAGTAGGTCACCCAGGCACCTAAAATTTAGGTACGTAGGCTCTCCACCCCTCCCCCTCTCCCGCAAGGCCAGAGCCCGGAGGAAAATGTAGCAGCAGCAGCAACCAGCAATGCCAGATCCAGGGAGAGGAAGTCACAGCAACTGCCACTGGAGGGAGCCAGAGATGAAGAAAGGCAACTGTGCTGGATAGGGCCAGAGCCAGGGAGAGGAAGTCACAGTGGCTACCTGTCGCCTGAGGATGGGACGACTAGTGAGACTGCATTCACAGGGCCTGGGAAGAGTCATCGTCATTGCTTAAGGGCAACACTTGGAGTCCAGATTCAGGACCCATATTTGCAGGGCTCCAGAAGGAGCCCTGGTGCATGATCCCCAGCCCAGGAGCATCATTTCAGTGTTCAGTGACCAAACTAAGCAGGCTGGGGCAGGGGGAATATAGGATAGGGGGACATTTCCAGACAGTTGTGAAAGAAAAGCTCTTAGCAGCGGATCCCAGTCCTGATTGAGCTGGAAGCAAGAGAAATTTGCCAAATCAAACAAAAAAAGAAAAATTATTATATTCTATATAGGAAAGAGCAATCAAGAAAAATGAAATGAGAAAAAAAGAAATCTAGAAAATATTGTTAGGAAATCATTTTATAGAGAATGTTTGACAGAGGTTAGGGAAAAAGAAAAAAATCCTTTCTTACTCCATTTCGCATTTTGCCATGCAGTCACTCGATTATAAGCAATGCTGCACATCAGTCAGGATCATTCCTGTCAACATACCTCTGCATGCCACAACTAGGAAACTTCATATTTTTCACTACGCCCATCCTAGGGCAACATGCCTTATACTGCAGCTATAGATAGGCAGCATAATACTGAGCAATCTAGGAAAGAATGGGTGGGGGACTGGGAAACAAACAGCCCTGCAAGAACGCACATTATACCTAATTCAGTCAATTATAAAGGACAAAATGCCCCACCACCTGAACTTATTGCATTGACAGTATGATCTGATGACCAATTAGAAGTGTGAATTAGTGTGCATTTACAAGATCGCATTCATTAACTCATTTCCAACACCCTTCTGGTCAACTTGGGGCTATAAACACATAGCATCATGTGGGTTCCTCCAATGTACCATGAACCTTCACTACTTCTACAGCTATCAGGAGCATCACTACAACACAGAATGGATTCCCTGGTAACCCATTCCTACCCTAAACAGTTTGTTACTCTTTGTGTGTGAATAAGATTTCATGTAGTGATAAAAGTTTGCTACTTCTTTAAAAGGGAGCAATAAATGCATATCTAATGAGCTGATCATAAGCTAATCATATAGTCCTGTCATAAATGTAAGACAGTGAAAAACAAGAGGTAGCCTAGAGGTACTGGTTAGAATAATAAACTGAGAACCAGGAGATCTAGGTTAAAATCCCATTGCTTATGTTGTGTTCGGTGGTCCATGGAGGGGTCCCGTGAACTTACTCCATGGGCCAGGCCTCTGCTGCCGGGTTGCCTCTCCTTCCCACATGGGGGGAAGCTGCACCACAATGTGGCAAGACACCTCCACCGACCCCTGCTCCTCCTAAGATGCATGCATGCCCAACCTTAACTTTAAAGTGCCAGTGGAGGGAAAAGCCTGGAGGCACCCTTTGATGACATCACTCATCTGTTCATATATAAGGCTCCTAAAGACGCTCTTCCAGTGCCTTGGCAAAGTTCTTCTACAGCCTCTGTAGCGTGAGTTGCATCAGTGTCTTAGCATTCCCAAGTTCCTGGTCTTCTTTGTTGTCTTCAGTTCCTGGTCTTCTTCATTGTCTTCAGTACCTGGTCATTGTCCTGGTCTTCAGTTCTTGTGGTCTTCATCTCGTCCATCAGTTCCTGTGGTCAGTCATCAGTTCTTCACTCCTTCAGTGTACTTTGCCTCTTGTACCTCATCCTCCTGCCCTGATTATTCGTCCTGCTTTCCCCTGGATGGATCTTCAGCTTTGACCTCGGCTTACTTCCTGGATTTCTCTTCATTGCTGCCTGCCACTGACTGCTGCCTGACTACCTGACCTCCCTTGATTGCCGCCTGCCACTGACCATTGCCTGACTACCAACCTTCCTTGAACACCACCTGCCTTAACCCTGGCCTGCCTTCAACTTGCCCTGCTCATCCTTGCCTTGCCTACAGATCTTCTGTTCTCCCAGAGGCTCCCACCAGCCAGCCCCAGCCCACGAGGGCTCAATCTAAGCTGAATGTGGGCTGGTATAGAACAAGCTCTAGCTGGGCCTCTGCTTCATCCTACTCCTCCAGCCGACAGTGGGAACCTGCAGGGATCTTCCCTGCAGGCTGCACGAACTCCACCTCGGTCCAAAGGTCCATACCGACAACAGCTGATACTGACAGTTATTGTGATCTTAGGCAAGTCACTTTATCTCCCATTTCCTCAGGGACCTGCTTAGACTGTAAGCTCTCTAGGAAAATGACTCATTGTACCTGTATGTAACTTGTTGCAAAGTATCCTGATATTGAATGCTATATGATTAGAGATGATGTGCATGCTATAGATAAGGACTCAAGCTGTTATGGTATTTGTTAGCATAAAAAGTGCTGCAGAGGCTTTCAATTGGAATCTGCTTGTGCTGTCGTAAAGCCACTGAACAACTCTAAGGAGTCCAGGCATGGAAGGTAGTTAGCCTGAGGTTTGGCCGTTCCCCTGAGGATACAGATTGGCCCTCAGGGGATTCAAAAGATGTGCTGGGACACTTGGAAGTTGTCATGGAATTTAGATGAGGCAAAATGTGTTAGTCTTCTAAGTAGAACTTGTATCTCAAGTATTGACTGTGTTTGTCCATGAAGAGGAATTATTATGGAAACTGACCTGGACAGGAAAAATGGACTGGATGTAAGCTTTACCCTAGCCAGGAATGTTTGCAACTTTGATTAAAGATACTTGTTTATTTGTGCCTGCAGGAGCATCAGGTCAGGGAAGGTTTATGGTATTTGTCTTATCTAATAATAAACCAGCACTGAGATACCATTCCCAACATTGTTTGGACTGAAGAGGCTTCTGACCTGACAGTATTAAAGGTGAATTCAGCTGGAAAAGCAACATAGAACTTTTAAAGCAACGTTTGCATGGATCTTTTGTCCAGTTTGTAAAAGGAGGTATATTAATTATTCCTTTTCAGTATTATATGATAGAATACAAGTAGAGGCTTTGTTGCTTCTAGCGTTCCTATTCTCCCCTCCACCCTGCTCCCCATCTCCTCCCCCAAATTTTAAAATATTTTAAAAGTGTAGTGTTAAAATTGTTCCCATAGCAAATAAAAGGAGTTGAGTATCTATGACAGCCTCAAGCAGTTTGAGGGATGTTATAGGTAAGTACATGTATGTATTTGGGTGAATGGGTTTTTTGTGGGCTATGTCTGTGAGTGGAGTGGAAGGTGGTAACCAAGCCACTTTAGTGGGTCTTCCTCATCTGCAGTTTGAATATCTGTTTCAGGCATCTACCAAATATATGCTTTTTTGACAATTGCTATTTCAGTTTCTCCTACTATTCCCCCTTCAGAAGCAACAAATAACTGTGAATCAAGCCAATAGACTTTCTTGTTGAAGTCCTGTTTAGGAACAGGTATAGAATGAAATCTCAGTGCTCCAAGTTACTTTTAAGGGGTGTAACCAGTGTCTGCTAGTATTAAGAATTGACGGTGTCGTCACACCATCAAAATACCCTTCCTACTTAAAGAAAGATCTCACTCAGCATCTCTTTTGAGTTAGTGCCAAATGTTGTTTATGTCTGCATACCAGGAAAGGAATGAACTTAACCTAATCCAGGCTTTGCTGGGTACAGTCTCAATTGCTCAAATTTACTGCATGTGCTCGCCTTAATATTTGAACTGTGCTGAGAACAGCTTTCTTCTGGAGCTTGTGGTGTAAAACATATAAGCAATATATTTAGATGCACCTAAAAGTTCTTTTTAATCAGGCTGGTGATGCCTAAGACAATTGAGGCTATTTCAGTATCTTTCTGACAGATTCTTCTGGTCTCCAATAGCAGTTCTTGGGATTTGATGATCTTATTTCTTGCCATACACAACACAGAATAGTCACTATCAAGTGACACTTCTCTCTCTGCAATGATTATTTTATGCCAGGCCATGCTGGATCACAGGCCTGGAATCTTGTGGGCTGAAGAGAAGAAGGCAGTGTGAACAGTCCATGCGGGCTGAGGGGAAGGAGGCAGTGTCAGGAACCTACATGGACCAAAAAAAAACAGAAACAGCAACAGTGGCCCAGGCAGGCAGAAGGGAAGGAGGAAATAGTGTCTGCAAGTCAAAAGCAAAAGAGGTATCCATATTTCTCATTGACCCAGGCCTCCCTACAGGAGGAAGAGGAGGAGAGGTGCTGCCTGCTCTTGGTGCTTCAAAATGCATTAAGAGTGAAACTACTGGGGACAAGAAAGATGACAGAGAGACTGTTGTGCTGAGGATGAGGGGTTGATGGTTGAGAGAGAGGGAGACTGCTGGAGATGAGAGACTGGGGTTGTGTACCTACTGTGGATGGAGGAGAGTGAATAGTAGGTTGGCGCAGGCCCCCATCCCACTTACTACCACTTCACATCCCAATCAGACATCTTTTTTTTTTTCAGTCACCTTATCTTTTCTTGGCTAATGAATTCACTCTAAATTGCTTGGCTTACAGCTGGGCGATGGGAATATCCCGTGGACAATGATGATTTGTTATTCACTAGCAGCATTGCTATGTACAGACTCGGGTCTGGTTAGTCCAGTCGCTCCTTGCCAGTCCTACTCCAGACCTGCAAAAGCCACCACCACACCCCACTCCATTCCAGCTATGCAAACCTCTGAGGCAGTGAGAACAGGGATTAAGCCTGTGCTCCAGGCCCCACTTCTTCTGGGCTTCCAGGTGGGGGACAGTGCCTGTGCCTGTAGGCTTAGTCCCTGCACTCACTGTATTAGAGGATCTTGTCACTGAAACAGAGGTCTAGGTTCAGGGAGTGCAGTAGGGCTCGGAGGTTTACTGAGCTGAGGGAGGAGCAGATGTTATGGCACCAGCACTAACAGTGCCAAGGGGGTGGCATCTGCCCAAATACATTCTTGAGGAGAGGGGCCCAGCTAATGTAAAAGCAGGGCCGGTGCTAGCTTTTTTGCTGCCCTGTGCAAAAAATTATTGTGCTCCCCCACCCTCCCCATTCCCAATTCAATCTGTGTCTGTCCCAGGCCCATCACATACGACCCCCCCACCCCAAAACCATTGGATAGAGAAGGGAATGACTAAGCAAATCTTACAGCCTTGCATACATGCCACCTCCACACACACACAATTAAATTGCACATTTATAACAAGTTTGTACTTTTAGCTTTATATTCTGCTTTTCACACTTCTTTCAGCATTTCAAAGTGGATTACATTCAGGTACTGTAGGTATTTCCCTATCCCCAGAGGGCTTACAATCTAACGGGCCGATACAGTTCAGTGCACTCCGTCGGAGTGCACTATTTACCTGCCATTGGACGCGCATTTTCCCTTACCCTTGTTTTTTTCTTTTTCACCAGCTCTAAGGTCCTTGGGACACTTTGATAAAATTTGACTTTCCTCCAACTCTAAGACATTTTCAACCCAGGTAATCCATGCTGCCAGATTTATTATTGTCTGTTTCCTTCAGCTTGATAAATGCAATCTAATTTGTGATTGGTTACATTGGGACAGTCAAGGTTTGATGAGTTCAACTTCAGTCTATTCATGCTTGTCATCACATCTTTGATTTTACTGTTTTACTTGACTTGTAATACAGGTGCAAGGCAGCAATGAATAAAACTGTTTACAAACTTTATTTTCTTTTTAACCATTGTCTTGCTTTATGAAATACCCCAAGTCTCTTGTCCTGTATGTTTGTCTTATTAGATTGTAAGCTCTATTGAGCAGGGACTGTCTTTTTATATGTTTGTATAGCACTGCTTATGTCGTGTAGCGCTATAAAAATATGTTTTATTACATGATTCAACATTTGCATAACTCTGGTTTTACATGCCATCACTCTATCTATTAAAAAAAATAATCAAGCCTAATATGCAAGCAGTATAAAGCTCATTCACTGGCAAAGGTTTGTATGATCAAAAGAAAAATAAATCAGACATTTTAGCAGTTTTACAAGTTCAAGGCAAAAACTTCTATTACATTTTACTTTTATCAGACAAAATGAAACAGCACATCCTGAAATAATCCTGCACTCGACTTGCAGCAGACCTTTAATGAGCCTTAGAATGCATAATTGGCCGTGCCATGCTCTTCTCTTTTAAACAATGCTGTCAGCATGGCTCTGGTGGAAAATTAGATGTCCTGGACTGTTCAACTCAGGCCTGGCAGCAGGTGTCACAATTCACCTCTTTATAGCTGGTCCAGTGAAAGCAGATTTCATCCAATTGACCTTCACTGAGAGGTCAACTGGCCCGTAATTACCAAGCTGAGGCTGTTGGGTGGAAATTGTAAGATGACACCAGCCAGAACATCTACAAGTTCACACACCAGCCTGCCCAGCAGAGAAGAAAATAAGCCTCAGATATATGCTATTGTGGATGGGGATTTTCCTAATGATTTTCTTTGTAAAATCGAAATTACCCAAACCAAACATATAAATGATTAGTACTGCTGAGTTTCCCTTTAAAAAATGCAAATTATTTTTCCTTGTAACAATTACACATTGCTGGCTTACTTTCCATACATAACTCAATCTCTTTAAACACACACTCTTTGCCCTTTGGGCTACATTCACTCAAACAAGGGAATTACAAGCACTTAAAGCCAAAAGCTATTTGTACTGTTTGATGAGAAAAATAAATAACTATGTAAAAAAAACCCCAAAAAACAACCCACATACAGTTCACAGACCCTGTGCATTTCAGTGAAGTTGCATAAACCCCCTTTATGTAGCTTTTTAGACCAGCAAAATATATTACTTTCATTACAGTGTTCATGACGATCTTTAATCCTTTCCAGAAATGCAGACTTGTTCTCCTGACAACACCATCACCCCTTAAATGGGTGGAGAAAATGCAGTAGGCATGCTCATGCCATGATATCAGCGCACACTGAAGGCAAGCAGTCAAATGCTTGCCCGTATTTCAGTCATCAGATTCATTTACAAATGTTCCCAAATGCTGACATGGTCAGATACCCTATGAATCAATGGAAAAGTGATTATAGAAAATAAAAATAAAGATGCTCATATAAGAATATAAGAAGGATTATTATATAGCAGTAAGAGAAATGAAGGTATGGTGAAATCAGAAAGCAGAACAAATAAGGATCTCACGCACATGTTGCTTGTGCTTTCCCTTGGCAGCAATATCAAGTAATTCATAAAGGTAACCATGGGCCAAATGTACTAAGCGTTATTCCCTTCTCTCAACTCTCCCATCTCCTGGTTTTTAGGAAAATCTGTACTAGGTTTGTACTAGAGCAGATACAAAGCATTAAATGCCTGGCACATTTGCCTGGGTGGCTTATATTAGCATGGCATAATATAACACTAATGCTTACATACACAGTGCAATATAAGAAATGGTTAACTTTAACAGTAACACTAATACAAATAAAGTGCGAAGAATTAAATCAATTGACACGGCAGAAATATTGTTATACTCAATATTCCATTTTCTACAGTAATCCAATGAAATTTACAGCAAACTGCTTATGAAAGTTTCTCAGACTATTTTGCAATAAATAGCAGGATAAAATGTGACTGCTGCATTCACAGGGAAATAGGCATTTGAGCTGAGTTTGGCTTTAAAAATAACGATCATAACAGCATTTCATATCAGACGAATATGTTGTAGGGTTATTATTTATTTTCTTTTTATTTGCATTCATATTTTTCCAAGGATACATCTTGAAATGGAAATAAACAGTGAAATATAAACTACACTTCAGATGCAATCCACCACCACCAATGCCTGAAGGAGTTTAACCAAATCCCCAAAGAAGAAAAAGAAAAAAAAGAGAGAAAAAGTATGAAATTGTGGTTTTCCATGCAGGCGTATACAAGATAGACGATCCTGTGTAGTATGGGAATGAAAGGATCTGGCTGGAGTATGTATGCCCTGTATGTGTAGCATGGGATTAGAGATTGTTGGGGGGAAGTGGGGGTAGTGTTTTAGATTAAGGGATTAGATGGCTCCTCCTGCAAAGGGAAGGGTATGAGATGTTCACATTTGTAAGATGTAAACTGCATGAATTATTAACTTATGTACTATATTTTATTCCATTTATGTGATATTTCATGTTTTATATGGTTTAGTGTAAATTGCTTTGGGTTTTAACTAAGATGATGCAATTAAAGAAATGTAAATAAAGGGGTTTATTAACAATGGGACTTATCCTTTAAAATGGATTCCAGTAGGGACCAGTTGAAAAAAACATATTGAATTCTTTGTTATACATAGAAAATTTACAGGGAAATTGGAGTTGAAGTATCCCTGGTTCTTCAACCCTATGACATCCTTTCTTCTCATTTGGATTGCCTTACTCACATCCAGGAAGACATAAGCCATGTTTCTTAAAAAAAAATAATATATTTTTGTACAAAACACGTCAGAACCCACTCCCTGTTGGATTTAAGAATAAATGACACCAACAATGCACCCTTAGCATTGACTTCCCATTGTGACTGTTCTAAAGAGTCAGTCAGGTGAAAGCTACCCTGGGACAGTCAGCCTCTTTCTTCTCCTTTAGAGTTAGTTTCAACACACTTAGCCACACATACAAATTCCACTTTAGTGGAAAAGATTTTTCAGGGACTTTCAAGATATATATCAAATACCTCCTAAACAGATCCCTGGGTGTTATATTAGGCATTTTAGAGAAATTGATGCGATGTAAGTTATACTTTCTAAATGGTGTTCCCTGCATCCTCCATCTTTAGGGAAGGATTTGTTGCCTGCAGGATAGTAATATTAAAATTGTACAGTTAAATTCCAAACACAGCTTTTGGATTGTTTCAGGCTAGGTACAGTCCTACTCAGATAACCCAACAAGGAAATTTCCAGCTTGGAGATAGCTAACCAAATCTCATCCAGTGTGTTAACCTGCAGCTGCATTAACACACTTTCCACCTTCTGAATTTATACAATGGGTAGGGGATTCCCAGCCAACAAAACATCCAACTAACCATCTGCTGCTTTTCCTGCTCTTCCAATCACATTTTGGTGGGGCTAACAGCTGTCTGATCTTCTGGTAGCAAACCACATTAAGTTTCCAGCTGTAGTTATAATGTTCAGTGACACCTCCATCACATTGCTAGCTTTGACAATCTCAGTCAACTCAACAGTGATTCACGTAATGTTGACCACACTTGCTGGAATGTGGAGGTGGGAGTTTGCATCTCTGTTCTGAGAGTAGCTTCTGCATTCAAGTGGCAAGAAATACCAGATATTCACACCACTAGATCAGTACACAGCGAATCTGTCCATGGGTCCTTGCAGGAGCAAGCCATTCACTGTAGGGTGAACCTTTCATCTACGTTTGAGCTTGCCTTTCCTAAATCAGCTAACAAAACAGATTAAACAAATGAAACAAAAAAACAAACCAATCTTAGCAGCAGGATTACCATGCTGCCATCTTGGATCTGAATATCTTGTTGAGGGTAAGAGAGGAAAAGAGATGATGGTGATGCAGCGGGGAGGGAAGGGAAGTGCTGCTGCCATGAGGTGGGGGGAGAGAAGGTTAGGTGGGATACCAAGGGTGGGAGAGAAAGTGGTAATGCAAGGTGGTGGGGGGAAGGAAGGGAACGGATGGTGGTAATGCCAGGGGATAGAGAAAGGAGGGGGCTGAGGAGAGAAGGCAATGATGTATTAGGATGGGTGGGGAAAGGGAATTTGATGGTTTGCCACAGTAAGTGAACCCAATTCTGGATTTGCCGTAACACTGGATTTATTGGAATACTGTCAAATCTGTCAGATCCTGTGAACAGGAACTTGGTGCAATCTTTACCAAAAGAAAAACTCTTGGATGTGGAAGCAGCCTTCACAGATCCTGGGAAGAATGGAGAGGGAGAAGGTGAAAATCTCAGTCACAATGGCAACATCTAGTGGCCAGACTCAGGGTGCATGTGTATCAGTCTTTGGAGAGAGCCACATTATGTGATCGCTGACTGAGATCTGTTACTGCAATAACAGAGCTAGATGGCATGGAAAATGGTTTTAAAAAATGGGGGAAAGCCCAAGCAGCTGCAAATGAAGTATCATGGATACATAGACCAATACAGACCAGTTCCAACTAAACTGGATGAAAGAGCGGGGCCAAATACAGCAAAAAAAAACAAAACAACTCTTACATTTGGGTGAGGAAAAAAGATGAAAACGGGGGAGAAGAGATGAACAAAACAGTATTATTATAGAAACATATGAACATAGAAATGACAGCTTAAAAGGACCAACTGCTCCATCTAGTCTGCCCATCAAGATTATGGTAGTGTCTGCTGTACTGTGTAGGTTACCCCATGCTTATCAGTTTCCCAGACCATAAAAGTCAGAACCCTCATTGGTTGCTGTTTGAATCCAATTCACCATTATGCCTTGTCGTTGAAGCAGAAAGCCATGATGGAGTTGCATCAACAGTATGAAGACAGAGTTGTAACTGCCCCACCAGCATTCTTTTCTTCATTTCCATCCTCTAGTCTTTAGGGATCCGCAGTGTTTATCGCGTGCCCCTTTAAATTGTTTCACAGTTTTCATCTTCACTACTTCTTCCTGAAGGGAATTCCAGGCATCTACCACGCTCTCCATGAAGAAATATTTCCTGACGTTGGTTCTGAGTCAACCTCCCTGGAGTTTCATTTCATGACACCCTAGTTCTAATTATTTCTTTCCAATGGAAATGGTTTGTCAAATGTGCATCATTAAAACCTTATCTGAAGGTCTGTATCATATCTCCCCTGTACCTCCTCTCTTCCAGGGTGTACATATTCAGATCCTTCAGCCTGTCCTCATAGGTCTTCTCATGCAGACCCTACACCATTTTGATCACTCTTCTCTGGACCGCCTTCATCCTCTTGAGAAATGAACTCCAGAATTAAACACAGTTCTTACAATTGAACTATTCTTTAATTCCTGATGAGAATCAATAAGCATTATGGGATGAATGCAGAAGTATAATATGTATACTAAGGTCTCTCTCTCTCTTCATTGATTTTTTCAATGCATTGACTGAGAATCAAACCTTGATAACCAATGCAATTTGTCACAAATCCCAAAAGCTGATTAATCTATCTCTATTTGTTTCATTTTCATATCTCTGCCTGTACTTTGCACCTGCTGCCATGGCTGCTTTAATCATAAGGGGCCCTGAGCAAACTTTTGTGAATGGGCCCCTTTTTATTTTTCCCATATTGACCTTCATTCTCTCTCTCCTCTCTGACCCAGGAATTGCTGCCTTCCCTTCCCCCTCCACCTATTAATCTGATGCTGCCAACCCACTGCTACAGCTGAGCTTTCCTCCTCTGTGTTGGATGAGGCCAGCCACATGCTGCTTCCTCCTTTTGGCCCATGCAAGCCAATGCAAAACATACCTCTACCTTATTTCTGCTTATACAGGCTAACACAAACCCACCTCCATCTTCTTTTGATAGGATTGGGCCCAGGCAAGTTTGGCATGAGTCGTCTTCCTCCTGCTGGCCCATGTAAGATGGCATGAGCATGGCATTAAAGGGCCTGTGCTAAAGGCAGGCCTGGGGCTAGGGGATTAGGCAACTAAGGTCCACCTTCAACCTTGTCCCACCTGCCCAATAAACTTTCAGGCTTTAAACAGACACACATTGTAGTGGTAAAGGGCTGATAGGGGATAACAGGCAGAAGAAATGAAAAAGAAAGAGACATTGTGTGGAGAGCTGTGATGGGAGCAGGGTTCAGAGGTCAAATGGGAGGCACAATGAGGAGCTGGTGTTACATAAAAACATAAGAACATGCCATACTGGGTCAGACCAAGGGTCCATCAAGCCCAGTATCCTGTTTCCAACAGTGGCCAATCCAGGCCATAAGAACCTGGCAAGTACCCAAACATTAGATAGATCACAAGCTACTTTTGCTTATTATCATCATAGCAGTTTACCAATTTATCCTCTAGGAACTTATCCAAACGTTTTTTAAACCCAGATACACTGTGCTGTAACCACATCCTCTGGCAATGAATTCCAGAACTTAACTATGCGCTGAGTGAAGAATAATTTTCTTTGATTTGTTTTAAATGAGCTACTTGCTAACTTCATGGAGCGCCCCCTGGTCCTTCTATTATCTAAGAGAGTAAATAACTGATTTACATTAAATTGTTCAAGTCCTTTCATGATTTTGTAGACTTCTATCATATCCCCCCTCAGTCGTCTCTTCTCCAAACCGAACAGCCCTAACTTCCTTAGCCTTTCCTCATAGGGCAGCCATTCCATGCCCCATATCATTTTGGTTACTCTTCTCTGCACTTTCTCCAGTGCAGCTATATCCTTTTTGAGATGTGGTGACCAGAACTGCACACAGTATTCAAGGTGCGGTCTCACTATGGAGCGATACAGAGGCATTATGACATCCTCCGTTTTATTTTCCATTGCCTTCTTAATAATTCCTAACAATCTATTTGCTTTTTTGATCGCCACAGCACACTGAGAAATAATTTCAATGAAGCCTAGATCTCTTTCCTGGGTGGTAACTCCTAAGATAGAACCTAACATTGTGTAACTACAGCAAGGGTTATTTTTCCCTATATGCATCACTTTGCACTTGTCCATGTTAAATTTCATCTGTCATTTGGAAGCCCGATCTTCCAGTCTCGCAAGATCCTCTTGCAATTCATCCAATCTTCTTGAGATTTAACTACTCTGCATAATTTTGTGTCATCCACAAATCTGATCACCTCACTCATTGTACCCCTTTCCAGATCATTTATAAATATATTAAAAAGCACCAGTCCAAGTACAGATCCCTGAGGCACTCCACTGTTTACCTTTTTCCAGTGTGAAAACTGACCATTTAATCTTACTCTCTGTTTCCTGTCTTTTAACCAACTTGCAGTTCACAAAAGGACATCACCTCCTATCCCATGATTTTTCCATGAGGGCTGGTGTGCTCCTCTGCACACCAGCCACTCTCTTCACCTTTTTAGATAAAAGAAAATCACTCTTCAGCCTAGAACCTTTGTTCAAAATAAAGTCTATACTGAACACTGGTGGCAAACACAAAATTCAAATCAGCACACTTGAGCAGTGCACCAATAATGCAACAGAGTTGAAAAAAGTACAAAAACACAGTCTCTGCCCTCTTTTCTCCAACAAGCTAGCTCTTTGAGGAAGGTACCCCTCCTCTTCCCTGAGCCCTCCCAAACCTGTTGGGGTAGCTGTTTCTCATCTCCTCCACAATACACTTCTTTTCTCTCACTACTTGGAGTCATGGACTGATGATATAAGGATCAGTCTTTGACTCTAATGACCTTCCCAGGCTGCATGCTCTTCCACTCAGCTCCCAGGAATTTCCTCTTCTCCTCCTCTTCTCATACTTCTTAGGTCCTTTCTGTTGGAGACAGGCCCTATGGAGCCCCTAGTGAGTGAGGGCTCTAATCACATGAAGGACTCTAGGACTAGAATCCTACCACAAAATCTTCGCAACTTCAAATCCTTCTCTCCCTTTCATTTGAGAGCAGGGGATTTTATTTTACACTTCCCAATGGGGAGTAGTGACACTGACATGACACTCCTCTGACATCATGGGCCACACAGGATTGGTGAGACTTCTGTCATACTGAGGGCACTCCGATCAGCTGAAGCCACATCTTGGCATGCTTGTGAGGGGCAAGGAGCAGGGCTGGTGCAACACACTGTGCAAGCCGTGCACTTGCACAGGGAGGCAGCTCCGAGGAGACAGTGGCCTGGGTCCACCAGTAGCCAAATTGAGTGGAGGCTGTGCGGACACCTGGAGAATTCCACCCCACAGGCAGCCGAAGTAAAACAAAGCTGCGGGACACATAGGAGGCCTGCCAAACTCCTGACTGATCTGATATAGAATTTAAAAAACACATCCTCTGTGCATGCCAGCAGCAGGAGCAGTGGCAGCATTTGAGTGACATCATCATCTGCTGCTGTGGGGTCAGTCTCGCGAGAGGAGCAACAAGATTTCACAGCTCCTACTGCAAGACTGGCTCTGCAATGGTAGGAGATCATGCTACTCAAATGCTGATCCTGCTGCCGGCTTGTGAGGGATGAGGGAGAAGCCTGACACTAATAAACTGTGCTAGGGAGTCCCTGCACTTGGAGTGGGAGGAGGAAGAGCCTAGGAGTGACTGGGTGAGAAAGTGGGGGAAGAGCATGGGGGGAGGAAAAAAGTGATGAAAGCATAGAAAGGGGAGGAAAGAGCAAGGGATGGAAGGAGGGAGAGGGAAAAAGGGGGGAAAGCTGAGGTAATGAGGAAATATGGTGAGAAATGGGAATCATCCTATAGTAAGAGGTGAGAAGGAGAAGAATCTCTAGAGGGACAGAAATGAGGGAAGAACTGAGGTAGCGTGAAAGGGGCATGAGGGAAGAGCCTCTGGAGGGAGAGAAGTGGGGGAAAGAGGAAAAATAGTGAGGGAAAGGGGAGGAAGAGCTGAGGTGGTGAGGTAAAGAGATGAGAAGTAAAGAAAACAGCCGAAGTAGTGAGGACGTGGTCCTCCTGGTGGACCCCATCCGTCCGCCAATGGCCTAAGTAGAGAAGAGGCTTTGGGCTACCGGCAGACTGCATCCCACCAGCAGCTCAAGTGGAGTGGAGTCCACCTTGTTATCCTGACCCGACAGAGGCCAAAATGAAGAGATAGGCCCAGAGCTCCCAGGGGAGCAATTGGAAGAAAAGAAAAGGTGAAGCCCATGTGTATTAGACAGCATAGTGTCTCTGTGTGTGTGCACATGTGGGAGAGAGGGAGTATGTGCATCTGAGAGAGGAAGCATGAGTGTGGGAGCATGAGTATGTATGAAAGAAAGTGTGTGTGCATATATAAGAGAGAGAAAGGAGAAAGTTTGTGTGCCCTCCCTCCACCACTAATCCCCAGGTATGGAGAGGGGGATTTTTTTTTAATCCTTATTAGTTTTAACTATTGGGTGTTTGATGTATCTGCTGTTTTGAAATATTTTACTGGTGTTGGAGAAATTAAAAAAAAACAATTTAAATGAGTTTTTAAATATCGGATATTTATTCTTCAGCTGTCTTGAAATATTTCTTTTCGTTATTAATATGATTGATATTTTATATTTCTTGATTTTATTTGATATTTTCTGAGGAATGGTGGTTTCTGTATTTGCATTGTTGCACTGTAAACAGAGTCTGGCTTTTTGCGATGTACAGTTCTGTTTTGGTGACGGTCTGTCACTGTTCTACGTATGTGACCAAGGTGAGGTATGCTGCTAGTGTGTAGCTTCTGTGTAGGGATGTATAGCAGCTTGGTTTGTTCTGTTTTCCTAATAGAAGGTGTACTGGTATTTTAGGAGTTAGTGTTATATTTGCAGTGTTACTTTTTCATAGGCAAGATTGTTATTGTTTGAATACTGGCAATTAGTGCTGTTTTGGCATGGGAAGTTTGCTATATTGTAATTGTTTACTCATGGCTTTCTGAGGGTAAAGCCCACATTCAACACCATTACAATAGGCCTATTAATATATGGGTATTTTTGCAGGGTTTTCTGACTGACTCCTCAGCAGTGTTAGAGAGTTAGAGTGTAAAGCAGTAAATGATGAGATTGACATAACTGGCATCTCAGAGATGGTGGAAGGAAGATAACCAATGGGACAGTGCTATCTCAGGGTACAAATTATATTACAATGATAGGGAGGATCAACTTGGTGGGGGGGGGGTGGTACTTTATGTCCGGGAAGGTATAGAGTACAACAAGATAAAGATCATACAAGAGACTAAATGCTCAGTACAATCTATATGGGCAGAAATCCTATTTGTGTTGGATAAGAGTATAGTGATAGGAGTATACTACCGTCCACCTGGACAAAATGGTCAGACAGATTTTGAAATGCTAAGAGAAATCAGGGAAGCTAACCAATTTGGCAGTGCAGTAATAATGGGAGATTTCAATTACTCCAATATTGACTGGGTATCTGTAACATCAGGACATGCTAGAGACATAAATTTCCTGGATGGAATAAACGACTGCTTCATGGAGCAATTGGTTCAGGAACCAACGAGAGAGGGAGCTATTTTACATTTAATTCTTAGTGGAGTGCAGGATTTTGTGAGAGATATAACGGTGGTAGGGCCACTTGGCAATAGTGATCTTAACATGATCAAATTTGAACTAATAACTGGAAGGGGGACAATAAATAAATCTATAGCTCTAACACTAAATTTTCAAAAGGGAAACTCTGATAAAATGAGGGAAACAGTTAAAAAAAAAACTAAAAGGTGCAGCTGCAAAGGTTAAAAGTACTCAAAAGGCATGGACATTGTTTAAAATACAATCTTAGACACAGAGTCCAGATATATTCTATGCATTAAGAAAGGCGGAAAGAAGGCAAAACAATTACCGGCATGGTTATAAAGTGAGGTGAAAGAGGCTATTTTAGCCAAAAAAATATCCTTCAAAAACTGGAAGAAAGATCCATCTGAAGAAAATAGGGAAAAGCATAAGCATTGTCAAGTTAAGTGTAAGACATTGATAAGACAAGCGAAGAGAGAATTTGAATTGAAGTTGGCCGTAGAGGCAAAACTCATAATAGAAACCTTTTTTAATATATCAGAAGCGAGAAACCTGTGAGGGAGTTGATTGGACCGTTAGATGATCAAGGGGTTAAAGGGGCTCTAAGGGAAGATAAGACCATTGCAGAAAGACTAAATTAATTCTTTGCTTCTCTGTTTACTAATGAGGATGGGGAGATACCAGTTCTGGAGATGGTTTTCAAGGATAATAAGTCAGATGAACTGAACCAAATCACTGTGAACCTGGAAGATGTAGTAGCAAATCAGCTGGACCTGATGGTATGTATCCCAGCGTTCTGAAGGAACTAAAAAATTAAATTTCAGATCTATTAGTGTGGAGGGTGGCCAGTGTAACCCCAATTTTTAAAATGGGCTCCAGGGATGATCCAAGAAACTATAGACCAGTGAGCCTGACTTCAGTGCCGGGAAAAATAGTGGAAACTATTCTAAAGATCAAAA
The DNA here is from genome assembly GCF_901001135.1 of Rhinatrema bivittatum. Taxonomy (NCBI): domain Eukaryota; kingdom Metazoa; phylum Chordata; class Amphibia; order Gymnophiona; family Rhinatrematidae; genus Rhinatrema; species Rhinatrema bivittatum. The sequence continues at coordinate 417,726,992 of NC_042615.1, forward strand.
TTATAGAGTGTACAGAAAGACAAAGTTTAATGGAACACAGTCAACTTGGATTTACCCAAGGGAAGTCTTCCCTCACAAATCTGCTTCATTTTTTTGAAGGGGTTAATAAACATGTGGATAATGGTGAACCGGTAGATGTAGTATATTTGGATTTTCAGAATGCTTTTGAAAAAGTCATGGGATAGGAGGTGATGTCTTTTGTGGATTACAAACTGGTTAAAAGACAGGAAACAGAGAGTAGGATTAAATGGTCAATTTTCTCAGTGGAAAAGTGTAAACAGTGGAGTGCCTCTGGGATTTGTACTTTGACTGGTGCTTTTCAATATATTTATAAATGATCTGGAAAGGAATACAGTGAGTGAGGTTATCAAATCTGCAGAAGATACAAAATTATTCAGAGTAGTTAAATCACAAGCAGAGTGTGATAAATTGCAGGAGGACCTTGCAAGACTGGAAGATTGGGCATCCAAATAAATGGCAGATGAAATTTAATGTGGACAAGTGCAAGGTATTGCATATAGGGAAAAATAACCCATGCAAAAGTTACACGATGTTAGGTTCCATATTAGGAGCTACCACCTAGGAAAAAGATCTAGGCATCATAGAAAATAATACATTGAAATTGTCAGCTCAGTGTGCTGCAGCAGTCAAAAAAGCAAACAGGAATTATTAGGAAGGGAATGGTGAATAAAACAGAAACGGGCGGATTTTCAAAGCCCTGCTCGCGTAAATCCGCCCGGATTTACGCGAGCGGGGCCTTGCGCGCCGGCGCGCCTATTTTCCATAGGCCGCCGGCGCGCGCAGAACCCCGGGACACGCGTAGGTCCCGGGGTTTTCGGAAGGGGGCGTGTCGGGGGCGGGGCCAAACAACACAGCGTTTTGGGGGCGGGGTGGCATTTTGGGGGCGGGACCGGGGGCGTGGTTTCGGGCCGTGGCGTTCCGGGGCGTGGCCATGCCCTCCGGAACCGCCCCCGGGTCCGGTCTCGGCGTGCCAGCAGCCCGCTGGCGCACTTGGATTTACGTCTCCCTCCGGGAGGCGTAAATCCATGGATAAAGGTAGGGGGGGTTTAGATAGGGCCGGGGGGGTGGGTTAGGTAGAGGAAGGGAGGGGAAGGTGAGGGGAGGGTGAAAGAGCGTTCCCTCCGAGGACGCTCCGATTTCGGAGCGGCCTCGGAGGGAACGGAGGTAGGCTGCGCGGCTCGGCGCGCGCCGGCTGCCCAAAATCGGCAGCCTTGCGCGCGCCAATCCAGGATTTTAGAAGATACGCGTGTATCTTATAAAATCCAGCGTACTTTTGTTTGCGCCTGCTGCGCAAACAAAAGTAAGCGATCGCGCAGTTTTTCAAATGCTACCCCAGAATGTCATAATGCCTCTGTATCGCTCCATGGTGAAATCGCACCTTGAGTACTGTGTAAGGTTCTAATCACTGCATCTCAAAAAAGATATAGTTGCACTGGAGAAGGTAGAGAGAAGAGCAACCAAAATGATAAAGAGGATGGAACAGTTCCCCTATGAGGAAAGGCTAAAGAGGTTAGGGCTATGCATCTTGGAGAAGAGTTGGCTGGGGGGGGGGGGGTGGTTAATGAGAGCGGTCTTTACAATCATGAGAGGTCTAGAATGGGTAGATCTAAGTCAGTTATTTACATTTTCAGATAATAGAAGAACTAGGGGGCACTCCATGAAGTTAGCAAGTAGCACATTTAAAACTAATCAGAGAAAATTCTTTTTCACTCAATGCACTTAGTTTTTGGGTACTTGCCAGGTTCTTATGGCCTGGATTGGTCACTGTTGGAAACAGGATGCTGGGCTTGATGGACCCTTGGTCTGACCCAGTATGGCATTTTCTTATGTTCTTATGTTCTTATGCACAATTAAACTCTGGAATTTGTTCCCAGAGGATGTGGTTAGTGCAGTTAGTGCAGTAGCTGGGTTTAAAAAACGTTTGGATAAGTTCTTGGAGGAGAAGTCTATTAACTACTATTAATCAAGTTGACTTAGAGAATGCTACTACTGGCATCAGTAGCATGGGATCTTCTTAGTGTTTGGGTACTTGCCAGGTTCTTGTAACCTGGTTTGGCCACTGTTAGAAACAGGATGCTAGGATTGATGGACCCTTGGTCTGACCCAGTATGGCATGTTCTTATGTTCTTATACAGGTTATTGTAAGGATATTTTCACCTCAGAAGACTGTACTCTGAATGTTATGTTAATGCAAAATCTGCTATTATAGATGAATAATTTGTAATTGTGTGTTTGTAGAGGGCTGGAGTGGGGGAGGGGGTGCTAGGGCATCTAATACTCATGCATTGGCCATGAGTTCCAGAGGAGAGGGGGTGGACCCGGGTAGGGAGGAATGTCAGATTTTAAAGTTTAGATTACTAGAGGGAGAAGATTGAATCACGGGGGGGGGGGGGGGGCCAGCACACTATGCGGTAGATTTTAAAACATGCGTGCGCCGATTTTATAACATGTGTATGCTGGCGCACGCATGTTGTAAAATCCATGGGCCGCGCGCACATGCACGCCAAATTTTAAAGTCTACGTGGGGGGGAAATTAAGTAAATTTTGCACAGCAATGCAATTGGGCCTTCCCCAGTTCCCTACCAGTCTGCTCCAATTAAGTAGCGGACTGGGAGGGAACTTCCCTACCCCCTCTACCTAAAGTCCCTCCTGCTTCCCCTCTCCTCCCCAACCCCTAAAGTTTAGGGCCTAAACCCTTCCCAGCAATTTACATTTTTTTTGTTTTATTACTTACTGCTCCCCTGGAGCAGAAATAGTTTGCATGCGCTGGCCTCTGTCCCAGCCCTCCCCGGCCCACCCAGACCACACCCCCGGCCTGCCCCTTTCTCAGGGCCCAGCACTTGTGCACATATCTGCACTTACGTGTGTGGCTGGCACAGGGACCGGCTACATGCGTAAGTTCCAATTTTTAAGCGTGCAGCTGTTTTAAAATTTGCCCTTATTTGGTCACACAGGGCAGAAAAAAAAGCTAGCATTGGAGCTAGCAAGGACATCATCTAAAGGGCAGAAAATGGACATATCCTCTACATGGATAAAAAGTATGCATGTACATGTCATCAAAACATACATTCATTTCTTAATGATGCTGCTTTCTCCTTGGTAGTGCATCTTGGGTAGATGAGCATACAAGTTCCACTCTTAGTTCCTTCCTGCATCCCACCTATCCCCATGTCTAACCACAAGGCTCCATAATCATCTAGATAGCTTGCCTAGCAATACTAGTGTGGTTATTTCCCTAACATCCAGTCTTCTAGGTCCTCTGCTTAGTCTGCTGGACAGACCTGGCTATCGCGCCAATACAGTAAAAGTTTTGGGTAGGCGCTAATTTCTGAAAGTAAAATGTGCGGCTTGGCTGCACATTTTGCTTTCTGAATCGTGCGGGAATACCTAATAGGACCCTCAACATGCATTTGCATGTTGCAGGCGCTATTAGGTTCGGGGGGTTGGACGTGCGTATTCGATGCGCTATTACCCCTTACTGAATAAGGGGTAAAGCTAGCATGTCGAAAACGTGCGTCCAATCGCGGGTTAACAGTGCGCTCCACCGGAGCTCCACCGGAGCGCACTGTACTGTATATGAGCACCTGTATTTCTGCTAAGATTTCTAGTTATGGCTGAACTTCCAGCTTGCCAGACAGAGCCAGCTGCTAGTCAATTCTAAGATCACAGCCTGCCAGACAAACAGAATGACAGAGTATGAAACTGCACAAAACACTGACCTGAAATGTATTTTTACATTTGCTAAACTGAAAGCACAAAAATAACAATTCTTAGTTCTAGTTTGCATTTCTTCTAGTAAATATTCAAAAAGGATAGAACAAAGTGAACAATGAAACTGTACAATCAAAATTAAATTCTCCTTTTTTATGTAAAATAAATCTGTTACCATAAAGGTTGAATTTTTATTCACCTAATTCACCATATTAATTTTCAGCAGAGAAATGTATGGGGAGGGATGGAGTGAAACAGAGATACAAGGCTGAAGGTTCACCTAAGGACCTAATACCCTTGCACCAACCCTACCACCAGGTACTGCAAGCCATGCACAGACGAAATGGAAGATATATATATATATATATATATATATATATATATATATATAAATTCCCTTGGGTGCTGGTTTTCTGTCTGTCAAGGCTTTTCTCCCCGTGGCTGCCAGGGCACTGTGAGCCCTGTAACTATTTGGCCCATACACGCACACTGACAGTGTAACGTGTGCTTTCTCAAAATGACGCTCAGCCCAACACAGAAAATCCACTGAGGCACTAACACTGCCGCTGCAGTTTCCCTGTCTTGGCAGCAGACAGACTGCCGATGATTCCTGAACCATGCACTTGTCACGGGAAACAGCACCATGAGGACAATTCGCTGCACCTCCCCCACCCCGTGCACACTCCTGGGTTGCGCCTGGGTAGGGGGGCTGGGGGACAGACAGAATATTGGCACCGGGATGGAGGAATGGAAAAAGTGTTTATCAACTATCCCAAACAAAAGCAACAATGGCAGACCCTCCGGTGGGATTTTTTTTTAACCTGCTCGCTTCCTCTAATAGAGGCAAATCTTTCTGCACTTTTCCTGGATTGCCCCTTTTACACGTCAGTTTTGCATAACCCCCATTTAGCAAGATATGTTTGCACTTTTGTATGCACATACTTCTAAAAATTAACCAGAAAGTACCTAAAGTGGGCAAAGTGAATTGATTTATATGTGCGGGCCGGTCCCTGTCAGTGGTGGCAGCACACAGATATTTATCCCGTGGAAGGAGGGATGAGCTTCTCCTCCTCCCGCGAGGATACCACAAGACTTTTGAGGTTTATTGGGGAGGGGGGGGGAATGTTAGTCCTACTTTTGAGTAATGCAGAAAGGGGAGGGTGGGAATTGGGCCATGGGGGCTCAAACATTACTATTTTAACTTAAAAAAAAAAAACTTGCCAGCAGGGTGAGGAGATCGGGTCCTGGAAAGCCTGCATTTTCAATTTTAATCACTTGCCAGGAAGGTCCATTTTTTTCCTTAGGTGGCGAAGGGAGAGATCAGGGGGCTACAGTTGGCCGGGTTTTTTTTTTTTTTTTTTTTCTTAACCCGCTATATGTTGAATAAAGCTACTTAGGGTTAATAAGGCTGCCAAGTCACCCAGTTCCAGAGGGAGACCCTTTGGCCAGAGTGGTAGAGGTACTCCCTGATAGGGATGTGAAACGTTTTTGAACGATTAAAATTATCGTCAGATAATTTTAAAATCATCCTAAATCGTCACAGTGCACGATACAATACAAATGCCCCCGATTTATCGTCATAAATCGTCCTAAATCGTTAAATAGGGCCCGGGAATTATTTGGAGGAGGGCGGGAAAACTGGCACACCAAAACAACCTCTAAACTCACCCCGACCCTTTAAAACCAATTCCTTACCCTCCCCCACCCTCCCGAACCCCCCCAAAATGTTAAATTACCTAGTGGTCCAATGGGGGGGGGGTCCCGGCGCGATCTCCTGCTCTCGGGCCATCGGCGCCATTTTGGCTGCCACTAATTAAAATGGCGCCGATGGCCAGATAAAAAAAAAACCCACCCGACCCTTTAAATCGACCCCCCTTAGCCTCCCCCACCCTCCCGACCCCCCAAAAACCTTTTAACATTACCTGGTGGTCCAGGGGGGCCTCGGGGGACGATTTCCAGTTCCCAGGCATCAGCTGCGCTAAAAGAAAATGGCACCGATGCCCCTTTGCCCTTACCATGTGACAGGGTATCCGTGCCATTGGCCGGCCCCTGTCACATGGGAGGAGCACTGGATGGCCGGCGCCATCTTTAAAGATGGCGCCGGCCATCTTTACTTATCAGCCCCTATTATACTATACTCTATAATAGGGGCTGATGAGTAAAGATGGCCGGCACCATCTTTAGTGTTCAATATGTTTTATTGAGTGGTCAAGCACACAAGGCAAACATGTAACATATGTAACCAGGGTAATAAGTACAATATCATAATAGCAAGAAAACCTTATACAATACTCTTCCCCATGAGAATGGCTACCACTATCCGCATTTTCTCCCCTTATAAACCCTAGGACCACCCCATATTACCTTCCGCCCCCCCCCCCCCCCAACACCCTTCACCGGCGCCATCTTTAAAGATGGTGCTGGCCATCCAGTGCTCCTGCCATGTGACAGGGGCCGGCCAATGGCACGGATACCCTGTCACATGGTAAGGGCAAAGGGGCATTGGCGCCATTTTATTTTAGCGCAGCTGATGCCTGGGAACGGGAAATCATCCCCCGAGGCCCCCCTGGACCACCAGGTAATGTTAAAAGGTTTTGGGGGGGTCGAGAGGGTGGGGGAGGCTAAGGGGGGTCGATTTAAAGGGTCGGGTGGGTTTTTATTTATTTATTTATTTAAAAAAATTTTGTATACCGACATTCGTTTAGAAAACATCACATCGGTTTCCATAGAACAAAATATGGCCAAAAGAGCTTTACATAGAAACGTGGGCCTCCCTAAAAAAAATTAGCGATGTGAATTGGAATCGGAAACGATTCCAATTCACATATCTTAACAATCAGATTCCCCCCCCCCCCTTCCCCAGCCGAACCTGATCGTTAAGACGATCTGGCACACGATTCACATCTCATTCTCTACTCCCTGATTCTACTCATTGAAATCAGTGCTGCAGGTCCCATAATGCATCAGGATAGGCTTCGTATCTTCCTCCTAGAGCTGGGGAACTTGAAAGCTCTGGATTAATGTTGTCTGGATAAATGCACCCCAATAACTTCAGGCCTATGCTGAACCCAACCAGATTCGCCCAGGCTAAGCTGAAGCCCTGCCTCTAGAATACCTCCCTGCAAGCTTTTTTTTCTCTGGATAAATTAGAGTTACCCAGCTAAAACTTACTAATCAGCAGGGGGCAATATTTAAAATTAGGGGTTTGTCTGGCAAAGAAACAAACTTAGCTGAACCAACCCTTTTGAATATGGATCTCATTGTTTTTCAAGGTTACCTTTTCAGCCCTGGTTTACAGGTTGGAGTTGATGGTCAAGTATACTGTGGAAGAGGCTTCCATCCACTTCTTTCGTGCCTTTTGCTGTCTAACTTGTGGGCAAACACGAATGAATGGTGCTGCACAATAGAAAGACAGCCTCCTGGCCAGACCATGTTTCCAGATGCTATTTACTAATGGGAGGCAAGTTCAGGGCTTAAGAGGCGGAAGTGTGTCCCTTCTACATACTATTACTACTGCACTTGAGCAGCGTATATCAGAACATGAGATGAGCAGAGGGACCAAACCCCATACACACACACACACACACACACGAGGTAAATCCCCAAAGAGATTCAAATTCAAGCAAACAACACTTTTAATACCCTTAAACAGGCAGTGCCTTTAGAAACAAAATATACAGTAGTATTCAAAGTAAGATTTTCACATTGTTCTCTTTAGGTTTAAAAAACAACTCTGTTTTACAAAGTGCAGAATTGTTTAAATAAATTAACATGTTTAATACCGTTTCACTGAGGGAAGCTCCCCCACCCCCTACCCTAGTTTAACACTGATAACACTGCCTTTCAGATTTCTTTTTTGAGCAGTTGAAAAGGCATTAGCATTTAGCTGAGCAGTGTGTGTTTGTGAGAGAGTGTCTAGAGTCCCTTTAAGCCTGTCTGAAGAAGGGGAGAAAGGCTTGAATGGGTGCCCCTCAGAGGCCCAGCGGAAGCCAACACTACTAGAGATCAAAGTCACGGCCATAAAACAGAGCAAAGGCACTGCCTGCCACCCTGGCCCATCCTTCAGGGACAGCAGCTATTCACAGGGGGATCAAGCCCTGTCACTGCCCACCACTCTCTCTGTCACCAGTCCTTCCTGAAAAAAAAAATTCATTATCTATTAATGAGCTCTTCACAGACTCTGACCCCTAACTGCTTCATTCATAAAAGTTCTTAGAGGCTAGCCCAGGGGGACAAAAAGCAACCATTTCACAGCCGGTGCACCATCTTGTTTTGGTTTGAACCCCCACCCTGGCAGTTGTTGTGAATGACAGATGAGGGGAAAAGTGCTCTCCTTCAGTTCAAGTCCTTCCCAGGATTGAAAGAAAAAAATTGACAAACTGGAAACCTGAACAACCTCTCTACTTCAACAACTTGCCAAGAGGCTGAGGCGGTGGGCAGAGAGGGAATGGGATGGCATCTCCTCAGCTCCAGTGGCAGCAGCAGCAGCAGCCTCGCCCTGGCAGTGCTTCCTCAGCCCCACACCCTGCCACAGCGGTGGCTCCCAGAACCCAGAACAGGTTTCCTCTACCACAGTGGCTGCTCCCCAGCCACCTGGTGACAGCTTCTTGGCTCCAGGTACAGATGTCAAGTTTTAAAGTAACCTGAATCCGAGGAGTTTTCCAGCCCTGTGAAACAGTCTCAGAAGCTGAAGTCCAGATAGGCAACATCCACTGCACCTTTCTAATTCACCTCTTTTATCACCTCAGGAAAGAACTCAAACACATTTTCTGACCAGATCTTCCCTTTGTGAAACCATGTTTAGCTTGTGCTAAAAAAAAAAAAAATTAAAACCTGATTTCCCATCTAATTATAAACCAACTTCTAATCTTCCAATATTCAGTAAAATTATTGAAAAAGTCATCCATTTTCAACTCTCTACTTTTTTGGACAAAACCTTTGTTTTACACTTGAAACAATCTGGATACTGTAAAGGTTTCAGCACTGAAACTGCACTAACTGCCTTGCAATCTTACATTACTCTTAATTTAGATAAAGGGAAAGCAATACTCATACAGGATGATGAAGTAAGACACGTGCTCAAAATGGGCATTGTCCTAATGCGTGCACATCTCCTTATCCCTTGTGCACCTGATGGGGCAGCATAAAAAAAGGGCACACAAAGGGAGAATTGTGCTTCTCTAGCGCTCAAAGTAGTATATTGCATCGGGCACCCACAATTGCAATGGGTGCTCAATATGAGCATTTGTTATGATTGTGCTTCGTTTCAGTTATTTTGCTGAGGTTGCTGAAGTGTACTATATCAGTCGCCCATTGCTACTGGTGTCTAAATTGTGTGTTCATAAGAAAAGTTGGATCTTTTTGATCAAATCAATATACATTTATTTTTCTCTACTACAAGCAGTAAATTCAAGAGTCACAATGATACTAAGGAGGAGAATACATTTATTTTAACACAGAGGACCGTATTTGTTAATGTTTCTCATGAGCCCTTGACTATAAGTTAACTTTACACCACCTCCGGAGCTGGAGTTAAATTCCGTGCATTAAAAAGTGTGCGTTGGATGCCCAGCCTTTGGGCACGCTTTCCTTCATCGGGCAGTAATAGCTAATGCCCTCATCTGCATGGAATTTACATGTGATGAGCACCATCAGATAAGCATTTGTTAGGGTGCATGTTTTGGATACGCTGCTCTCCTTACTGCTTCAGGCGCTATCCTTGCATGCCCAAAATGCACACCCAACCACAAGTAAACCTATGCACTAGGCTGGGCATACCTAGTTGCATCGGCCTGATAGTCTTTTTAGACATGAGTGCTGCTGTCGACACAGTAGATCTTCAATTACTTCTAAATTGGCTATATAATATAGGAATTAAAGATCAAGCATTAAGTTGGTTTAAGTCATTCCTAGATGAAAGATCATACCAAACTGTATGGAAAAATGAAACTTCTAGCCCTAGACCTCTTAGGTACAGAGTCCCACAAGGTTCGGTGTTGTCATCCACATTATTCAATCGTTACCTTGCTCCATTTTGTACTTTAATTCAAAGCCTAGGTTTTTCTGCTGATCATATTCGGGTGGTTGCTCCATCGCTTTAAAAACCCCTGTCTGATTAGCAGTATTCTTGAGATGATGGTTTATCAACATCTTGCATCAAACCGCACGGACCCCAGCTTTCATATATATGCATACATTTTTTCTGTTTTTTTCTTTTTTGGTATACATACTTACTGGACTGGAAACGGTGACTGGGAACAGTATAAAACTGTTGTGGGAAGTGTGTAAAGTTACTCTAAGGGTTTTGGTGTATAAATTGGTATCCATCACAAGGCAAAGGCAGACATTTTCTTTATTGTTCGAAATGATCTTTATTGTATATTGCAATTGCTAACCTAGCATCTCTTAAGCACCAAACTATTACTGGATAAATTATACCTAACTTCATTTTATTGTTTTTGCCCCTCCATTACAATAAGTTTGTCTCTATTACTGCCTTATCATTATTGCATCTAGTGTGTTATTCCAAGTTGATAGTAAAAGCATTAAGTGTTTACAGTGGAGTGGTGCTTTCCTTTGCTGTACCCCTTCCCAGGTCTGGGGTGCAAATCACAGGGACCCATAGAAAAGAGTATTGGGGCACTCGACTTATCTATCCAGAGTCGTTAATGTAGCCCCCAACCCCCAACTCTGTCCCCTCATACCCTGGGTGCAAGTGAAGGTTATTCTTCTTGTGCATTCCTCTCCCTTGGCACTAAGTAAACATACATTGAGAGGGGTGTTACACTAGTAAGCTTATGGGTACCCTTACAAGGGGAACTGGAAAGTGAGGGAAGGAAGGATAGAAGAAGAGGAAGAAAGATGAAAAGTGTGAGTTGGAAATTGAGAGGGATGGAAGGCGATAAAGAAGTGAAGAGAAGGGTGGAAGATGAGGAACAAGAGCAGAGTTGGGTGGAAGGTAAGGGAGAGGAGAGGAGGATGAAAATTATGGAAGTTTAAGGTAATGCTCCTAAAGAAGTGACTTGTGGAGTGTCACAAGGCCTATCCTCTCTCCCCTTCATTTTAATCTATTCTTGTCTGTCCTTCCACAGATCATTCAAGAGCAAAGCCTAACTTTATTTGCTATACTGTATGTTTGAGGACGACGTACAAGTATTAGCAGCTTTTAACTCAGATTCACGATCCAATACATTAAATTTCAATACTTGTTTAAATAAGATTGTTTATTGGTTATTCGATCATAAACTTCAGGTGAATCCACAAAAGTCAGAGGCAATGTGGTTCGGCAGAAGTGAATCTAATGTTAAGCTGGTTCCCTCTATGAAAAACTCTAGTATTCCCCGTGTGGAGGTCAATAAAATCCTAGGGATGCAGTTAGACAATGCTTTAACTATGGCAAAGCAGGTATCCAATGTTTCTAAATTGTTTTTTATAGTCTACATATGATTCATAGACTAAAACCTTACTTGAGTTTTTAGGATTTGAATTTGTTGGATTGCGCTTTAGTCCACTCTAAACAGGATTACTGTAATGCTCTTAGGTATTACTCAAACTAATTTGAATTGGCTTCTACTAGGGGTGTGCATTCGGATTGACCGCATTAGTAAAACGCAACTCATATTTTTTTTTTACTTAAAAAATTGATTCGACATAAACGATCGGATTTCCCACATATCGAACATAGATATGTTCGATATGTGGGAAATCGCGATTGTTGAGCCAAAATAAAAATATAAACCCCCTCACCCTCCTTAATCCCCCCCCCCCGACTTACCACAACTCCCTGGTGATGGAGCGAGGAGTGAGGACGCCATTTCTGCAATCCTTGGCGAGAAGCATGTGACGTCGGCGGCACGTCGAGTGACGCCGGCGTCACGTGATTCCCGGCTCGTTCGCGCCGGACGGCTCGTTCGGCCCAAAAAGAACTTTTGGCCAGCTTAGGGGGGCCTCCTGACCCCCCCAAGCTGGCCAAAAGTTCTTTTGGGCCGAACGAGCCGACGGCGCGAACTCGCCGGGAATCACGTGGCGCCGCGTCACTCAGACGCGACGTCACGTGATTCCCAGCAAGTTCGCGCCGGACGGCTCGTTCGGCCCAAAAAGAACTTTTGGCCAGCTTGAGGGGGTCAGGAGGCCCCCCCAAGCTGGCCAAAAGTTCTTTTTGGGCCGAACGAGCCGTCCGGCGCGAACTTGCCGGGAATCACGTGACGTCGGCGTCACGTGATTCCCGGCTCGTTCGCGCCGGACGGCTCGTTCGGCCCAAAAAGAACTTTTGGCCAGCTTGGGGGGGTCAGGAGGGGTCAGGAGGCCCCCCCAAGCTGGCCAAAAGTTCTTTTTGGGCCGAACGAGCCGTCCGGCGCGAACGAGCCGGGAATCACGTGACGCCGCGTCACTCGACGTGCCACCGACGTCACATGCTTCTCGCCAAGGATTGCAGAAATGACGTCCTCACTCCTCGCTCGATCACCAGGGAGTTGTGGTAAGTCTGGGGGGGGATTAAGGAGGGTGAGGGGGTTTAAATTTTTTTTTGCACATATGTACATATACCCAACTCATTGGATTTTTTTTATGTCCATATTGGCCGCAAGTGGGACCCCCTTTCGGACATAAAAAATATGAACATAAAATTTTGCTCTGCACATCCCTAGCTTCTACTATTACAGTGCAGCAGATAGAATGGTGAAAAATGTATCTAAATTTGAACATATTTCTCCAATATTGAAAGATCTAAACTGGTTACCTGCCCAATACAGAATTGTTTTTAAAGTTATTTTGTTTAACTTTTAAAACACTTCTTAAAGGAACACCAGCCTATCTTTGTAGTCTGTTGAGGATCTATTTTCCAACACATAATTTGAGATCCTCACAAAAAGGACTTTTACATATATCTGCCATCCCCAAAGGAAATTTATTTAGAGGGAACAAGGTATTCTTCATTCCAATACCAAGCACCTTTGATTTGGAATTCATTGCCCCAGGATATTTGCTCAGATCACTATCTGAAATTTAGAAATCTGGTTAAATCCTGGTTGTTCTGTAAGGTTTTTGATTAATTGGAGTTTCTTCTACTTTACATTTGTTTTATGTACTATCATTATGTATTATATATTTTATTATGACTGTTTGTTATAATTAAGCTTTTATTTTTTATATTTTATTGATTATTTTATTGTAAACCATTTTGAAGTTATGAAAATCGGGTAATCAAAAATGAATATTATTACTGTTACATCATTTGGGGGTGAAAGGGTATTTGAGAGAGCAAGAAAGTAAGCAGCTGAGGGGAAGAACAAGGGGAGCAGATAGCTGGAAATGGTAAAGGGAGCAACCCAGCTAGGGAGCAATAGAGGGGACAGTTAGGAAGATGAGGGTTTGGGACAGAGAAAGGCAAGAAAGAGGGATGACATCTAGCTATTAGTGAGCAGAGATAGAGAGAAATGGAGAAAAATGAAAATAAAATTAAAAGATCAATGTCAGAGAGCGATGTAGACAAAGAACTGAAGAAGTCAGGAAGAGAAAAAAGACATGAAAAATATTCAGGGGATCCAGAAAAAGGAATTAGGACAGACTGGCCAATTCCAGTCCTCGAGAGTGTCCTGCCAGAGTGAGGAGATCTTTGCCAGCCACCTGCCATAAGACATGTTCAGAAAGTCCCACTCACTCCCATTATATTATCGGAGGTCCTTGAATCAGCTGAGTGGCGTTTCAAGCTTTGGCCCAACCATTCCTTCTCTCCAATGTCAACTACCAACACTTCTGCTGATTATCCACTATACAATGACATTCTGTATGCCTATCAGGATGGAAATGTCTCTCTTCTCAACAGCTACCTGTCTGATGTGGTTTCCCCAGTCTTTGACCCTTACATAAATTGGTCCTCTTTAACCCCCTTCAACATCTACCAAAAGACAGCCAAGAATCTCTCAGGGCAGGGTCTCAGGAAGAACTATTTGTTTCTATCAAATAACACCATCACAATCGAAAACTGTACTCTACCTGCTAATGCTTCTTTGCAACCACTCTCTATTTTCCTCAGCCTCTGGATCCGTATGAATGACCCCTAAGTTAGAATGAACAATGACACCCAAGATAAGAAACAGAGTGGGCAAGGGTAATTGACTTGCTATCGTCAGCAAAGTAGGGGTCATATTACCCTATCGCAATGCCAAGATCTGTATTTCATCACTGGGAGCAGGGTTTATAGGAAACTGTATTCAACAATGACTACTTGTTTCACTCTTGGCCATATGATGTCTCACTTCTCTGTTGATCATTATCATCTTGCCAGCAATACCTCCTCCTATCACCACAACACCCATCCCTATCGTAGGTGAAAAAGTGTTACCATTATCCCTTGAGACAGAGAGGATGAGATAAACTTGTTCGCTTCCTTTTCCCAAACCTTGGAGTCGCTGAACTTGAGACATTCACCCTCAACCTGTCCTCCACCATCAAAAACCTAGCAAACCAAAGTGGAACAGCCTAAATGCCCATCAGCAAGAAGTCTCCTTCCTCTCTGGATTTGTCCTGAATAATCATATGGCCTTGGACATGTTACTAGCCAAAGAAGGAGATGTTTGTCAAATGATTAATATCAGCTGCTATACCTTCCTCGATAAACAAGGGGAAATTCAAAAATCTGTCCTTATTCTGCAAGATTTAGCTAATCAAGCCCATGAACTGATATAAAATAAGGGAAAACTCCCCAGGCAATTGTGAATGATGGCTCCTGGCACCAGATCTCAGCCCAAAGGAACTGGAGAATACTGTCCATTAAAAGAAAAACAAACAAAAAAAAAACAACTTAAATAAAGATCTTGTGCTCTTATTTTCAGGGGTTTACATTGCATGCATTTTGCTCCCCTAAAAATGAGCCCTGAGAGTTACCTCCCAGACTATAATGAAATTTTCCACCCAGCATACACTTGCTATTGATTTCACAGTATTTTCTAGCTGAATCAGCAACTTAAAAAATGCATCAAACAATAGCCATGGGATCACTGTAAATTAATATTTTCACTAACTTCTTTGAGAATATTAGAAATACAAGTCTATTAGTGCAATAGAGACAAAACCAAGGCTGGATCCTAAAGGCATGGAGTCAACTGATAACCTTTTTCTCATAGACACAAAATGAGAAAAAAATATTTAGTATATCTGGCCATAGTGAATAACATATGCTATTAAGCCCACTGTATTAAACCTTTAGATTTCAAAATTCCTTTTTGCTATAGTCCCTTTACTTCTAGGGGTGTCAAACTGGCCTAGCTTTCAGGATAGCCCTAATGAAAGAATATGCAGGCTATATATTTACATGCACTGCCTTGTTTGTATGTCTAGCCCTGCTACAGTATAGGTTGATGTTCCAAAGTGTTTTAAGGACCCTACTTTTACAGCATTACTGCTATATGTACTGTATCTTTAAACCCCTTATGTGTGTTTGGATGAGGCACTAGAGTTCAGAAGCATTTCTCTCTAGGAGGCAAAGAAGGAGTATTCAGCTCATCAAGTTAGCTCCTGCCCAGTAAGGAAGATTCAAGTTTTGCAGCCTATTGCTAGGTTGGGTTTGTTCAAGCTCCTGGGAGGAACATACAGTACAACCTTGGTGATCGTTGTCTCCTAGGAGATTCAATACTGTATATTTCCAAGTCATCCAGGAATGCTTTCTCAGGATATATTGTTGGAGGATGCTGTTCCTGTCTCATACTGTAGAAGGAAGAACATTCTCTATAAAGTCTCCTATAGACTGGATCCTGTAAATTACCTTTAGTCTTGTAAATATATAGCTATTTGATGGAAACACATCCTGTGCCTACAGCCTTCCAGCATAGCAGCCTCTTTAGAGGACTCCAAAAGTAAATTTCCAACCTTTGCTTTAAATAACAACTAATACCATTCACAAAATTACTCATTACCTTGTGCAGTAATTCACCTCCGCTAGTCCATTATACCATCTGCTTGACCAAAACTGTAAAGAACCCTAAGCCAGTCAGGCCTAATACCCCTGCCTGAAACATCTGGTTATAGATGCAAATTTATCTCATGCATATTCTTTAGAGATATCCTGAAAACCAGACCAGTTTGCAAATCTCAAGGATTACAGTTTGACACCCTTGCTTTAATAATAAGTTCTGTCTTTGATATTTAGCACATGCCTCATCTGGGGTTACCATATGGCTCCAGGTCAAGGACAAGCTGAATCAAACCTTGCTTTTTCATTTACTGGACATACAGTTTTGCTTTTCTCAGAGCAATGGGGTAAAAAAACAAGATTCTCACAGCCTAACTCAAAGGATGCAATTTGGCTCATAGAAGGCTTGTGACAGAGCAAGTCATTGTGGAAACTGTAATGTAAAGGCCGGATTTTTAATGGCCCATGTGTGTAAATGACAGGGGTTACGCGCATGGCTGGGCCTTGCACGCATCACGCGCATTTTAAAATGGACCCGGCCACGCATGTAACCCCTGTTATGCGCACAAGAGCTGGGCCTAGGCAATGGGGTGGACCAGGGGGCGGGGCTAGAGCTGCCTGGTACAGCGGCTATTTGCCACTGTGCCGGCGCACGCAACTTGCTCCTGCTCCTTTGCAGGAGCAAAACGTAAGATATAAAAATGAGGGGGCTAGGATAGGGATAGGGGTCGGGTAGGATAGGGGAAGGGGAAGGGAGGTTAGGGGGGCGGGGAGGGAACTGGGGAAGCCCGATGATGCATCACCATATGAATTCGCTAAATTATACCCCCCTTGCGTGCGCCAACTGGGATTTTATAACATGCGCGCCAGAGCACGCATGTTATAAAATTGCGCATCCATGTGTGCGCGCTGGGTAGCACACGCACGTAGACACGCGCACATTCTTTTTAAAAATCTACCCCTAAATGTCACAGTATTAATAAATGAGAGAGCCGAGCTCTTTTGCAAATGGGTTTCTCCTTTTATTCACCTAATCATTTTATAGCACGCTGTAAAGAATATTATTTTTTAAATTTTTCCTCTCCCACAATGCCTCTCTCCTTTCCATCCAGCTTTTATATAGCCAATATGCACATGTTTCCTATGTTTCCTATTTTTCTCAGTCACCTGAAGGCCAGTAATTCCCTGTTGCCATTGAAAAACAAACCAACTAGCTGTAGCCCTCTGAACAAGTTACTTCATAGCCGCTTGTGAACCTGCCGTTAGGTGTCACTATAATTAAATATTTGACTCATGGAAGGCAGAGAATGCTTCTTCCATAGTAATCGTTACCTTGAATAACTCAAGGAATCCAAACTGCAAATCCAATCCAAAGGTCTTACATGGCAAAGCATAGTTCTATCCCAAGGCTATCAGACTGGCCAATAATTATATTGACTTTTGGTGCTGGAGAGAAAGAAAATTCTCTGGCTTTTGATGAAGTAGTCCCATTGTGTACCTTTATAAGAAAATGCTCCTATCACTTGTATGGCAATTAATATTCTTACAGAGGGATATCTTATTCCTTTCGTTCCATATAGTATTTATGCATGCTTTGATAGCTGGACTAAGGGCAGTTTGTTCTCCTAAGCAGATAATATTCAAAGCTGCCAAAAAATAACTTAAATCTTCTCCCTAGGGATATGTTATAAAATGGGATTTGTGCCAGTTAAATAACAGATGAAATAAATGGTAATGTGAACACTGCAATCAGGGAAAACACAGTACATGAATAGTGGTTTCAGGGGGTTTTAAATTTACTTCCTTAAAAAGAATTATATTGGTGCAGGAAAAAAAGCCATTAGTTATGTGAGCTGAAATATAAAGCATTTCCATAGTTTGTACTATTTTGAAAACAGTTACCTAAGAGGAGATATCCCAGATTATAAACATTTTGTAAAAGTTACGTTCCAGAATTGATAATCTCTGTGGAGAAACTGTATTTTAGTTGCTGTTTCCAGATAATTATTTAGCTCTGGTTCACAGTGAGAATGGCACTGGGGTCCTCCTCTGGGGGGGCCCATTGGCAGGGTAATATACTCTTGTTTGACTCCAGTTAACACCAAACTGGAATGATGCCCCCAGAGACATTCTTTTGGTTGAGGTAGATAGTTTATAAGTATTTATACCAGCATAGTTTATTGATAGCCAGTTTACTTGTTCCTGCTCAGCTGCTACTTTCTTCTCTCCCTCCACTCCTCAGTGCTAGAGGTGCAAATTTCCCAGTGGGTTTAGTTCCAGTTTGGGGCAGTGAGGGCACATAGGATATTGCTCTTGTTTGGGGCAGAGAAAGATTCCAACAGTGTTTGGTTCAAGATGTGATAAAGATGCTGCATGCTGGGAAATGAAAGAACTGTGTGAGAAAGGATCTCTTAATAAAATTATTTCAAAACCAAACTCCTCTTCCCCTATCAAAATGAATTAAAATACCGAGAATGCCATCCTCTCTAATGAATTAGAAAGCCGCTTTTGGAAAATTATCCCCAACCTTTTCCTATTGATATTTAACTTTCAAAAGGAGCAGGTCTTTTCCCATAGACCCTGAATGGCTTGTGTTCCAAGCCATATTTATTTAAGTTCACAAAATTAATAGGTCTCTGCACTTCAGGAATTCAAACACATACTATTATTTATTTATTTATTACATTTATAGCCTGCTACATCCAAATGTTGTCGATCTGTATGGCTTACAGATTTAAAAACATACATAACCATTATTATATCACAAACCAACATCAAAAAACATACAAGCATTAAAAAGTAAGATACATTTACATAAAGTTCCTTAAAAACAAATGACTTTAGAACAGGGGCGGATTGAGGGAAAATAGTGGCCCGGGGGATTTTTCTCCATACTGGTCCATGGGTACCCAATTACATATACAATATAATTTACATATATATGTACACACCCCTATATTTCGGCATGGTCCTCCCGTATCAACACAGTACTATTTCTTATGTTCTTATTTTCTTAAAACTCAAAGAATAACAACCCCACCTATGAAAAAGAATACCACAAATATTATACCAGAATCTAAAATATCAATACACCTCCTATCAGGAAAACAGAATAGGCCAAGCTACTAGATTCCTACAAAGAAACCACATGCTAAAAGAATGCTTCATCTCAGTCTTTTCATGCAGAACACAAACTCTCACCAAATACAGAATAAAGCCACATAAAGTATAAATAGAAATGTACAGACAAAATCTAAACTGTAAAACCTATCATGCCAGACTCTATACAGTGCAACAATGGAAAAACAAAAATGTCACTAATCCTCATGAAACAATCAATAAAATCAACATATATAAATCATGAATCATAATTATAAAATCATACTAATAAAATAATTTCAAAACAGCTGATGAATAGAATTTTATTTATTTATTTTTAATTTTTATATACCGAAGTTCTTGTGGGAATTACAAATCACTCCGGTTTACATAAAACGATGAACTGCCCAACAGCGGATGGGGGCTTTACATAGAACTGTAGAACATAAGGAACAATAAAACCGGATGTCAATTTAACATAGTAATAATAAATATAATATAATATAATATGTACATACAATTTAACTATTTAACGTAGTAGAGATGACCTGTCAAATCTACCATATAGATACAATAAGAGTAATATAGTGAACTTATGGATTCAAAAATTGATTGAGCAGTTGTGGAGTCCTGATAGTAGGAATTGGTGAGATTGGAATTGGATAGTAGGAATTGGATAGTAGGAATTGGATAGGAATTGGTGAGATTGGAATTGGATAGTAGGAATTGGTGAGAATATCCAATAATTAAAGACTCAAGCAAATTTTGAAACCTTTACCAAACACCAATAAAATATTTCAAACAGCAGACACATCACATACTACCCAATAATTAAAATGGTAGTCAATCAAGAAAAATGAACTTAAAAAGCCACCTTTACTTACCCTCTCCAGCAGTTCTCCTACTTCTTTCCCTTGCAGGCCACACCAGAAGCAGCAGTAGCTGCTGAAGCTGTCCTCATGGTCCTCTTCCTTAAGGACCACAACCTATCTCTTCTCTCTCTCTCTCTCTCTCTCTCTCTCTCTCACACACACACACACACACACACACACACACACACACACACCAGTCATACCCTCAAGACCAATTTCTGTCTCTCACACACCAATCATCTCCCCAACCAGTCTCTCTCTCTCTCTCTCACACACACACACACACACATACCAGTCATCTCCCTGATCAGTCTCACACATATACACGTCACCTCTCTGGCCAGTCTCTCTCAATCACACAATGCTCTCGCTCTCTCTTATTTACACAAAGGCTTTCAATCACACACATGCTCTCTCTATTTCACTTACACACAAGCTCTCAATCACACACATGTTCTATCTCACAGCCACAAGCCAGCCAAAAGATTGCTCCATCTCTCTTGCACACACACATTGACACACAGAAGCACCCTCCCTGTCTCACATACACATTACACTCTCACAGAAGCACCTTGCTTTCAGACTTGCAGCATTTTTTACTTTTACTAAAAGTGAAAGTGATGATCCCAACCATTAAATAAGAAAACCACATTCCTATCAGAAGGTGAAATGACATCCTTCCTCCAGGTTCTGTCCTCCCAAGGGACAGCCACCCACACCGTACAGCTTCTCTTGTTTTGTGCTTTCAGGCAATAAAGCAAGTGTCTTTCTTCAAACTATCAGTCATATGATTATTCATGTGGGAGATATGGCACCGAAAGACATCCTTAGTCAACTTCCCTTTTAAATGGGAAGATTCCAGTCTTAGTCATTTAAAAATATACATTTTCTAAAGGCTTAAAAAAAATGGCAAAACCGTTTCAGATTGGAACGATTCTAGTCTTCATGCTTAAATTATGCTTTAAAAAAAACAAACAAACCCCACCTGGCATCAGTATCTTAAATTTGTGATTTTCTGAGATGAACATTTTAAATAGTTAAATTTTTTTTGCTTTAGTATTTGTCTCTACCCACTTTGCTAAATTTTATTTTCCAGAAGAGGGATGCTTAACATTCAGTAATTTAATCTTTCATCCAACTTTTCAAAAGTTGCATATGTACTATCACATTTCATTTTTTTTTAAACTGGCAGATTCCTTTCTCACATACACATCACATACACACACACACAAGCACCCTTCGGATCCAAGGCCCCCGCTGAACAGCTGGTCTCCGGCGGTGGTTGGCAGCACCGGTGTTCACTTCTTCGGCCCCCGCTGGCCTCGATTTTAATTTCTTTGGCCCCCCGGCTTGGTCTCAGACGGGGGCCGAAGAAATTAAAATTGAGGCCGGCGGGGGCCGAAGAAATTAAAATCGAGGCCGCCAGTGGCGGCCAACGAAGAAAAGAAGATAGGCGCTGCCCAGCCAACCCCTGCTTGAGGCTGGCTGGGAGGCGCCCATCTTCTTTTCTTCGGCCGCCGCCGTCGGTCTCGATTTTAATTTAGTCGGCCCCCTGCTGGCTTGCTCTATGGTGGGGGCTGGCTGGGAGGCGCTGAGGCTGTGCTGAGGAAGAGCCACGCGGTCGAGACCACGTGACCAGCTAGACCGGCCCACTGGGGGATGCCCGATCCCCCGATAGGTCAATCCGCCCCTGCTTTAGAAATTTTCTGAAAAACTTAGCTCCTCCATTTTCATCAATTCATTAGAAATAGTATTCCACATCTTTTGTCCTGGTATAGGAAAAGCTCTGTTTTGCTTTTTATAATCCCTAAAACTTGGTTCTGTTAAAAGATTTTGTTCTAAAGAATGTAAGGTTTCACTGTTGTCATAAGGTTGAACTAATCCAGACAAGGAATAGCCTTTAATATGCAAAGCTTTAAACAACAATACCAACATCTTGAAATCTATTCTTTCCTTTACTGGCAGCCAATGCAAATAATATAAGATTGGAGTTATATGCTCATGTGGTCAAGATTCCATAATCATTCTAACTGCTCCATTCATGACTTAATTGCAACATGCTTAATAACTTCTGTGGTAACCCTGCCTACAGGGTACTACTAAGGACTGTAACACTGTCCTCAAACTATTAAAGACAAAAAAGGATTTAACTGTCTCCTCCAATGCACAATTTATGTTGTACTTTCAAGCTGCAATATCTTCTTACATTTAAAACTTACGGTTTTTTAACATTCAAAACCAATCTCCGCTTACCTAGCCACTCCTGTACTTTTTCCAAACATTCCTTAAACGTTTCCTCCGGAAGTGTTACATCTGGTAAACCAAATAGCAAGTCGTTGGCACATATAAAATACTGGACTCCTAACTTCCGAAAAAGCTTCCCAATGGGCTCAAGTAAATATCAAACAAAAAAGAGGACAAAGATGAACCTTGTGAAACCCCAGACCTTATTACTCTACTTCAAGAAACCCTATCACCTATCCTTATACTTTGAGTTCTATTAGATAAAGAGGAAATTAAACCATCTTAACACTACATCTGACATCCCTGTCTCTTGCCACAAATTTAGCAACAACTCGTGGTTTACTGAATCACGTGCAGTCAATATATCTAATAACACTAATAATAAAGAGTTTCCCATTTCTTTATATAAAAGAATCAAGAACAGACACTAACAAAGGTTCAGTCCTTCCATTTTTCTTAAAACCCAATTGGAAAGCATCTAAAACCTTATTATCCTCTAAAAATGAATTTAGTTGCAGCTCGACCCATTTCTCTAAAATTTTCCCAACCGTTGGTAAATTTGAAATTGGTCGAAGGTTAGACATCTCCAACATGGATCCAGACATATCTTTAAAAATTGGACAAAACTGAAAAATCTGAAAAATAATACCATACATATTAGTAGATAATCCATTAACAATCCAAAATGGAAATGGGTCCATAAGAGAATCAATGGTCTTTAATTTATTTATAGTCTGCCCCGCATTCTCCTTTTTTATTAGCCTAAACTCAGTCAACTCTTCCCCCCTATACTTTCCTCAACATTCCAATGAACTAAACTTGGCAGGCTATTCATAAAAATGTGCCAATGCATTACAATCTACATCCTCCATGTTAATGCACTTCAGTTTCCCCTTCAGTGACTTGACCACCAAAAACAATTCTCTCAGCTGATTTATTGAACTATTTATCTTTTCAGAGTAAAAACTATTCCTTACCATAGTTACCTCTTTCTTATATTCTAACAGTTTCACCCTGTAAATTTCTTATTATCATCCTTAATGTACATGGAGATAGGATGAGTCTCAATCTCTTAGTTCAGAACTGAGCCCAGTGCTGATCTGGAGATATCAGGGGTTAAATCACAAGACACAAGCCAGATCTGTTCAAAGTTCATAAGTCTGCAGTGAAAATTATCCTGACAAAATTACACATATACAATTACATCTGCTGTTTGGTAAACATAATTTTGCCAAGAGAATTTACATGCAAACGTTTCAAAATCTGAAAGTACATGCATAAGTCCCAACCCAGCCTAGATTCCAGGCCCTGGAGGTCTTCCTTATGAACATATAGTATGTATGTGCATAATTTTAGGTGCAAATCAGTTGAACAATTTTCAAAAGCACTATTACTGCATTTAAACACTATTTTACCTGAAGAAGTCTCTTTGAAAATTACTCTCCCTGAGTCCAAACTCAAGCCTGTGGAGCTAGAGCACATCCTCACACAGTGGAGCAATTCATCAAACTAAAAAATTAATTGGCCAATCAGATTGCTCAAATGGCCTTCTCCGGAATCATGATTCTCCTCTAGCTGGTCCTAAAGGTTTTAAAGAAAACATGGGCTGAAAAACGAAAATTATGAATCACGATTGCAATTTCCACCCAAAATGTGGGTGTTTGCTAGAAGGCAGAGTTTTTATGATTGTAATTCAAAACTGCATTGCAACGATCCAGGAAAACAGCAGTCCAAATTGTAAAGTTCCAATTTCAATCAAGACTTTAATTAGTTGCATTGCAATTTTTCCAGATTTGCACTGTGGTCACCAAAACTCTACCCACTAGCAAATGCTTAGAATTTAGGAAGAGACTAATCACAACTGAGACTCACAATGCTTTTGCCCATTTCTGTTTTAAAGTAGCAGCAGCAATAGCAAAACATGTATTCAGTTAATTCTGATGGCAGTTAAAATTGTTAAATGTCCTGTTCTAGTTTGACATTTATTTTATTTCATTTCTGAGATGTTAGCGTTTAAAGTGTTTGAAAGTTCCTACTTAGCTCCTCCCATCATAATGAGTAAAAGCAGATTGTAAGGTCAGGTAGGTCCCATACCTGCCTGGCCACTATAATATGGTGCCATGCACTCCTGGCAAGCCAACTGGTAAAGTGGGATGGGGGAGGGGAGCTGCTGCTGCCAATATTCGTTGGCATCGTGCAGCGAATAGGTCAGGGGAGGGGGGAGTCTGAGGTTTGTTTCAAACCTCTTGTTTCTGGGGAACCCATTGGTTCCTTACTGTTAGGAGTAGATGGGAGTGGGAGGAGTTGAAGGAGGGTCATTGCAACCAGCAGCCATTCTTCACTTGCCTGCTGTCACGTCTGACGCTGCAAGTCCCGCTCCTGCTCCTCAGCTTTCTGCCTGACTCACCGTGGTGAAATGGCATCCAAGGAAGCAGCCATGCCAGGAGAAGAAGCATCTCCGATGGCCCCCAGGTGAGCATCGATGTGATGGGAAGGAACCTGGTGAGTCTGATGTTATCGCTAGGGGTTCGGGTCCATTGCAGATTGGGACTCATGTTCCATCAGGGTCCAGGGTTCCTAGTTCGACAGAACAGGCGATGGTTTCTTGGGGAGGAGTTGCAGAGCCTCCGGTTCCTGGTTCCTCGGTTTCCAAGAAGCGTGAGAAATCGTGATGTAAATAGAAGCGTGAGAAATCACGATGTAAAAAGAAGCGTTCCCAGTCCAGTTCTTCTGATTCTTCTTCCTCCTCCTTTCTCTACCACTTCTAGCCCTTCCTTAGTAGGTTCTAGAGATGAGCTTCATTTTTTTCTACCAGGTCATTTTTTGAGTCGGACACTTCGGGGTAAAGTTCGTTTTTCCTCGGTTAGTTTTTTGGAAAAACGAACAAAAACTAAACAGGGAAAAACGAAACGGGCCCAAAAAACGACACGGGAAAACGAAGCTCAAAAAAACCCACCCCTAGCATTAAAATTTACTTTAATACATTAAATACAAACCCCCCCCCCCCAACCATCCTGATCCCTCCCCAAGACTTACTAACATCCCTGGTGGTCCAGCGGGGTCCCCCGAGGGATTTCTCTGTGCCGTTGGGCTTTCCGGCCTGCCTCGCATCAAAATGGCACCGATAGCCTTTGACCTACTATGTCACAGGGGCTACCGGTGCCATTGGTCAGCCCCTGTCACATGGTAGGAGCAATGGATGGCCGGCGCCAAGATGGCCGCTCCGTAGCTGAATGCCACAAGTGAGCTCCGAAGGACAAGCTAAAAAATAATTATTTCTTGCGATTTTTTTTTGAAATGGGACGGAAGAGAAAACCGTGAGGTGAGCCTTACCCTGCAGCCCCTCTGATGTCTTCTGTTACTGGTCTGATGGACTCGCATGTGGTATGCAAAGATTCAACCGCAGGAATGCAGCTGTTGGAGAGAGAGGGAGGGGAAGATGAGCTACCCTCACTCCCTGGCTCTTTGTCACCACTAAGCCCTGCGGAAGGAACTTCCCCCGTCAACCCGGCCGAGAGCTGGAGCTCTCCCAACCTAGGAGCCACTCCGTCAGACCAAAGAGTGTTGCGGCGCAGCTCAGCAGGGCAGGATGGGGGAGAAGGAGAAACACAAAGCCGAAGGATGTCTTCGGGCCAGATCAGAGGTGATAAAGTTTCGTCACTGGAACAGTTTGGAGGGGCAGCAGGAGGTACACCTATAAGAACTGAGCCAGAGGTAGGAAGACCATCTGTATTCACATTAGAAACCATATGGGAGACAATTGTAGAAATGAAAACCTCTATACTTGCTCAAATAAAACCTTTAATGGACTCAGTAAAGGAATTGGAAGAAAAAGTAAAAGTTGTGGTAAATTCAAATACTGAATTAGAACAACAGATAACACACAACAGAGACCAAATAAGAACTGTCCAAGAACTGCAGAATGCTACTATTAAAGATAGAAAGAAAATAGCATCACAATTGGAAAACTTAGAGAATGTAATCAGAAATAACAACATGCAATTTATTAACTTCCTGCAGATCTCACTGATATCTCCTTGAGATACATTCAGGAGATATCTCCAGGAAGTACTGGAAATTACAGATTCAGAAAAGCCACCAATATCAAAGATATATTCTCCCTAAACTTAAAAGAACTCTGGAACAAAATGAAGGTGCAACAGCGTTAGTCCCTGTTAATGAACAACCACTGGATATTTCTACATTCTTAGAGACTTCCGATACTGAACTTGCGACACCATCTATTTATTTATTTATTTATTTTATTTAACATTTTTTATATACCGATAGCCGTTTGCACATCGTATCGGTGTACATTTAACTCAGAACTAGTAGGCGATGCTTTTACATCTACTTTGATAGATAATTTATCTCTTGAGATAGATAGAGACTAGTTATTGAAACATTGTCTCAGATATAGGAATGTGTTATTCTTAGGGTGTAATGTAAGGGTGTTCCCGGATGTGGCACGGGAAACACAAAAGAGGAGAAAGGCTTTTCTCCTCATGAGACTGCAAGTATTGCAGCTAGGTGGGGCATTTTTCCTGAAGTTTCCCTGTAAGTGCTTAGTTAAGCACGAAGGTATTTCTTATGTATTTTTTGACACACACACACACACACACACACACCCCTCGGTTGTCACAATTTCTGGCAGGGAAAGTTCCTCCGCACTCTGCAGAACCCAGAGATGACGAACCTAGTTCCTAGATTGAATATAATCTTTTGCCAGCTACGGTAGCAGTCTTGATTTCCTAATATTGATTAAATATACATTTCTTAAGGTTGTGTAATTCCACCCCCCTCGATTTGAGGGCTAGATGATATCAGAGAAAGAATAGGTTATGTATGTGTATATTTTTCCTAATTGTGAAAAATGGTGTTTCTTTCTTTGTATTTCATATCAAGAGAAATTATCTTGTTTATTTTTGTAAAATGCATAAAGAATAAATAAAAATTTAAAAAAACAGTTAAAGTCTCTTGTGTGGAAGCATGCAACCTTCCCAATATTTTCAAGAACCTTATCTTGGTATTGGTCCTCCACTATGAACTGGATCTCTTATAGACTCAGCTCCAATGGGACTTGTTGCACTAGGAAAGCATGGGAAGGATCCACTCTGGCACCAATTAAGGAAAAACTGCTTCTCCACATCGCACTGAAACAGGATTCCCCCATCTATGAAAAGAGGGAGAAATTACTACATCTTTGGGGCCCTGAGATACCAGCTATCTCCCTGTAGGGGCCACAAATTCTGTGCAGCACCACTACCAGGCAATGTCAGGAACAACCTGAGAGGTGTGCTACAGAGGAAGACCCCTCCAGCCCTCATGTAATAGGGCCAGATGGGAGTTGAGGGCTCTTTAGATACTGGGGGAAATGACCCAGGAACTCCAGATTCAATGCAGTTAGTACCCCTGTTCCTAAGAAGATGACCCAGGATACACCACGACATGCTGAACTTTCAACACAACTTTACTCTTTGTCAAGGATGAATGGACATAAATGCAATGGCAATCAAAACAGCAACCCCACAGTAACAGACAGGAACAGCAGTTCTCTAACAATAGCAGAATGTTACTTTTGAAAACAATGGCAACCCCAGTATCTGCAAAGGCATGCAAGCAGCCCCAAAACCACAGTGTAATCTGCTAGAAATAAAAATGGTTTCCTCAGTCCTGGTGGTGCAAGCACAAGAGAAAAAAACAAAAGCATGGCAGGGCCCTGGAGTTCCTGAATAAACCAAATGTCCACACAAGGCTACTGTGGCAGGTTTATATGGACCATCCTATGAAAATGGGTTTACTTCAAACTGCGTGTTTGTTTGATATGGCAAGCATTGTTGATCCCAGTGTTTACAGCACAGATGGTTTTTTTCTGTATTGAAATCCCCCTGCAGTCTGTCCCTCCTGTAGTATTTGCAAGTATAAAGCAAAACCCCTAGCACAGTACACTCTGTGTAGCATCCAGTAAAGGAATACACCTTTAGGGAACACCATCTGGTTCTCACTATTAGAGTTAAGATTTAAATTGTTTTGTTGGTTGTTTACTTCTCTCTGTTGGCTCCTTCAGCAGAAGAATGATACCCTCCTCCACAGAAACTGCAGCCAGTGTCTCCTGAGATAGGGGAGGACAGCAAGGGAGGAGTTAATTCCTAGCTCTACTCTGTCCCCTGCTGAGAGATTGTTTCCCTTTCACTGGTGTTCAGCACTGCTCCTCCTGGTCTAGCACACCTATGAGGGGTTATTTTTTGCACAGAATTTACACAAAAGCCAAATGCTGGTCTCCTTTCACTGCTATTTCCCAGTTGCTTCTGTCCTTTCCTTTCAGCAGATGCCCATGTCTCTCTTTTCCTCTTTCTTGGTAGTTCTGAGGCTCCCATTATTCCAACATACTTCCTGCAACATCACAGCTTGGTTGTCCTCAGGAAGGAAGGGAGAGACTTTGAAGAGCAGTGAACATTTATTCTGCATTCACTGTCAGGTCTCTGCAGGTTTTTCTTGCTATTAATCCTTTTTATCTCAGTTGGATAATTTCCCTGCATTGAACTTAAAAGCAGCTTGACAATATTAAATCACTTAAAGTCTTTGTGCTGCTTAGTCTAGAGACATATACATGCTCATAGGGACAGGGACCCTTGTCACACATACAATAACAAACAATTTTTCATGACAGACAAAGGAGATAAGAACAAAATGACCAAAAGTCATAGCATTAATAAATAGGATACATTATCATCTATATAGTTCCAAAACATGCACTAGAAACCATGCCCTCTCATGACCTAGAACAATAAATGAATAGAATCAAAGAATGTTATAGAACTTGTGACAAGGCCCCCAAATTTGTTCATATTTACAGCTCTTCCCCACCAGAGCAATAATCAGTTTCTTTAAATCTGCTATGGTATGAACAATAGTTCATGGGTTCGCAATAGTCCATATCCAGATTAAATTTCCAGAAGGTAGCTATAGTGAAATGGGCTGCTAGCATTAGCCGCCCTACCAAAAATCTATATTTCACGGGAATTAAAGAGCCATCCCATTGTCTGAGCCGACCAAGAAGGGGTCTGAGACCAAAATTGCTGAACAACTTGGAAATGCCACCACATGTGCAAATGTGTGCCCGTCTCACTACATCCTCTCCAACAGGCCGGGCTTGCATCCGGGGAAAATTTTGCGATCGTTTAACCATGAGCAGCACACACCTAAGGCATAAGGAATGCAGCAACCCAAATAGACTTCCATGCCTTAGAGTCCAACTGAATATCAAGATCCTCATTCCAAGTCTCAATTAAGGAGGGAGGAGCTTCAAATCCATATTTAGCCAAAAGTATTCCTCAGTATATTATAGTGATGGCTTTGGAGAAGGCAATAACTTAGTAAATTTATAAAATTAGGTAAGCTTCTAAACATTTAAGGGATGGAGCAATTTTGTTAAATCAAAGCGATGTCTCAAGGCCTGACACAACTGCAAATAGGAGACGTGAAAACCAGGATGAAGATCAGACTCCCTCTCAAGCTCCTAAAGCGTCTGAAAACCCCTCTCCTCCTACAACTGAGCAATAAAAAGCAAGCCTTTAGCTTTCCATTCTTCGAAAACGGGAAGAAAGGTACAACCTAAGATAAGGGTATTAGCAAAATCGGTGCAACTAGGGAAAGCACCTTAAGTTCATCACCTATAAATTTCAATACCTGTCTCCAGACCTGTGAAGTATGTGCCAGTATAGGACTAGCCTGACAAATATGCCGACACCCAGGCACATCTGGAAGCAGGAAAGGAAGCCCTGCAAGTTTCACCATGTCAGCTTGCTCCCTGTCAAGCGCCAGCTAGGAAACCTCCTGACTGGAAAGCCAATTTTTTAAACAGACCAATCAAGCTGCCAAGTAATATATCTGCAAGTTTGGTAAGGCCAAGTCTTCCTAACCAGTAGGAGGCCACAAATGACTCAGTTGAATCCTCACTGTCTTATGCTGTCAAATGTATTTATTAATAGAGCTATGAAAGTCAACAAAAACACTCACCAAGTATAGCAAAACTATATGTTGAAATAAATACAGTAACTTGGGAAGTATATTTGTTTTGAGTAAGCTAATCTTGCCCACCCAAGAGACTGAAATGTTCTAGGTAAGCAGATCTTGCTTAATCTTCCCAATAAGAAGACTATAATTTTTTGAGTAAAGATCCTTCAGCTCTCTAGAGACATAAATACCTAGGTATTTAAAAACCTTCCTTAACCACTCGAAAAGCAGCTAAACTGTCAGGAATAGTGATTTTATGCCCAACTGGGAATAACTCAGATTTGCTCAAATTGACTTTATTGCCCGACAAAGAACCACAAGTATTCAGAAGTTCCAGAAGGACAGGTCCCAAGTGCAATAGGGAGGTCTAATAAAAAAGAACATCATCCACGTACAGTGATATCTTAAGATCCATTCAGCCAAAACCCATGTATACCCGGATGATTCCTGATGGCAATTGCCACTTGCTCAATAGCCAAGTCAAAAAGCACTGGTGATAACAGGCAACCCTGTCAAGCACCAAGTGCAATATTAAAGAAAGAGGATAGAGAATGATTAATAACAATATGGGCTTTAGGACTCACGTACATAGCAGGAATCCAAGCAATAAACTTGTCCAGGATATCTATGCATTTTAATATTGCAAACATATAGGCCCAAGGCAGCCTATCAAAAGCAAAATACATATACGTTATAATTTAAAAAAAGGATGCATTGCTCTCCCTTGCTTCTGTCATTACAGTTCTGCATTATGTACTCTTGGGCATTTAGAAATCCTATTTTACTAGTACTTCTATTCTTCTATTACAGCCTTGATTACCTCCAAAGTGAAAGAAATTTAGTCAGCAGTGCAACAAGTAAAACAAGCTGTAATGCACAAACAGCAATAAAATAAATCATCATTCTGCCTGGCTAACTCTCCTCTTCCACTGCACAACCTGTACTTAATTCCTGCTTCCATTAGGACAACAGTAATTCAGAGAAGAAATTAACCAGCTTTATATGGGTAAATCTGTGGCAGCAGATCACACAGACCACAGTCCACCAACATAAAGCCATACAATAAAAGATGCTTACTGTTCTCTTATTTTGTGCTTGAGATTTTCTGGATATCCCTCCAGTGCACCACCTCCCTGTACCCACTTCTGTGTTTGTCTTCCAAAATAGACCCTTATACTCTGCTCCCCTACTAAGGAGCATCTGCTCTGAATCCATGTTACAACAGGAAAAACAAAATGATACTCTAGTCCTCATAAACCAATAAAGACTGTCTGATTTGGTTTGCCCCT
The DNA here is from genome assembly GCF_901001135.1 of Rhinatrema bivittatum. Classification (NCBI taxonomy): domain Eukaryota; kingdom Metazoa; phylum Chordata; class Amphibia; order Gymnophiona; family Rhinatrematidae; genus Rhinatrema; species Rhinatrema bivittatum. Next base: position 417,758,152 of record NC_042615.1, read on the forward strand.
GTTGCTACCAGACAGGCATCCTGCCAGGTTAAAGACTGACGACATCTGTTTAAGAAATGTCAAACGTGAAGAGGGCAAAAGAGTAATGAATTGCATAAAATCCTCTAGGAACAGGAAAGAATGCTAAGGAAGAGCATCGCCTTCACTAAGACAGAAGCCATCATTAGGTATTATATATGTAGCAGATTTTTTTATTGCAAGTTTGCTTTTTTTTTTTTTTTTTTTAGAAAGGAGCAGGAACAGGCGAGAGAAGCACAGAACCACAGATTGATGTTTGCTGTTCGCAGTAGTTTACCAAAACATGACTGATGAGCTTTATAGGCTTCCCAGAGCCCATGCTGAAAAAGTTGTTTGCTTGTCATTTCCCAAACGGGAAGATTTTGGAAGCTCACAGAAGATCCAGCTTCCTGAAAATTTCTTTAAGTACAAACTGGAAGAAAAAAGAATCCAAAGAGGCTTACTGCAGATAGAAATTTAAGGCTGTAAAAAGAGCAGCAGGAGTTTTGCATGTGTTTTTGGCATTTCTTTTTGGCACAAGGTTGCATCACACATATTCACATTCAACTCCTAACTTCACCATGTAAACTATGTAAATAAAAAGTATGCCCATTTCATATAGCGTTATTATGATGAATGCCAATTTCAGGGCTATAAAAACATATTTTGGGGGCAGCTGCTTAGGACTAGAGACTCGCCTGGATACCAGAGACTCCATCTGATTCGTCCCGTTCCTAGCCTCTTGCGAAGCTGAGGGGAGGAACATACGCCCATAAAATCGGCATTACTGCGGCGCCCCACAGCCTTTGTCCGGCTTAGTCCGGATTTGGACGGACAGACGGAGGAAATCTCTTTCCAGCGCAGCTGCCATTTGAGTCTGGATTGGTGAGTGAAATTACCTGCATGAAGATCCCAGTAAATTGATTACCTATACATTATGCCTCATACGAAGAGAAAAGGAAGAGTTAGAGGGGAACTTCCGACCCCAATAACCAATGTTCCTACTCAGTCAACTATTGGAGACTTCTTCACGCGGTTTGGTGCTGTGACTCCGGGGGCGTTGCCAGGCGTTGGCGTAAGTGTAGAGCAAACACAGACACCACTGGAATTTAACATCTCGCTAAGTCCCGGAGAACCCAAGACTCCTCTGCCCCCGAGCCTTTCACAGCCTTCAGATTTGGGTTTGGGCAACCAACCTGTCAGGTTAAAGGAAGCCAACCCTATCAGAGGAATCATGGAGGAGGAAGTGATCAGGCATACAAGTATGGGGAAAACCGATGGGAAAGACGGTGTACCCATAACGTCAACACCTACGGGGCATGAAGGTGGGACAGAGGCCTCCGCTATGAGGAGTGAAACCTGTCCTCAAGGATCAGTGAGTATATTGGACAACTCCAATGTGTTTCAGACACAACCTATTACTTTGGAAACTATCTGGACTACCTTTACAGACTTAAAGTCAAGTATTCTAAATTTGAATGCAACTATTGTGGGCACGCAAAATCAGGTATCACAGGTTGAACCAGTTGTTGTAAAACATGATGAAAAAATAGCAAGCTTAGAAAATAGGTTCACCCAGGTTGAAAAACTTCAGACAGGCTTGATTCAGGGAGACATGTTGAATGTTAGGAAAACTGAAATGATTGAAAATCAAATAAGATATAATAATTTAAGGATTTTGAACTTCCCTAATGTAAAATTAATATCTCCTTATGAGCAATTTAAGAACTATATGATGGAAAATTTAAAGTTAACTATAGGAGAGCTACCAACAATTGAAAAAATGTATTTTGTAGCTTTGGGGAAAAAGAAGTATGGGAATAGTCCACAGAATTTACAACAGTGTGAATCAAGTAATTTAACCGTCTTTTTGGAACAGACCATGCCTGAGCAGGTTGAATATAGAGGCAATTTATGTGTCAAATTCCTGACGAGCGTGGATAGAGATAAGATACTTAAGTTGTCTTTAAAGAGATAAAGAAAAACTATATTTAGGTCAAAAGATCTGGACCTTCCCTGACATCACTAGGGTAACCCAAGTCCGCAGAAAGAATTTCCTACAAATGATTCAGGAAGTAAAGTCGTTAGGGGCCCAGTGTACTATATATTACCCATGTAAATGTGTGGTTAAATACCAGCAGGAAAGGTTTGTGTTTCTTGAACCAAGTGAGTTGAGAAGTTTTTTTGATGCAAGATTGCCTGTCACTACATCCTAGTCTAAGGTATGTAATGTATGCACCATTATTTTCTTCTGAAAGTTGTTAAGTATTGCTCAAACTGTCAACCATCTAGTCTCTTTTTGCTTTATAACAGGGATAATTTCCTTTATGTTAAATATGTTATTTAATTTCTTGCACCTTTATTAAGACAAGCGGATATTGCTGTCTGTATTGTTTATAACATAAATAAAAATATAAATAAAAAAAAAACCAAACATATTTTTTGTGATGTGAAATATGAATATCTACATTTAGTTAACCATTTTTAAACACACCTGTGCAATTAGATCTGTTCCATAAAAACTGTGCTTGCACTTTGAAACCAGGTCATGTTCATTGGTACTTGACAGTGGAAGCAGATAAATACAGATTTCCAGGAAAGTCACATCAGAATGGCTGCTGCTAGCACATGACAATTGAAATGATCTAAAGTTTGGAAAGTAAATCCTAAAGTTCTATACTTACTGCAGGAAATCATGTGAAAAACTTTGGAACTCATAAGCTTCCTGCTGATAATAGCAAACTATTTTGTATGATCTGCAATGTGTCACTGGATCACACATGGTGAGCGACATTTCAGTGCCATTTAGAGTCAGATACCCATCAAAACCAAAAGAGGATTGTAGCTAGTGCAATGCAAGGAAACAAGAAGGCCCAAAATCAAAAGGCTATAACAATGCTGATTATAAAGTCAGCTCAGAGTTCTGAGGCATGGCATTTAGTTCAATGGAACTTGTGGATGCATTTGCAAGTGCCAATATGCCATTAAAAAAAGCCAAACACCCAAAATTCCAGCAATTTATATCATCGAATATATAAAATAGGGGTTGCTTATCTTCTGCAAATCAGGACTATCTCCCAAAGGTTTTTGCTACACATCAACAAGAAATAAAGTCTTTAATAAATGTATGTTTGTAATTTGTGATTGTTTCTCATGAGTCCATCAATAAGCAAGAAAACTCTGCACTCCATGTTCTATTTTGTTTTTCTGCAAGCCTGATGATGTACGGATAGGAAAGCTTAAACAGATGTTCTATCTTTAGACCCACCCATCTCCTTTCCTATTTTCTTTCCTGTTTCTTGTATTCACCCAAACACAATTGCAATACCTTAACATGCAACAAAAGGGCACCACAATTCACTGTGATTTGGGTATCTGCCATCCTTCACGCCTTCAACAAGCAGACAATTATGTTTAAATTATGTTTAAATATGAACAAAACTGAATGCATACTCATCGCCAGAAAAAACTCCGGACCTAAAACTATTCCACCCTTCCAATTTGACAATTCCATCATCCAACTTAAAGACAATGTTAAAGATTTAGGCTTCTGGGTGGACAATGATCTAAATTTTAAAAAACACATCTCTACTAGAACAAAAGAAGGATTCCACAAACTACAGGTAATCAAACACCTAAAACCACTGCTTCATCCCCATGACTTCAAAACAATCCTTCAAGCCCTAATATTCTCCTGTTTGGACTACTGCAATTCTCTTCTAATTGGACTACCCAAGTCATCCCTAAGACCACTACAGCTTCTTCAGAATACCGCTGCCAGAATCTTAACGGGGAAAAGAAAATCTGAACACATCACTCCTGTTCTCAACCAACTACAATGGCTCACAATTGAGAAAAGAATTGAATTCAAAGTCCTCTCAATACTGCAGAAAGCAATTTACAAAGCAGATTACTCTGCTCTTGATGACGTCATACATATCCACCAATCCCTACGCACTACAAGAACAACTAGTAAAATACAACTTGTGATTCCATCTCTCCCTCTCGCCAAACTCTCTTCCACCAGAAATAGAGCCATTTCCATCATCGGCCCAAAATTATGGAACTCACTTCCTCAGTACCTCGCTGGTCAAGAAAACCCTAAATCTTTTAAAAAAGAACTAAAATCTTGGCTACTAAGCCAATCTCTTACTGACAGCTCGGACTTTTGATCTCATAACTATCAGTCTACCGATAGGACAATTTATCCCGCCCTCTAACTACAGATATATCCTATTATCTATGAACCCTGTTTTTTCAGTATACCTTACTTGTAATATATCCTGCTGTTTGTTAGACTAATTTTTATGTCTGTTTCTCAGTCTGATTAATGTAATCTGTCAAATTTAAATGTAACTGGTTTGTTATAATGTAAACCAGAGTGAAGGCAACTCTGCTATACCTCGTTATATAAAAAACGCTAAATAAAATAAAAAATAAATAAACAATAAAGCCAGCACCTCTCATCATATGCCATAGGATAAGTCCTATCTTTCTGGAAAAAAAGGTGCCAGTACTTACTGCAAATTGCATGGGTTTTTTTTAGGGACAGGGCAAATCAAACAGAAAGAGATAAAAGGTACTGGTACTCAGTATCGGCAGTATTGCTGCATAGGTCTAGTAGCACTTTCAAAATGATAAGTAGCAGAAGTAGTAAAGTCTACTACTGTGCTCACAGTGTGTGTGTTTACTATGCTACTGTAGCACTGGTGTAATATCACTGTGTGCTCCAAAAGAATAGAACATAAGATATGCTATACTGGGTCTGACCAAGGGTCCATCAAGCCCAGTATCCTGTTTCCAACAATGGTCAATCCAAGTCACAAGTACCTGGCAAGTACTCAAACATTACATAGATCACAAGCTACTATTATTTATTAATTACCATCATAGCAGAAGAGAATGTATGCAAAGACATTGGAAAACTGAAAGTGGACAAGGCCCTGGGGCCGGATGAGGAACACACCAGGATTCTGAGGGAGCTCGGAGATGTGTTGGCAAGTCCGCTGAACAACCTGTTCAATAGATCCCTGGAAACAAGATTGGAGAAGAGCAGTGGTGGTCCCACTTCAAAAGAGTGGGAGCAGAGGAGGCTGGAAATAGAGGCCGGTTAGCCTCACCTCAGTGGTGGGAAAATTAATGGAGACTCTGCTAAGGAAAGGATAGTGAACTACCTAAAATCCTATGAGCATGGATTCACCAGGGTAAGATCCTGTCAGACAAATCTGATTGATTTTTTGATTGGGTGACTAGAAAATTGGATCAGGGAAGAGTGCTTGATGTGATTTACTTGGATTTTAGCAAAGCTATTGATATGGTCCCACATAGAAGACTCGTGAATAAAATGAGAAGCTTGAGAGTGAGCACCAAGGTGGTGGCATGGATTACAAACTGGTTGATGGACAGAAGACAGCATGTGATGGTAAATGGAACCTAATCTGAAGAGAGAACCATGTTAAGCGGAGTGCCACAGGGATAGGTGTTGGGACTGGTTCTGTTCAAAATCTTTATGATTGACATTGCGGAAGCGATAGAAGATAAAGTTTGTCTATTTGCAGATGATATTAAGATCTACAATAGAGTGTCATGCTGAAAGGAGTAGAGAGAATGAGACGTGATTTAAGGAAGCTTGAACAGTGGTCGAAAATATGGCAGCTGGGATTCAATGCCAAAAAGTGCAGTGTCATGCATCTGGGGTGCGGTAATCCAAAAGAGCTGCATGTGATGGGAGGTGAAAAGCTGTTGTGCACGGAGCAAGAGAGGGACCTTGGGGTGATAGTGTCTAGTGTTCTGAAGATGGGAAGCAATGTGACAAGGTGATAGCTAAAGCCAGAAGAATGCTGGGCTGCATAGAGCGAGGAATAACCATTAAGAAAAAGGAGGTGATAATCCCCTTGTAAGGTCCTTGGTGAGGACTCACCTGGAGTACCATGTTCAGTTCTGGAGACCATATTTCAAAAGGGACAGAGACAGGATGGAGGCGGTCCAGATTAGAATGACAAAAATGGTGGGTGGTCTCCATCAAATGACTTATGAGGAGAGCTTGAAGGACCTAAATATGTATACTCTGGAGGAGAGGATGTACAGGGGAAATATGATACAGACCTTCAGATACCTGAAAGGTTTTAATTTATTTATTTATTTTATTTAATTTCTTTTCCTATACCGATGCTCAAGACTAGGTCTTATCGTACCGGTTTACAATGTAACTGAGGGGAAACCAATTAGCATCAAGGTAGAAAGTAAAGTTACATTAAACAGGGAGCATAAAACCTGGGCAATGGAAGACAGTACAGAGTTTAAACTAAGAAACAATTAGAGAGAGATAAATATATAAATCAACAAAAACTGTAAGATACAAAAACATAGGTTTATCCTAGGCAGTTATTAGCCTGGTATGTCCAGAGGGAGAAGGAAAGGGTGAGGTTGGGTGGGGGGAAGGGATTGGGGAGGGGTAGGGGAGTGAGAGTCAGTGATGGTTGAGGAGATCCTTCAGCGGTAGGCTTCTGTGAAAAGCCAGGTTTTCAATTTCTTTCTGAAAGTTGAATGGCATTGTTCTTGGCGTAAGTCTTGTGGAAGTGAATTCCAATGTAGTGGACCTGCTGTTGAAAGAGCTCGCTTGTGAATAGTGTTGTGGACCGATGATTTGTTGGGGGGGGGCCTTGAGCGAACCTTTGTAGGCAGTTCTGATCGGTCTTGCGGAAGTATGTAATTCAAGTGGGAAGGTGAGTTGGAGAGTGGATTGCTGGTAGACTGATTTGTGGATGATGGTGAGAGCCTTGAAAAGTATTCTATATTGGATGGGCAGCCAGTGTAGAATTTTTAGTATTGGTGTGATATGGTCCTTGCGACGAGTGTTTGTAAGGATCCTAGCCGCTGCGTTTTGCAGCATCTGAAGAGGTTTGGTGGACGAAGCGGGCAGACCAAGTAATAGAGCATTACAATAGTCGATCTTTGAAAACAGTATGGCTTGAAGCACCGAACGGAAATCCTTGAAGTGTAAGAGCGGTCTAAGTTGCTTCAGGACCTGTAGCTTGAAGAAGCATTCTTTGGTTGTGGCGTTAATGAATTTTTTGAAATTCATTCTAGAGTCAAGGGTGGCCCCAAGATCTCTGACCTGGTTTGCTAATGGTTTGCAAATAATGCTAGCATTATTTGCGAGGGGGTTGTTGTCACAAGGGGAGATAACCAGTAGTTCCGTTTTGGAAGTATTTAGGACCAAATTGAGACTCGAGAGCAGAAGGTTGATGGCGTGTAAGCAGTTGTTCCAGAAATTTAGAGTAGAGATGGGGTCTGAGATGGGGATTATGATTTGTACATCGTCCGCGTATATAAAGTGGGTGAGATTGAGACTATTGAGTAGCTGGCATAAAGGGAGTAGATATATATTGAACAGGGTAGGGGAAAGAGACGAACCCTGAGGTACACCTTGGTTTGATGGAATGGAGTGAGATTCTTTGTCATTTATTTTGACTTTGTAGTGTCTGTTGTTCAGAAAGGATGTGAACCAGAGCAGTGCAGAGCCGGATATGCCTATTTCCATTAAGCGGTTAATGAGGATATTGTGGTTTACCGTGTCGAACGCGGCAGAGATGTCGAGAAGGGCTAGCAGGTAAGATTGTCCCTTGTCAAGGCCCATCAGGATGTTGTCCGTTAGAGAAAGAAGGAGGGATTCTGTGTTTAGGCGTTTCCTGAATCCGAATTGAGAGGGGTAGAGAATATTGTGGGAGTCAAGGTAGTCTGTGAGTCGGATGTTGACAAGCTTTTCCATTAGCTTGGCTATAAAAGGTAGGTTTGCAATGGGGCGGAAGTTTGCAGGGTCGGCTGGGTCCAGGTTGGGTTTTTTAAGTAAGGGTTTAAGTGAAGCAATTTTTAAGGAGTCCGGGACCGATCCTTGATTGAGGGAGCAATTTATGATGTCTGCCAGCGGTTTTAGCAATGGTGTTAGGGATGGTGAGAAGTAGTTTGGTCGGTATTTGATCCAGAGGATGAGTGGAAGGTTTCATTTTCTTGATTATTGATTCAATTTCCAGGGAGGATGTCTGTTCAAGAATTTCTAGTGACGGTCTGTGGATATTTGGTGGAGGGTTATTAGTTGCGAGGCTTAATGGTTGCGAAGGGTTTGGAGCCATGTTAGTTGAAGCCAGGGGGGCAAGAAGGTTTTTGATTTTGTTATCAAAAAAGATAGCCAACTCTGTAGATTTGTTCTGGGCTTCTTCTTCTGGGATGGTGAGGGGCATAGGTGTGGTAAGGGCAGCTACATATGAGAACAGAGTTTTAGGGTCATATAAGAAGCCGTGTATTTTTTTGGCGTAGAAATCTCGTTTGGTGCGGGTAATGGATGTCCTATAGTAGCTCATTGCAGTTTTGTACGAAGCAAGTGAGGAAGGGGAGGAATCTTTCCGCCAGCGTTGTTCTTTGTGTTGTAGATCCTGTTTGAGTTTCCTTAGTTCGGTTGAGAACCAGGGTTTCTTGTTCGTGCGGGCTGGGTTGATAACTTTTGTTGTTACAGGGCAAATTCTGTTAGCTACTGAGTGTGTAATAGTTTGCCAGGAGTTCATAGCGGTATCCGCATCTGAGAATGATGCACATTCAACGACAAACCTTTTCCGCTGGAAAGAAATCAGTAGAACTAGGGGTCACGAAATGAAACTCCAGGGAGGACGACTCAGAATCAATGTCAGGAAATATTTCTTCATGGAGAGGGTGGTGGATGCCTGGAATGCCTTTCCAGAGGAAGTAGTGAAGACAAAAACAGTAAAAGATTTCAAAGGAGCATGGGATAAACACTGTGGATCCCTAAAAACTAGAGGATGGGAATGAAGAAAAGAGTGCATAGGGGTAACTTGCTGGTGTGGCAGTTACTACCCTTAGCCAATAAGCCTTCATACTGTTGATGCAACTACATCATTGCTCTCTGCTTCAACAGCAGGGGGAAAGGGGAATTAGTTTCAGATAGCAGCCAACAAGGACATTGAATTTTGTGATCTGGGCAAACAAATAAGCATGGGGTAACTTGCTGATGCAGCTGTTACTACCCTTCACTAATAAGCCTGATACTTTTGATGCAACTCCTACATAGCTCTCTGCTTCAACGGCAAGAGGTAAAGGGGAATTAAACTCAAACAGCAACCAACAAGGGCCCTGACTTTGACAGTCTGGGAAACTGATAAGTATAAGGATGACTTGTATGGTACGGTAGATCCTACCATAAGCTTGCTGGGCAGACTGGATGGACCATTTGGTCCTTTTCTGCCGTCATTTCTATGTTTCTATGTTTCTGTGATATCCCTTAAGAAGCCTTGGCTGTGTCCAGTAAGGGAAAGATGCAGAACAACCTTTAAGAATGCCTTTTCTTCTGGAGTTCTTTCTACATTTGACGGGACTCCCAAAAGGTTCCCTGCATCACTAAGGATTCTGGTTGCGGGAGTTCACTTTACCTGTACTTGGGGTTTTGTAATATTCTGATAAAATTTTGAGTGTTGTGATTAGTAAAACTATTGATAGGACAGTTTTATGGAACTGCAATTAGAAGGCTTTGTGTATGGTAAAATTGCACTATGCATGAACAATTAGGAGGTTATAGGAGGAGAGATAACTGAACTCTTTGAGTGTTTCCTTTAAGAGGATCTAGAGAGAGAGCCTCTGGGGAGAGTGTATTTTGGGACTATATAACCTAATTTTGAAGTTTGGCAGGAGGAATTGGGGAGTTAAAGAAAGCCACTAGAAAGCTGGTATGCCCAGGGTAACTCTCCCCAAGGATAAAGCTCTGCAGGGGCTTTCTCCCTTAAAGGGAAAGACCTAAGACTGAAGAGGTGATTTTCCTCATTGGGGAAACAGATGTGGAATTCATCCTAGATCCCAAAGGAACCTGGCATTGATATGGAAGAGATTGGAGTGACAAAGGTCCCACCATTCATGGAAGGTCTGGGAGTAAAGTGTTCCAGAGAGGCTTGTACTTGGGAATCTGGAGAAACCAGGAGAAACTAGTGCTGTCCTGGAAGGATGTAGTGAGATTGCAGGGTGGTGAGAAGAAGTATTTGTCTACTATTGAACTGTGTCACAGGTGGTATTCTGTAAAGGAGATTGCATGGCATAATGAGAAGAGAAGAAATTTGGGAAATAACTGTATTTTGTACCATTTTGGAAGCAATAATTGTGAAAAATAGGTTTCAATAACAATTCTTTATGGAAGTTAATGCTGCTGCAGCCTGACTATGGGAGCCTGTGAATCCCTAGTTTAATCAGTGCATATTAAAAAATAAACACTTTGGTATACTCCAACAACTGGTAACTCTAGAAAATAAAACTTGTTGGTTTGAATATACCTTAGAGTGAGTTCCTATTTTATCTACTGGTGTGAGTTTCTAGGAGACATACTTATGGGAGCAGTCAGAAAGGATTCATGGAGAGGAGACCTCTGTGGCTGGGTTCCCTGTCCTGCCCAGGAATAGTGCCCTTGCCTCTAAGCCCAGATCCACTAGACCATATGTTTTAGCCACTAAATATTGAACCCTACCAAGAGACTGGCACTATGCTCCCATAGCAGAACCCGAACTTCACATTTTATGTGCCCTTCAGGGAAGTGTTACATATCATCATGCATCTGGTAACCACTGTTCCCTCTAAGCTGTGCGCGTGTGCACACACACACACCACGTCATGAACCCTGTGCAAATGGCAAAACATAGCATGCACATATAAGTATGATCATATAGTAAAGATATATGTATGCTATCTATATAAAAAATATGAAATCAAATTTAATTTATTTGATGTTCTCTATTATTTAAAACAAATGATATGCTAAAATAACAATGTAGAATTATTTTTCTTAAAACAATTACTTAAATAACACTTTTGAAATTCCAATATTATTATCTGCATTATTCTTGTTCAGGCATACTTGGCTCATAGCGCACAAATTTGAACTTAGCTTATAAAATGTTGCACAAAAGAAACTTTTCATACCCATAGCCTATCAAAAATTAGAGGGTGCATTGCTAGTAATTGTGAGCAATTCATTATTCAACTCTGGGTTCTAAAGAGATCCGACCTTGAAGGTGGCCCTTTCTGGGATTCTTGTGTACTTTTAATGCTACCAGTCAGCTCAGGCAAGCAGGGAAGTGTTAAGAACCCTAAAAGCCCTCAAATGGGGGTTACACCACTGTTCCTTAAGCATTCATAAAATTGTTTCAAAATACAATGCAGAGTTTTGCAGACTTTGGCAAAGTTTATGCTCTTTTAAATGGCAGTGCAACTTATATAATGGAATCTTTCAAATCTGTGTAACATGTAATGCCAGTGTCCATATTACAAGCAAGGCTCATATATTTTCTCTTGCCAGTGGGGTCTGCTGATGCCAGTTTAGCCACATTGATAAACCTGTCAGCTTTGTTGAAAACACCTTTAAGCATCATCCTAGAGCAAATTTTGGTAAAAGTAGCACATTGCAAATATGACTGAAATGGACAGGGATGAGGAACACAAACTTGCCCTCTCTTTTCTTTCCCCGAAACAGTAATAACTAGGGATGTGAATCATTTTTTGACGATTTAAAATATCGTCCGATATATTTTAAATCGTCAAAAATAATTAGAAGCGCGATACAATAGGAATTCCCCTGATTTATCGTCAAAAATCGTAAATCGGGGGAAGGGGGAGGGGAAGGGGGAGGGCGGAAAAACCGGCACACTAAAACAACCCTAAAACCCACCCCGACCCTTTAAAATAAATCCCCCACCCTCCCGAACCCCCCCAAAATGCCTTAAATTACCTGGGGTCCAGAGCGGGGGTCCTGGTGTGATCTTTTACTCTCGGGCCTGCGGTGCGTTGTAGAAATGGCGGCGGCGCTACCTTTGCCCTGTCATATGGGGTCAGGAGGGCCCCCCCAAGCTGGCCAAAAGTCCCTGGGGGTCCAGCGGGGGTCCGGGAACGATCTCCTACGCTCCTGTCGTCGGGGGACAAAAAACAAAATGGCGCTGGCGCTACCTTTGACCTATCATATGAAAGGGCAAAGGTAGCGCCGGCGCCATTTCTACAATGCACCGCAGGCCCGAGACTAAAGGATCACACCGGGACCCCCGCTCTGGACCCCAGGTAATTTAAGGCATTTTGGGGGGGTTCGGGAGGGTGGGGGATTTATTTTAAAGGGTCGGGTGGGTTTTAGGGATGTTTTAGTGTGCCGGTTTTCCCGCCCTCCCCCGATTTACGATTTACACGATATTTACAAAAACAAAACCGCGACGATCCGATTCCCTCCCCCCCCCCAGCCGAAATCGATCGTTAAGACGATCGATCACACGATTCACATCTCTAGTAATAACTTGCTGGAATACTTGGGTTTGTGCTGCTTACCTAAATTATTATCATGAATTTGTCTTAGAAGAGCAGATGCTCACACCAAACGTGCAGGTGTTCACAAACTTTTTAAACCTTCTAAAGAATGTTCAACTGAATGAAAAGTTTGTTGCAAAGAATGTCACAATATTGATGGAATTAATCACTGGACTAGAATCTCAACACATTGCAATCCACAGCGCTTACCGATAAGTAATGGATGTACTGTTTTAGGCTGAAAATCACCATCAAGATGCCAACTTAGGCAAAAATACTTCCAGTACGACAAGGAAGCTTAGATGAGCCACTGCTATGGAGAACAGTCCAGAAACAAAGACTCAATTTTAACAATCTGAAGCATGTTTCCAAAAGCCTGTGTCTATTTTTCGCCCTAGTGACTGTGGATTTCACGCACTATTCCTGGTTTTGACAAACATTATAGACTGGAGATTCCCTGCTTCTAAAAACAAGGGGATTGCAATTTTCAAAGGCTTTCATGTGCAGGGTTTTGTAGGCAATGACATGAAGACGCACATAGGATTGGGTAAGACATGGGAGGGAGGCGTAACAGTGCCCACTCAAAAAAATATACAGTTCTGGCTACGCCCCTGCCAAAAAGCTCCAGAGAAGGTTTTGCAACACCTGCAACAGCAGCCCAAGAAACAACAGAGGGCAACTAGCTCCAGTCCACTTTGCCTGGCATGGCAGAGAGTTAGCTCAGTTTGGGTGAGTCTTTTACTTTCTTATTTTCTCCCATACTTTTTAAGACACTGTTTTTGTATTTTGTTGTTTATTCGGAGAACCACTTTTTGTTTAACCCTTTTAACTACTCTTGGTTCGCTTAAAAAAACCAATAGCCTGTCGCATGCTAAGCAGCAGTTTGAAAAAAACAAAAAACGTTACGGGCCTAGTGGCCCGGCTATCACTGTGCCCACCCAAGCTCCAAATGCTGGGTCCTGTCGGGCTGAGCATGAAGCCATCCCCCCTGACCCAAAACCCCTCCAGTTCATAAAAAGTACATTTTAAGGGCTGGTGGTGGCCTCCCCCTCTCCCCACTTGTTCCCTGATCTTGGCAAATTTAAACCAAAATGTAGCCTCCAGAGCCTTATTCCCACCCCACCATCACGCCACTCCACTCCACAACCCTAACCCTTCCACCCTCCCGCTACCTTAAATCAATAAGATCTTCAGGCCAGATCACGGTAGCAGTCTACTGCAACCCAAGCCAGGCAGTTTACTGTTGCTACAGGAGATACGCTGGAAGCGTACGCCAAAAGTGTAGCTCCCCTAGTAATATTAGAAGAGCCAGGCCATGTTTTTGCCCCATGTTAATGTGGGCCTTGTTCTTGCATTTTCTTCTTCACCCTTGTTTCCCCACCCAGATCCTACGCTGTGGGAGACGTCATTATCAGCAGAGGGCAAGAAGCCTCAGCGGGATTCCTTCTATTCCTATCTCGTGCCACTGTCCACCAGGGAGCTTAGCTGGAGAATGTTACATGGTGCTATCAGCTTGGGCAAGTACTGGGCTTCTTTCATAGATATGGCACCGCTCACCCAACCACCACCCCCTCCATTTTGAGGTATTTTATTTTACTTCATTCATTTATATACATTCATATATCATTATTCATGTGCACTTTTTGTCTTTTTTTTATGTGCAGTCACGCATTTATCTGGGTTTGGTTTATTTTCAGTTTCCATTTCTTTCTTCTTTAAGTTCTTCTCTGTTAATAGATTGCTAATGTTGCTATTGAAATGATTCTTCCATCAGGGAAATCACTGACAGTGGTCTAAAACAGACCTGCTTTCAATGGAGAAAACTATAATTCCTGAGATACGGTGTAATAAAACCAAAGATGGATCATTAAAAAAAAAAAAATGGAGGTTAAATGTACCTTCTGTTTTTTAACTTTAAGACGTCAAAATTGAGCAGCATGAAGACAGGGAAGTTAGCCAGGTAAGGTTAGCTGGCTAACTTTAGCTGTGATATATAGCGGGACTTAATCCAGGTAACTCTCCCGCTGAATATGCCGAGGCAAAATTATCCAGGTAACTGCCCAGCTAACTCTAAGACAGCATTACCAAGATAAATTAAGCTAGGTAGCATTCAATACCAGCACTACCCAACTAAACTTAGGTACCACCCTCTAAATGCCTCCGATACCACCTACTTTTGTCCAGGTAAGTTTTAGACGGATAATGAATTATCCGGCTAAAGTTTATCCATTCTGGGGCCAAGGAAATTGAAACTCTGGGTTTGTCTAGCTATGTCCCAAACTAAACCAAACACTTTTGACTATTTGACCTCTGCTCACCACCAGAATCTAATACAACAATAGAGTTCTCACACTTTTATGTTAATGACCGCAAATCCAACCTCTTAAACATCAAAACTAGAACTCTCTGTGCATGCCTATTCAATAAAATATATGTACAAACATTACTGTGGCTGGAAGGCACATATACTGATGAAAAAATGCTGTTTTTACCTTCATCTCGTTTACGCTTGTTGGTTTCTGCACCAGAAGACGTAATGCCCAGTATTCCACTGATAGAATAGGAGGAGCCTGCGGAATCGGTGCTCACTGAGGACACCTGAGTCACTGACCCTGTTGAAGCTACAACAAAACAAAGAAATCAAAAAGACATTGTCAAGGTGCTCCTCAAAATCCAAATCCATCCCACTCCCATGATACTAGCAATGTCCAGCAGAGTTTATAAAGGCCCCTCTTACAAAACTGAAATTAAAAAGATGTATATTCTGGGACAAGGGACACTATAATATATTTTCTTTTCGGTTCATTAAAACTACTGAGTAATATATCTCTATCTTAAACATTGAAAAAGTAGAATGACCCTAGTCTGGAATTGTACAATGCATCTTTCAGACAGAGAAATAGTACTACTTCTCAAGATTTTCATTTCAAGGTGGGCTTAACGTAACATAAAATGTATCACGTGGTTATCAATTCTAATGTCAAATAATATATTATATAGTATAGTATGACATATTACAAATATGTAAAAAAGCACTATCAAGGATTGCATAGCTACAGTGACCCCCTCTTCTCCTTTATAACAAATCTTAATTAGAAAACTGAAGTTTTGTTTCCAAAAATCAGTCAATATCTGTTATTATAAACTGTATTAATTTGGATCCTCTAATAAGAAAAGTCACTTTGTTAAAACTATTTGTAATTTTTAGGAAATATCCTTTCAATGTACTAGTTACAATAGTAAAAACAAAACAAACAAAAAACACCAAAGCAATAAAAATTGATGCAATTTTTTTGCAAGATAGCCACTCTGCAAGCAATAAACCAAAACTTAGGGAAGGCAATGACAAGGGATTCCCGCTACTAAAACAGTGTTTTGCCAGCAGAAATGGACTCTTAGATTATTGCCTACCCTGTATATGGGTAAAAGTATGAGCATTACTGAATGCTCAGCAATGGTCATACTTTTATCCAGGGCCAGTGGAAAAGTATATGGCACCCCAGGCGAACCTTCGGTCATGCACCCCCTTCCCCAATTTACGTATTGGTAACAGCTCCAGCAGAACACTCCCTTCCTCCTATGGAAGTGACTCTAGAACAGCACCCCCTTCTTTACTATTGGTTCTAGCCCAGCACCCTTTTGGGCTTTTTGCTAGTGGAATTTTGCTGCCTCTCAAATTCTGGCGCTCCAGGGGACTGCCTAATTTGCCTAATGGAAGCAGCAGTCTTGCTGTTATCCACATACTGGGAGGTGTTAGGGGTTGTGGGAATGCATGCAGATCTGTGCCATAAAATTACATGCAGAGAAAGCAGGCATAAATCTCCTTGTAATTTTAACTTGGGCAATAATTTAAGCAAAACTACTAGCATATATTTCCTTTGATTATTGATGTAAACCTCTTGGGTAAAAGTATCCACAGAGTTTGTATGAACATGCCCACTTTTAATTATTTACCCCTAAATTACACACTGGCTAATTTTAAACAGAACACGCGTGCGGAGATACGTTGCAATTTTATATCATGCAAGCACCATTTAAAATACCCCTGACGTGTGTGATCTTAAGAGATGGCACAAGTAAATGTCCCACGTGTAATTGCCACCAGGGCTTTAGCAGCTTGTACGCTCACACAAGAGGAAAACCAGTTTTTTCATGTCCTCACGAGAGAGAACTATAAAACACTCATTGAACTACCATATATACATGAGAATGAGAGAGAGAGAATCTGACACTCTATATATCTACCACTGTAAGAGGGGCATTTTTTTTTTTTTTAATTTAGGTTTTATTAGAGAAATATCACACCAAAAATACAAAACCTTTCAACATCTGTGTAGGGTTTGGGGGAGGTGCGCTACAGACCCTTGCACACTGGCCATGGGGGAGGGAATGAAGGACTTGAACAGGTAAATGTAAATCACGTATTTACTCTCTCAAACAATAGAAGGACTAGGGGGCACTCTATAGCGTTAGCAAATAGTTCATTTAAAGCAAATCCGAGAAAATTATTTTTCATTCAACATATAATTAAGCTCTGGAATTCATTGCCAGACGATGTGGTTACAGAAGTTAGTGTAACTGGGTTTAAAAAAGGTTTAGATAAGGTTCTTATGATTCAAACCCACCCTGAGCTGAATGGTCCCCTCTTACACTGGATGATATATATAGTGTCATATATAGTGTCTCTTACAATGCTCTCTCTCTCGTGTATATATGGTAGCTCAACAGTCTTGAAAGCTCCTCTGGTTCTTCATCCTGTAAGCCATGCAGTTAATCCTGAACCCTCATGCTGTGTAGAAATCCAGATGGTGCGCCATGTCAGCTTTCCTAAAATTCAGAGTTATGTGCATAACTCTTGGCCCCGCCCCCTTGTTCTTGATATATGTACTTCGTGGCTTTTTTAAATTTGCGTTACTCGCACGCAGCCCACATACGCATGTGTGGGGCAGTTTTTGCATGAGCAACGCTTTTAAAATATACCTGACAGTGAGAAGCCTAAAAAGTAGAGAGTCCACAACTCAAAAGAATTCAAGGCTTCATATAAAGCTAGTACACAGGTAGATTTAGTAATATCTTTAATCCTTTTGTACATTAAAGAACTTAAGTAGTCAATCTTGAGATGACTCCAAGTTATCATGTCTGTTATATTTTTGGTTTTCTATATACTATTGCAATTTGTATGTATATGTTTTTCTACAACATTTTGGCAATTTGAGTGTTTTATTCTGTACATCGCTTAGGCCATATGTGTTAAGTGATAATTTTAATATATGTAAATGTAAAATATATACAGTAATGTAGTTTGTGATGATGTCACAATGCTGAAAAGCCCTGGAATTCACAAAGCTGGTTACTAATTCATTTTAGTACACCATGATGAAGGTTTTATTGCAAAATCACAACAGTAGCAATAATGCCTATTCTTTATTGAAATCGATAGACTTCAATATTGTAATGCCTGATTCTCTGTGTACTTGATAGTCATTTGTATTTTCTTGATTTAGTTATTACCAAATAGCACAAATTATTTTGAATTAGATATTAAAAGATAACTATCTAAGGCCTAGATTCATCATTTTGCTATAAATTTTGCATGAATAGCACCTCTGATAAAAAAAAAAAAAGGGGGGGGTGTGCTTAGGATAATTTTTGAGTTACTGCAATGTGTGTTAAATTTATTGCACCTGTGATATTTTCACTTTGCAACTTGTGAAGTGCCCAGACAGGCATGTCCATGTTTTGGGCTGTTCCTGGAAAGGGAGAGAGAGAGAGAGGGAGAGAAAGAGATAGAGCGAGAGAGAGACTCTTATAAGGCTCTCATATTAGTCAACAATTTATACCCTGTAGGAGGGTCAACTAGTAACATGAGGTGAGGTTTTGGTGGTGGTCTAGGGTTTGGGGGGCAGTTTTATATGCACATTCAGAGGTACGAACAGCACAATACACATCAGTGAAGCTTTGATGTGGTTTGGGGTGAGGAAAGTGATACAAAGATGAGATTTGTACAATGTACTCTCTCCCTAGCTTGATAGCAACTAGGTAGAGAGTGCAGCAAGCACAGCTATGCTGCTGAATATCCCCATAAAAATCACTAGACAGCCGAATAAGTTGTATCTGGCTAACTAGGAAGTTGCTTAACTTTTTTTTCAAGGTTTTCCTGCCTATTAAGGACTCTGCACTATTATGTCCTAGGCAATATTTCTCTGGTTTTGCAGATTAATTGTGTGCTTGCTGTTTTTGAATGCTTCTTTTCCTATGATTTATATTACTGTTTGTAAATGAATTGCTTTACTGTGTGTGTATATTGTATTCCACCACGATTTGTGGATTATGCAGATTATAAATGATCAAATAAATAAATAACTTAAAACTTTCTATTGAGCAGGTCTAACTTATCTGGTAAACATAACCGGATATGTTTAAATATTGCTACTTACGTGGCTAAGTTAACCAGATATGTAGCTCCTCTCCAAAACACCCATTTCCCATCCACCACTTAGCCAGCTAAGTTCTTATCCAGATAAGTGGCAGCCGCTAAATGTGGCCAGATATTCAGCCGCTACCTCTTAGCTGGATAAGTCCATACTTATCCGGCTAAGTGGCACTGAATGACAACCTCAATTATTATTAGACATGTGACACTAATATTCTCTGAAGTTTTGAGCATCATAAACCTAAAACAAGTGGCCATGAATAAGGAAATGAGAATGTTATATTCTGATTGTGCAGTTATGTCCATGTGACCATTAAGTCAGTTCATTCTCCTACTACAAAGAACTAAGGAGAAAAATGGAAGCCGCATTGCATTTTTTTGCCTATCAATTCACCCTTGGATGTCAATACAAAAATAACCTTTCTGCAAAAATGTATGGATCAGTCCAATGTTTCAGTGGCAGAGCAGCATGTCATGTGGGAGATCAAGGTTGAGTTCTCAAGCCAGGCCTCTGCTTCCTGGGCTGACTGGAGGTGGGGATGCTAGAAGCAGCATCACAGCTCTTAGGAGTCCTGCCCATTGTATTAGCTATATCTTGTGATCGATTTTGAATACATGTGTACCCAGTTTCAAGGGGAGCAGCAGTCTGTGCTGGACTGGGAGCAGCAAGGGCAGCAGCAGTCTGTGACCCCTCATGCTGGACTGTGGCTGCAATGACTGGACTGGGGACAAAGGGGGAAAATCTCAGGTATTTCTAAATTAATACTTTAAGCACCATGGATCCAATATATGTTAGTTCTCATTTATAGGCCCTGCCTTACCTCCCCCTCACTGATAGGAACCTCAGATCCCATAAGGAATTGAGGCAAACCCACAAGCAAAAAAACTTGTGTAGCCAGCAGACAGGAAGAGAGGAGGGGAGAGGCCTCAGTCAACACTACCAGACATTCCTGATTTTCACATCTTGTCCCCAGCTGAATCCTTATTTATTTATTTATTTATTTTATATTCCTTCAGGCCCTTCAAAGCATTCGGGTACTGTAAATTTGTCCTTCTACCCAGAGGACTCACATAGGCTAAAGAGGTTAGGGCTGTTCAGCTTGGAGAAGAGACGGCTGAGGGGGGATATGATGGAGGTCTTTAAAATCATGAAAGGACTTGAACGGGTAAATGTGAATCGGTTTTTTACTCTTTTGGATAATACAAGGACTAGGGGGCACTCCATGAAGATAGCAAGTAGCTCATATAAAACAAATCAGAGAAAATTCTTTTTCACTCAACGCTAAATTAAGCTCTGGAATTCATTGCCAGAGGATGTGGTTATGGCAGTTAGTGTAACTGTGTTTAAAAAAGGTTTACATAAGTTCCTAGAGCAGAAGTCCATAATCTACTATTAATTAATAAAGATTAGTAGCTTGGAAATTATTCATTAAAGCCCAAATTTTAAAAGCGCTGCGTGCATAAACTTCAGGCGTTATGTGTGTGGCTGGGCCCTGCATGCACCATACAAATTTTGGAAAGGGGCCAGCCATGCGCGAAACCCCTGATATGCATAGAAGTGCTGGGCCAAAGAAAAGGGGTGGGCAGGGGGCGGGCCAGGACAGCGCCATTAGACACTGTCCCGGGGAAGAGCGCGGCAGCAGCCAGCTGGTGTGCAGAGTTTATTTCTGTTCCGGAGGAGCAGTAAGTATCAAAATAAAAAAATTGGGGATAGGTAGGGTAGGTTTAGGAGTCGGGGAAGAGGGAGGAAGGATAGGGTTAGGAAAGTTCCCTCCCAGTGCACTCCTTCTTTGGAGCAGACTGGGAGGGAACTAGGACAAAGGCCAATCGAGCCTCTGCACATAATTGAAAAATCGGATATGCATGTGAACATGGATATCGTATTTTATAACATGCATACGGCATGTCCATGCGCCAGGAACTGCGCACGGGTTTCAAAATCGACCCCTTAATGTTAGGTACTTGCCAGGTTCTTAAGGCCTGGATTGGCCACTGATGGACACAGAATACTGGACTTGACGGACCCTTGGTCTGACCCAGTATGGCAAGGTCTTATGTTCTTAATCTAAGGACCTGATTTACTAAGGCTTTTCTCCAATTCTAGATCTATGGGAAAAATGCTTAGTAAATGAGATTCTAAGGTTGTAACTGAGGCAATAGGAAGCACAGTGACTTTTCTAATGTCACAAGGAAGAGCAGCAGCCTTTGAACATTGGCTTCCCTAGTTTGCTGCCTGCTGCTCTAACCACTAGGCTTCCCCTCCATTCCGATCATGCATTGGACCTGAACAGGAAACAAATTCACCATCCTAGATTTACAAAACAAGGAAAACACAGAAGAAATCAGGAATCAGGAACCAGGAACATGCAGAGGCAAAGCACTACTCCAAGGAGTTGACCTATTGCCGAGGTATAGAAAAGGTGTTAGGCAGGTCTTAAATACAGGAGGGCTTGTGATGTCATCAGAGTGGACCGCAGAGGATTTCCACCGTGGGCCCTTTAAATCCTGGCAAGTCAGGCGCACGCATGCCTAGGGAACTCCTTACAAATTCAGCACCAGCGGCAGTGTAGACCTAGCCGTGCTGCGACAGATGAGCGTGTCTGGGCCGTGGGGGCTGGCCGTGGCATTGGAGAATCATACCGGGGGGCCCAGGCTGGAGGTAAGAGCAGCAGTCCGCGGGACAGGCTGCGGACCGCCGATCGCAACAACTGTCACTGGTAGAGTTTCTATGTAAAGATCTTTACTTTGCTGATGTCATTATAAGGAATATTTCTTACCTCGCTCAAAACTCCATTTATTACCCAGGGACTCCAAAATCCCTTGGGATAAGTAAATAGGAAGAGAAATACATTTTTATTTCAAAATTTTCCCTTAGTAAAATTAATTTATAAATTACTATAGTGCTTTAATTTATAAAAGTGCTTTTACACTGACTTGATTACCTGATAGCTTCAGGTAAACACTGAGTTGTGATAGCATTGCCATGACATCACCACGGAGATGGCTTCAGAACTCTCTCTTTTTTTTTTTACTTCTCTGTCCCTGACGGACCTATTCTGTACCTAATGGACAGTACTGTCCATTAAAATAAATAGGAAAAATCCAATAAAACAAAACTATAGAAATCCCCCTTAAACAACTCAAAACTGCACCAAATGAACCCATCAGCATCCAAGTATCTCTGACAGTGCTGTGTGCTGTGGTGATCAAAAAAGCAAACAGAATGTTAGGAATTATTAGGAAGGGAATGGTGAATAAAACGGAAAATGTCATAATGCCTCTGTATCGCTCCATGGTGAGACTGCACCTTGAATTCTGTGCGCAGTTCTGGTCACTACATCTCAAAAAGGATATAGCTGCACTGGAGAAAGTGCAGAGAAGGGTGACCAAAATGATATGGGACATGGAACGACTGCCTATGAGAAAAGGCTAAAGAAGTTAGGGCTGTTCAGTTTGGAGAAGAGAAGACTGACAGGGGATATGATGGAAGTATACAAAATCATGAAAGGACTTGAACAAGTTAATGTAAATCAGTTATTTACTCTCTCCGATAATAGAAGAACCAGGGGGCACTCCATGAAGTTAGCAAGCAGCTCATTTAAAACAAATCAAAGAAAATTCTTTTTCACTCAGCGCATAGTTAAACTCTGGAATTCATTGTCACAAGATGTGGTTTCAGCAGTTAGTGTTTCTGGGTTTAGGAAAAAGTTTGGATAAGTTCCTAGAGGTTAAATCCATAAACCGCTATTGTGATAATTAATAAGCAATAGTAACTTGTGATCTATCTAATGTTTGGGTACTTGTCAGGTACATGTGACTTGGATTGGCCACTGTTGAAAACAAGATACTGGCCTTGATGGACCCTTGCTCTTACCCAGTATGGTATTTCTTATGTTTTGTTTTCCTTTTTATTTAGCTTTAAAAATTTACAGGCAGTCTCTTAGCCGGCCCGCTGACATCAGTGAGACTTGGGGCCTTCACTTTATCATTGCACTGAGGATTGCCTAAGGCCCAACAACCCTGCAAATGCTCCCTATTCAGTAGCAGCATCCCCAGTGCTGCCACTGCCCTGCCCTACCTTCAATCTTGTGGCGATGCTGAACTTTTTTTTTAGCATCACCACCCTGGCCTGGCAGCTGAGCAGAAGACTGGAGCAGGAACTACAGCTCAAACATCTGTTTGCTCTGCTCCTGCTCAGATGTTACCTCTTCCCCAGCCGGCCTGCCTTCCCCATGCCGCAGGGAGCTCTCAAACTCCCGTAGCACATTTCACCAATACAGCAGCCTGCCACCAACAGCAGCCACATGTTGCACCTCTCTCAGGTCCTAAATTAAAAAAACTTGTGGCCATATCTTCAGGCTCCAAGCCCAACTGAGCACCTCACAGCCAGGACACCATAACAAATCCCTCTCGGGCCCAACACTCCACAAGAACCAAAAGTCCAGGAACAGCACAAGGACCAGGCATGTAAACAGTTTTTGTACTTTATTTACACATGTATAACCTATGGACAATTCAATAGCATATACCTTAGCCATTTTTAAAAGCTCACTTACATGCGTAAAATGGATTTACATGTGTAAAACCCAGTTTTAAGCATGCAAATCCTTTTGCAAATTACCTCCTTGATATTATAAAACCAATAAATTAACTAGTTGTAATTATCAGGCAATAATAAGTGAGAGACATCAGTGCAGATGATGTAATAGGACCAGTCATTAGAATTCCTCATAACACTGAGAGTAGATATTGCAGAATTCCAATCCAAACTCTAAGGAAACTCCTTCACCAGAAAATGACAACTGTACCTGTAAGGAAGCAAACATAGACCATATTCACTTTATGGACCTAGGTCTACTGGGGAGGCTGAATTCGTCCCAGAACTCCATCAGGTCCCTCCGTTGCACGTAGTCATCATCATCTTATTTATAACAGAAATAGTTAAAACCTTTCTTCAAACCAGAACTGTAGATGAATCTCAGCAATAGTTGTTTTCATTCTGCTTTAAAGCAAAAATGTGTCTGAAGTAGATGATTTTTTAAAATGGCTAGGATCCAGCTTCTCCATAATTGACCCAGCTCCCAGCTTCCTGGTAGCAATGGCATACTTTTTATTCCCATCTGGAGAGACATATACCACTCGATGCATCCTTACTTGCCTCCCTTCATGCCAAGACGTCTTGATTTCACCATCCGCTTGCTGGAATAACATTGCTTCTTTCAGATGAGCCAGTTTAGTATCTTCTCTCACCTTTCCCACAACCTTCTGGTGGATCCACTCATCTCGATTCTTCTCAGTCACTTCCATGGCCCACTTTGTGACATAAGGATATTTATAGCCTCAAAAGTCTTTTACTATCTTCCTTACTTCTCTCTCTCTCTGCTCTACAGAATTGCATCAGATTTGCTTATAGGTATAAAGTTTTCCGGGCCCCAACCACAGATCTTCCAGGGTTCTCTGATAATGAGGATGGTAAGGAACAACAGCTTGTGTGACTGATTCTGCCTGCATTTCTTCTTCCATTAGAGGGTCATAACGTGCCACTACCTCTATTGCACTCTCCCTTGTAATTTCAAGAGTTTGATCCAGACTCTTCATCGGCCTCCAGGGAATGCATTTTTTATGCACCGCAAACATCTCCAGACCCACAGAGATGCCAGATAGCAGGTAGTTGTTCACAGTTCAATTAAATCCAACACTGCTGATGTACCAAAAAATGTTAATTCTGTCTGATGCAAATTTATCACTCGACATCAGCCTAATGTTCATATAAATCAGAAATTTCACTAAACACTGGACTAATGCAACTCCATGGTACTAAAAAAAAGATGATTTGCTCCATGCCTCAGTAAGAGGAATCCAATTAAATTTGAAGGCAAAGCCCTTGCTGGAGTTTTACAAATGCTCTACAGGAAGCTGAGATACTCTAAGGCTGCATGCTGGAGACAAGACATCTTTCCTGGTCCAAAGCTTACTAAAGAGTGACTCACTAAAAGAATGGAGCATGCTCAGGTAACACCATACAAAACATTAACAACCACACAAGGAGTGCTTGAGCATTGTTTTAATTAGTGACCATGGGTTACACAAGCACTTTGACAGTGAAAAGGTTAATAATTGTACTGTACATCTGAAATAAAGAAGGTATGTTTTTTTATCCATAGGATCCTAAATTTGTGTTATTGAAATTTTTTATTTCAAGTAATGACTGATGCATAACCCCAGACAGAGTGGTGATAGAGTAGAGAATATGAAAGTAAAGACCCCAGTTTGACTCTCCTCTCCGTCACTCACTATACAACCTTGAGCAAGTCATTTAATATCGCTGTGTCAGACTAGAAAATAGAAAATCTATGTGGAAAGCACATGGTAACTAATCATAACCAAACACTAAAGCCTAATTTACTAATTTCTTATTTCATAGAGAGAGAATGGTAGAAAAGCCTTAATAATTCAGGCCTTCCATGAGGTCTGTAATGAAACCATTCTGTAGGAATCTAGTCAAAGGATCAGCTTCAACAATTAGATTTAGATTTTGGATTTAATTAATTTCATATACCATAATTCAAAATTAATGTTACAGTTTAATGTTTCTTTTTACCCACTGAAGTGTTAAGCCAAAGGGGAGTTCATTTGGTGGCTAGAACTTAGGATTTGTGGTCAGACTTCTGAGATTTGTAGGCTGTAGTCATGGCTTTGATACTCTCTCTGGAAAACCTTTATTCAGTGCATTTTACCTGCTGTAGCTGTGGCTAGCAGCAATAATAATCTCACCTTCAAAAATTATGCAATACCCATAGCACAACGAATGCCAGCTCCACCTTGGAGGTGGCTTAATTAAGGGAATACTCAAAATAATTATCAAGGCCATTTCCTGCCTGAGACTTGATACTTTATGCAGCTGTCCTGATGGTGCCACCTAGTTATTGAAGTGAATGATCTTTAACATTGCTTATCGATATATTTTTACTTAATTGCTGAATATCACTTTGTCGTTCTTCTAGAAACAAAGATTCTATCTAAATTCTATTTATTATGATTATTATTATTATTATTATTAACCAAATTAACCATTGCAGGACGAGCAATTTCAAGCAATACAAGCCATCCATTCATCAATACATCACACAAATCCTTCCGAGAAACAGAAAACCTCTGCTAGAGAGAAGGCACCAATGTACACTGGGCACAGACCCATGACTATATTAACTGTGTCAATGAACATTCTGTCATGGCCTCGACTCCACAGCAAGCGTGACAGTATACTGCTCGGCAGTGGATGTACTTAGTCTGTTTTCACACTTGGCAGAATCAAAGGAGAGTGAAGATTTAAAAAAAAAAAAAAAAAGTTTGGAAAGTTTTACTATTTCTCTACCGAAAACTGCAACTGCACAAAGAATTATGGCAGGCATGGTTGATAGAATATTAAAAAAAAACATATTCAAAAGTACTTACAGACTAATGATGCAGAAAATGTTATGAATAAGTACCCCTTTCTTGATTTATTACATTAATTATCTGACATTCTATAGACCCCCATTAGTAGAGGGGTTTTTTTTTGGTTTAGATTTCAATTTTCTGTCTCACACTGAAAGCTATTTATCATAATAATCAGCAAGATTCAAAACCTTTTAGCAGTATTTATAAAATTCATTTACCGCATTCAGGCCTTGGGGAATGACAAAGAAGTAGCATTAGTGCGTGTGTACTGAAGTGTTTTATGCAGAATTATCATCCACGGGAATAATTAAAAGTTCTTTAGAATATTCTTATTATATTACATTGTCATGTAAGAAAAAAAGTTTTTTTTCTCACCTATGCTGTGACTCGACGCTGGAACTTGCTGGTTGGGGGGCTGCTGCACCTTTGTCCGGATAATCCTAGAGAGAAATGAGAAGAAATAAATGAATACTTGGTATTAAGTATCCAATAAAGAAGAAATAAGTGAAGCGCACAAATTGATAATTATAAATCACAAAAACCAATAATCATCATTATCATGAAGGGTTTTGCAGATCTCTTATAAGGACACGAAAAGCTTCTTCCAACAGAGATATTACTTCTCATGCTAGTAACTCATCCAAAGCAGAAATATGGGCAGAGGCCGATGTAAAGGGCATATTACATATATGGTAAAAAATATATTATATATATATATATATCACAAGCCATGTACAAGACTCCACTGCTCTATAATGGCAAACCCACTTTCAGGCAACTTCAAGGTGGAGTGCAGAAAATAAAACAAATAAAGAGGAAACCTGAAGAAGGCATCAGACATATTCTACTGGGTAGCAAGTCTACAGTAAAAGCACCAATAAAAGGTAATTGACTCAATTCCAGACATTTTAGAAGGAAATTATACACTAATGCAAGTATGTCCATGCACACTATAGTGGCTTCAACTCAAGACAAAAATGCAGCAGTAGGTAAGTTCTATTCAATAATTATATGGGCCTTTATTCTGTGAAATTAAAAAATGAGCATAAAAGTGACAGGCTTTTTCCATCAAAGAAAGTAGTGCTCACAGGGGTAATGTAACCAAAAACGTTTGCTCACATGCAAACATTTTTGCACACAGAAATCCAATCCTTAAAGGGAACACTGAGCATTGAGGAGAAGGAGACTGGGATTGATTTTGAGTGAGGTTGGGTTTAGAGAGAAAAAGAGTGCTGTTTGTGTTGTCCCTTGCGGAAGGAAGGATTGGGTAAACTGGAGGAGGAATCAAAAAAATGGTAATTTAAATTACTCATGCAAGCTTTAAAATTCACCAACTTAAGAGGCTAACTTTCAAAACTGCTCATGTGTACCCATTTACGCATGTGCTTGGGCGCATGCAAAGTTGCTACTCTAATTATTTGCAGGTCATAAAATATGAGTACACATGCCTGCACAAATGTGCGCACATGTAAAAACAACAAGCCATGCAAGTTCTGACTTATCTGGATTAACGCCAATTTGTCTGATTAAGTAGCAGCACTTTTCTGGATAATTCCGAAGAGCACTACTTAGACAAGTAGTGCTTTTCAGACTTTATCCGGCTAAGTAGCACCTGCTGCTACTTAGCAATATAAATCAGAATAAGTGGAATAAGGGCCGCTATTTATCTGGATAACTTCAAATTTCTAGATCTAAATAGCAGCAAAGGTGCCCTCCATACGGAGACAATCCCCTTCTTTGTGTTTCACATCTTTGTGCTTCACATCAGCTTGGGCGCTTGTTTCTGAGAGCCTGTCTTTGGAGTGTTCCAGATGCCTTGTTCTTGGTTCCCGGAGTTCTTCCACCTTGATGCCTATGTCTGAAGTCCGTGAGTTCCTTTCCACCAGGATGTCCTGCTCCAGAGCTCCCTGCTCCATGTTGCAACCGTCCCTTCCCGACGGCTTCACTCCGCCTACCTTTCTTTCTTTGCACCTCCTCTCGCTATGGATGGATGCCTGGCTGCCGTGGCGTCTGCCTGCCGTCCTCTCCAGCATCCCCGGACCGGCTTGGGCGCTGCCTCCCACCATGCTCCGCTGGTGCCTTAGGGCGCGCGCACCGTGAAGCCCTCACTCTTATTTCCTACTTGGCGCGAACCTCAGGGGCGTCCCCCTGTGATGACATCATGCTGCCCGGATATTTAAAGCCTACGATGTTTGCTGGCCTTTGAGTTAGCAAGGGGGAATCTTACGGATGGGATTCGCTCTCTGTACCCAGCTACTCTGCCTCTCCAATCTTCCATTGGACTCTTAACGCTAACGGGGTACCCGCTTCTCGGGGGCCTCAATTGCTTTTCAGGTTGCTATCAGAAAACCGGTACTCGCTCCTCGAGGGCCCATGCTCACTATCTTCAACACCAGTGAGTACTACCATCTTCACCTCTCCAATTTTCCATTGGACTCTTAACGCTAATGGGGTACCCGCTCCTCGGGGGCCTCACTTGCTTTTCAGGTTGCTATCAGGAAACCGGTAGTCGCTCCTTGAGGGCCCATGTTCGCTATCTTCAACACCAGTGAGTACTACCATCTTCACCTCAGAGCTGTTCCCTGGACGCTCCTCGAGGACCTGACCCGTTCCAGCCCTAGTGCCATCTCCTACGTGGAACCGCTGTGTGAGTACATTACCTTCAAGCCTCTCAGCTCTCAGGGATCAGGTACTCGCTCCTCGAGGGTCAGCTCTTCCTATCTTGGGGTTCTCCATACTGGAGCTTTGTGCATATTCCACTGTACTCATTATTCTCAATTCTTTCCACTACAGCACTGCTACCGGAGGAGTCGCTGTTCCAGCGCCTGAGGGATACTAGCCCAGCCGGACTACTTCTGCTGTTCACTACTGCCACCTCTGGTGGCTTCACCACATTGTCTAATAAAAGATCAATCTCTGTGTTTGTGTGTCCTAAGCTGAGCCTGACCTGTCGCCCCTCACGGGACTTTCCCCCATGGGCGTGGTCAGCTGCCACAGTGTCCAAGGGTCCACCCAAACCTCACTAATTATAACACTCCAGGAGTTGCTCGTTTCGGAGCTCTCTATTCCAGATACCCGTGGAAGCCATGTCTGCCTCCAACTCGTCGTTCCATTCCAGTCTCGCCTGATTCCATGTTTTCTTCATGTCTTGGTCTCCACGCCTTCCTGGAACTCCCTCAGCATTCCCCTGGGTTCCAGATGTTCCATGTTCCTCATGTTTCTGGTCCCTATCCCTTCATGATGTCTTCATATTCCAGCCCTGGAGGCCACAGATGTCCAGAAGTCCTGATGTCCTAGTTGCCTCCGTTGTTTCAACCCCTGAGGCCACCAATGTCTTATCATTCTGACATTCCTGATGTCTCCACCCTCCAGAGGTTCCATGTTCCTGATGTCATCTCCAGAGATCCCAGTTGTTCAGATGTCTTGATGTTCAGATGCCCTGCTGTTCCGATGTATCTGTTTGTACCAGTCCTGATGTTCTCCACGCCTCCAGAGGACCCTTGTTTTTATAGTTCCAAGTTCTGAGTTCCAAGTTTTAATTCTGAGCCTTCTATCCCGTCCCAGCCTTGGAGGGTCTTGGGGCTGCTTCTCCCTTGACTTGTGTCCTTAGTCCTTCTCCAATCCTGATGTTCCATGTCTTGCCCTGATGTCTTCTATCACCTTCCGTTCCTGAGATTCCTCGAGTCTTAGAGTTATGGGTTCAGCTCGCTTGCCCTGGATCTCATCTAGAGCTGGCCATTCCCTGGGAGTAAATTTGTCCTATCCAATGACCGCTTTCCTAGTGGCTGGAGCCCTCTTCTGGAAGGATCTGTCTTCAAGCACTGCCCGGATTCTTCCTAGTCCTCGTCTGAATCCTTCCAAGTTCCAAGTCCTCGTCTGAGTCCTTCCAAGTCCTTATCTGAATCCTTCCAAGTTCCAAGTCTCCAAGCTCCAAGTTCCTCTGAGTCTCCACGTTCCAAGTACTCATGTTCCTGCTCCTACGTTTCTGTCTCTGTCCCAGTGTTCCTGTCTTGGCCTGTTCCGGTCCTCAACCTCCGTCTGGCCTCCCGCACTCATTGTTCCCAAGCGGTGGGTCCAGAAGGGCTATCGAGTGGCCTGAGGGCTACACCTGAGACCAGCATTGCGTTGCTGGCCTCGCTGGTGTGTGGAGGTCCAGCGGAGGGGTGTTCCTGTTTTGTTCCCCTCCCCTTGTTCCTTGCCTCTGTTCCGTCCAGCTCTGTTCCTGTTCCGCCCATTCCTACACACACACCTCTCCATGGGGTGTGGCTCACGGCCCGCCTCGAGCCATCCCATAGTCTAAGGGCTCATGCTCTCCTATGAGATAGCGACGTGCTTCCGAACAATCGCCATCGGCACCAGAATGCTGCACTCGCAACAGCTATTAACTGTCACTGTCTTTCACTTATTTCCTAACTGGAATCCTAACTTTTTATCTGATTTGCAACCATGTCATACACCCCTCCTAATACATAAAAACCATTAGTCATGGATGAATCTCGTATAGTACAAATGTGAATTTTCAAAACTTTACACAGAAATTCCCAGTGAGCTTTGATCTGGTTCAAATCTGTTTATGAATGGTTCAGATTTCTGCAAGTAGCAAAGTCTGGTTGGGCCCTCAACTAAATGCCCTATGATAGTTCTGCTAAACTGGATAGGCAGGACATGGGCAGATAGCTCCATCAGTGAAAGGAAATGATAGCTGGGAGTGAGACAGAAAGAGAGCATATCACAAAGGAAGTTTCTTCTGAGGGCAATAAAAGGAAGTAATAAGATCAACAAATAGTAGCAAACAAAGACCAAGATTTATCACTTTGCATAAATTTTTTAAGAATGGCGCCCGTGATAAAAAAAAATGTGCATTGTAAGCTGAGAAGTGCCCACATTTTGGGGGAGGAGGGGGGGAGAGAGAGAGAGAGAGAGAGAGACTCTTTATAAGACTCTCATATAAGTAACTATTTATACCATGGTAGGAGGGGCAACTAGTAACTCGGGTGAGGTTTT
The DNA here is from genome assembly GCF_901001135.1 of Rhinatrema bivittatum. Classification (NCBI taxonomy): domain Eukaryota; kingdom Metazoa; phylum Chordata; class Amphibia; order Gymnophiona; family Rhinatrematidae; genus Rhinatrema; species Rhinatrema bivittatum. The sequence continues at coordinate 417,789,362 of NC_042615.1, forward strand.
GGTGGTGGTCTAGGTTTGGGGGGGCACTTTTACATGCACAGTCAGAGGTACAAACAGCACACTATACATTAGTGGAGATCTGATGTGATTTGGAGTGATGAAAGGTACACAAAGATGAGATTTTTGCATTGTACACTCAAACTAATTTGATAGCAGCTACATAGGGAGTGCATCAAACTAGGTCAGGAGTACATTGTACAAATCTCATATTTATGTGTTATTTATCACGGGCGTTGTGGCTTTATTGTGGGCGTTAGGGCCCTAATGCCCGCAGTAAAGCTGTAATGTGATTTGATAAATGACCCTGAAAGCTTCTACACTGCTTAATACATAGAAACATATAGAAACATAGAAACATAGAAATGACGGCAGAAGAAGACCAAACGGCCCATCTAGTCTGCCCAGCAAGCTTCACACATTTTTTTTTCTCATACTTATCTGTTTCTCTTAGCTCTTTGGTTCTATTTCCCTTCCACCCCCACCATTGATGTAGAGAGCAGTGATGGAGCTGCATCCAAGTGAAATATCAAGCTTGATAAGTTGGGGGTAGTAACCGCCGCAATAAGCAAGCTACACCCATGCTTATTTGTTTTACCCAGACTATGTTATTCAGCCCTTATTGGTTGTTTTTCTTCTCCCCTGCCATTGAAGCAGAGAGCTGTGCTGGTTATTTGTGAAGTATCAGTTTTTCTTCTCCCCTGCCGTTGAAGCAGGGAGCTATGCTGGATATGCGTGAAGTATCAATTTTTCTTCTCTCCTGCCGTTGAAGCAGAGTGCTATGCTGGATATGCATTGAAAGTGAAGTATCAGGCTTATTTGGTTTGGGGTAGTAACCGCCGTAACAAGCCAGCTACTCCCCGCTTTGTGAGTGCAAATCCTTTTTTCCACATTTCCTCTTGCTGTTGAAGCTTAGAGCGATGTTGGAGTCACAGTAACCATGTGTATGTTTATTGAATAAGGGTATTATCTCCAGGCAGTAGCCGTCATTCTGGCGAGCCACCCACTCTTCATTCACATCCTCTAGACTTTATGGATCCACAGTGTTTATCCCACGCCCCTTTGAAGTCCTTCACAGTACATCTGTGCAGTTGGCTCACTCACAGTGCACATCACAGAAACAGTAAAGGAAAGACCAAAGGAATCATTAATTTCACATTACTCCTGCAGAAGTGTGTTCCAAAGCATCAGTCCCACCACTGAGAAAGCTCAGTGGCAAATAGATTGAAGATGCAATTCTTTAAATGAGGGAACTATAAGCAAGAGTTTATCTAAAGATTGCAAGGGAAGGAGCAAGGAATACTTAACAATCAAATCTATTAAATAAATGTTAAGAACTGTAGCTCGTGTGATGACCCTATGAGCCGCCAAACTCATCCCAACACCACCAATGCTCTCCTGCGGCCAGGATGCTATGTTGCCCCTAGCACCCCTTCACAGGTTGCTGAGGCCATGAGCTTGGCAGACTCGCCCCTCCCTCCACTCACCCCCCACCCCACCTCCGCCATTTCTGGCCTAGCACACCAGCTTCAACAACAGAAGGATCAACACCATCTCTGGCTATCTTCAGGGTATTGAGGTCCACTCTGCTCTGGTGTCTACTTCTGCACCCATCTTCCAAACTGTTATGCCCGTGCTCCACTTGCCTCAACCTCCAAGATATGATGGGGATTCCAGAAGCTGTAGGGGCTTTCTTATTCAATGTTTGATGCAATTTGAGCTGCAAGCACCATTATTCCCAATCTACTGGGTCAAGGTAAACTGCATCCTCTCCCTATTGGGAGGCATAGCCTTGGCCTGGGCTTCCCTCCTCGGAACAGGATGATGCACAATTGGGGGATGTGGCTCACTTTTTGCAACAGTTCCAACAAGTATTTGATGAGCCCAGTCGCACCACTTCTAAGTCTTCTCAACTCATGCAGATCAGACAAGGCTCCCGGTCTGTGAGGGAGTATGTGGTACACTTTCGCACCTTGGCTTCTGAACTCCAGTGACAGCCTGATTGCAATTTTCCAACAGGGACTTTTGGAACATGTTAAGGATGAGCTGGCTGCCTGAGACTTACGATCTACCCTGGACAGGCTGATCAGTCTAGCTATATAGACCTGAGGTTTCAAGAACAGGCCTGTCCACCTTGCCCCAACCTTTCAGAGAGCAGCAACTAATCATTCTTCTGAGTCAGGCTTACCAGCAGCAGACCTCATACAAGTAGATCATTTCAGAATCTTGTAAGATGAGAAGCAGAGGCATGTCATACACTCATTTTTTGCTTATATTGTGCTGCCTCAGGTCATCTCGTAAAGGTGGTGCCCAAGCAAGTTGGGAAACTCAAGGGCCTAGGCCTGGTGGGAGAGGCCACCCTAGGTCATTCTTCTCCCTCTCCGCAACTACTGGTTCCAGTATGCTTGTCTTGTGAATATGTCCTTGTTGATGCTCTTGCCTTTCTGGACACCATGGTGGAGGTAGGTTTATCCATGAGGCTCTGGTCCAACACTATAATACACCCACACTTTCCTTGAAAACCCAGCTTTCAATATCCTCCATTTACAGAGATTTCCTATCTGGACAGATTACCGAGATTATAGTACTGTTGAATTTACAAACTGGGATCTTACATACAGAACAAATCAGTTTCTATGTTTTACTCAAGTCGAGAATGCAATCATTCTCGGCCTGCCATGGTTCCTGTGTCACCAGCTTCACATCAACTGGGAAACGATGCAAATTTCCATATGGGGGTCATAAGTGTTATGAACAATGTATTACCAGAGTCTCTCCTGTGGTTCAGACTGTCACCTCTAAACCTTCAGGCCTCCCTCCACAGTATTTCAATTTCACTGATGTATTCAGTAAGCAGCAGGTGAAGGTTCTGCCACTTCATCATTCTTATGATTGTGCCATAGACCTCAACCCAGGCAAGGTTCCACAGAGATGCTGAGTCTATCTGCTCTCCGCTCCTGAAACAAAAGTGATGTCTAAATACATCAAGGAGAATCTGTACTGAGGCTTTATTCATCCCTCCTCATCAACTGCTGGGACTGGATTATTTTTTGTTGTAAAGAAGGATGGGTCATTATGTCTCTGCATTGAATATCGTAGTCTCAACTCAATTACTAAGAAGAATCAGTATCTGCTTCCCTTGATCTCAGAACTTTTTAACCACCTCTGGGGTACACAAATATTCATTAAGTTGGTGTTGTGCCCATCACTGCTCGATGTCCTCACTCCGCCCTCTTTACCTCTGTGGCGACTCCCTCCGGGTCTGATGGACGGCTGGCTGCCGCAGCGTCTCCATGCCATCTCCCTCCAGCGTCCCCGGACCGGCTCGACATTGCAGTTCCGCCATGTTACTTGAAGACCTAGGGCACGTGCGCTCGCTCTGATTGAAGTACCAGCAAGAGCGCGAACCTCAGGGGCATCCCCCTGAGATGACGTCATCCACTTCCAATATTTAAAGGTCTCTATTTCACTATCTAACTGAGTTAGTAAGGGAATTGCTTTGGCTACACCTCCCAAGCTACTCTGCCTCCTCGGACTTACCAGAGGTACCCATGCCTCGGGGGCCTCGATCTTTTTCTTTACTTTCAGATTACAGATAGGAACCGGTACTCGCTCCTTGAGGGCCCATGTTCCTGGACACTCTGAAGATTCTCTACTGCTTGGAAGCTTTCGCTGCTACAAACATTTGTGAGTTACCATTGCTCTCTCAGAGCTTTCCCTGGAACCAGGTACTTGCTCCTCGAGGGCTTAAACCTTTCCAGCTCCTGAGCTTCTTTGAGACCTTATGTGAGTTTTTGTCATCTAGTACTGTTTATGAAATCTGCCTACTCTGCCTACTCACTTTCTACAGTTTCTCAACAGCTCAGCCATCCTGGATCACTGTTCCAGTACCTGAGGGACTACAGCCCTGCCAGGCATATCAGCTCACTACTGACACATCTGGTGGTTTCAAAAACCTGTTTAATAAAAGAACTAATTTGTGTCTGTCTCCATACTCAAGCCTAGCCGGTGGTCCCTCTCAGGATATCCTTCCGGGGGCGTGGTCATCTGCCACAGGCCCAGGGATCCACCCACAACAATATCAGATTCATTACAGATTGCTACTCCTTAGCAAGATGATATCTGAGACACTACAAGATTGCTGACTCCTCCTTCTTAGGAGCCAATAATAACAAATTGCTATCTCCGCAGTCTAACAGCAGATTTATTACAGATTGCTAACTCCTATCTGATTGCTCCTCCCATCAGATAGTGGAACACAAGAGATTGCTAACTCCTCACGGAGAACACATCAGTTGGACCTCCAGGGGGCATACAATTTGATCCAAATTGTAGAAGGCGATAAATGAAAGACCCTTTTAACACCCATGATGGACATCATGAGGACCTAGTAATACCCTTAGAATTGTGCAATGCCCCCACGGTCTTCCAATTTATGGTATGAGATCTTTCGGGACATGTTCTACTCCCATGTGGTGGTTTATCTAGATAACATCCTGATATTCTCTAAGTCATTATCTGAGCACTGCCACTATGTAAAACAGGACCTTCAAAGATTTTGTGACTATCACCTCTATGCTAAGTTAGATAAGTGTATCTTTCAACAGGAAAAACTCACCTTTTTGGGGTATATCATCTCATATCAAGGCCTTTGGATTTGGATGTATCCAGGGAAATTAAAAGCCATATTAGAATGGCCCTAGCTGGTGAGCCTCAAAGCCATACACCCCTTTCTGGAATTTGCAAGTTACTACAGGCAATTTATACCAGAGTACTCCACCTTGGCATCCCCACTCACAACCCTCACTAGAAAGGATTCAGACACCAGAAATTGAAGCTTGGATGCAATTCAGACCTTTGAACAGCTAAAGAAGTTCCCCTTTGATACATACTTACATCATCCAGATCCATCTAGATCCTTCTAGATGCCTCTATCCTTAGGGTTGGTGCTGTCCTCCTACAGCATAATTGTAAGTCTCATGACTTGTCCTATTTTTCAAGGAAATTCTCTCCAGCAAAGAAGAATTATACCATCAGTGATAGTGAGCTACTAGTGGTCATAATTGCCATTATTGGTTGAAGGAGAATTTCACAACACGATTTTAAGATAAGTGGTTGTATACTTGATGATATATACAGTTGAATAATAGTATATAATAATACAGACATATTTTTTTGGTAATTACCATTTTATTTATTTTATTTATTCCTAGACTGCATCTTTCTGATGGAAATGGGATGGAAATGCCATCTATCTCAACAGGAGGTACTCATTCCTCTGGCAACTTTTTTCCTACCCACAATAACTGTGTCTTTGCTATATTAAGAGTTAATCCATTGTTCATAAGCTAACTTTTTACTTGCATCATACCCTGCTTAAAAAATCCTATGGGAAATATTGTCTTAAACTGACAAGATATATAAATCTGTACATCATCAGCATAGATGAAAAATGTCCCATCCAAATTTCTAAGTACCTCCCCCAATGGGGAAAGAAAAAGATTGAAAAGAACAGAAGAGAGAGAGCCACCCTTGGGGAACGCCTCTGGTAATGGCTCTCCAAGTGGAGAACTTATCCCCAATTTGAACACGTTGTTCCCTATCATGTAAAAATGAGGTAAACCATTTTAAAACAATACCTGTCAGACCAAGAGCTTGCAGACAACAAAGCAATAGCCTATGATCAACAGTGTCAAAGGCACTAGCCATATCAAGCTGCACCAATACCCCGACACAACCCCGCTCTATATTGCATAATATGATGTCAACAAGAGAAATCAACAGTAGATCTGAGTTATGTTACTTCCTGATTTTCTATTTATTTATATAGTTGTTTAGTTGTTTAATAGAAACTTATATTACACGTGTTCTCCCAGTGTTCAAACATGGATTACAATAAACGCTCACAAAATTCAGCACAAACAACAACAGCAAAGTAAAATGTTACTAAATATAAAATAAAATAAACAGTTTACATCAAATAAAACTACAATTAAATTAAAACAACAATTGCACTCCAACATTGCCTGCTCCAAATGCTTCCTGGCTTCTCGCAGGCTCTTGATGCACCCTAATAGGCAGGGCATTCCATAATACTGGTGCACATGTGGAAAAAAATTTCAATCTAGTTCTGTGTAACCTATACTTCTTCAAAAGGGCACAGATAATTCTTGCCAGAAAACCGCAAAGGGCGAGCAGGCCTATAATCCTCAATTTTACCCCCAAACCATGGGAAACTTTATGCACCATTTTAAAAATAATTACATACATTTTAAACTTCACCCTAAAGCCTATTGGGAGCCAATATAATTGCTGCAGAAAAGGTGAAATTGGAATTCTGCAAGGCAAATTAAAAATAACCCAGATTGCCGCTTTTTGTACCAACTGTAAAACCTTTAACAATTTTGCTGGCAAGCTATAAAATATAGCATTGCAAAAATCAATAAAAGATAAGACCAAAGCCTGAGCAACAATCCTAAAATTTTCCACTGCTAAAATTTTTCTTAAAGGCCTAACCAATTTCAGCCTATAAAAAGGCATATTGGCTACTTTTGACACTTGCGGTTTCAATGATAATGAGGAACCCAAAATAACCCCCAAACTACGTATTTCAATTAGCAATTGAAAATTGTCAACAATAGGTAAAGATGTAGGCGACGGCATATTTCCAACCCACAAAATCAAAGTTTTATCACAATTTAACAATAAATCATTAGTCAAAATCCAATCGACCTTAGACAAACAAATCTGAAGTTTGTCCAATGGCACTTCTCTGGGGCTATCTCCAGGAATGAAGATCTGCACACCATCAGCATAACATTTGAATATTACCCCAATACTAGCAATCACCTTACCTAACAGACTCAAATAGATATTAAACAAACAGGGGGGTAAAATAGAACACTGTGGAACCCCCTCTTTCAGAGAGTACCAATCTGATAGATCCTTTAGGATTCACCTAGCTGTTGCTCACTTTAAGGCAGCTGGAACCCTGCCATCCATTATAGCTCTTTTTATTAGAGTTGTTATTACCTTAATGGCATCCTCACTATGATTTTTTACTAACCTGAATGGGCAAAGATCTAAAGGAGATGACACTTTCTTTAAATGAAATAAATATTGAATCTCCTTCTGGGATAACAGTTCAAACTGTGTCTGCTTGTCTTGCAAATTTAAAGGTGGCATGATATTAACAATAGGTTCTGGCTGTTCAGGTTTCTGAAGGATGCCTAAAATGTTATTGCTGAAATTATCAGCTATGGTATCACAATCTGGATAATCCTCTATAATTGATGGTTTAGCAGTTAATGTTTTTAACCAAAGCAAATAATTGGGATTGAAAATTATTAGCTGTTGCAAACATATTACTCTATTGTTCTCACTTTGCTGAGTAACATGCTGCCCTATACTCATGCAACCTTAACTGATACTCAGCTTTTAAAGAGGGAGCATAGGCTCTTCTCTATTTTCTCTCTGATTTGCGTAAATGTTTTCTTTTCTCTATTAAAGAAGTAGAAAACCATGGTGCATTTCTGGTCTTGTGACGCACCCATTGAAATTACTGTGGCGATACTCTATCATACACTACCTCTATGGAATTATTCCAATAATCTATTGATTCCTCCAAGGATCTTGTATTCCAGTCCCTGCCTTTAACTTCAATGTTCCAGTACTTTACAAAATTATCTGCCTCCACTCATGGACGCATTAACTTTTTAACTCTTCTTGTAGAATTCTTCTCTAACACATGGACAGAAACATTAAGCTTGATTAAGCTATGATCAGATCACCTGCTGCACCACAATATCAGTGATATTGTGAAACCATTCTTGTTGGCAGATTAATAGGTCCAAAATATGTCCCCCTATCAATTAGTTGTTTATAATCAAGTAACTGCAACATAGAATAGAATTCACAAGCTCTGTCACAACATGTATCATCAATATGTATGTCAAAATCACCAACTAATATTAACTTACTAAGGTAGGCATTTAATATACACAAAAAATCTAGTAAATAATTTAAATCCTCTACTTTTTGATTCAGTGGTGAATATACCACTCCAAATGTTCATTCATGTACCTTTATTACTATGGCTTCAACTAATGTTGGCAGGGGAAATTGCATAAGCTGCACCTTATCTATCAAGATGGGCCCTGTGAAAGTAGGTGAGGTTTTCCGGACAAATTGTATTTAATAAGACAGTATCATGGTTGTAATGCCATGATCAGTTATGAATAACATATCCAAACCCAATTGCTGCTTAACCTCTATCAAATAGTCCTGTTTCTGTCTTACCAATCTCGCTTTTACATACCCAATTTCCAGATGATTATTCAGTTCAAGCAACTGATTCCCTCCAAACTTATCCAGCTAAATGGCACTGAATATTGGCCTCATAAAGCAGATCTATTTCCTGTAATTCTTTCCCAGGGATAGCAATAACTTTCTTTAGTCTACCTGGCTAATAATGTGTTATGGACGTTTCCTCCAGGAACTTATTCAAACCTCTTTTAAACCCTGCTGTGCTAGTTGCCTTGACCAGACTCCTCTGGCAACAGATTCCACAGCTTGATTGTATACTGAGTGAAAAAGTACTTTCTATAATTTGTATTAAAGCTGCTGGTTATTCGTTTCATGGAGGGCCCCCTTATTTTAGTTTTTTTGAAAGGGTAAATAGCCATCTTTTATTTACCCGTTCCACCGCGCTCATGATTTTACAAACTTTTATCATGTCCCCTTTCAGCCTTCTCTTTTCCAAGCTGTAGCCTCTTGTGATAGGGCTGCTGTTCCATCCTCTTTACATTTTTGCCACGCTCTTCTGCATTATTTCTTCTTCTGCTATTTTTTTGAGATGGGACAGCCAGAATTGCTCACAGAATTCAAGGTGTGGTCACACCATGGCTCAATACAAAGGCAATATGATATTTCCAGTGCCAGTGCAAGAGTCTGCAGCCATCCTAGGTAGTGATGATGACACCATATCACCTGAGATCTCTCTTTCTGTCTCCTCCAAATTGTACCAAACTGCCATACCTCCACCTCCCTGCCGTCACCAGCCTCTTTCACACTTTTTAACAATGGCACCCTCACGTCCGACGAAGACGCCACGCCCACTTCCAGTACCCTAGGCAGCTGCCTAGTCTACCTAATGCTGCCACCGGCCCTGGATATTTCCTATTTTATTCTCTATTTCTTTCCAGATCATTCCTAACATTATATTTGCTTGCTTTTGACTGCCATGGGCACACTGAGCCAAAAATTTTAACTTATTATACATAAGGACTCCAAGGTCCTTTTTGCTGCTTGGTGACTCCCAAAACAGAACCCAGCATTGTGCAATTGTAGTTTGGATTATTTTTCCTCATGTGCATCACTTTGCACTTTTCCACATTAAATTTCATCTGCCATTTAGTTGCCCAGTCTTCTAATCTTGCAAGGTTTCTCTGCAGTACCTCAAAATCTGCTGCTGTTCTGACAACTTTGAATAATTTTGTGTCATCTCAAAATCTGAACACTTCACTTGTCATTTCGTTTTCCAGATCATTTATGAATATGTTAAACAGCATAGGTCCTAATACCGATCCCTAAGGTACTCCACTAATGACCTTTCTCCATTTAGAAAACTGATATCTTAGTTCTACCCTCCATTTCCTGTCTTATAACCACCTTACAAGCCACAATAGGACACTGCCTCCTATCCCATGACTTTTTAACTTCCTGAGGTGTTTCTTATGGGGGACTTTGACAAATGCCTTCTGAAAATCCAAATAATCAACCAGCTCACCTTTATCTGCATGTTTATTTACACTTTCAAAAAAATCTAAAGCATTTGTAAGTCAAAACTTCCCTTTGCTAAAACCATGTTGACTATTCCCCAGAGGGGCGTAAGGTGACTGCCAAAGTTAGTGGTGCACCAACTTTGGCAGTCACCTTAAGATCCTGTAAAACGGTACCTCAACAGGGCCCCCACCTCTAGGCAAAAAAGTTACCAGGGCTGGGAACCACCCTGGCCAACATTTACCCCTTCAATGGGATCATAATTAGTAAAAGGAGTAGGAGGGATGCCCAATCGTCTCCTGCCCCCTGACATCCTTTAAAAATGGTGCCGATTGGCTGTGGGCAGAATCGTAACAGGGAAAGCCCCAAGGAGGTCTTGGGTTGGGCCTGGAGAGGCCTTGGGGAAGACTTGAGGAGGCCTCAAATCGAACCAGGGAAGCTTCTAGGAGCCCTCAGGTTGGACCCGGAGAGGCTTCTGGTCAGGTTTTCAGTCAGGCTTCGAGTCAGGCCCTGGGGAATTTGGTGGTGCACGGCAAACATTTTTTCTTAGTTGGTGGTGCCTGTGCACCACTGTGCACTATATATGGTACGACCCTGCTTCCCAATTAAACCATATCTTTGCATATGGTCAGTGATTTTGTTTTTCAGAAGAGATTCTACGATTTTGTCCTGCACCAACATCAGGCTCACAGGTATATAGTTTCCCGGATCACCCCTGGAGCCCTCTTTAAAAACTGGCACCACGTTGGCCACCCTCCAGATATTGTGGCTATTTTAAATGATAGGTTACAGATTACTGGCAATAGTTTGTCAATGTCATGTTTGGGTTCTGTGTGAGCTCCAATACTATAGCAATATAGAGGAATTGTTCTGCAGACAGACAAAAATATGTTTAATTTATACCACAGTGTTGTTCTTTTTTGGTATTCTTCATAATCTATGTATGGCTAGAGTTAAATCTGGGAAAACTGAAGTGGCTTTCATGGATGGTTCCAAGAGCACAATTCTGTTACACTGGATCCCATCACAAATCTCTGCAACAGAATGGTGCACAGGGTGGGATTCTGGGATTTGACTTGAGAATTGGGTCTTAGATCCACCTAGGCTGCCACTAGCTATGGTCCAGGAACTAATGCCTCAGGAATTTCAGCACTTTCTGCTGTTGGCTACTTTTAAAGGGAAAGAAGATCTTGTTTGGTATCCACACTGCACTGGATTCCAGGCTGGCAAGGCCTTGGTGGGCTGGGTATAGCAGAAGACAATACCTGGGAACTTTTGATTTCCAGTCACCCTGAGATTCTTGCAGATTAACCAAGTGATGGGAAAAGGGGGCCGCCGGTAGCAATATGCACACAAACTTTCTCACACACGCACGCACACTAACACACTCACATGTTCACTTTCGTATTCACTTTCACACAAATTCATGCTCATTCTCACACACACACACTCACTCTCATTTCTCTCATTCACCCATATAAAGACTCTCGCACACAGGTACAATTCCACTTCCACACAATACACGTCTCTGCCTCTCATAGCCATGCTCATTCGTTCCCTTTCTTTACCATGAATCCACCAAGGAAAGTAACAATGGATTTCTAAGTAGTCTGCAAAAGCCATCATGTATTATGAGTGACACCATAAAATATTTTAACTCACTTATTTCAAGTACTTACCAACATTAAAAATGTCTTATTAATTTGTATTCATTTTATATTTATTGCAATTTATAAATATACAAGAAGAATAACATGTAAAAAGCAAGGAACACTTAACAGAAACAAATATTAATATATTCTTTTTTGAATCCTCTTTCCAAAAAGAAAGAGAACATCAGAACTATAATAAAACAGCAATAATCATAATAATCATAAGAACATAAAATTTTGCAATATTACAACCCAACATAAAAAAAAAAAAAAAAAAAAAATCAAACTCTGGTGTCACCTCATTAACAGCAAAACAATCTCCCTCCACTGCCAAACACATTAGGGTCAATATTAAAATATATCCAGCTATATACTGTAAGTTAGCCAGATAAGACTTATCTGGTTAACTTACGTGGGATATTCAGCAGCACAACAATGCTGTTGAATATACCTGGTTAAGTATTAAAGTTAGCCAAATAAACTTATCCGGTTAACTTTAGACCTACTAGGTTAACTAGATAAGGCTCAATATTGCTATCTAATCGGCTAAGTTAACTGGATAGGTAGTGCCACCCAGTTACATCCACTACCCATCCACTGACTATACGGTTAACTATTTAGCCAGATAAGTCACTTATCCAGCTAAGTGGTATAGCCGGATATTCAGCAGCAACCACTTAGCTGGATAAATCTGATTTATCTGACTAAATAGCATTTAAATATCTACCCCTTTGTGATGTAACACAAACCCCTACAACAACAAAAAAGACACCTATAACCTTGCTCCAGAGGGCTGGATTTATATATCGAGTGCCCACAGATGGCAGCAGGGAGGGAATCTGACTGCCACCACCACCCCAAAGTCATAGGCAGTAGGGGACATTGTGAAGGAGAAGGACCCCTGATTGGGTCTTAACTGAATTAGAAAGCCCAAGAAATCAAACTCTGAAGAGTGGAATACTGAAGAATGAGCAAAATACAAAAATATAATGCACATTTCCAAAGATGGCATACTCCAATCACTAAAAACTCAAGATATTTGTTTTCCTTTATTGTATGATATTTTTCTAATCGGTTGGTCCCAGTCTCTTTTTTCCACATTCCCCTTCTTGGTCATTTCCTATTTCCTTTTTCAGGGTCTCATGATTTCTATTTATTAATAGCTTTAACTTTTTTAATATGGCTTTACTTACTGCTAGTTTGTTTTTGTTAGGTGGTGCTTCTTGTGCTGTTTACAATATGTAATGATGTATTTACTTTATGATGCTGGGATTGCTTTTTGTGGTTTTTGCTTATGTTCTCATGGTTTCTACCCTAGCTGGCTAATTGGCTAGTACCATATTTCATAGATCTTCTTTATGTGCAGATCTATCTTCTTTATGTACATGTCATTTCCATTTAAGGTAATATGCCCTAATGTCAAAGGCTTAAAACCACCCTATTAAGAGAAAAGAACTACCTTGATCAATTTACATTACAATGACCATTGCAATGATGCAAGAAACCCAGCTATCATATAAATGTGACAAGAGTACCTATTCACAAGAGTGTGTATATATCTCTGGACTGAGCAGCCCAAGGACTATAAGTGACTTAATATTGACAAGCTGCTTTTAAATTCCATGAAGGGAAAATATCCATCAATTATGACAGCCCTTTACTGAGATAAATAGGATTAATAGCAAGAAAAACCTGCAGAGAACTGACAGTGAATGCAGAATAAATGTTCACTGCTCTTCAAAGTCTCTCCCTTCCTTCCTGAGGACAGCCAAGCTGTGATGTTGCAGAAAGTATGTTGGAATAATGGGAGCCTCAGAACTACCAAGAGAACCTCAGAACTACCAAGAGAGAGGAAAAAGAGAGACATGGGCATCTGCTGAAAGGAAAGGGCAGAAGCAACTGGGAAACAGCAGTGAAAGGAGACCAGAATTTGGCTTTTGTGTAAATTCTGTGCAAAAAATAACCCCTCATAGGTGTGCTAGACCAGGAGGAGCAGTGCTGAACACCAGTGAAAGGGAAAGAATCTTTCAACAGGGGACAGGGTCGAACTGGGAATAAACTCCTCCCTTGCTATCCTCCCCTACCTGCAGAGAACTGACAGAGAATGCAGAATAAATGTTCACTTCAATTCAAAGCCTCCCCCTCTCCTCCTGAGGAGAGCCAAGCTGTGATACTGCAGGAAGTATGTTGGACCAGTGGGAGCCTCAGAACTACCTGGAAGCAAGACGAGATCTGACCAATGGGGAGAGAAGAAAAGAGGAGACGCGCACTGAAAGAAAAAAAGGAAGGAAGTGAAAGGAGGCAAGGATCTGGCTTTTGTGTGAATCCCACCTTAAAAAAAACAACCTGTGTGATACACCAAGAGGAGCAGTACTGAACACCAGTGAAAGGGAAACAATCTCTCAGCAGGGGACAGAGTAGAGCTAGGAATTAACTCCTCCCTTGCTGTCCTTCCTTATGTCAGGAGACACTGGCTGCAGTTTCTGTGGAGGAGTTGTCATTCCTCTGCTGAAGGAACCAACAGAGATAATTAAAAGACAAACAAAACAATCTAAATCTTGACTCATGTTGAACGTTTCAGTATGTCTTGATGTATTTTGGGTCACCTGCTCAGGAACAGGGGTACTAACCGCATTGAATCTGTGGTTCCTGGGTCAATTCCCCTAGTATCTAAAGAATCTGCAACCCCCATCTGGCCCTATTACACAGGCGCTGGAGGGGTCTCCTGTTGCAGCCTACCTCCAGCAATTGATGGCAGGTTTTTCCCCAAGTTGCCTGTTGGAAGCGCTACATAAAGAATTTTTAAAGCTTCAAAAGAACTTTTGAAGATTATCCTTGCTCCCAAATATTAGAGAAAATATTGGAGTGTAACTTACCTTCAGTAAGAAGACAGTGACAATATCAAAACAATCTCTTGTGAAACTGAAGGACTAGCAATTGGGTGCTGTCTCTTTAAGGGCTGCAAACACACTGCAAAGCTGTAATCAGTATGGGGCATGTGCCGTCCCGTTCACTGAGCTCATGACCTAAGCAACCTGTTGTGAGCAACATAAGCGTGAGCCCTTCTTGCCGAGGCGCAATTGACACAACCTCTGGGGCAGAGCCGACAGCAGGTGAACAAGTCTTTGCAAGGACCAGACTAAGAAAAGGTCCAAAAGTCTGTATTTATGGACAGAGTTGAAGGGCAGGCTAGACTGAAGATGAAGCAAGGCTGGGGCTGGAGCTGAAGACAGACTATCTTTGCTGAGGCAACAAAGGAAAGTCAGGAGAGCCCTTTTATAGGGTGATGAGTCATGATGTTATCCAAGGGAACCACGGGCTTTTCCCGTCATGGGCCCTTTAAAGGAGTTGACTTTGGGTGCATGCACATCTAGAGGAAGGTCTGGGTACGGCAAGGCCCACTGGCCTGAGGGTGAGTGCAGCCGCTCAAGGGGCCATCCTGCGAGTGACAAAATGTAACAATAATTTTATGTTGTCTGCAAATGTTATCACCTTACTCATTGTTCCCCTTATCAGACCATTTATCAATATATTAAAAAGCACCAGTCCCTGTACAGATACTGAAGCATTTCACTGTTTACAATTCTCCATTGAGAAAACTGATCATTTAGTTCTATTCTCTGTTTCCTATCTTTTAACCAGTTTGCAGTCCACAATAGAACATTGTCTCCTATCCTGTGATTTTTACATTTTCTCAAGAATCACTCACAGGGCCACTATAAAAGAGTATACAGTAATATCAGGAACCCTTAAAAGACCAAGTCCAGAATTCTGATTCTAAGGTGTTTCCCTCAGCAGCGAAATAAAAAGGCAGGCTCAGGAGGGAAGAGGTAGGCCCCAGGGATGAGAAGAAGGCAACTCCTGCTACAAGACTGTCCTATCTGTGACAACTGTAATTCTTGATTTAAAAGTAAGCAGACTAGATCAGACATTGATTTATAGGTCTGGATTCCCTACCTAGTGGCAGGGTTATTCTAGCTTTGCGACAGGATCAAACTGCTAAAGTAAGCAACCTTTTCTTTGCCTGTTTTCTGATGTGCTGTAAATAATAAATGTATCTTGTAAAGCAAAGGTCCAGAATCCAGACTATTCTGTCCTCCGACCTTAGAAACAAAGAAATATAACAGCAGAAAAAGATTGTATGGCCCTTCCAGTCTGCCCATCCGATCAATTAATTTAGCATTATAATTCTCATCACTTCCTTAAAGATCCTCTGTATTTATACTATTCTTTCTTGAATTCAGATAGTTTTTTTTGTCTCCACCACTTCCACTAGCAGGCAGTTCATGACCCTCCTCGTTCTAGATCCTCTTTTCCATTGAAAAAGGCTCACCTCATGTGTATGGAAACCTTTGAGATATTTGATTGGCTCTATCATATCTCCCTTATCTCACCATTCCTTTAGGGAGTACTTGTTTAGATCTTTAAGTTTATCCTCGCATGCTTTAGAATGAAGAACACTGACCATTTTAGTAGCCACCATCTGGTCTGACTCTGTCCTGTTTATATCCTTTTGAAAGTGCGGTCTTCAGAACTGTACACAGTATTCCTTGTGAGGTTTCACCAGGGACCTATATAGGGCAATATAATCTCCCTTTTTTTTTGCTGACTATTCCTCTCCCTAGGCAGCCAAGCACCTTTCTTGCTTTTACAATTGCTTTATCCACCTGGTCACCTTAAGATCATCCGATACAATTACTCCCTGATCCCGCTTTTAGAAGAATTTCACCTCCCATACTTTACCTTTCCCCTTGGTTTTTTGCATCCTAAGCCTAACAGGTAGATTTTAAAAGCTTTGTTCGTGCAAAAACAGCCCATACACATGTATGTGTGCCACTCACAAACAACGTGAATTTTAAGAAGCCAGGAAGTACACGCATACATACCTGTGTGCATGTCAAGAATGAGGGGGCAGAAATGAGGCATTCTGGGGTAGAGCCAAGTCTTACGCATGGAACCCCTGCATTTTACAAGGCTGAACATGACGTGCCATGTTACTTGTGTGTCCTGATGAGGTGCACGTCTAGAGATTTTTGGCCAGAAGGATCCTGAACACTGGGGGGGGAGAGAGAGAGATCTCCTCTATGAAAGAGAGACATTCTGACTCTATATATCTCCCATTATAAGAGAAGCATTTTCAATTCAAGGTGAATTTTGGGGGGGCAGTGTTACATTGGTCTGCCTAGGGTGCAAGGGTCTGTAGACCCCTGTAACACCCCCTCCCCCAAAACCCACCCTGACTTGAAAGTGCTCCTCTTTCTGTTGCGTCGGAGGTGGACCATTGGGCCGAGGTGGGGTTGACGCAACCCATAGGTAGAGACCCTATGGGTCCCCATCAGCAGGCGGAGTGGGCTGAAGTTAAAGGCTTCACCTATACCAGCCCTCGTTTCCCGCAGGTTGAGCCTTTGGGTGCCCAGGCCGGCAGGACTTAGGTGGGCCTCGAGGTTAGTTTGTAAAGAGAGGTAGTTCAGTCCAGAGACAGCAGTCGATAGGTGGCGTAGTCAATCAAGGCAATGGTCAGAGCATGGAGAAGGCAGGCGTGGTCAAGCGTAGCAGAGGTCTAGATTCAGGGAAACAATCCGAAGAGGACTCAGGAATTTGAAAAATGGCCTGGGTCCTCTAGTAGGAAGCGAGGGAACCCGTTGCAAAGGCAAGCTCTGACTGTCAGAGCTTGCCTTAAATAGTGCCAGGCAAGTGACATCGTCCAAGGGGGCCAGCAGACCTAGCGCGCTGCGGGCCCTTTAAATTATGAGGAGAGGCGCGCTCGCACACCTGGAGAAACCCGGAAGGGAGAAGAATTCGGCGGCGGCGCATCGGCCACGACACGAGCCCAGAAGGGAGACGGCGGCGGTATCCCCACCACACCGTGAGGCTGAAGGCTGCAGGAAGGGCCGCCAAGAGGAGGGCAGCGTCGAAGGCATGGCAGTAGAAGGTGAGGCACGGTTTCCGTAGCCAGCCGACGTAACACTTAAAGTGGGAGATATATAGAATACTTCTCTAACAGAGTCTCTCTTTCTCTCTCTCGCTCTCTCATTCAAGGCTCTATACATAGCACGCGGTAGGGATATTTTATATGATACATGTGTATTTGCACACACGATATGAAATCAAGCGTATTTTTGCTTGCTTGTTTATGGGCACATGCACGCTCCTTTTAAAATTTACCTGCAAATGCATTAGTCATTTTTTAGCATTAAATCTTAGCTGCCAGACTTTAGACCATTCCTTGAGCTTCACTAGATCCTTCCTCAGATTCTGCTCTCCTTCCTGACTGTCCACCCCATTACAGATTTTTGTATCTTCGGCAAAAAGACAAACCTTTCCTGAAAACCCTTCCATTACATTGCTCACAAAAATGTTGAAAAGAACTGGTCCAAGGACCGATCCCTGAGGCATACAGAGAAAACATCATTTATCACAACCCTCTGTCACCTCCCACACAGCCAGTTTCTAACCCAGCCACTCACTCTAGGATCCAGTCACACCCATACTAAGGATGCACAATTTATTTATAAGTCTTCTGTGCAGAACTGTGTCAAAGGCCTTGCTGAAATCCAGGTACGTAGGGGTAGATTTTAAGAGGCGCGCGAACAGCCTACTTTTGCTTGCGCATCAGACTCAAGCAAAAGTACGCTGGATTTTAGTAGATACGCGCGGAGCCGCGCGTATCCACTAAAATCCTGGATCGGCGCGCGCAAGGCTATCGATTTTGTATAGCCTGCGCGCGCCGAGCCGCGCTGCCTCCCCCAGTTCCCTCCAAGGCCGCTCCGAAATCGGAGCGGCCTCGGAGGGAACTTTCCTTTGCCCTCCCCTCACCTTACCCTCCCTTCCCCTACCTAACCCACCCCCCCGGCCCTGTCTACACCCCCCCCTTACCTTTGTCGGGGGATTTACGCCTCCCGGAGGGAGACGTAAATCCCCGCGCGCCAGCGGGCCTGCTGCGCGCCGGGCCGCGACCTGGGGGCGGGTACGGAGGGCGCGGCCACGCCCCCGGGCCGTAGCCACGCCCCGTACCCGCCCCCAAAACGCTGCCGACACGCCCCCGCAACGCCGCGCGCTCCGGCCCCGCCCCCCGACACGCCCCCCTCCGAGAACCCCGGGACGTACGCGAGTCCCGGGGCTCTGCGCGCGCCGGGAGGCCTATGTAAAATAGGCTTCCCGGCGCGCAGGGCCCTGCTCGCGTAAATCCGCCTGGTTTTGGGCGGATTTACGCGAGCAGGGCTCTGAAAATCCGCCCCACTATGTCTAACGCTCTCCCTTGATCCAACTCTCTGGTCACCCAATCAAAGAAATTGATCAGATTCATCTGACAAGATTTTCCTCTGGTCAAACCATGCTGTCTCGGATATTGCAATCCATTGGATTAAAAAAATTGCACTATCCTCTGTTTTAGCAGTGATTCTATTAGTTTGTTCACCACAGAGGTCAGACTAACTGGCCTATTGTTCTCAGCCTCCTCATTACGTCTACTTTTATGAAGAGGAACTACATCCTCCCTTTTCCAGTCCTCAAGAACTACTCCAGACTCTACAGAAGCATTGAAAAGGTCAGCTAGCAGAGCTGCCAGGACATCAATAAGTTTCCTTAATACCCTTGGATGTATCCTATCTGGCTCCATCGCCTTATCTTTTTTAAGTTTAGTTAGTTCCTCATGAACACACTGTTCTGTTCTGTTCTGAAAATCAATTGAGTTTTACATCATTTCCAATCTTATTTGTTTTTGTTAGGTTCCATGAGTTCACAAATTATAAGAAGTTGCGAAGTACACGCATACATACCCATGCACGCATCAAGTATAAGGAGCATGGGCGGGGCATTGGCATTCCAGGGCAGGGCTAAGACTTATACGCGTAATTCCAAATTTTAAAAATGCTGACCATGGCACTTCCGTGTGTTATCCGTGTAACTTTACTGCAGGTCCTGATGAGGTGCAAATCTAGAGATCTCGAGTTATAGGGCTCTCAGCAAAGTGTGAAGATCCGGGGTAAAGTGGGGTAACTTACAGGATGAAGAACTAGAGGGGTTTTGAAGACCTCACTATCAACTGGACAACTGGTAGACTAATTGGAAAAACTGTATTTCCCCTTGCATGAGCATGTTTTAAAATCCACCTGCATACGCGAGTAAAGGCCTCTAGAACCCTTGCAGAAATACGCACAAGACATTTACTCAAGTTGCCTCTTAAGATTATGTCACACATATGTACAGCAGGGGGATTTTAAATGATACGCACATACTTGCATGCATGATATAGAATTGCAGTGTATTTACGCTCACGCGACTGATACCATGTTTATGAGTGCACACACATTCCTTTTAAAATTACCCAGCATTTTAGGAGCTACCACCCAGGAAAGAGATCTAGGCATCATAGTGGATAATACTTTGAAATCGTCATCTCAGTGTGCTGTGGTGGTCAAAAAAGCAAACAGAATGTTAGGGATTATTACGAAGGGAATGGTGAATAAATCAGTGGATGTCATAATGCCTCTGTATTGCTCCATGGCTAGACTCTACCTTGAATACTGTATGCAGTTCTGGTCGCTGCATCTCAAAAAAGGTATAGTTGTACTGGATAAAGTACAGAGTAGGGATGTGAATCGTTTTCCATATCGTCTTAACGATAGAAATCGTGTGGCAGGGCAAGAAAATCGTCTTAGGCACGATTTTTTAGTTAAAAAATCGTTAAAAATCGTTTTTTCCGATTAGTGCGCACTAACTCGAGTTAGTGCGCACTAACGGGAGTTAGTGCGCACTAACTGGGAGTTAGTGCGCACTAACGGGAGTTAGTGCGCACTAACTGGGAGTTAGTGCGCACTAACTGAAAATGATACAATTTGACACTTTTCAGGTCAGTTAAGGTCAGTTTAGGAATGAATATGTATTCCTATTGGCTGCCCTCTTATTTATTCATGTTACCAAGTTTCCTACTGACAGTATATGGGGGATGGGAAATGGAAACAGTTGGTAGCTTGACAAAACAAGTAATGTGATCAGTCAATGTGACTAGAACTTGTGCCCTAACCCTGATACCAGGGGTATTGTGATCTTCCTGCACACAGTGCCCTATCCCTATTAATACCAGGAGTGTTATGATCTTCCTGCACACAGTGCCCTATCCCTAATACCAGGGGTGTTGTGATCTTCCTGCACACAGTGCCCTATTCCTGATACTGGGGGTGTTGTGATCTTCCTGCACACAGTGCCCTATTCCTGATACCGGGGGTGTTGTGATCTTCTTGCACACATCCCGATATCAGGGATAGGGCACTGCATGCAGGAAGATCACAACACTCCTGGTATTAATAGGGATAGGGCACTGCATGCAGGAAGATCACAACACTCCTGGTATTAATAGGGATAGGGCACTGCATGCAGGAAGATCACAACACCCCTGGTATCAGGGATAGGGCACTGTGTGCAGGAAGATCACAATACCCCGGAAGAGTGAGGGTCAGGCAGCTCCCCCCTGTCTGTGAAGCCAGCCTCTCACTAGTAATGCAGGGAGGGAGCTGTCTCAGACTTCACCATCCTCCCCCCCCCCCCTCACCCACACACCATTCACTAGCTGGGACATGGGGGAAGTCAGGAGTGAGGGTCAGGCAGCTCCCCCCTGTCTGTGAAGCCAGCCTCTCACTAGTAATGCAGGGAGGGAGCTGTCTCAGACTTCACCATCCTCCCCCCCCCCCCCCCCCCTCACCCACACACCATTCACTAGCTGGGACATAGGGGAAGTCAGGAGTGAGGGTCAGGCAGCTCCCCCCTGTCTGCGAAGCCAGCCTCTCACTAGTAATGCAGGGAGGGAGCTGTCTCAGACTTCACCATCCTCCCCCCCCCCCCCTCACCCCACACACCATTCACTAGCTGGGACATGGGGGAAGTCAGGAGTGAGGGTCAGGCAGCCCCCCCCTGTCTGTGAAGCCAGCCTCTCACTAGTAATGCAGGGAGGGAGCTGTCTCAGACTTCACCATCCTCCCCCCCCCCCCCTCACCCATACACCATTCACTAGCTGGGACATGGGGGAAGTCAGGAGTGAGGGTCAGGCAGCTCCCCCCTGTCTGTGAAGCCAGCCTCTCACTAGTAATGCAGGGAGGGAGCTGTCTCAGACTTCACCATCCTCCCCCCCCCCCCCCCTCACCCACACACCATTCACTAGCTGGGACATGGGGGAAGTCAGGAGTGAGGGTCAGGCAGCTCCCCCCTGTCTGTGAAGCCAGCCTCTCACTAGTAATGCAGGGAGGGAGCTGTCTCAGACTTCACCATCCACCCCCCCCCCTCACCCACACACCATTCACTAGCTGGGACATGGGGGAAGTCAGGAGTGAGGGTCAGGCAGCTCCCCCCTGTCTGTGAAGCCAGCCTCTCACTAGTAATGCAGGGAGGGAGCTGTCTCAGACTTCACCATCCTCCCCCCCCCCCTCACCCACACACCATTCACTAGCTGGGACATGGGGGAAGTCAGGAGTGAGGGTCAGGCAGCTCCCCCCTGTCTGTGAAGCCAGCCTCTCACTAGTAATGCAGGGAGGGAGCTGTCTCAGACTTCACCATCCCCCCCCCCCTCACCCACACACCATTCACTAGCTGGGACATGGGGGAAGTCAGGAGTGAGGGTCAGGCAGCTCCCCCCTGTCTGTGAAGCCAGCCTCTCACTAGTAATGCAGGGAGGGAGCTGTCTCAGACTGGTATCAGGGTTAGGGCACTGTGTGCAGGAAGATCACAACACTCCTGGTATTAATAGGGATAGGGCACTGTAAGAGATGACTGTAGTAGATTGAATAAAGATCTGATGTTTCTGCTCTCCTCACACCAAACAAAAACAACACACAAGCAGAGAAGCCCTTCTTACAAAGCTGAGCTAGTGAGTTAAGTAGGAGGAAAAGTAAACATACTGGTGCCAGTGTGGCTACTTAAAAAATACACTTACCAACAATCAATTACATATATTTGAACTGTGTACAGTTCCAGCCAGGACCACCTTTCTAAAATGCACAGTGATTGGCAAATTCAACATGCACTAGCATTTCAGGTGCCTGCTAACAAAAATAATAAACAAACAAGTTCTAGTCACGTGAGTGCTGATCATTACATTACTTTTTTTGTCAAGCTTCCAACTGTTTCCATTTCACATCCCCCCAACCATATTGGTAACATCAATAGATAAGAGCACAGCCAGCCAATAGGAATACATACATACATATTCATTCCTAAGTGACCTTTACTGACCTGGGAAGTGTGAACACTTTGTTTCATTTTCTGTTGGTGTTCGTTAGTTTCCAGTTCCATTTCCCATCCCCCCAACCATCACCTCAGTGGTAACCTTGGTAACATCAATAGATAAGAGGGCAGCCAGCCAATAGGAACACATATTCATTCCTAACTGACCTTCAGTGACCTGGAAAGTGTTTATTTGTATCATTTTCAGTTAGTGCGCACTAAATCGAGTTAGTGCGCACTAACGGGGAGTTAGTGCGCACTAACACGATTTAACGATTTTTAACGATAAATCGTTAGAATTTCTATTGTATCGTGTTCTATAACGATTTAAGACGATATAAACATTATCGGACGATAATTTTAATCGTTGAAAAACGATTCACATCCCTAGTACA
The DNA here is from genome assembly GCF_901001135.1 of Rhinatrema bivittatum. Lineage (NCBI taxonomy): Eukaryota > Metazoa > Chordata > Amphibia > Gymnophiona > Rhinatrematidae > Rhinatrema > Rhinatrema bivittatum. The sequence continues at coordinate 417,812,400 of NC_042615.1, forward strand.
GAGTGTTATGTTCTTATGTGGTCCTGCTCCAGACTCTTCCACAGTGAACACCAAGAGAAATATTTGCTAAGCAATTTTGCTTTTTCCTCATCAGCTTGTACATACTCCTCCCCTTCACCTTTGAGACTCAAAATGCCACTTTTGCAATTCCTTCTATCACTAAACATACGGTATCTAAAAAAATGTCTTAGCTCTCCTTTTTACCATATTTGCTATTTTTTCTTCTATTTGAATTTTTGCATTCTTGACTAGAGATGTGAATCGGAACTGGAATCGGTTCGGATTCCGGTTCGGATTCACATATGGGGTTTTTTTCATCGGGCCCGATCGTGGTTTTGTTTATCGGCTGCGCCCGAGCCGATAAACAAAAAACCCACCCTGACCCTTTAAAACTAATCCCTTAGCTTCCCCCACCCTCCCGACCCCCCCCCCCCCCCAAAAAAACCTTTTACAGGTACCTGGTGGTCCACTGGGAGTCCCTGGAGCGATCTCCCGCTCCCGGGCCGTCGGCTGCCACTAATCAAAATGGCGCCAATGGCCCTTTGCCTTACCATGTGACAGGGTATCCATGCCATTGGCTGGACCCTGTCACATAGTAGGAGCACTGGATGGCCCGCGCCATCTTGTGCTCCTACCATGTGACAGGGGCTGACCAATGGCACTGGTAGCCCCTGTGACATAGTAAGGGAAAGGCTATCGGCGCCATTTTGATTACTGGCAGCCGTTGGCCCAAGTGCAGGAGATCGCTCCCAGACCCCCGCTGGACCACCAGGGGCTTTTGGGAAGTCTTGGGGGACCCTCCTGACCCCCACAAGACTTGCCAAAAGTCCAGCGGGGGTCCGGGAGTGACCTCCTGCACTCGAACCGTCGGCTGCCAGTATTCAAAATGGCGTCGATAGCTTTTGCACTTACTATGTCACAGGGGCTACTGGTGCCATTGGTCAGCCCCTGTCATATGGTAGGAGCACAAGATGGCACTAGCCATCCAGTGCTCTTACCATGTGACAGGGTCCGGCCAATGGCATGGATACCCTGTCACATGGTAAGGGCAAAAGCCATCGGCGCCATTTTGATTAGTGGCAGCCGACGGCCCGGGAGCGGGAGACGCTCCAGGGACCCCCACTGGACCACCAGGTAACTGTAAAAAGTTTTTTGGGGGGTTGGGAGGGTGGGGGAAGCTAAGGGATTAGTTTTAAAGGGTCGGGATGGGTTTAGGGGTTATTTTTGTGTGCCGTTTTTCCAGCCCTCCCCCAAAACAATAAGAGAACCCCCACGATCAATATCGTGGGGTTTTCCTATCATTTTGGGGGAGCCCCCAATTTCTGACGATTTTGAAAATATCGTCCAATATTTTCAATCGTCCGAAGCCCGATTCACATCCCTATTCTTGACTACTTTCCCAGTTTCTCTTAATTTTTCCAGATATTGTCGCCTATTTTATTTCTAATTTATGAATGCTATCCTTTTCTCCCTTACCTTTTCAGCTAATTTTTTAGAAAACAATAATGGTCTCTTTTTCCTCTTCCTTTTATTTGCATTCCTAACAAAAGATTAGTTGCCCTTATATCTCCATTTAGTTTTGTCCAATGCCCTTCTACTTCCCCTAGACTTTCCCATTCTTGAGGTACTCCCCCATTTTGAGAAAGTTAGTTTTCCTGAAGTCTTGGGCCCTCTCCTTATAATAAACCTTCATCTCTTGTGTCCTAATATTTAACCACACCATCCAGTGGCCACTGGCTTCCAGATGATCATCCACCACAACATCAGAAATATTGTCCCCATTGGTAAGCACCAGGTCCAGTATCACTCCCTCCCATGTGGGTTCCATTACCAGTTGACAGAACAGTTCTCCTTTCAGAGAATCCAGGATCTTCCTGCTTCTAGAAGGTACTGCAGTTGGGATGAACCAATCAACATCTGAAAGACTAAAATCCCCTAGCAGCAGCACCTCCCCTTTTACAGAAATCCTGTGAATATCCTCCTTTAAATGTCTATCCATCTCCTCTGTCTGTGATGGAAGTCTGTATATTACACCAATATAAATAGATGTTCCATTCCCTCTTTCCAGAATAACCTATGGTGCATCCTCCTTACATAAGCCCAGTAATGCTGTTGATTTAATACTGTTCTTTATATATAATGCCATGCCTCCTCCTTTCCTTCCTACTCAGTCCCTCCTGAATAGATTGAAGCCGGGTATAACTATATCCCAGTCATTGTTTTCCATGTGCCAAGTCTCTATGACAGCTACTATATCTAAATCAGCTTCTTCCATGACTGCCTCTAGATATGGGACTTTATTCCCCATACTATGAGCATTAGTGTACCTAGCTTTCCAAAGATTGACTTTTTTCCCATATTTCCCATTTCTATAGGAGTATTTAATGTTTTATTTATATTAGGGTTTTGTTCACCTATCAGCAATGATTCTAATTTAAAGCCCTCCTCAGTAGGATTTACATTCTATGTTGAATGATGCTGCACCCCTTCTTCGACAAGTGGATCCAATCTCTGCTCAGCAATCTTTGAAATATCCCATGATCCAGGAAGCCAAAACGCAAACGTTGACACCATTTAGGAAGCCATTCATTTATCTCTAGAATTCAAGCTTCCCTGCCTGGGCCTTTGTCCTTAACTGGGAGGCTTGAGGAGAATGCCACCTGTGCACCTATCTGCTTTAGCCTCACTCCCAGTACCATGAAGTCACTTTTGATATGATCTATGAGGTACTTCGCAGTATCATTCATGCCATCATGGATGAGCAGTGTTGGATAGTGGTCATTAGGCTTGAGGATTCTTGGCAATCTCTCTGTAATGACTTGGATTTTGGCACCCAGCAGACAGCACACTTTCCAGGACAACATGTCTGGACAGCAGATGGATGCCTCCATGCCTCTTAGAAGTGAGTCACCAACAACTAGAACCCTCCACCTCCTAGATGCAGTGGTTGCTGTTCCCGTAGCTTTGGAGTTTGCATATCCTGGTTTCTCCTGATCATGGGATAACATCTCCTCCTCCTCTTGCAGGGCTGCATACCAGTTTTTCAGTTCAAGGGAAACGGGAACCGTGGTGTAGGGTCTAGTAGCCATAGTAATCTTGGTCCAGCTGTCATCTCGTGGACTCAAATTACTATGACTACTAGACTCTACACAGCTCTGATTTCCCTTCTCTGTAAGCTAAGGTATCATATATGATGGTGGCAGTGGAATATCTGTTCTAATCACCTGTACAGAACAGAGACCCACATCAAACAAAAAGATGGGGGGGAAAAATATTTTTTTTTTGGGGGGGGGGACCTGTTTCTTCTGCATCTGCAAAGAGCAAAGACTTGTGCTAAAGGAATTTCTGGTCTAAGCTGAAGCAAAGGCCAGAGACTCATGCCAAAAGGAAAAAAATAATAATTTTTCTTTGTGGTATGGCTTCAGGAGTAGTCTTGAAAGTATGTAAAACAAGCCGGGGGCTGGCTCAGCCCGGATAGTGGGAAACAGAGCGAATCAGAGCTGGACATACTAGGATTTTTATTTCTTTACCCTTTTCTAAAAGAAAAAAAAAGTGTGAAAGGTTTTTTTTCTGCTATGTTCATGAGTAGGGTAGTGGTCCTTTGGGAGCTAAAAAGCCTTGTCAATATCAGAATACATACAAACCAGTATGAAACAAGTATTTCAGGCCCTCAGCGAGGGGCAGTAGCAGTTCTGAAAGAGCAAATTCCAAAGGAAATGACCAGCCCAGTCCACATGAGAATGTTAATGGAAATGCAGCACAGCCCAGATGGAGTGAGCCGTGGAGAAATTGAGGGACCAATTTTTCCTACACTCTGGTATGCATACCTGGGGACAGCTGGACTACTGGTGTACAATGAGGACAGGTGAGGGCCTGAAGTGCAATAGTATGTCTTACTGTTGGTAAGAGTATTTAAACTGGCAAAAATATAAAAAAAGGGGCGTCCAAAGCCTTGAGATGAAAAATTTTCTTCTGGTACTGTGGGAAAAAAAAAAGATTTTTGTCTGAACCCATAGAAATGAGGAAATATCTAGAGGCAGAACTTGAAGACTGAGAGAAAATGGGAGAGGTAGAACAACAGTGGGCCAAACTAAAAGGAGCAATTACAAAAGCAACAAATCTATATGTTAGAAAAATAAATAAAAGTAAGAGAAACAAGAATCCAGTCTGATTCACAAAGGAAGTGGCTGATGTAATAAAAGCAAAAAAAGCAGCTTTTAAGAAATATAAAGGATCCCAAAAAGTGGAACACAGGGAGTATTATCTGGCGAAACTGAGGGAGATGAAAAAAGTAATCAAGATAGCAAAAAGTCAGGCAGAGGAAAGGATTGCCAAGGATTGCCAAAGAGATAAAGCGAGATGACAAAACATTTTTCACATACATCAGAGAAAGGAGAAAGGTCCATAGTGGTATAGTGAAATTGAAAGGGGATAAGATCAATGGGTGGAGAGAGATGAAGAATTAGCAGGAATATTAAACAAATACTTCAGTTCAGTGTTCACTAAGGAAGACCCTGGAGAAGGACCGTCACTTATCAAGTGTAGAAGGGGGTGGAGTAGATGAAACTCCATTTACGGAAGATAATGTGTGGGAAGAGCTAAATAAACTGAAAGTGGGCAAGGCCATGGGGTCTGATGAGGATCACCCCAGAATACTGAGGGAACTGAGAGATGTGCTGGCAGGTCCACTATGTGACCTGTTCAATAGATCCCTGGAAAAGGGTGTAGTGTCTTGTGACTGGAGAAGAACAGTGGTGGTCCCACTTCACAAGAGTTGGAGCAGAGAGGAGGCTGGAAACTACAGGCTGGTTAGCATCACTTCGGTGGTGGGAAAATTAATGGAGACTCTGCTGAAAGAAAGAATAGTGAACTATCTACAATCCGGTGGGTTGCTCGATCAGAAGCAGTATGGATTCACCAGGGGAAGGTCCTGTCAGATGAATCTAATTGATTTCTTTGATTGGGTGACTAGAGAACTGGATCAGGGAAGAGTGCTTGATGTAATTTACTTGGATTTTAGTAAAGCTTTTTGTGGTTCCACATAGAAGACTCATCAACAAAATGAGAAGCTTGGGAATCAGCTTGGGAATCAACTCCAAGGTGTTGGCATGGATTACAAACTGGTTCATGGATAGAAGACAACGGGTGATGGTAAATGGAACCTACTCTGAAGAGAGAATGGTGTTAAGTGGAGTACCACAGGGATCAGTGTTGGAACCAGTTCTGTTCAACATCTTCGTGAGCGACATTGTGGAAGGGATAGAAGGTAAAATTTGTCTATTTATGGATGATACTAAGATCTGCAACAGAGTGGACACGCCGGAAGGAGTACAGAGAATGAGACAAGATTTATGGAAGCTGGAAGAGTGGTCGAAGATATGGCAGCTGGGATTCAATGCCAAGAAGTGCAGAGTCATGCATCTGGGGAGTGGAAATCCAAAAGAATTCTATGCATTGGGGGGTGAAGGGCTGATGTGCACGCAGCAGGAAAAAGACCTTGGTGTGATAGAGTCTAACGACCTGAAGTCAACGAAGCAGTGTGACACGGTAATAGCCAAAGCCAGAAGAATGTTAGGCTGCATAGAGAGAGGACTATCTAGTAAGAAAAGGGAAGTGATAATCCCCTTGTACAGGTCCTTGGTGAGGCCTCACCTGGAGTACTGTATTCAGTTCTGGAGACCGTATCTCAAAGGAGACAGAGACAGGAGGGAGGCGGTCCAGAGAAGGGCGACCAAAATGGTGGGTAGTCTCCATCGAATGGCTTATGAGGAGAGGATGAAGAACCTGAATATGGATACCCTGGAGGAGAGGAGGAGCAGGTTTTAATGATCCATGGTCGTCAACAAACCTTTTCCATTGGAAACAATTTAGTAGAACTAGGGATCATGATTTGAAACTCCAGGGAGGAAGACTTAGAACCAATGTCAGGAAATATTTCTTCACTGAGAGGGTGGTGGATGCCTGGAATGCCCTTCTGGAGGAAGTGGTGAAGACTAAAACTGTGAAGGATTTCAAAGGGGCATGGGATAAACACTGTGGATCCCTAAAGGCTAGAGGATGGGAATAAATAAAAAAGCTTGGGGGTAACCTGCTCGGAGTGGCAGTTTCTACCCTTAACAGAAACATGGAGGTAACCTGCATGGGAAGCTTGCTGGGCAGACTAAATGGACCATTTTGGTCTTTTTCTGCCGTCATTACTATGTTACTATGTTATTAGGAATGTTTTTTCCTGAGGGACTGTTGAAGAGTTGATGTATTCAGGTTGAACTTAGGGTGTGTCTTTACCCTCACGAGCGAACTGGGGAGACTGAACCAAGAAAAGGCAGTTGGGTAGTCACAACCTCAGTATATTAAAAAGAGATAGAAGTGGAGCAAGACATTTCTACAAAGTAACTCTCTGACAAGCTACCAAAGGTTTACCGATTGTAGCAGGTCTTTGCAAGGCAGTCTGCCCTTGGATTTTGTATTTACTTCCTCCTAGGCTGCTTGACTGGGAAAAAGGCTAGCAAGACAGTATTGCAGGCTGTGAAGCAAGGAACCAGCACCACACTGTGCAGCCTATACTGGAAGGCAAAAGAGAGATTTCAAAGTAGAGAGATCTACTGGATGTTAAGCTTGCCGGCCGTGGAGCCCCCTGACTGGCCTCACTTCCCCATCACTGTACCGCCATGGCAGAAGCAAGCCCAGGCTCCCTGGCAGCAGCAGGGAGCTGCCTCCAACGCAATTCTCCCCTTTTTGCGGCTCTGAGCCACCAGCCAACACTGTCCCTGCCTTCTCATTGCTGGAATGCCGCTGACACACTGCTTCGCCTTATGCCCCCTAGGCGCGTATGCGTGCCTCTGTGCCAGATTTAAAGGGCCCATGGCAGGAAAAGCTCCACAGATCTCATCGATAATATCATCTCCCAGAGACTATATAAGGGCAGTCCCTGCCTTCTTCAGGTGCCTTGGCAACAGGTCTCCTTGCTTCTCGTAAGCCAGTGGTCCCCAACCCTGTCCTGGGGGCCCACCAGCCAGTCGGGTTTTTAGGATATCCACAATGAATATGCATGAGAGAAAATTTGCATGCACTGCCTCTATAACATGCAAATTTTCTCTCATGCATATTCATTGTGGGTATCCTGAAAACCCGACTGGCTGGTGGGCCCCCAGGACAGGGTTGGGGACCACTGTCGTAAGCTGTGTGTTGCTATTGAGTTCTTGAGTTCCTTCTTCGTTCCTGCCCTCTTCATACCTCCCACTTGTCTTGGATTTGACTTCAAACTGGACTTGACCATGAGCTATGTTGCCTGCCACAACCCTTACCTACATATCGACTACGAGCTACACTGCCTGCCATGACCCTTGCCTGGATATCGACTCTGAGTTATGCTGCCGGCTTCTCTTCTGGTTTTCCATCTTTCCAGAGGCCCCACATAAGTCCAGCCAGCCCTGGCACCCGAGGGCTCAACCTGAGGGGAACATGGGCTGGTAGTAGTGAAGCCCCAGTGGGGTCTATGCATGTCATCAGCCTCACCTACCAACAGTGGGGACCTGTGGGGCTTCTCCCCACAAGTGGCATCAACTCCCCTTAGTCCAAGGGTCCACCAATGCAACACTGGAAATGAACCAATGGATTTCTGAAAAAGGAATATTATGGCCAACTTAGGAAACTGAGTTGGGGGGGGGATGGGCCCTTTGTAAAAAAAAAAAACAAAAACCTATTTGGCTTGTTCCAGGAGCATGGGAAATTTGGTTTAAATGTAAATGATAAAAGGGCTTTAAAGAGATTGTAGGGGATTCCAAAGAGAATTAAAATAAATGAGTGAAACAGAGGTGGTTGCCAAAAGAGATCAAGGAACCCAGACCCTGAAGCTTTGGAGAAATTGAGGACACACTGCCAAAACTAGGTACAGCAGAGCACAATATAGTAATAATCATTTTAGACATTGAGCAGCTTGGGGAAATACAGAAGACAATCCACACTCCAGGGAGGTAACACTGATAGAGGAAGGCACTTGACCTGAGAAGGTCAAGCTGAGGGAGAGGGTATACAAAAGAGTGTATATCAGGACCCTCTTAAAAGATTAAGACCGGTCCATGTTAAGATAGCCAAGAAAGGAATTCTGGTTCCAGGGTTTTTCCCTGATCAGGGGAATAAGAAGCAGGCTGAGGAGGGAAGAGGTAGGCCCCAAGGATGAGGAGAAGATAGCTCCTACTATAACTGTCCTATCTGTGAGTGCTGTAACTCTTGATTTAAAGCTGCTAAGGTAAGCAGACTAGACCAGACACTAATTTATGTCTGGATACCCTAACCTCAGTATAGGGTTACCCTAGCTGTGTGACAGGGACTAACTGCTGAAATAAGCAACTTTTTCTTGCCTGTTTTCTGTTTTGCTATAAATAATAAAAGTATCTTGTAAATCAAAAGTCCAGAATCCGGACTACTCTGTTCTCTGCCCTTCTCTGTAAGCTAAAGATCACTTGATATTACATGTGTTGTGGAAGTAGACACTTGGACTGAGGTGAGGTTGGTGCTACCCACAGGGAGGAGCCCTGCAGATCCTCACCATAGGCAGATGAAGTTGGCTGGAGCAGAGGCCCAACAGGACCTTCACCAAAACCATCTCTCGTTCCTCTTAGGTTGAGCCCTCAGATGCCGGGGCTGGCTGCACTTAGGCACAGGCCTCTGGAAGGAGATGAATCTGTCTTAGAAGGTGATGAAGGCCATCAGGAGTGAAACAGGGTCAGTCCAAGCAGTCGTCATGGCAGGCAGCAGATGGCAGAGACTGGTGCAAGCTAAGGTCAGGGGCAGAAAGAGTTCAAGTGAGATGAAGAGCAGGCAATAGTCATAGGGCAGGCAGAAGGCAAGCAGCATCGAGAAGCAGTCTAAAGTCAAGCCAGGAATCCAATTGAAGACAAAGCCAAGAGTCCAAACCGAAGTCAAGCCAGGAGGTCAATCCGAGGGTGTGAGGCAAGGTGGAACAACAGGACACAATGCTGAAGACAGATGAGGGACCACAAGACAGGAACTCAGCCATTTTGCCCTCACTATTTCGACATAGTGATGGCAAAGGTAGCGCCGGCGCCATTTTGAATATTGGCAATACGGCCCGCGTGCAGGAGGTCGCTCCCGGACCCCGCTGGACTTTTGGCAAGTCTTGTGGGGGTCAGGAGGCCCCCCCATGCTCGCCAAAAGTCCCTGGGGGTCAAGCGGGGGTCCGGGAGCGATCTCCTGCACTCGTGACGTTGGGTGACAGGAACCAAAATGGCACCGGCGCTACCTTTGCCCTGTCATATGGTAAGGGCAAAGGGCCACCGGCACCATTCCTATTAACGCAGCCGTGGCCCGAGAGCGGGAGATCGCGCCAGGACCCCCCCTCCCCCCCCCCCCCCACTGGACCCCAGGTAATTTAAAACATTTTGGGGGGCTTCGGGAGGGTGGGGGATTTGTTTTAAAGGGTCGGGGTGGGTTTTAGGGTTGTTTTGGTGTGCCGGTTTTCCCGCCCTCCCCCCTCCCCCGATTTACGATTTTTTGACGAGAAATCGGGGGAATTGCTATTGTATCGCAGCTCTAATGATTTTTGACGATTTAAAATATATCTGACGATTGTTTTAAATCGTCAAAAAACGATTCACATCCCTAACAAGCTACATTTGTCAAGAGCTTATGACAGTTTAACTCAGGGACCCTGGTTACTCTTGATTCTGTGGTTGTGATAACATCCACAAAGTCTAACCCTTGCCAAACAAAAATCCCTATTCTCTGTGGATCAGCTATAGCAGACTAAGGGCTGGGTTGATGCAGAATTGGCAGTGGCAGCCCATGTATCTCTCCTCACCTTACCCCATGCTAACCCAGGCTTGGAGCTAGAAGGAGGACAGTGGCAGCACAGTGCCTTGGGCTACATCCTTCTCTAAATATCAAACCCAGATTGGAGGGTGGAAGGAATCAGAGTGGGGTGGGCAGAGAGGTTTAAGGTGTCTGTGGATCGAAGAGAGTATGGATTGAGAGTGAGTGAGGCAGCTGGATAGAGTGTGAAATCTATAGAAAAAGTGAGAGGATCAGAAAGACTGTGGGATGTATGGGTGTGAGTTAGGGAAGGTATTAGGTAATCGGTAAAGGGAGTAATAGTATGAGAAAGAATCCCCCCTCTTTCTCCTGTTCCTAAATCTCTGGCCTTGAGATGTCCACCCTTTCTCCTCCCAAAGTTTCCTTCCCTTTCCTAACCTTATCTCCCTTCCTTCTCCTTTCAGTCCTCCCTCCCTCTATGTCCTGATTCCCTCTCTCCTTCTTTGCTTCAGTACCTTGATCTCCACTCCATCTAGATGTCCCTCCTTCCCTTATTTCTGCCCATCCCCACTGAGATCTCTTTTCTAGGGGTGTGCATTCGTTTTGAACGCATTTGCACTCCGCAACTTATTTTTTTTCAAACTTAAAAAAAGTGATGATGCGCAACGCATCGCGACTTCCAACTTATTCAACATAGCTATGTTGAATACGTTGAACCTAAATAATCCTAAATAAACACTTAAACCCCCCACCCTCCTGACCCCCCCCCCCCCCAAGACTTACCAAAACTCCCTGGTGGTCCAGCGGGGAGTCAGGAAGCCATCCCTGCACTCCTTTGCGATTTCCTCATGGCGCCGATAGCCTGTGTCACAGGGGCTGCCGGTGTCATTGATCAGCCCCGGTAACATGGTCACTGGCGCCATCTTGTGCTCCTACCACGTGACAGGTAGGTCATGTGGCAGGAGGTCGCTCCGGGACCCCCGTTGGACCCAACCGGAACTTTTGGCCAGCTTGGGGGGGCCTCCTGACCCCCCCAAGCTGGCCAAAAGTTCCGGTTGGGTCCAACGGGGGTCCGGGAGCGGAGGAGCATGTGACGCCGGAGCAGAGTAGCACGTGACGCCGGAGCGGAGTGACACCGGCGTCACGTGCTCCTCCGCGCCTCTGCTCCGGGACCCCCGTTGGACCCAACCAGAACTTTTGGCCAGCTTGGGGGGGTCAGGAGGCCCCCCCCAAGCTGGCCAAAAGTTCCGGTTGGGTCCAGCGGGGGTCCCGGAGCGACCTCCTGCCACATGACCTACCTGTCACGTGGTAGGAGCACAAGATGGCGCCGGTGACCATGTGACAGGGGCTGGCCAATGGCACAGGCAGCCCCTGTGACACAGGCTATCGGCGCCGTGAGGAAATTGCAAAGGAGTGCAGGGATGGCTTCCTGACTCCCCGCTGGACCACCAGGGAGTTTTGGTAAGTCTTGAGGGGGGATTAAGGAGGGTGGGGGGTTTAAATTTTTATTTAGGGAACCGGGAAAAGTATGGACAGATCCTCAACTTATGGAATTCTCCATAAGTCCATATTGAACGAAATTGACACCCCACGAAAACGTATCAATGATTCAACGAAAACTTTTTGTCTGCACATCCCTACTCTTTTCTATCTTCTTTACCCAAGATCCCCATATTCCAAATTCCCTTCCCAACCATTATTCTATATACCCCTTCTCACTTCCCAGCACCAATCACTAAGATCCTTTCCCCCCAAAAAACAACCAAGAGGTCCATATTCAAAAGTATTTGTCTTGCTAAGTTCAGGATTTAGCAAGACAAACCTGGGCATTAATTATCTCCCCCTGGAGAGAGAGGAGGGAATCCAGGATGACTGCCACATGTTCATCTTTCTCTGTAACAGATCATTTACCTTTTGAATTTTTACCTGTAGGACTTAGGTGACTCGCAAATGAAAGGGCAAGGTGAGATAGTATCCCCCGATCCCTCTTAGCCTGGTCCATTGCAGCAAATGACAATGACAGAAGACTTTTCTCCATTTCCATCATCATTTGTGGGGTCTGTCACCGGCATCAGGATCGAAGCTGCGGCCCAGCTGTTTTGATGAGACATATACAAGCCCAAGCAATAGAGTGTTATGGTTATGAGGTGTTGGAGTTGATTCTTGGGTACTGCGATGATGGCCACTCCCATGGGGAGGAGCCCCGTGAGGAACCGCAGTACTAGGCTAGACTCTATACACGCAGACACAAAGAAGTAGTATTTATTGTACAGCTTGATGGTACTCTCCGGGGCGGGCAGCAGTGAAGGTAGTCCAGTGAAGTAGTCCAGGGGTCCTCAGCAGAGGAGACCAGTCTCACATTCAAGTAGGTGATAGGCAGCGTGGCATAGCAGGGACAGGTCCCGGATGTAAATCCTGAGTGCTGAAGCTGAAGGTGAGACAGACTGAAAGGTTAGTACTCACTGTGCAGAAGCTGTATTGTAGAAGATCCTGGCAGGCAGAAGTTGTTCAGTGGCAGGCACCAGATTAGGGAGAGCAGGCCCTCGAGGAGTGAGTACCCAGTATCCCAGGATAGGTACCTGAAATAGAGCAGAAGGGCCCCCGAGGAGTGGGTACCAGGTTAGTGAAGAATACCCCGAAGGGCAGAGAGAGCTTCCTGCGGCAGCTGTAAGCAGCAGAGCAGCTTAGACCGGAGGCATTCCAATCCAATCCAATCCTTGTTAACTCAGTTTGTTAGCAAACGAAGGGCAGGCTAAATATCAGGATGTGATGATGTCACTCGGAAGCGATACCCCCAAGGTTCCCGCCATGACGTGGATATAGAAGTGGGTGGCGTGGGCGCACGCACCCTAGGAGGCCCTCAAGAAAATCATGGCAAACACCATCTCCATTGCCGATCCGGGGATGCCGAAGGGAGCGGCATGAAGACGCGGCAGCAGTCATCTTCCTAAGGCTTGAAGAGAGAGAAGGAAGAAAGGTGAGGCACAGAGGTCAAAGCCGTCTGAGACCGACGGACGCAACTGTACCCCCCTTCAAAGGGCCCCCTCCAGACCCCCTACCTGGTCTAGGTTTTTGAGGATGCGATCGATGAAATTGACAAAGCATCTCTTTGTCCATGATATTAGCCAATGGTTCCCAAGAGTTTTCTTCTGATCCATATCCCTCCCATGACAGGAGGTATTCCCAAACTCTGCCTCTCTTTCTTACATCAAGGATGGCATCAACCTCATACTCGATCTCTTCTTCTGCATCAACAGGAATAGGTTCAGATGTCTTGGTGGAAAACTCGCTAAGAACAAGCGGTTTCAACAGCGAGACTTGGAATGCATTGTGAATTCTCATAGCTGGAGGGAGTCTTAGACTATAGGTGAGTAAGCCCAACCATCGGAGAATAGGAAAGGGTCCGACAAAGCGTGGAGCAAATCGAGCAGATGGAAGCTTAAGTCTCAGATGTTTAGTAGAAAGCCAAACTTTATCTCCAGGCTGGAAATCAGGAGCCTTGCTTCAGTGAACGTCATAGCCTTTCTTTGCTCTTTGTCCTGCTTTTTGGAGCATCTCTTTAGTCTTTCTCCAGAGCTGCTGTATATCTTTGGCAGTAGATTGAGCTGCCGGGGACGACACAGAAAGTGGAAGTGGTAAAGGTGGTAAAGGTTGTCTTCCGTAGAACACTTCAAATGGAGAAGATCCAGTAGATGACGCTGGATAGGAATTGATGGCAAATTCAGCCCAGGGCAACAGTTCAGCCCAGTCATTCTGTCGTGAACTGACATAGGCGCGGAGGAACTGTTTGAGAGTTCTATTCATTCTCTCAGTTTGGCCATTCGACTGAGGATAATACGCAGAGGTGAAGTCAAATATGATGTCGAATTTCTTACACAAGGCTTTCCAGAACTTTGCTGTAAATTGAGCTCCTCTGTCAGAAACAATATGTTTAGGCATGCCATGTAGGCGAAAGATGTGACTGATGAATAACTTAGCAAGTTCCATGGCTGATGGCAAGCCAGGGAGAGCCACGAAGTGAGCTATCTTTGAAAATCGGTCCACTATAACCTAAATAGTATTGTTACCTCCGGAAAGTGTCAGGTCCACCACAAAATCTGTTGCAATATGGGTCCAGGGCTCATCCGGTGCTGGCAAGGGTTGAAGCAGGCCTCAAGGATGTCCGGGCGGAGGTTTCTGTCTGGCACAACTGGAACAGGAACCTACATAAGCTATTGTGCACCTTCAAGCCAGGGGCACCATTGTTCAAATGCCATTTTTATTGCCAACAGTTCTTTATCCCCAATGCTGTAATTCTTCTCTGCTGGCGAGAAGCATCGGGAAAAGAATGAACAGGCATGCAAGATCTTTGAATCACCGGTCTGGCTTAGCACGGCCCCTACACCCACATCAGAGGCATCGACTTCCACAATGAAGGGTCGAGTAAGGTCTGGATGGCATAGGCATGGTTTGCTTTGAAAGGCGTCTTTTAACTTCTGGAATGCAGTCACAGCTTCCATAGATCAAGTAGCAATGTTGGCTCCCTTCTTAGTCATTGCTGTTAATGGAACAGTCAATGAAGATTAATTTTTTATAAAGGTCTGGTAGTAATTGGTAAATCCCAAAAATCGTCTTAGAGCTTTTAGGCCCATGGGCTGTGGCCATTTTTGAATACTCTCAAGCTCCTAAGGGTCCATTTGGAAACCATTGTTTGAGACAATGTAACTTAAGAAGGGCACGGATTCTTTATGAAATTCACATTTAGACAATTTGGCGTTCAAGCGGTTCTTGAGAAGTCTCTGCAGAACTCTTTTGACATCTTCTTGATGGGATTGCAGGTCCTGAGAAAATATCAAGATGTCGACTAAGTAGATAACAACACATTGGTAGAGTAAATCATGCAGAATATTGTTCATCATGTTTTGGAAGACAGCCGGAGCGTTGCACAAGCCAAAGGGCATCACCAGGTATTCAAAGTGTCCATCCCGGGTATTAAAAGACGTCTTCCATTCATCGCCAGAGCACATGCGAACTAAATTATATGCTCCTTTGAGGTCAAGCTTGGAGAATATCTAGGCTCCGAGATGAGTGGTAACGGGTAGCGGTCCTTTATGGTGATCTCATTCAGACCTCTGTAGTCAATGCGCGGACGTAATGTTACATAAGAACATAAGAACATAAGAAAATGCCATACTGGGTCAGACCAAGGGTCCATCAAGCCCAGCATCCTGTTTCCAACAGTGGCCAATCCAGGCCATAAGAACCTGGCAAGTACCTGGCAAGTACCCCACAAAGAAAAATCCTGCGCCGGCAGGAGACTTAGAATGTCTTATGAGGCCTTTCTGGAGGCCTTTCTGGCAAGTACCCCACAAAGAAAAATCCTGCGCCGGCAGGAGACTTAGAATGTCTTATGAGGCCTTTCTGGAGATTCTCCTGGATGTACTCCAACATCGCCTTATTCTCCACTACGGAGAGAGGGTAGACCCTTCCTTTGGGTGGCTCTATATTTGGCTTCAAATTAATTGCACAGTCATATGATCTGTGTGGAGGTAATACATCAGCGGCTTCTTTTGAGAATACATCTTGGTAAGATGCATATTGAGGCGGCAACCCAGGCAACAACGGGGTAGTTGCATGCATGGTATTGGAGAGACTTCCATTAAGCATTTGCCATGACAGTCTGGACCCCAACGTGAAAGCTCCAAAGTGGTCCAATTGAATTGTGGTCTATGACATTGATTTTAACTAACCCAAAAAGCATATCCAACAGCATCTTAACTATATTTAATCTTGAAAGCCTGTTTCACTAACCTACTTGTTTGACTCATCCCAGTTACCTTCCTACTCAATGCCTCACCCTGTAACCCCATCCTACGTGTATTAGCATATGTTATAGCAACTAACCCACAACTTATCACGAAACTGTAAACCGATGTAATAAAAATACGCTGTAATGTTATTTAACTAACACACTACCCAAATGGTGTAAACCGTTCTGATGGCGAAACCAAATGACGGTATACAAAATACGACAAATAAATAAAATAAATAAATAATGTGTTTCTGCAGCCAAGGTAGCCCAAGTACCAAAGGGTGCATGGCCTTCTCTAGCACAAAGAAGGAAATAGTCTCTGTATGAAGAGCACCGGTACGCAAGCTCACTGGTTCTGTAAGCAAGGTTACTTCACCCGGTAAGGGCTCTCTATGAATAGAGGACAAGAGTAATGGAGGCATCATAGTAGTGGTAGGGATCCGCAAATGTTCCACTAGACGTTTCAATATTAAATTTCCCCCTGCCCCAGAGTCTACTAAGGCAAGGGTGCAGTTAGACCTAAGAAGAGTCCTCCACAGGACTTAGGTCTGCCAGTTTCCCAGACATATAGGGCATGTTTATACAGCATGACCAGCTTGTCCACAATACGTGCATAGTCCAAACCTTTTTTGGAATCATCTCTCTTTGGAAGTCAAATGACTGCGGCCCAATTACATTGGTTCTTCTTCATCAGCAGTAGGCCCTAGGAGTGTTGGGCTGGGTACAGACTTGGCACGTATCTCTCCCCAGAGTGGTCTTCTGGGACTCTTGACCTCTTGAAATTTGTCACGAATTCGGCGATCAATCTTTGCTGCCAACTGCATAAGTTCCGCTAAGGTCTCAGGCATCTCACGAGTCATCAGTCCATCTTTCAACCGGGAATTCAGACCTTCAAAAAACAGGGTTTTCAGGCACCTAGGGTCCCAATGTAATTCAGAAGCCAACATCTTGAATTCAATGGCGAAGTCTGGTAAAGGTTTGTTACCTTGTTTTAGATGAACCAAAGCTGATCCTGCTATCGCGTACCGGGCAGGGACGTCAAATACAGACTTAAACAGTTCAAGAAACCCAGCAAGATCATTCAGGATATGGTCATTGCGCTCACACAGCGGTGAGGCCCAAGCCAGCGCTCTTCCATCCAGATACGAAAGGATATAGGTGGTCTTAGCATATGCTGTAGGGAAATGGTTAGGTTGCAGAGAAAAGTGCATGCAACATTGATTAATAAATCCTCTACACTTCCAAACTTCACCCGCGAAGCGTGTCGGAGCAGAGAAAGAGGCACTGTAGACTTGACCATCACTTCTGGCGGTGTAACTTCTTTACCTGCGGCAGCCGGTGTATTTATCTGTGCGTGTAGCTGATTAAAGGCAACAGTCAAGTTGTCTAGTGAATTCTGTTGTTCGGAGGTTCACTGGGCCAGGCTCAGAATGGCCTGCAAAGCGGTAGGCTGAGCCGAATCCATGGAGTTAGCAATCTGTTATGGTTATGTGGTGTTGGAGTGGATTCTTGGGTACTGCGATGATGGTCACTCCCATGGGGAGGAGCCCCATGAGGAACCGCAGTACTAGGCTAGGCTCTATACATACAGACACAGAGAAGAAGTATTTATTGTACAGCTTGATGGTACTGCCCGGGGCGGGCAGTAGTGAAGGGAGTCCAGTGAAGTAGTCCAGGGGTTCTCAGCAGAGGAGACCAGTCTCACATTCGAGTAGGTGATCGGCAGCGCGGCATAGCAGAGACAGGTCTCGGATGTAAACCCTGAGCGCTGAAGCTGAGACAGACTGAAAGGTTAGTACTCACTGAGCAGAAGCAGTATTGTAGAAGGTCCTGGCAGGCAGAAGTTGTTCAGGGGCAGGCACCAGATTAGGTAGAGCAGGCCCTCAAGGAGCGAGTACCCGGTATCCCAGGATAGGTACCTGAAATAGAGTAAAAGGGTCCCCAAGGAGCAAGTACCCAGGTTAGTGAAGAATACCCCAAAGGGCAGAGAGAGCATCCTGTGGCAGCTGGAAGCAGCAGAGCAGCTTAGACTGGAGGCATTCCAATCCAATCCTTGCTAAATCAATTTGTTAGCAAACGAAGGGCAGGCTAAATACCAGGATGTGATGATGTCACTCGGAGGGGACACCCCCGAGGTTCCCGCCATGACATGGATATAGATGTGGGTGGCGTGCGCACGCGCGCCCTAGGAGGCCCTCAGAAAAATCATGGCGAACACCGTCGCCGTTGTCGATCCAGGGACGCCGGAGGGAGCAGCATGAAGACGTGGCAGCAGCCATCTTCCCAAGGCTTGAGGAGAGAGAAGGAAGAAAAGTGAGGCACAGAGGTCGAAGCCATCTGAGACCGACAGACGCAACATAGAGCTCCTGTCCCCCAAAAGCTAGTGACTGGCATAGAGGCCTGGCAGGCACCTGATATGACCTTGATGTATTCTCCATCTTAGAGCTGAGGGATCAGTGAACTCTAATGCTGTGGTAGCTTTGGGAGAAATGTTGATACGGACACAAAACCTTCAGGAGACCTTCAATTGGATGTGCATCTGGGGTGGAGTCAACAGGGTCCCCAGGACTGGAAGTTGCCCCTTCCCTCTTGACATCTGAAGAGAGTGTTGGGCCTTCTTTGCCACTCTTCTTGGTTAAGGTCGATGGAAGACACCTCCCCTTGTGAAACTTGCTATTGTGACTTTAGATTTTATCTGATTGGCTTAAGCCTCGTTGGAGAAGACTATTTCTCAGTTAACAACTGTAACTTATGATCAGTCTATTAACGTGAAAGCTCAGGGTATGATGCTTGGGCTCTAAAATGAAAAACTGGAAGTTTTGGAATAAATTAAAATAGGAGTACATATTCAGTAACTGTCTGGACAGCAATGAATGAGGAGTTGCCTGCACACCCAGGATGGTTTTAGGAATCACAAAGATTAAAGATAATGACATGTCCCATTTTAAAAGTTAGGCAGCTAAGATGTCAGCAGTGCAAACGGCAGTAGTGCAGGATAAACTGATTGTTCATCAGAGGATTAAGACTCTTGGAACCTCTGCAAGACAACACAAAATCAGGCTTTTGAATTTCCCTAAAGTTTCTCTTGCCCCTCCTCTAGTTCTCTTTCAGACCGATACAGTACAGTGTGCTCCGGCAGAGCGCACTGTTAACCCGTGATTGGACGCATGTTTCGACGCGCTAGCGTTACCCCCCCCCCCTCCCCTGAAGCGCTAGCGTTACCCCCCCCCCCCCCGAACCTAATAGCGCCCGCAACATGCAAATGCATGTTGATGGCCCTATTAGGTATTCCCGTACGATTCAGAAAGGAAAATGTGCAGCCAAGCCACACATTTTACTTTCAGAAATTAGCGCCTACCCAAAGGTAGGCACTAATTTCTTTGGGCACCGGGAAAGTGCACAGAAAAGCAGTAAAGACTGCTTTTCTGTGCACCCTCCGACTTAATATCATGGCGATATTAAGTTGGAGGTCCCGAAAGTTACAAAAAGTTAAAAAAAAAATTTGAAGTCGGCCCGCGGCTCGCGGGTTGAAAACCGGACGCTCAAATTTGCCGGCATCCGGTTTCCAAACCTGTGGCTGTCAGCAGGTTTGAGAACCGATGCCAGCAAAATTGAGCATCAGCTGTCAAACCCGCTGACAGCCGCCGCTCCTGTCCAAAAAGAGGCGCTAGCCGCCGGCCCTAATTTGAATACTGAATCACGCGCACAGGAGAGTGGCCTGTGCGCGCATCGGACTTTACTGTATCGGCCCGTTTAAGAGATATTTTCTGAAGAATTTGGGTGTTGCTGGTGAGGGGTTGCCACCAATTAGTAAACTGTATTTTTTACCCTCTGGCAAAAGAAAAGAATCCTGAAATGATATAGCTATGAGACGTAATAATGCCATAATCGCAAAAGAGTGCACCTCTGGGGACACATATTAGTCAACCTTTTACATCACTGTAGGAGGGCAAATTAGCAACTCGAGGTGAGGTTTTAGTGGTGATCTAGAGTTTGGGGGGAAGTTTTACATAGCAGTCAGAAGTATGAACAGCACAGTACACATCAGTGAAGATTTTATGTGATTTGGCGTGAGGGAAAGTACACAAAGATGAGATTTGTACATTGTACTTTCAACCTAGCTTGATAACAGCTAGGTAGAGAGTGCATCAATCTAGGTCGAGAGTACATTGTAAAAATCTCAGCTTTAGCCCAAATTTTCAAAGGCCCACACATGTAAAAACTGGGGTTTACGCACATGGTCGGGCCTTGCTCATGCTGCGCGCATTTTAAAACAGGCCCAGTCACATGCATAAATCCCGGTATGCGCACAAGTGCCGGGCATCTCCAGAGGGGCAGGCCAGGGGGCAGGGTCTGGACAGGGAGGGGAAGGGCAGGGCAAGACAGAGGCCTGCCGGGACATTAGTGGTTGTACCAGGGAAGCACGCACCGGCAGCCAGCCAGCGTGTGGAAACTACTTCTGCTCCGGAGGAGCAGTAAATAGTGAAATACAAAAATTTGGGGTAGGTAGGTAGAGGTTAGGGGTCAGGGTGGAGAGGGGAAAGGGAAGAAAGGTTAGTAGGAGGGTAGGGAAGTTCCCTCCCAGTCTGCTCTTTAATTGGAGCTGACTGGGAGGGAACTGGGGGAGGCCCAATTGCACGCCAGCGCGTACATGTTATAAAATCGGTGCATCCATGAGCGCGTGCCGGGAACCACATGCACATGGATAGCCACACTCTGTTTTTAAAATCGACCCCTTAGTGTACCTGTCATCACTCCAAATCACATAAAATCTTCACTGAAGTCTACTGTGCTGTTCATACTCTGTCTGTGCATGTAAAACTGCCCCCCAAAACCAAGGCCACCACCAAAATCTCACCTCGAGTTATTAGTTGCCCCTCTTACAGTTGACTAATATGAAAGCCTTATAGAGTTTGTGTCTTTCTCTGTCTCTGTCTCTCACACACACACACACTCACACCAGCAAAGCCCAAAACATGGAATACCATTACCTATGGAAAGCATTAAAATAGCACACATTGCAATATCTCAAAAATTTCTCTAACCACATCCCTTTTTCTATCACAGGCAGTATTCCTCCGAAATTTATAGCAAAATGGTAAATCTAGGTCTAAGAGAGCTACACTTCTTTGTATATTTGTCCTTTTTCTTATTCCCTTTATAAATAGTCAGCTTCTGGACCTTTCTGGATTTCTCCTCCCTTTTTATGTTTTCAGATAGATTTTTATTTTTATTTTTATATTTATTTTGCTTTAGTCGCTCATTTGTTTATGGGCTGCTTTCTTATCTTGTTGATTCAAGTGCCTGCTTGATGTTTTCGTGACAGTTATTATAAATAATAGTTTTAGCCAGGTAAGTCATTACTTGGATAAAACTTATCCAGATAAAAAACAGGCAACACAGAGAAGCTCCAGGGATGGATAGCACTGAATATCAGTGCCAACGGGCTAAGTTCAGCCTGCTAAGTCTGGGCAGGTCTAAATTTATCCAGGTGTCCCCTTTTCTGCCAGATATTAAAATTTTAAAATAAAAGGCCTTAGCTCTGCCCCACCCAGAAACCAGACCTGCACCCTCTCCTCCCATCTGGAGCCCCCCAAATCTTCAAGGCTGAGCCAGGAAGCAATAGAGCCTTAATATACTCCCAGACATACAGCATTGATAGCGAATGCTGCTGTCACATAAGAATGGACCGCCATCATCAAGGCGTATCTTCTGGAATCAAAATGGGGTATTGGGTAACTTTTCTCTTAATTAATTTTTTTGTGTGATTTGAATATGTTGTTTGGTTTTAGTTCAATGATGGAGATAAAGGACCTGTTTTATGGAGCTTTTTTCTCAAAGACACAGAATGGGAAAAGAAATCTTAGTAAATCAGACCCAAAATAAAGAGTGTGGTTAAAAAGTTGAGGAGTGGCCAAGTACGTAGCAGCTAAGACTCCGTGCAAAAAAATGTGTTATGCATTTGGGGCTGCAGAAATCCAATTACACAGTGGAGGATGAGATACTGATGTGCATCAAACAAGAGCGAGATTTAGGAGGGATCATATCTGATGTCCCAATAATTGCGAAACAGTGTGACAAAGCATTAGTCAGAACCAGAGGAAATCTAGAGTGCATAGAGAGAGAGATGTGACCAGTAGCAAGAAAGGGGAGATCATTCCTCCTTTGAGTATTTTGTTCTCTTTTGGAGGCTGTACCTCAAAAAGGATATAGAATAAAGGCAGTCAAAAGAAGAGCTATCAAAATGGTGCAGATTCAACACAGTAAGCTCTATGAAGCAAGATTTAGGTCCTAAATATGTTAACCCTACAGACGAGAAGAGAAAGGGGGGATATGATAATGACAGAGATATTCAAATACCTTAAAAATATAATAATGCACAAGAAGCAAGTATTTTTCAGTGGAAAGGAAGTTCTAGAACCTTTTCCATTGGAAAGCAAACAGTAGAACTAGGAGTTATGAAATGAAACTCCAGGGGGGACCACAGAGACAGTGGTGGATGCCTGGAATGCCCTTCTGGAAGAGGCGGTAAAGATGAAAAATGTAAACAAATTAGAAAAGGCATGGGATAAATACTGTGGATCCCTAAAGGCTAGAGTTGGAAATGAAGAAAAGGATGCATGAAGCAGCAGCTATTACCCCTAACAGAAGGCATAGGGATTATTACACTTGACCAATTAGCTTTCATGATTTTGACGCAACTGCAACATCTCTTTCTGCTTCAGCGAGGGGGAAAAAAGGGGAATTGGATTCAGATGACAGCCAATGCTGGGCTCTGACTTTTATGGTCCAGGGTACTGAAATGCAGAAAAAACGCAAGACTGCTCCTTCAGACAAGTCCATAAGCAAAGCACGTTCAAGCAGCATTGTCAGAATTATCAAGTAGACTGCTCACCCCATAAAAATGATGCTAGCAGTTATTTTGTTATAGATTTGACAGTTGCTTGGTTTTGATTGTTAATATTACTATCCTTAACATAAGGCTTGGGGGTAACCTGCATGAAGTGGCAGTTACTACCATTAAAAGAAATATGGGGGTAACCTGCACCTAGATGCAGCTACTCCCATAAGAAACTTGCTAGGCAAACCAGATGGACCATTTGGTCTTTTTCTGCTGTCATTACTATGATACTATGATATGAAACTTGAAGGGAGTAGACCCACAAATAACATTAGGAAATATTTAATCACAAATAAAGTTGTGGATAGATGGGGCATCCTTCCAGTAGAGGTGGTAAAGGTAAAAACAGGAAGCATGGCATAGGCACAGAAGAGCCTTGGCTGTCAAGAATTGAAGTATGCTGGAAATCTACAATATTGCAAGAGGAAGGAAATTGGGCAGATTAAATTTAGTTATTTGTTATGATTCCTCCTGTAGCTGTGCCACAGGAGGCCTCTCACCTTATCTCTAGAGGCCGCACCGAAACCTGGGCCTTGCCTGGACAGTTTATCCCAGTTTTACTCCATGGCCTGGGAGGCCTTCCTTTGCCATCTGGGCCTGCCTGAGGCCTGCTCTTCTTCCTCCTGGACTCTCTGGTTTGGACCACGCCCCTTCTTCCTAAAAGGCCGGTCCGCAGCTCTTGTCTCTAGTTATAGGGCCAGCCGGGTGTGGCCCATCTAAACTCCTCCCAGGGAGTTGCCTGCTTCCTGCACTACAAAAGGACTTTGCTTTCAATTCTGCCTTGCCTTGCATTGGAGTTACATGCTCCTGGATGTCTTGCCTTCCAGCGCTCCGTCAGGCCTGTGTTCTTCGTTGGAGCTCCATGTCTCGTCTTGATGTCTGTCGCCTGTTCCTGATGTCTGTGATCCAGTCCTGATGTTCCTTGCATGTTCCTGATGTCCTGTACCCCAGGTTCCTCATTGCCTCCTTTCTGGCGTGCCATGTTGTGGTCCGTGACCAGTCCATGGGTAGTGGCAGTGTAGGGTGCTCATGGTACAAGGCCATCTTCACCTGCACAAGTACAAGCCTCCGGAAGACTTCCGCTTCAGTCCTGAGTTGTCTTAGAATCCTTGCTTGCTTCCGTCCCGGTCTTCGGAGTTCCTTGCACTGCGTCCGTCCATGCCAAAGACTCTGAATGAACCTATGCCATTCCAGCGTGGTCCGTGACCAGCCTAGGATGGGCTGTGTAGGGTGCGCCTTGGTACAGGCTTCTATCGAATCTTCGCCATGTTCCAGCTTCAGTTATGCCACACCTCGTCTAGAGCCTGCTTCGCATGCAAGCGGGGTCCGCGACCAGCCCATAGGTAGTGGCTGTGTAGGGCGTGCTGCATCACAATCTCAACCCAGCCCTTGATCCTGATTCTGAATACCCTGCCTGCAGTACCTCATTCCTGAGTCTTCGTCTGTGCACCCAAGTACCTCATTCCTGAGTCTACCTCTAGAGTCTCTATGTTTCAGAGCCTCCGACTGCCCTCATTCTCAATCTGGCCTGCTGCTTCTTGCTGATACCTTGTAGCATGTCCGAAAGGGCTGAGAATGGTTGGAGGACTGTTCAATTACCAACACCATTGTGTTGGCTCCAGAAGCATGCAGGTCCGGCCGAGGATCAGACCCTCCGTCTCCACCCATGCTGGGACATGCCTCGCCTACCCTCGGTGCTACCTTGGAGTTCTCTGGGGTCGTGCCGAGGCCCAAAGGCACACAATCCCCTCAAGATGGGATCGCTCTCCTAGCGCTCCCCATCCGTAACAGAACGCAAGGCCTTCTTGAACAGGAAGGCCGTTCGTAACATTATTTATTTCTTTATGTATTTATTTTTGTATACAGCTTTGCCAAGAAAGCTCAATGTGGTCTTAACTGACTAATTAATCATAAAATAAATAATCTTACTCAAAATGAAATCAAAATAAATGACAAAAAAAATAGAACATTTTTAAAAAGCACAAAGACCTTCACAATCATAAAAATACCAAACCACAATCAAATCTCCTTCATAAAGCTATGATAAAACCTAAATCAAATGATTCAGTTTGTATCAAAAATGTAGCTTGGTCTGTCAAATGCTAACACTACTCCACTCAGATTCAAACCATGACCTGCATTTAAATCATCAGAGCTCTTATTAAATCATAAAATAAACAGCCCATCTAGTGCCAAAAAGCTCTAAAAATCTAGTATAAAACAGGACAATAAAAGCTTTGTTAATGTCTAAAAACCTTTTTAAAAGCCAGACTTGTAAAATCAGTCTAAAGGGGAGACAGCATTTAGTTAGCCAAAAGTTTGCTATTCCAGAGATGAGCCACTATAAATGAGAGCCCCTTTTTTTGTTTTCTCCCTTCACATGTTTGCTGGGATGGGGGGAGGAGGGTAATGCAAACAAAGCTTGCCTGGTTGATCTCAAATTTGGGACTGGTTTATACCATGCCAACTGATCCTTTAAATGTGATGGTCCCTGGTACCTCACTGCTTTATAGGCAATAATGATTAATGAAATAATTATCCTGAATCCAAGGGGTAGTATGTTCCCTCTTACTTTTTCTTAAACAGTATATTGTGCCAGCTATAGCTTGCTAATCAATTTGTGTGGGACGCTTATAGAAAGGGTATTGCAATATGTCTAATTATGTTATCACTAGCTGTACCCGGCCACGCGTTGCCGTGGCTCAGTCTGTTTTAATTTAGCGCATTTGCTCTGCTCTGGCCATCCCAACTCCCTCCCCCCCTTCCCCGGCGGTGGACGGACTGGCTCGGCGACTCTTCTACCCTTTCCTCCTCCTGTGTGTAACTGTCGGCAGTCCCTACTCCCTCCCCCCTTCCCCAGCGGCGGAGGAACGGGCTGAGCCGTTTCTCGGAGCGGGGACTCGTCTGCCCTTTCCTTCTCCCCTCTGTGACACCCAGCACGTAGCGCAGAGCTCTATGGTCCGCACATGCGCAGTAGAGCAGCTCTCTACTGCACATTTGCTGTCCGTCGGTCAGAGCCCATTTGTATTGTAGATAGCGTGTGTTGCTTTTACGTCCAACAGATGGCGTTGTTTTTCCCAAAAATCATGTTTTTACCTGTCACAGGTGTGACATCTATATAATATAGGTATATAAAAACACACGCGTATTCGAATGCAACGTTGTGTCAAAATTTCAAAGCAATCGGTGAAGAACTTTCGGAGATTTAAGATTTTGAACAAACGAACATTTACATTTTTATTTATATAGATTATTGCTTGTATAACTGTCCTGAGACCTAATTGAGTTTAAAAACGTTTTAACCAGTGATGATTTTCTGCCAGGTAACCGACCTGGAACCTTTCTGAACTTGCTTCATTTTCCCCATTTCAGACAGAATGGAAGATGGAGGCCACTGTTGACCCCAACTTGGTACCCTTTTATTTTTTTTTATAGAAAATTACCACAGTTTTTAATTAGTGCACAAAACACAATTTCCTAAGTTTTCTCACTACCACCTGAATTTGAGTATCCAAACTAAGAGAAGAGTCTAACAACATTTCTCCTAAATTTTGGGCTTTTTATTTTAATACAAGGTTCTGATCATCTAAAACTGTGGTTCCCAACCCTGTCTTGGGTACCCCCCAGCCAGTTGGGCTTTCAAGATATCCACAATGAATATGCATGAGAGAAATTTTGCATGTTATGGAGGTAGTGCAAGCAAATTTTCTCTCATGCATATTCATTGTGGATATCCTGAAAACCCGACTGGCTGGGGGGTCCCCAGGACAGGGTTGGGAACCACTGATCTAAAACAAGCAGGATTATTAAATCAGTAATACCAGACTTCCTAATTCAGATGGCTTTGTTTGTTTTGGAAGTAAACTCAGTTTACTTGATCTCATCCACAAAGATACAGCTTCCAGACATTGATTCATTAAAATCACAGATTTCATAGAGTCAGATTCTAAAAGGAGGTAGAGTTGTAAGTCATCTGCATACAACTGATAGTACATTTCAGTGCTTCAGATCACCTCACCTAATGGTTGCAGATATATGTTAAACAAAATGGGGGCGATTGTAGAGCCCCTATTTTAACCACCAATCATCTGACTATGGTCCACTATCACACATTGTATTCTGTCATATAGGAAAGAAGTGAACCAACTAAGAGTGGTTCCTTTCAAACACATCTCTCCTAACCTTTTTACTAGAATTACATGATCAATCGTATCAAAGGTCAAGGAGAGATCAAGTAAAATCAACATTCTGGAAACTCCATGTCTAATTCAGGGATCCCCAAACTTTTCAAGGGAATGGCTGCATAGGACATTTCAAATCACTGAGACGGCTGGGAGTTGATCTAGATGGACAACCAAGTGTCATGTTCTACATAAACAAGCAAGATGGTATGGGCTTCTATATCCTCTACCAGGAGGCCTTCAGAATTTGGTCATGGACAAGTCATCACAAGGCCCTTCTCCAGGTGACCTACCTTCTGGGAATCCAAAACACATTGGTGGACTGCCTCAGCAGAGTGTTACAACCACATAAGGGGTCCCTGGATTAAGAGATCATGGGTGATTTATTCAGTCCCTTGGGAAAGCCATTGATTGATCTGTTTGCTTCAGAAAACAACAGAAAGGTTGATGATCTGCTCCATGCATCTGAGTGTAGGTGGTCCCTGTCTTGTGCTGCAAACATCATTCAGGGGTGCCACAGGTCTGGATCTGATTCTGGATGGAGGGGTGAGAACTTAATCTCCAGGGCCCCTGGCACAGTCACCAAAATAAAACATGGATTCCAAAAGTGTTGTTCAAAATAAAATCTTTACTGCAACTTATAAAAACAGCATTCAGCACAATATCACAAAAAAATCAAAATCAACATCAACCAATAGTCACACTGAAAAATGCTTTACTTGTCCATGTCCTCTGCACTATTATCCATAGTAAAAATACTAAACTGTGGGTCAAAAGCTTTTAACTTGTAAGCCAAATCCATCTCTGTTTAGATTTCTCCAATTCAAGAATCCAAAATACAAAATTCTTAACCCTTGCTTTTCTATTTGCTTGGGCAAAAAGAAACTTGAGGGGCAAGATGGCCACCAAGTGAGACCATAGTGAATGCCTGCAGAGAGGCTCTTACCTTTTTTTCATTGAATTTCCATGAATATGCCTCATACTAAGAGAAAGGGGAGGCTTAGAGAGGCGAAAGAAGATTCGCCCTCTATTTACCCCTGACAGCCTTGAATCGAGGGGTGCTTTTCAGGATCCACTACATCGTCGCCAGAATGCTTGTTCGCTGGGGGAGTAGTGCTGAAGCGTGCATTGTCCCCCCTGACCTGTAACACCACCCTTAGCCCCGGAGAGCCAAGTAGACCCGCACACCCGGGAAACATCGCGATACCTTCTGGAACCCCGGAAGCAGCGAGGAGCCCTTCAGCGTCTGACCAGAGTGAGGGAGATGCTGTTGACCGGGAGGCGAGCTGGTGAGAGATCCGTGGGCATGGAGAAGTAAGGAGTCTATGCCCAAGAAGAGAAATGGAGAGCTTAACTCCGAATCCCTCGCTGGGAGCTAAGAGGAAAGAGACAACGGTAACACCACAAAGTAATGGAAGGAGAGTGAACGACGAAATGGAAGCGGGAGATGGCAATATGAGGACTTTAACTGCGGGTTTTGTTATTTCAACCCCAGAGAAAATAACACTAGAGGGGATTTGGTTCGATTGAACATTCTATCAATATACTGTCCTAAGTAACAATAGAAACCAAGAACCAATCTGTATTGAACAATAATCTCATCTCAAATTTTGGCAAAAAAGTAGAAGAGTTAGATAAAAAGATTTCTACTGTTGAAAATGTTCAGCAAAAGTTGATTACATCTCAAAAGAACACTAACAGAAGATTAGAGAATGTGGAAAATGCTCTCAGAACCCATAATTTAAGAGTACTAAATTTTCCGGTGGTAAGCATGTTCTCCCCCCTAGAACTCTTTATGAAACAAATTCTTAAAATTCCTGATACCACCCTACCGGTAATTACTAAGGCTTTTTACCTGCAACAGCGTGCCCAAGTTGAAGAATTGGAACCTGGAGGAAGTCAAACACCAACTTTGGATCTATCTAATATATTGGAAATAACTTTAGATACTGTGATAACTCAAAGGAAACCATTACTGATATCTTTTGCCTTTTTACCAGATCAGAATTATATTTTGAGACTTTTCTTTAGGAACAGACAGATAAATGTTTATGGACATCTGATCTGGATCTATCCTGACATTATCAAAGCGACACAAAGTCGTCGTAGGGATTTTCTCATGATGCGCTCTGCAGTCCTTCAACTAGGGGCCAGCTTTATTCTTAAATATCCCTGTAACTGCTGTGTGAGGCATTCAAGTGTAAAGTATATTTTCTTTGAGCCTGCGCAACTTAGAGCCTTCATAGATGCGCGTACCCAAGAGGCTCCCATTTCAGTCTCGGCTTAGTTATGTGAAATAGTAGTAGTGGCATCACTTGACATACATAATTTACTTATTCTAAAAAGTTTTACTTTGAAATGTATCACGCTCTTAGTTCCACCCCCTCAATAATTCTTATAATTTTGGATGTTTGCAATTTATTGATAAATGGATTGTTAATATTTCTCTTAAGTATTTCCTTTTGTAAACACCAGCTTTACTGTACAAGAGTGTATACTTGGGAAGTTTTCAAAAAATTTGAAAATAAAGAATTTAAAAGAAACTTGATCCAGCCCTTTGGGATACCGGGAGTGGATGCCTTTCCCTCTGGACTGATCAATCTTTCCAAAAATCTTCTTCCTATCTTTGTCCTGGTCCCAAGACTCCAAAACCCTCAAAATCCTCTCAAAGTCCCACACTCCAAAAATCACTGTTTTTTGAGATCCCAAGGGGATCTCCAGCTTCTCTCCTCAAATTTCACTTCTCCGCTTCTTGCTTGACATTTTGGGGGAATCTCTATCTTCAATCCTTTGCGAGTATCTCCTTCCTTCTGGCAACGGTAACATGGAATAGACTTAGTTTTTGGGTACTTGCCAGGTTCTTGTGGCCTGGATTGGCCACTGTTGGAAACAGGATGCTGGGCTTGATGGACCCTTGGTCTGACCCAATATGGCATGTTCTTATGTTCTTACAGCCGCACCTAACCCTCTAAAGAACTGAGCATGCTCCAAAGGATTACATACACCAAGAAGCCTGTCTCCCAGAAAGATGGGGTTTTGGCAAGGGGAGGATTCAAAAATGTAAAACTCTCTCCCAATGCCTGACTGATGGAAAATTACTGGGGATTGTATTAGTGACGGACAAAGCCCCCATCACATGAGCAACTAAAGATGAGCTTCTGATGCTTTTGTGCTAGATTGGAGCATCGGTATACTCTATGTATCCACAGATTCCTCCCATTGCCAGGATTATCCATAAGGTTCTTCGGGACAAGGCAAGGATAATCCTGGTAGCACCAACTTGGCCATGGCATATCACATCCTTTTCTCATATGGCTGTCAGTTCAGTCTCTGGTTCCGTTGGGAATGTCTCAGATTCTGCCATACAAACCTGCCATTGCTGGTCCTGAAAGCCAGGATGTTGAATGTACAATAGTCTACCCCTTTCTCCCTTCCCAAAGAGTTAGAAGATGTTTTCATTTCTGCCAGAAAACCTTAAACCAGAAAACCTATGGCTTCAAATGGAAAAGGTGTTCAACTTGTGTAGATCCAGCCAGCTGGACTTCTTCTTATGTGGCTCAAGGGACTTGTTTCAGTATCTGTTCTTCCTCTTTCCTCAGGCCTTAGTACCTCTTCAGTCAATATTCATCTCAGTGCCTTTGTGGCATATCACCAGCAGGTAGAAGTGGCTCTGATCTCTCTCCATCACCTCATATCAACATTCTTGATAGGATTGTGGCATTCCAAACCTCTGTGTTTCACAATGATCAAGCCATTGTATTATCAACATTCTTTCCAAGCCCACATACACATAAAGGAGAACAGGCTCTTTACTCTTTCAATTGTAAAAGACCCCTGGTGTGTTTCCAAAGAGGGCATCAATCTTCTCTGCTGTTTTTGTCTTTTGATTCCAATAATGGCAATTGACAAACACACTATTATTGCTGGCTTACAGATTACAAACTCTGCCAAGGTTCATCAAGTGAGAGCTTTGGAACTTTTCGTGGCTTATCTCAAGGCCACTTCCCTTGAAGACATCTGCAAAGCTGCTACTTGGTCATCTGCTCACACCTTCATGTCCCACTACTGCCTGGATAGCACAATAACTTTGGGCAAGCAATTCTGCACAGCCTTTTCTTCCAATATTTTATTTATTTTTATTTTATTTAATAGCTTTTGTATACCGTCAATCGTAGGCCATCATAACGGTTTACATGATTTTAGGTAAAAGAACAATAAGTGCTAAAAGAATACAACAGACAATGTATATAAAATAACAGTAATAAATCAACAGATAAAAAGAGGCAGCATTGAAAAAGAATATAATAATAATATTGTCATCACAAAATGAAATACATCATTAATTAAAAGATATGTCTGTATCCTTAGGGTTCTTAATGAACCTTGAGGGACACCTAAGTTGGGTCCTGACAGGACTTCTTGAATAGCCAAGTCTTTACCTCCTTTCAAAATTATTTTAAGTCTGATTGAAGCTGCATTGCTACTGGAAGGGAATTCCAAATTTTGGGGCCTGCTAATGATAAAGCACGGTCTCTGACTTGGCTGAGATGTGCTGAGTGCACGGAAGGAATGGTTATGAGACCTTTGTTAACAGAGCGGAAATTGCGTTGAGGGGTATGTAGTCGAATGGCAGCATTAAGCCAGTCCGTTTGTTCACCAAATATAAGTTTTAGTAGGATACATAGGATTTTGTATTCAATTTGATATTTAACTGGTAACCAATGTAGTGAAATTAAGATCGGGGCTATGTGATCATGTTTCTTGGTTCCTGTTAGAATTCTCACTGCAGTATTCTGTAAAATGTGAAGTGGACGTGTGGTGGAGGTGGGTAAGCCAAGTAGAAGTGAATTACAGTAATCAATGTTTGCAAAGATAAGTAGCTGAAGTACCAGCTCTTCACTTGGTAGGGCTGTGTTATTTGTGCTGCCCTTGGTACCTCCCACTGTTATGGCTAATTCATGCCTGTTTGATAGAAATAGCAAGTTTGTTTACCTGTAAACAGGGTTCTAAATAGACAACAGGAGGAACTAATAGTTCTTAATAGTTAGTCCACTGTCTTGTTAAAGCTTAAGCTTTAGAAGAGACTGGGAGATTCACAGGACAGCATGTGAATGGAAGAACAGCAAATGCTCAGTGAAGTTTCTTTTTTGCTGGGCTCTGAGAGCTGAATCCATGTCAGTGTTGTCAGATAATGTCACCCACAGTAAAAGGCTATATGGAAATGATGGTCTACATTGCCCATGGAATGGAAAAAGGATCCTAAATGAGAAACTCAGATTATATGTCATCGGAGCAGTTGGTCCAGGAACTGATAAGAGGTGGAGCCACTGAATATACATGTGTATATATACACCTTAGCTGGATAAGTCTACACATCAGTATGTTTAGATCAGTTCTATGATGTGTCTAAACTTACATGT
The DNA here is from genome assembly GCF_901001135.1 of Rhinatrema bivittatum. Taxonomy (NCBI): domain Eukaryota; kingdom Metazoa; phylum Chordata; class Amphibia; order Gymnophiona; family Rhinatrematidae; genus Rhinatrema; species Rhinatrema bivittatum. The sequence continues at coordinate 417,844,464 of NC_042615.1, forward strand.
ATACTTATGTGGCTAACTCTGAATACCAGTAGTTAGCAGTATAAGTTTTATGGCTAAGTTGCTCTGCCCTCGATCCGCCCAGGGATGGACCCAAAAAACAAATCGGAAGCTGATCCAAGATTGCTGTGTAGCAGTAAAGAAGAAGTGGAGATCGGTGTATATAAAAGAGACCTTTATTAAATTTATATATATATATATATGTATGTTTTAATGTTAAATTCAATTGATTTTTAATTCTAGTAGCCCCTGAGGCAGCTCTACACAAGAGCGAAACTCGGCCAGAATCAGGCAAGATTTAATAGAGGTCTCTTTTATATACACCAATCTCCACTTCTTCTTTACTGCTACTCGATCCACCCAGTGCACGCCTACTTTTTGTGCATGTAACTTTCAGCTGTATAAGGAACTTATATGGCTAAGCAGTGGCTGCTGAATATAGGCATATATTCAGCAGCTACTACTTAACTGCATAAGTCCCACTTATCCAGCTAAATAGCGCTGAACGCGCTTTGAATGTTGATCCCAACAAAAATAAGTTGACTAGCAAAGAAGAAATTTAACATTAGGGATAAAATGAAATAAATACTGAAGATATATCGCATAAAGTTCTGGAGACCGTATCTACAAAGAGACAAGGACAAGATGGAAGCGGTACAGAGAAGGGCAACCAGAAAGGTGGAGGGTCTTCATCAGATGACATACGAGGAGAGATTGAAGAATCTAAATATGTACTCCCTGGAGGAAAGGAGGAGCAGGGGTCATATGATTCAGACTTTCAGATACTTGAAAAACTTTAATGATCCAAAGACAACGACAAACCTTTTCCGTCAGAAAAAATCAGCAGAACCAGAGGTCACGAGCTGAGGCTCCAGGGAGGAAGACTAAGAACCAATGTCAGGAAGTATTTCTTCACGGAAAGGGTGGTGGATGCCTGGAATGCCCTTCCAGAGGAAGTGGTGAAGTCTAAAACTGTGAAGGACTTCAAAGGGGCGTGGGATAAACACTGTGGATCCATCAAGTCTAGAGGGCATGAATAAAGAGGAGGCAGCAAAACACTGCACGGAGCGGCAGTAGCTACAGTAGCCACAGAGGCATTCACGGAGCGGGATGCCAGTGGCCAGTAATTGGTGTTCCACCTTCACGGAGCGGGAGGATGGAGGGCTGCTATCTCCAAAACAAAAAAATAAAAACAGGGGTGGGTAAGAGTATGGGGCAAGGGTGTGGCCTGCTTGTTACAGAAGTTGCTACCCCTAATTGAGCTGGATATTCACTTGGATGCAGATACGGCGCTGCTCTCTAAATTGGTGGTGGGGTGGAGGGGAATTGGGGCTGGAGGGTACTGGAAGCCAATAGTAACAGGTGGGAGAGAGAAAAAGGGAAAAAAATGGATAAAGTGCGTAGCTTGCTGGGCAGACTAGATGGGCCGTTTGGTCTTCTTCTGCCGTCATTTCTATGTTTCTATGTTTCATTTCTATGTTAAAGACAAATTAAATTGCAGGATTTTAAACAAAAGTCTGCTTTCCCACATCCTGCATTACAACATACTTCAGAGAAGTATGACTTGTCTAGTCTCATAGCATTCAATTCAACTTGAGCATGTCTGTCTAAATTTTTGTAAAAACTAGATAAAAAAAAGCTCAAATTCCCTTGCAAGGTTTTTCACCTGATTTTAAGAGTAGGGAGAATATATTCAGTCAGTGTCCAGATAGCAATAAATGAGGAGCTGCTTGCAAACCCAGGATGGTTTCAGGAATCCCAAAATTGAATGATGATGACCATGGCTGCTGCCATTCCTCATTTTAAAAGATACAGACATTTCCCAAGCATTTTCATCTGCAGACCTTTACACAAAGGCTTCAAGTCCTCATGAAGCTTCTTAGACTGATACATTCACCCCTCTTAGGAAAAGAATTTGGCTTGTTAAAATTTAAACCACAATACATGCAAAATAGAAACAGCCTAAATATGAAGGCAAGGTTTATACATGTTAAAGGGTTAAAAGAGAGAAACACAACTGAAAGATCTTTTAAAATCTGCTTCCTGCTATAGTATCTATCTAAGGGAGTCATTTATTTTGCTGCGGTATATTCACCTCCAGAAAATACCACACGATATTGCTGCATGAAGGCGTTTACCATGCAGTAAATACCTAACACAACTTAGTAAATATGGGCCGGATTTTAAAAGCCCTGCGCGCGTAAATCCAGCCGGATTTACGCACGTAGGGCACTCGCGCGCCGGCGCGCACACAGCCCCGGGACGCACGTAAGTCCTGTGGCTTCGTAAAAGGGGCGGGGAGGGGGCGTCTCCAGGGGCATGTCCGGGGTCAGGGCGCGGTTCGGGCGGGACTGGAGGGCATGGCGCCGGCCCGGGGGCGTGGTCGAGGCCTCCAGACCAGCCCCTGGGTCGGGTAATGGCGCGCCAGCAGCCCGCTGGCGCGTGCAGATTTACACCTGTTTTCAGCAGGCGTAAATCTGCCAACAAAGGTAGGGGGGGTTTAGATAGGGCCGGGGGGTGGGTTAGGTAGGGGAAGGGAGGGGAAGGTGCGGGGGGGTGGAAAGAAAGTTCCCTCCGAGGCCGCTCCGATTTCGGAGCGGCCTCGGAGGGAACAGGCAGCGCGTGCCGGGCTCGGCGCGTGCAAGTTGCACAAAAGTGCACCCCCTTGCGCACGCCGACCCCAGATTTTATAAGTTACGCGCGGCCGGCTACGCACATATCTTATAAAATCCAGTGTACTTTTGTTCGCGCCTGGTGCGCGAACAAAAGTATGCGCTCGCGCAAATTTATAAAATCTACCCCTATATGTTTACCCCTAAAAAGAAGCTGAGCAGCACCTTCTGCTGATTGCTCATTTTTAAAGGGGCCTGTTTACTAAAGATTTTCTCCCATTTTGTGTCCACTGGAAAAATGCTTAGTAAATAGGGTCTACTCTCTACAGAAAGAGAAGAGAGACAGAAAGAGTGAGTGAGTACTACTGCTTATGCTTTCTCCTATTTTTGTCATTTGGATCCTCTTTCACCTCACCTTTCAACAATGCTGACAGTCATTTAGCCTTCCTTTTGCCTCTTTTAATGCATGGAATACATCTGGTCTGTGCTTCCAAGATGGTATTTGTAAATAATGTCCATGCCAGCAGCTGCAAAAGTTAAGAGTTTATATCAGGCATAGACATTGTTTAAAAATACTATCTTGGTAGCCCAGCAAGATGCATTCCATGCATTAAAAAAAGGTAGGAGAGAGGCCAAATAACTTCTGGCATATTTAAAAAGTCATATGAAAGAGGTTATTATAGCCAAAAGAACTTCTTTCAAAAAATGTAAAGAGGATCCAAATGAAGAAAATAGAAAAAAAGCATAAGTACTGGCATGTTAGATGATAAACATTGATAAGGCAGGCAGAAAGAAAATTTGAAAACAGCAGGAAGCTGTTAAATGATCAAGGGATAAAAGGGGCACTTATGGGAAGAAAAGGCCATAGTGGAAAGACTAAGGGGGTAATTTTCAAAAGGACTTACATGCATAAAATTGTTGTTTATGCATGTAAATGGATTTTACTAGTGTAAATGAGATTTTGAAAATTGCTACTTTAAGTGCATAGCTCCTTTGAAAATTCACTCCATAGGGCTGAATTTTCAAATGGTTTTACGTGCATACATTGACTTTATGTGCATAAATGGTCTTTTGAAAACTGCTACAATATATACTGCTTTTAACACATGTAACTCTTTTGAAAATTCACTCCATTATGATTTCTTTGCTAAGGTGTTTACTGGATAGGATGCTGGGGAAACGGTATTTAATGGTGATAATTCACAGGAGATGAAACAAATTTCAGTGAAACTGGAAGATGTGATAGGGCAAATTGACAAAGAGTAGCAAGTCACCTGGATCAGATGGTATACACCCTAAAGTGCTGAAAGAATGAAAATGAAATTGCACACATATTACTAGTAATTTGTAAGCTTTCATTAAAATCGTCTATTGTACATGAAGATTGGAGGGTGGCCAATGTAATGCCAATCTTTAAAAAGGGCTCCCAGAGTAATTTGGTAAACTATAAACTGGTGAGCTTAATGTCAGTGCTGAAAAAATGGTAGAAACTATTCTAAATATCAAAGAGGTCCATATTCAGACACAGTCTGGATAGCAAAGTTAGCTGGATAAACTTATCCAGCTAATTTTGGATGTAAATTCAATAATGCAGCTGCACTATTGAATATAGCTGGCTATCTTAAATTTAGATGGCTAACTTTAGGACAGGTCTTTGGCCCAACCAGACGTAGCTGGCTACATTAGCCAGCTAACTCTGTATATTGGAGTTAGCTGGCTAACTTAGCCAGCTAATTCATCTCCTTCTGGTTATGCCCCGAAACGCCTCTAGCTTAGCCAGCTAAATTCTAGATATCTATCTTATTAGGTAGGTAAAAACTTAGTCTGATAGGCGCCCATTTAATCAGCTAACTTACTGAACATATAGATAGGCATGGTTTAATGGGACAGAGCCAACATGGATTTACCAAAGGAAAGTCTTGCCTCACCAATCTGCTACATTTCTTGTGAAGGGGTTAATAAACAAGTGGATAATGTTGAGCTGGTGGATACAGTGTATCTTGATTTTCAGAAGGCATTTGACAGTCCCTTATGAGAGACTCCTAAGAAAATTAAAAAGTCATAGGATAGGAGGCGATGTCGTATTATGGATTGCAAACTGGGTAAAAGACAGGAAACAAAGAGTAGGTCAGAATGCTCAGTTTTCTTAATTGAGGAAGGTAAATAGTGAAATACCTCCAGGATCTGTACTGCGAGCAGTGGGGTAGATTTTAAGAAAGTGCGCCTTCGCGTACTTTTGTTGGCGCACCAGGCGCCAACAAAAGTACGCTTGATTTTAGTAGATACGCGCTTAGCCGCGCATATCCGCTGAAATCCGGGATCGGCGCGCGCAAGGCTGCCGATGTCGTGTAGCCGGCACGCGCCGAGCCGCGCAGCCTGCCGCCGTTCCCTCCAAGGCCGCTCCGAAATCAGAGTGGCCTCGGAGGGATCTCGCTTTTGCCCTCCCCTCACCTTCCCCTCCCTTCCTCTATCTAACCCACCCCCCCGGCCCTATCTAGACCCCCCCCCCTACCTTTGTCGGGGGATTTACGCCTCCCGGAGGGAGAAGTAAATCCCCGCGCACCAGCGGGCCGCTAGCATGCCGAGACGCGACCTGGGGGCGGTTCTGGAGGGCATGGCCATGCCCCCGGACCGCCCCGGGCTGAAACCACGCCCCCGGGCCCGCCCCCGAAACGCCGCGTCCCGCTTCCAAAACGCCGCGCCGATCCGACACACCCCCGACACGCCCCCCTCGAAAAACTCCGGAACTTACGCGAGTCCCGGGGCTCTGCGTGCACCGGTAGGCCTATGGAACATAGGTGCACCGGCGCGCAAAGCCCTGCTCGCGTAAATCCGGGTGGATTTACGCGAGCAGAGCTTTTAAAATCCGCCTCAGTGCTTTTAATATATTTATACCTTATCTGGGAAAGGGAATAAAGAGTGAGGTGATCAAATCTGTAGATGACACAAAATTATTCCAAGTTGTTAAATCAAAAGCAGATTGCAAAAAATTGCACAAGGGCGTTGTGCGACTTGGACAATGGGCATCCAAAAGATAGATGAAATTTAATGTGGTCAAGTGCAATGTGATGCACATAGGGAGAAATAATCCAAACTGTAATTACATGAAATTAGGATCCATATTAGGAGTCACCAGACAGGAAAAGGATCTAGGTGTCATTGTGGACAATATGTTGAAATCCTTGACTCAGTGTGCAAAAAAATCAAACAGAAAATTAGGAATTATTAGGAAGGGAATGGAGAATAAAACAGATAATATCATAATATCTCTGCATTGCTCCATAGTGTAACCATATCTAGAGTACTGTGTGCAATACTGGTTTCTGCTTCTCAAAAAAAGATATAGCAAAGCTAGAAAGGTACAGAGAAGTGCAAGCAAAATAATAAAGGGGATGGAACGGCTCCCCTATGAGGAAAAACTGAAGAGTTTAGGGGTCTTTAGCTTAGAGAAGAGACAGCTGAGGAGAGAAGAGACAGCTGAGGAGAGAAGTGATAGAGGTTTATAAAATCATGAGTGGCGTGGACCAGGTAAATGTGAATCAGTTGTTTTCTTTAAAAAAAATATAAAGACTAGGGGACAGTCAATGAAGTTACTAAGTAGCACATTTAAAACAAATCAGAGAAAATATTTTTTTATTCAATACACAAGTAAGATCCAAAGGATATAGTAAAGGCAGTTAGCATAGCTGGATATAAAAAGGTTTGGATAAGTACCTGGAGAAAAAGTCTATAAACACTTATTAACCAGGTAAACTTGGGAAAAGCTATGGGGCAGATTTTCAAAGGGTTATGCGCGTAAGATACATGCGTAACCCCCAAAAGGCTGCCCCTGCCTGCTCCTGCGCTTGGCAAGCCTATCTTGCATAGGCTCGGCAGCGCGTGCAAGCCCGGGACGCGCGTATGTCCCGGAGCTTTGAAAAAGGGGCAGGAAGGGAGAAGGTCAGGGGGCGGTCCCGAGTCCTCTGGCACAGCAGCCTGTGCCGGGGGATGGCGACCCGGCGCGCTCAAGTTACGCCTGCCTTGGGCAGGCGTAACTTCGGAAATAAAAGGTAGGGGGGGATTTAGTTAGGGCTGGGGGATGGGTTAGATAGGGGAAGGGAGGGGAAGGTGGGGGGGATCGCAAAAAAAGTTCCCTCCAAGGCCGCTTCGATTTCGGAGCGGCCTTGGAGGGAACGGGGAAAGCTATCAGGGCTCCCCTTGGGCTCAGCGCGTGCAAGGTGCACAGGTGTGCACCCCCTTGTGCGCGCCAACCACGGATTTTATAACATGCGCGTGGCTGCGTGCACATGTTATAAAATTGGATATAGATCTGTTTGTGCTGGGTTGCGCAAACAAATCTACGCCTGAGCATAAGTTTAAAAATCTGGCCCTATGGGTGTAAGCAGCATGGAATCTAAAAACTGTTTGGGACCTTTCCAGGTACTTGTGACCTAGATTGGCCATTGTTTGAAACAAGATACTGGGTTTGATGGACCTTTGGTCTGACCCAATATGGCAAGTTCTTATGTTTTTTATGAGTGGGAGGGTGGCCTGGGCCCACACTACCTGTTGATGGAGCTGACACTGGGTACTGTGTCGTTGTCACACACACGCTCTGCTAGCAGCCGGTCTCGGATCTCCCAGGCAAACATGGTGGGGTTTTGGCGTTTGTATTCAGCAATTTTATCCACAACTTTGGGCGTGGCAACTTTGGGTTTGGAGCCCCCGATCACTCCAGGCTTAATGCTTCCTGTCTCGTAGTACCTGCAGGAAAAAATATATATTTACACAGGATAACTCGTTTCATTATCCACAGTAGTTTAAGAGATATAATACAAGTATGCTGGATGTGAAGCACCTTTGTGTATGTGCCATGAAATATATCATACAGAGCGAGGTAATTGTGCTGCAAGATTTTAAGATACTGTATCCAAAACCTTCACTGGATCAGATCTCTTACATTTTCTGCCAGGAACACCAGTCTCTTTTCTCCCTTTCTCTCGCTCTCTGTCTCTCTAATTCAGGAGATTTTATTGGCATGACAATTTGTACACCTGCTGCCAAAGTAATACACAAAGGAAGTAATTCTGTAACAATCCCACATATCAGGCGGGTAATTTTAGAAAAGCAACCTTGGAAATGCCTTGTAAAATTACCTTTAAAGTGATTAAAGAAAATAAAAGAGAAAGAAAACTATATGTATAATAGTAATAATAGCAAACTAAGGGGGTTATTTTCTAAACAGCCTTTTCGCGTGCGATAGGATGCAAAAAAGCTGGAGGGGAGGCGTCGGAGCAGGGAGGGGAGGGGGAGGAGTCGGCCACAGCACCGCTGCCGGCGATAATGTGAGGAATGTTATCGCCGGCAGTAGCGCGGCGAATAGCTCCACCTTTTACGGTGGTGCTATTCACATCAAAGGCTGCAGCCAGCCGCACCTCAGCCGGCGAAATCGCACCGCTGTGGTGGGAACGGCTGCAGCCTTTCGCAGGCCCGACACCCCCTTTGCCCTGCCCCCTTTTTCACGGGATTCATCATTCCACGAGGAATGATGAATCCAGCCCTAAAATTGCAAAATATAGAAAGGACAGTAGCAATAACAATTCGGATTCTGGTGCTGGTCATGGTCATATTGTTTCTGATCAAATGAACCTCTCTTTCTCGTCTTCCTATGGTTGCATTAACTGCAGCACAGTTAGAGCTGTTCTAGAGGGAGAAGGGACTGACTGGACAATCCAATATCCTCCAGCTCAGGCTAGGAAGGCAACAGTGGCCACTCTCCCTGTCTGTCTCCTTCTTTTGCCACCTAATCACCTAGGAAGAAAGAGCGAGACATAGGGGAGGAAGGACAATAGTTGCTATTCTTTTATTGTCCCTCCCCAGTTGTTGTCACAAGATGTTTTGTGAACTGGGGGACTGGAAGTGAGAAGAGAGATGGAGAGGAAAATGGAGGCCCAGAAAGGGGAACGTGAGATGGGGGCCCAAGAGAAGCAATGGGCAGAGAAGGAATTGGGGCAAGAAGGAGATGGAGGGTGAGAAAGTCAGTGAAAGAGAAGTAGAAATGTAAGAAAGGGGGAAAAACGAGAATGAAGAACAGAAATGAATGGTATAAATGAGAAAATAAAACGTGGTAAAGACAATTAATTGGGATGGAGAGAGTAAATGATAAAGAACTGGAAGAAGGAGAGAAATAGAGAAAGGAAAGGAGATATAGTTGAAATCTGAAATTGGGAGCAAGTGTAAGATATATTTGGAGAGGAGACTAAATTGGAAGCAAGTGTAAGATATATTTGGAGAGGAGACTAAAACCTGGAATGTATGTCACTCCCTACCTACCGGAGGGAGTGACATACACAGAACTGAGGGAGAAGCTGAGAGACAAAACTATGGACACGGGAAAAGGAGAGGAATAGCGATCATCAAAGAGGAGTCAGAAAAAAACAATAAAATGCAGATACAGAAGGGGAGCACAAAAGAAGCATTCTATAGACACAAAAAGGAGAGAAACAGATCCAGAAAAGAACCTGAGAACAGAGTAATGGGACAGATAGAGAGAAGGGCACAAAAATAAGGACTACAAAGCCCACAGACACTACAGGAAAAGAAGCAGGGGATGTAAAAAGGCACAGAAATAAGAGTCGGGGGAAAGAACTACAATGAAAGATAGTGAGATGAACACTGAGAAAAGAATCAAATAAAAAGGATGAATATGAAGCAAAGACTTTTATTTTGGTTTGCAGTGCAGCGATACATCAGTAGTGTGTTGTTCGTATGCATTATTTGCATACTACAGGTTCAAGGTAACAATGGTAACTAACTACTGAAAAAATCCTTCGAGGTGCTGTGATTGTTAGTAATATAATATAATACTGGGATTACATTTGGCTGTGAGAATGGGGCAGGGTCGCAGATCCGGCAGACCCAGTTTTTTGCTTTCTTATTCAGGAAACGTTATTGGCATGACAATTTGCATGTTTATTACCAAAGTAATATACACTGAAGAGCCATATTCAAAACATCTGTCCGGCTAACTATGAGAGTTTTAATTATCCCTCCACTGAGCAGGTCAATTTTGTGCGGGCAAATCACTGCCGACCCAAAATTTATCTGATGTTGGAGGCGTTCCCAGATTGCAGTTAAACTTTAGCCGTGGGTGGCTATAGTCACCCACTCTGATTTGATAAATCGCTGTCCTAAAGTTACCCAGATAACATTAGCCAGGTATCTTCATCTGGATATAGTGAGCAGCACTTGTATCCGGAAAAGTGCCACTGACTATCTGGATAATTTTGCCTGGATAACTTACCTGGGCAACAGAAGTTTGAATATGGACCTCATACATTTAAAAAATAAGAGAAGAAATACATAATAGAGATAATAATAAGAAAATAAGAGGTCAATAATTAAAAACCCAAAAACCAGATGTCTTATCTGGCTAAAGTTAGCCGTCAGGGATATTCAGCGGGATGAATGTTCTGCTCAATATCTTCAAATAAAATAATCCAGGCATACCTATCAGATAGCTTTGAAACATAACTGGTAATGTTTGAATATCGCCAGTTAACCAGATACATGTACCTGGAAAATGTTACTTTAACCAGCTATATTCAAAGAATACAACCAGTTAAGGGCAAGCATGTTTAATAAAAACAAAAAGTAGTCAAGCAGGCCTACTGATCTGATCCCCCTCCCCACCCAAGTACCCAAAGTGAGACAAATGTTGGGCCTGCTAGCCCAATCCCCCGAATGCTCCCTGAAAGATTTTGCAGAAATGTTATTTATTTCTTTATTTTAAAAGTTTTATAGCCTGCACACATTCAGAAGATGATGCTGGCAGGGCACAATATAACATACACAGTATTATCTTATGTTAAATAGGGTTGATTGTCACCCCTTCCCCTCCCACGCGCCCTCCTTCCTTCCCTCCAGTTTAGTCAAAAAACGTTGCCTCAGGCTCTCTCCTCTTCCTTCCTCTCCATCCCCTCACCACCCAACTCCTAACCTTTCCTCAGCGCCCTCTAAAACCTTCTGCACTGCTGGAATCACAGTGCACTCATACATCGATCCCAGCAGCTTCCAGCAATGCTTTGATAGGATAACTGCAATGCCAGCAGCACAGAAGATTTTGGAGGGTGTCAGATGGGGTGCAAGGGTAGAGATTGGCGTTGTGAGGGGGAAGAGGAGGGGGGTCAGAGGTAAGTTTTATGGCCAAATCTGCAAAATCGAGGGAACGGATGGAGATTAGCCCCATTCAACATAAACTTATACAAAACATTTGGAGGACTTGGGGAGAGGAGGGGATTGAACAGAGAGGCCCAACATTTGTCTCACTCGGGTGCGGAGTGGGGAATCGGGCCTCCAGACCCATTCAGTTGCTTTTTTTTTTTTTTTACAAGTTTCTCACTTTACTGACTATTTTCTTTGAATATGATCTGAGAAGGTTAAAGTTACCCAGGAATACATTGCCAGATAACGTTAGCTCTCCACTTAGTCACATCTAGAATTACAACAATCAGGCATGTCAAACAATTACCAATAAATAATTTTAAAAAAATGTGGTATATGAAAAAATATTAACAAGAGAAATTATTTATTGAAAATATTTATTAAATGTGATATGTTTTTCATACATAGCTATAACATTCCATTACTAGGTCACCCTTTTAAACCAAATAGCAGAAATATATAGAACAAGGAACTGATGTGCTCAAAAGTTTACACTGCTCTTAAAGCAGAAAGGAAGCACAATGATCTTAGTCAACGTGTCCTTTAACTCATTACTGCCAACTGGTTCAGATCCCTAACACCTTTATTCATTTTAATTTCAAATTCTAAAAGCACTTTTCAAGTGGAGCTGTCAACATCCATAAAAAATGTGAAAAACTATCACTTAATGGTAACTTGAAAGAGATTCCTATCTTGAGTCCTCAGCAATGACACTTCTTCCACCTAAAACCTAGGCTTCATCAGGGGGTAAATATTTTAGGCAAAGAACTTATCTCAGACATAATTGTCCTTCCCATCATAAAACAAAATAGTCCTCATGGACGATGGAGATCAGTAACGTGCAACTATGCTCAGTTTCTCATGTAAGCAGTTTTTAAAGCTTACATAATCCTAAATAATAGATATTGGTTTCCTAATGAAATCCATCCCTCACTTCCAATGGTATTTATGTAAAAATACATGTATCCCTCAATAAATGCTTTGCAAGGACAGCACTTTGCCTTGCAATAGACTTTGCCTTGCAATAGACTAACACTTGAAACCTGCAATTTTATGGCTATTTCCTTGACCATTTTTTCTAAACTACTAAAACAAAATCTGAAGGTTTTAGCAAGGTACTGAAGTGCAAAGTAGTCCTTGAAAATCTACAACTGAGTTTAAAAACTGGTTTGATATACAGGTATATGGGCAAAGTAAAAGAGGAGCATAAATATATACATGTTAATGGCATGTCATCTAAGTGCCTACATCTCGAAAATGCAAATGTACATGTATCTATTATACACACATGAACCTCCCTCGCCAAACACCACGTCCATTTCTGAGAATACACACATAGGGTTAGGTATCTGATAAACCCAGTTCTCCACCTGGAGCTGACTTGTGCAACGAAACTGTATTTTTACCCGAGTAAGAGATTTTCTGTATACAGAGAGAATACCAACAGAATGTAAACCGGACTTGCATTTCCTGTTCCTCTGTATTGATTATTCCATCTGATTCATTGTAAACTGCTCAGAACTTAAGCCCCTGGGCTATACTACAGTGATTAACTGATTATCTGACTTCAGGTAAGGAATGGGTGAATCCATACTAACTGACTGGCTAATTTTAAAAGGTACGTGCATGCACTCATAAACACTCCTATCGGAACACGAGAGGAGAGTCACTGCAATTTTATATCGTCCTCACAAGTATGTGCGTATCATTTAAAAAAAGCCCTGCCGCACGCATGTGTGTGCATAATCTTGAGGCGGCTTGAGTAAATGTCCTGTGTGTATTTCTGCTAGGGCTTTACCAGCTTTTACGCACATATGTAGGTGGACTTTAAAACATGCTCATGTGAAGGAAAAAAAACAGTTTTTCCAATTAGTCTATCAGCTTGTCCAATTGATATTGAGGTCTTCAAGACCCCTCTGGTTCTTCATCCTGTTAGTCCTCCATTTGACCCCGAATCCTCATGCCGTGCTGAAAGTCCTAAAACTCAAGATCTCCAGACTTGCTCCTCATCAGGACCAGCAGTAAAGTTACACCAGCGCACACCATGGAGTTACACACATAAGCCTTGGCCCCGCCCCAAAATGCCCAGGCCCCAGCCCTTTTCTGTCCCCTTCTTCCTGACGCGCGCACAAGTATTGTTCACATGCGCTTTGCTGCTTCTTAAAATTCACTTTGCTCACACGTGGCCCGCATCTGGGCATTTATGGCCATTTTGCACAAGCAATACTTTTAAAATCTACCTCTATATTGAAAACTTCCTACAAAGAAAGAGGAGCTGAATATGTGACACAAAATGCCAGCTTCCTTATGACCTACAGGCAGATTTAGCATTCTAGTAAAGGCAAGCCCACATAACAGCAAATCATCATTTACATTCCTTATTCTATATTTTAGAAAAACACATCTGAGACTTTCCTCCCTGTGCTGTGGATAGATACTCTTGTTCCTATTGAAAAATCTAATTTCTCTGGAATTGCTATTCTAATGATCTTTAACAGAACTATTTGGTGACACGAGAGGAGAATGCATTTACCCTCAGAGGCTTATTTCCTGAGGATCTGTCCACTCAGATGCAGGCACTGCTTTGCTCTGTTCCTAAGTAATTTCAGCTGGTTTTCCTACAAGTGAACATGAAGGAGTAATAGCTAATGCAAGATTAACCCCACATCTTATATAAAGATCATGACATTCTACCTTATTCTAATGAATCACCTTTGCCTTCTAGTCAGCCATATCTGTTTCAATTGTTTATGCAGATACTAAAATTATATTTCAAATTATCTAAAATCGGGAAGCTCCTGAGCAGCCCCCACCCCCCAAACATAGGCCCTCTCTTCTACAATATTGCCTCCTCCAAGTAGAGGATCCTGGAGCATTTTTCCAATAGGTACAAATGGCAGAAAGCATTACTACATTACGTCCTCAGAGACATTAACAAATAGAAGTGTTCCATGGGTTAATATTGTTTTTGTGTAGCCTCATGATGCATTGTGGCTGCAGCAAGGGGCAGTGGCAAAAGCTGACAGCACCTATGTAGCAAATCTGCCATGCCAATCCCAGCACTAACACCCAGAACTCAAATAACTACAACCCTGCAAATATTGCAATGAGTCCTAGAACACAAATGCACCTCCTATTGGGAGGAGCAGATTGGAAAACAGATACATATCCCTATACAGAAAGTACATGCTATCAAAATACCTTGCCTCAGTCACAAATGCAAAAAACAGGCAGACCCTCACCAAATACAGGATAAGTGATCACAGGCTAGAAAGATGTAGACAAAATCTAAACTGGAAACCCCAGTATCTGTATGTATGCAATGCAACACTGGAGAAATAGAAACAGGAATGCATTTCTTCCTGTGCTGTGCAGAATACAAAGAGATCAGATATGCACATTTCCCAAAGCTGACAGAGAAAATCCAAGACTTCTCACAAAAGAATGAGCAAGAAAAAACTCTGTCTAATCCTGAGGGGGAAGAGGAGAAACAGCAGCCATAGCAGGAAAATATGTGGTATTCTGCCACCAGGCCAGAAATGATCAGGGGCAATACGGACTAGCACCAAAACCTGAGACATGTCCCTGACATACCTTCCGCTACCTGTACCTTTACTTTACATATTACTATGTTATCATTTATTCCCTTCTTTTCTTATCCTTTTATTTTAAACATTGTGTAACAGTGATGGTGAACTCCAGTCCTCAAGGGCCACAAACAGGCCAGGTTTTCAGGATATTCACAATGATTATGCATGAGAGAGATTTGCATACCAAATCTATCTCATGCATAATCTATCTCATGCAAATCTATCTCATGCATAAATAAAACGGTGCAATTAACACTGCACCGTTTTATTCTTTTATTTTTTAGTTGATTTTTCAATTTGTATTTTAATATAAAATAAATGAAGTTCCTTTCATCAAACTATATTGTGTCCAGTCTCTCAAATAGTCTCTCATTATACTTAGGAAAAGTGAGACAGAAAAACAAGGCGAGTGCGGCTACAGTACGGATACAGCACAGTGAGTATATAAAAGAGTCGCCCCATATTTGAAACAGGTTTTCTGTCTCACTTTTCCTAAGTATATTAAGAGACTATTTGAGAGACTGGGCACAATATAGTTTGATGGCAGGAACTTCATTTATTTTGTATTAAAATTAAAAATTGAAAAATCAACTAAAAAATAAAAGAATAAAACGGTGCAGTGTTAATTTAGCGAGAGTGCATTACTACTGCCCTCACTATTTACACTCTGCCGGACTTATCTACACCAATGGGGTCCTTGTAGGTCCTCTTAATATGGCTGCTATATTTGATATTTGTGATTGAGGATCAATTTAGAAGGATTCATCATTTGGGGGAATGCTTTGTTTAACCAGCTCACCTCTGTTTCTTACGATCTCAGTCCACTTGGTAATCCTAGGTACAGATCTGCAGTGCCAGTCTTCATATACTGGGCTTTGTAATTTGGTTTCTTTAATCACAGAAGGCAAGACAACAAATCCCAGAGTATTTAAAAAGAGAAATTGACAAAACCAGGACTGGCTCAAATTGTCCTTGATAGCTCTGTTGATAAAAGTGAGAATGAACGTTCTTTGTTCACTGGTTTGTATTTTATGGATTTGATTCTATTCTTGCCAGCCAGCACTTCCCTACCTCAAGCAAGAAACGTAAGCACTTAAAAAAAAACTCCAAATCAAAGAATCTGACCAGTTTGGCTTTTCTGGCACATAAATCACTTTTGTATGAGCGATTTCTCTTTTTTTGGAAGGAGGTTTAAATTTCCTGTTTCATCATTATATCCCCATTGAGACTGGGTAATAGGCCATAAACCCCGCATATTGTGCAGGTCCTTAATTTCAGCCAAAAGGTCAAGAAGTCCTCAGTTCATAGCTGAGACCCTGCACTTGGAGCTTCACCAAAAAGAGGACATGACTGATACTTCAGTTTATTTGGTCTGTGACAAGCACTTTCCTGCAGAGTTGTAATGATAATTTATTGAAATACTGCTGTCATCAAATGTCACCAAATGGAAGACAAGACATTTAGGATAGCCTAAAATTGGATAAACTGAATGTACAGTTGGGCAATTTACAGTCTTCTGACTGAGAGGACCTTAATGTTTGGAAAAAAAAAAGACAACAATAATAATGTGGCTTAAAATTGCAATGCAATTACTTTACAAATTTATTTTGTGTTTGTATGCATTCTTTTACAGACAACTCTCATTATAGTGACATTTTATTTGGCAAACTATGACAGGGTTTGACTGTAATTAATAGTTATGAAAATAATGAGCTATGAAATCTCAATTTATTGTTGACAACTTAAATGAAATAGCTACAGAGAAGTCCTCTTAGATTCATAATGCCAACATAGTCACTGACAAATCTGTTGAGACGTGGAACAGTTAAAGAGAGCAGCTTTGCAGAAGTTTAAAAGTTCCCTTTAATGCAAATGAGTTACCTCTTTGTTTTATAAGCCAGATCCAATTTTAGAAAAGCAAGAATACTGGCAAAGTGGGAATGTCAGCATTTACTTCAGGAATAAATCTTGCAGCCTGATGGGATCAAGAAGGTCCAAGAAGTTAGAGATGCTATGGCTTCCCTATTAAAGAATTCTGAAGCCAGGTGGACCGCATGTGTGGGCAATGAAGAGCTTCAAGGCTAGCCCAGTGGCTCACTACCTGCAGGAGATCTCCAGTTTGATCCTCAAGTAGGTTCTTCTGTTCCCTGGACATGTTGAGTCTGGGGCTAATGCAGAAGTGGTGATCAAAGCTTCTCGGGTGGGAGGCAGTCATGGTCTTCTCTTAAGGAAGAACCCTTAGTGGCCCGATTCAATATCTGTAATTTCACAGTTCCGGCCCCTGGCTCAGAGCCATCACCACAATGATCAGACTAGGTATATAGAGGGAGTGGGGGAGGAGATATAAAGTAGGAGACAAATCCCTGGCTAGTTGCAAATGAAGGCTCTTGGCACCAGATCCCACCCTGGTTGTGATTAAACTGGAGTCCCAAAAGAGCAAGAAGAAACTTCCAAGTCAAAAAGGAAATTAAATGAAGAGCTGTTGCTTAGCCAAAACTAGAATGATTGCTATCAGTGATAGCGATAGCAAAACAATCTTTCTCTTTATGCATCTTTCCAGCTATTTATCTATCTTTCTAAAAATGTGAGCTCATGGAAAATATGGCACTAGTTTTTGTCCATTAACAATGGCTTCTCTTAAAACTACTAATGAAGGGGGACTGGATGGTTCCAGGAGTTAGTACAGGGGCTGGCTTTTCAGTGCTAGGTCATCTGTTCAATTGCAATTAAAGTCAGTAGTGACCAAAAGTCAACACCATATGAAAACTATAAGGACATAAGGCTTGCCGTACTGGGGCAGACCATCAAGCCCAGTATCCTGTTTCCAACAGTGGCCAAGCCAGGTCACAAGTACCTAGTAGGATCCCAAGAGGTAGATAGAAATCAGAGCTGCTTATCCCAACAATAATAATGGTTAATGGACTTTCGCTCCAGGAACTTGTCCAAACCTTTTTTAAATGCAGCTACACTAATAGCTTTCACCACATCATCTGGCAACAAATTCCAGAGCTTAATTATGCGTTGAATAAAAAAATATTTTCTCTTATTAGTTTTAAATGAATTACCTAGTAACTTCATTGTGTGTCTCCTGGTCTTTGTACTTTTCGAAAGAGTAAACAACTGATTAACGTCGTTTACTCATTCCATTCCACTCATTATTTTATGCACATCTATTCATATCTCTCCTAAGCTGTCTCTTCTCCAAGCTGAAGAGTCCTGCCCTCTTTAGCCTTTGTTCATAGAGGAATTTTTACATCTCCTTTATCATCTTGGTTGCCCTTCTCTACCTTTTCTAATTCTACTATATCTTTCTTGAGATATGGTGACCAGAACTGCACACAATACTCAAGATGAGGTCGCACAGTGGAGTGAAACAGAGGCATTATGCTATTCTCTGTTTTATTCTCCATTCCTTTCCTAATAATCCCTAGCATTCTATTTGCTTTCTTGGCTGCCGCTCCTGCCTGTGCAGAGATGAGGCATGCTGGAAGGGTAGTTTGGGATCCTGCAATACTTCTCCCTGTGCTGTACCCATTCTATGAATAAATGTAAAAATTCAGCTTCTCTTGCTGCCAATCAGGCACCTTTTGCAAGCAGTAAATTCACTAGCAAATGTAAAGAAATAAACTAATGGATAAGCAACTTCTGATGTCAGTGTTGTGCTTGGCGGTCCACAGGCTGCTCATGCAAACCACCATGCTCACCTCCCCAGCAGGGCTTTCCTCACTGGCTCCCAATGTGGCACAGTCACTCCCGACGGCTTTGCAGTGAGCCACATCACACCAATGTGGCAGGATCCCACTGACAGTCCACACAGAAGGATGCCGCCAACATGTGCTGGCTCCATTCCTCCTAGGGATGCCCGATGCTTTCTTATTTAAAGGGCCCATGGCAGCAAAGCACTGGAGACTCAAGACCTGTAAAATGCTTTTGCTTACACTCCTTCAGTGCTTCAGCAACAGGTCTCCCTACTCTGGTAGTGGTGTGTGTTGCTCCAATGTCCTGTCTCCAGTTCCAGAATTCTTGTCTTCAGTTCTTCAGTTCAGTGTCCTTGTCTTCAGTTCTTCAGTTCAGTGTCCTTGTCTTCAGTTCTTCAGGGTCTTCTTGTTGCCTGCTTAGTCTTCTCCTCACTTTCTTGCCCTGCCTATCCATCCCACCTTTCCCTTCGGACAGGTTCCTGGTATTGACCTTGGCCTGACCTCTGGATATGCTTGACCTCTGCCTGTCACTGACCACAGCCTGCTTCTGGATATGCTCAACCTCCACCTGCTACTGGATATGCCTGACCTTCATTTCCTCTGACCCAGCTACCTCGATGAATCTCTCCGCCACCCCCACCTAAAACCTGCCAGCCCTGGCACCCAAAGGCTCAACCTGAGGGGAACGTGAGCTCATAAAGGCGAAGCTCCAGCTGCGCCTCTGCTTTGTTCAGGTCCACCTGCCAAAGGTGGGAACCTGCAGGGCTCCTCCTCGCAGATTGCGCCAACCCTGCCTCTGCCTAAGGATCCATGAACACAACAGTCAGAAAGGCCACAGCTAGTTTCTAAGGGGGTAATTTTCAAAAGGAGTTACATACGTAAATGTAGCTACTATTGTAGCAATTTTCAAAAGCCATTTACTCAAGTAAAGTGCACTTATGTGAGTAAATCCTATAGACAAGTCAATGGCATATATTGTAGCAATTTTCAAAAACCCACTTACTCGAGTAAAGTGCATTTTCTCAAGAAAAACCCAGTTTTACTCGAATAAATGCTTTTTAAAATCTACCTCTATATGTTTATGCCTTGGTACAGTATTTGTCAAAGAGACAATTTCCAAGATGGCATAAAATTGCCAAAAGGCTAAAAGAAAATTGTGAAAATACCTAAATAAAATATGGGGAAACAAATTCCAAAAAGGAATTGTTTTTATCTTACTTTCAGGAGTTTTTTTGATTGGTCAAATTCCCCTCTGAGCCAAGCATCTAGGAGCACACAGCTTAGATCTAGATCTGACTTGCTGCTGTCCATCATGTCCAAAATGGGAGTTAAAAATGATGGCTCGCCAAGACAGCTGTGAATCAGCATGATCCAATGTCGCTTCACAAAATGTTTCATTTTCATTTTCATTCCACAATCAATTCTAACAGTCAACTAACTTTAAAAAAAAAAAAAAGACAACTGCTTTTCTTTCTTTTCATGTCATTATTTTGGGGTTGGGGTAATTTTGAAGAATTTGAAAGAGTTGCAGTAAAACACTGAATGTTTTTTTTCTTTTCCTTTTTATAGTATTGTCTACTGCACTGTGTCATTATTAGCTTACAATCATCTGGAATGCTTTATTCTAAAAAAAATCATGTAGGCAATTTGAAACTTCGATTCCGATGAGATAATATATATGCTAGCATGACAAATGTGATGGGCAAACTTAAGTGATTGTGACTGGTACAGACATCTTAGGATATGATAGGTAAGTAGGTCAGGCTGCTGAGCTCCCTTCTCTAGCCCTGGGAGTGAATCCTTGTGCGCAGCATATTTTTTCTCCTTTGGTACGGCCTTGACAGTTTGTGCTACTGCTCACATGTTTCAAACTTGTGCTAATTCATCCCCTTTTTGGGTCTGGCTTCTGTATAAATCTTAAAACTTGTCTCAGCCATGGTTCTACTGAAATGAATGAAAACATCCATTAAATACTGTTCTTTACCAATTACCCACCTTACGTTCCTTCTCATATTTTTTAATTAAGATATTCATATTAACCATTTTATAAATAGAACAGTACACTTTAGGCTGCACATAAATGTAGTATAAGTACAGCATAAACTAGGAAGGAAGTGGACACCAATTCATATGGGTGGATTTTTTTAGTTCCTGTCAACATTGCCCTATTGAAAATGAAGTGAACCCCATGAGGCTCCAGGCATTTTCAATAACAACTTGTAGGAGTATGATAGACTCCCTCCCCCACACCTCCCATCCCCAGACCAAGTGGCAAGCTGATCAGTACAGTTTAGCAGATGTTTTCATGCCTCTGGAGAAGCAGACAGATGAGTGGATTGAATCACTGCTATGGCTCTTCTGCACTCCTTGTTCAGTATATGATTGTTATGCACTAAAGTTCCTTTTAACACTGAGACGCATTCAAAAAATGTCTTAAAATAAATGTCGATATAAAAGAAGTATGCCACCTATGGTGTTGTTTTTGCCAAAATAATATAGAATTAAGCTCACGTTCAATATTTCCTACACTAGTATAATCTGCATGTGGTACCTACGCAACATTTCTAGAAGGCGATCTCATTCCTCTGTGTGTCTCACAACATGTCAGAGACATGTTTATGCACATGAACTGATGGATCACATGCACTGCCACGTGATGCACAGATAGACCATCTGGGACGGGTGTGTCTGTAAAAAAAAAAAAATGGCCTCCTGCAATACTTAAAGCGATCCAAAGATTGTGCAAGACTGACAGCAGTGTGAGAAATCCAATTTAACATGACCTAATTGCCTGTGACTCAAGTTAGATGCACCAAGCCAAACACAGGTAGTGATGGGCAAGGACATTTTTGTTATACACTCACTTCAAGCAAGGGCCTCCCAGGAGCTTCTTCTATTCTATACATTCCACTGGCATTCATATCTCTTTGACAGACAGAATTCTTCCTAATTCTCTAACAATTATTTTCTGGGGAAAAAGTCCTAAGTACATTTAAGTAGCTGTTTCATAATCATATAGTATTGGCCTGAGCAAGATAAGTTAAAAATCATGAAAAGCAAAGTTGGAATGTAATTATAGTACCAATGGAGCATGAATTGTAAAATCACATGAATTTAATTAGTAATTTTCAGTGGACATTTTTTTTTTACTCTGTTAGCAATTGTGAGCATATGTGAGAGAAAAAGTAATGTAAAATATATTTTGTTGAGCTGAATGAAAACATACATTTATCAGTTTTCATTGGGAGTGGAAGAGTAGCCTAGTGGCTAGTAAGGTGAGCTATGACCCAGCATAAACCAAGGTTCAAATCCTGCTGCTACTCCTTGTGACCTTGAGCAAGTCATTTCACCTTCCATCATCTCAAATTATGAACTCTCTGGAGACGGGGAAATACCTACAGTATCTGACTGTAATCTGCTCTGTTGTCATGAAAGATGGAATATAAAAGCTATTTCAATGTAACTGATATTAATACAAGATGTAAAATGTCATAGAATTAAAGCCCTTCATTATCAGTTTTAATTTTATTTTGCCTGGTGATTTGTCATTGTTTATTACTAGACATAAAAAACAGAAGTAATCAGTGGAAAAACAATTACTCTTCTTTTTTCCAAGGTTATAAAATTTTTGTTCTTGTTGTAATAAACACTAATAAATTCCCAGGAAAATAAAATGAAAACTCAAAATGAAGGAACCTACATATACGTGTGTATGTGTGTGTGTGCATGCGTATATTTGTTATGTTAATTTTCTATTTCTAGACTGCCTTCCTTGTACGAAAATACAACCTAAACCAGTGTACAAAGGAAAACAATATGCATTGTATGCAAACAAAAATGAAACATTTACATTAAAAAGTCCATTAAGTGATTTTCAAGATACTAATATGCAGTGCTTGCTCTCTGCAATACTAATCTTATTTAAAACCAATCTGAAATAGCAAATAAATAATAGTTTTATATAGTACTTTAGATTAAACCAAGTCAAACTCATTATAGAAAAGGCACTCCAGAAACACAAGAATAAACACCTCAGTGGGGGCCATCAAAGGAACTGATTTCACCCACCGACACAGCATGACAGCTTCCGAAGTGAGGAAGGCATAGAAGGAATAATCTTAGAACTGATAGTCAGTTACAGATGGGTGGCCTGAGATACAGAGAGAGATTTTTCCCAAGGTCTGACGGCAGGGTTGCCAGCTGACCCTGGGTCAACAAAGCAGTCTGATCCATTCCATTGCCCGCATGGATTTGTAGTTCTGATTGTCCCGTTACTTTCCCTAAGAAAATCAGAACTACAAATCCCTACATGCAACAGTCTTGCAAAACCAAGACTGCATCAGCCTGTTCGATTGACCCGGGGGTCAGTTGGCAACCCCATCTGATGGAGAGTGAGTGGAAAAACCAACATTAGAATGTAAGGTGTCTCTAGATTTCTATGCTCTAATAATTTGGCAACTCTTCCCTCTTGTTTTTTTATTCTTAATTTTTATTTTGTGGCTGATAGCTTATTCTTGTTCCTTTAGGTTTCCGGTTCAATTGAACCAGTCCCTTTTTTCCAACTACTAGGGTTTTCGACCCATATTTTAAATTCACCATTCTATGTAGCCAACCACTGCAGTGACAGTCCTTGACAGTATTGCCTTCTGGAACCCAGTACACCTGCACCCCGAATCAGACCACTAGAAGTTACCAATGTGTGATGGCTGGAATTCTCTCCCCATTGCCTCCATAGCATCCCCAGCTCCAGCAGTGAGGAGCAGAAACCAGACTGGGAAATTAAACCCAATTTTCTCACATGGCAGCACGCCTCAGTGCCACTGAGCCATCAGGCTGGCTCCATCTTAAGAACACAGAAGCATACTGGGCCAGACCATAGGTCCATCAAGCCCAGTATCCTGTTTCCAATAGTGGCCTATCCAGGTCACAAGTACCTGACAGGACCCAAAGGGTCCCAGGGATAAAATGTGGATTTCTGCCACTCCACCTTAATAAAGGTTTATGAACTTTTCCTCCAGGAACTTGTCCAAACCATTTTTAAACCTAGCTACACTAATAGTTTTCACCACATCCTCTGGCAATGAATTCCAGAACTTAATTATGCATTGATAAAAAAATATATATTTTCTCCTATTTGTCTTAAATGTGTTACCTAGTAAATTCTTCCCATTTGTTCATCTACAATTTCCTCATCTTCCCTTAAACAGATCTGTTGTTGCATTTATATTTATGTTAAAAAGCATTAATAATATAAATGCAGTTTTGTGTGTTTTACTTTTGAGAATCTTTTCATTTAGACCAGTATCTATTAGAGTCAGGCTGATAGCCAGGCAGTTATTACATTTTGCATTCTTCTCAAGAGAAGAATTTGGGTTCAAGTCCTGCTGCAGGACTTCTGCTCCCAAGTCTGCTAAGCTTAAAGACAATTCCCACTGCCCTGGTGGAGAATAACCGAGAAACCATTCAGGGCTACACCCTCTGAGCCACAGGACAATGCTTTAGAAACTAGACATCTTCTGGTAGCAATGGAGGAATAAAAAAAACAACATATATGATCACTCCAAAAGGATTCTCTTCTGCTTGATATGATCCATATTCTCCTATCTTAGACTATGGAAATTTATTTCCTGCTATTCTGTTTAATGTAAACCGGTATGATTTACATCGGATGTAAGAATGTCGGTATATAAAAATTAAAAATAAATAAATAAATAAATCTTGCCATTCTTCCTCTCTTCCCTTAACCTGTTTCCCAAGGCACTAGTACACACTGGTCATGTCCCCTCCTTCTTGGTTCTACCATGAGGGAAATGCTCCAGGTTTCTAGTTAGACAGCAGAATATAACAATAAAGAGTTATCAACAGCAAATAAGCATAGTAATTTTGTGTAATCGGAGCTAGATTTATGTGATGATTTTTACAAATATTTAGCTTTCTTTTAATGTCATTATATCATTAACTGATTCATTAGCCTCTTTCCTTCTTTGGTTTAATATTGCCTGTTAAATTTATCCTAGTGCATGTCGTTCAATAGAACCACTTGCAATCTATCCCGCAACAAAATCAATGTTTCTTAATGTTAGATTTCTCTAATTAGAACTGTTTGAGTGGTTTTAGAGGTTACTCTGAAAATTTACAAATAATCCCTTGAAAAGTAGAATTTTGTAAGTGTGAAATGGGACCAATGTTCTTGTGGGCTATTTTTAATCTTGCTTGAAGGACAGGGAGGTAAAGGACAACAGGCCCAAATGATCTGCAGCACTGCCTTACCTGCCCAGGATTTTGCTGACGCAGCCATGGCTGACCCGCAATTGCCTGGAAATGTCACATGGCCTCACACCTTGATGGGCAAGTTCCACAATCCTTTGGCGAACTACATCAGGCAGCGGGCGTCCATTCACAAACACCCCTCCTAACTGATTCACTCCTCCATGTCCTGGGAAAAGGAAAAAAAAAAACAGAAAGAAATCTTTTGCAATAACTGAACATGTTTGAATTTTATTATTATCTTTTTTTTATGTTGTGCTCTTTCAGGAATGGTAACCTTCATCTGAAAAATTGTCAGCTACTTCAAGGAAAAGAAATCATCCAAACAGTGGTGCAATATCTTCTGGTAAATTTGTTTTTATTATAGTCCATCATTCCCATAATTATAGAGTAAGACTCCTACTGCTCTAGAATGGAGGCAGAAGTTATCTGAATGTAATTCATGAGAACAGAAAGGATTTCACCTGAACTAAGATAGGCTGTGCAGATAAGTGAAATTAATCACTTGCAGTGCTCAAAGGAAGCATTCATTAACATTTATGTCATAGTTTGTTTTTCAGTATTGATTTATTTTCTTCCATCTAAGAGAATGCCACATTCTCACAAAATATAATACAAATGCAGACAAGGTAATCCCCTTCCCCCATTCAGACACTAATAAAACTGAGATCTAAGTGGGCAGCGCAGGCCTTAGCCATGGTGGTGTCCTGTGTAGATGGGGAGCTGGGGAGACTCTCCCTCTACCAATTAAAGAGCGAAACTCAAGACCATGTTTCCCTTCAGCGCTGGTGTTGGTTGGCACCTCTTTTACTTGGCACCACCCTGTGCACACACTCCTAAATAAAACACTGGCCTGTACTTTCTTTATTTTTTATGTAGTTATTTATTTAACATCTTATATTCTCCAGCTTCCAAAAACAATTCATCCAGTGTTTAAGATCCAGCATGGATGACATAGTCTTTCATTCTTCTGAGATAAATATGAGAAGTTCCACACAGAACCAATGGTGCCTTCTTTCTGGATCACCATACATCCATTGAATATATATGGATCATATTAAAAACACCAGTCAGGATCTTCTTGGACCCTCTGACATGTATTGAAAATTTATTGTGGATAGCATACTACCACAAAAATTATAAGGGGACACACACACACACACACACAATAATCTCATAAGTCATCATCCCTTTAGAAAGGCGGGTAAAAATGAGAATAAATTGTAATTTAGTAATATTAATTATTTAATAGATGTGTGATGTGCTGAATAAGCATACAAATATTGTTATTATGAAATAATGTGAGAGGTCTAAAGCATCTCAGTGGTAAATAAGGGGTAGAAAACATCGATTTGTGTTTATACCTGTCCGCATACCACACAGTGATATTGCTACCCTACCCTCTGGTCTCTTTCATCCTCTCCGTTTTTCCACTCCTTACTAACAAGAGAGTCCATGCCCCACACCAGCTGGGACACACCTGAAGGCATACATCTGTAGTCCAACAGCAAGATGCCTCCTGCAACTCCATGTACTTAATCATGCAAGC
Organism: Rhinatrema bivittatum; assembly: GCF_901001135.1. Lineage (NCBI taxonomy): Eukaryota > Metazoa > Chordata > Amphibia > Gymnophiona > Rhinatrematidae > Rhinatrema > Rhinatrema bivittatum. The sequence goes on from NC_042615.1 coordinate 417,870,379, forward strand.
TTTGGCCAATGAAATCACAATTCTACCGAAAATGGAATTTAATGTACAGTTTTTCTGCCCAAATAAAAACTCTTATTTGATCAGTTTCACTTCATTTTTCAACTCAGTTTTACAATTTTAAATTTTTTTTTTTTCAGTAGGACTTGAATTAGGCCAGTAAAAACCAGTATGGTACACCAGCACCGCCCTTGCAATTTAATTAGTACTGAAGCATACGTAGCTGATAAGCCCACAAGCCACAGGCTATGGGGCTCATGAATTAACCTGACGCAGCCCGGTGCCAGCATTATTTATCTCAGTGTTGGGCCAGGCAAAATATTTAAATCTGGGTGAATGTAAAATCATGAGTCTCAGTGCTGTAGTAGCATAGTAAATAATGATGGCAGATAGAGACTAAAACACCCATTCAGTTTGCCTAGTAAATTTAGGGTTGTGTTGGAGCACTAATAAACCAGCCGCTCCCAGCACCAGGACTAATAATGGGTTAGTGCAGATTTAACATCGCCCCAAATAGCTGCATTGAGTTGTAGTTTTAATGGGGTTCTGGCTCAATTATTTTCAATTAAAAACTATCAGTCTGAGCAATGTAACAAATTGTAATTGTAATGAAAAATCAAAAGATCCAGCAAATGTAGACCATCAAAAATTGTGCACCCAAATCAGCTCCTGGTTTTAGACTGCACTAAATGTTTATGGTGTCCAGCAGCATGGTTTCATTTATACTGTAAATGCCATTATTTATTTATGTTATTATTTTATATACTGACATTCAATCTGAGATATCACATCGGTTTACATTCAGGTACTGTAGGTATTTAGACAATGAATAGCATCAACAACATCCCTTTTTCCCAGTCCATACATTTTTATGGGCCTAACTCACTATGCGAAAAGACCTTGATGAATCAGGGCCTGTATATTTTCCATAAGCAGAGGGTCAAGCTGAGCCAGTCCTGGATTTTCCCCTATTGCATTCAGGAAGATGGAGGAGGGTCCAATTTTTGGTGGGGAGCTCAATAGGGAAATCAGAGCTACATTTGTATGCGTGTAATGGGGTAAAAGCAGGAATGCATTGGCTTGTCTCCTGCTCACGTTACTGTATGGCCAAGGTGAGCATTAGTAATTCCCCTGATATGTAGTGCTGCTGTTAATCGGTGCCAGAACCCGGGCACAAACAGGGCTTGCCCTCGCTGTTAAATATCCTTGATGGGCAGGGGGAATTAATTTATGTTAACCAAAGAAATAATGTACGAAAATGTTCAGAATGAGTTTCATAGGTGGGACCCTCTCTTTTTTCAGCGCACGTCTTTAAGTGAAGCTGAAGAACTCAAGAGTAAGCGCGGTGAATCACGGTGGGCCTTGCTGAATTTGACTCTCCGCCTATCCAATACAAGGTGGGGCGAGATATAATGGCATTCGTTTGGGATGTTCCGACACCAGCAAACATCTCGAAGAAAAGGGGCGATTTGGGTTTTGTTTCACCGAGGAATTCTGTTCAGCTGTAGTAACACAGAATGAAGATTGTTCTCTGAGCAACAGCGAATTCCAATTCCTAAATATATATATATATATATATATATATATATATATATATATATATATATATATATATATATATATATATATATATATATATATATATATATATATATATTTGAGATCGTTTCCGTTCGGGAAATAAAGCTCGCCACCTGGCCAGGGATCCGATTGCGAACTTTCTGCTGCGTCTCTGCCTGGGCGGCCGCACAGGTGCGCTGGGACGGGCTGACCCTGCTAGCAAAAACTTTCTTCTTACAACGAATGCAACCTCCACTTTAGATCAGAAAGAAATGCATGTGCTTCCCCGCTGTTTAAGGTGGTTTAGTCCAAAGATTTAAGCAAAGAAAATGATGGGTTTTCCATAGGTAAAGACAACCTCCCCCCCCCCCCGCGTTGTCTTTGTTCCAAGATTGTGCGTTTCTGAACCCAGCAACCATGCTGGTGCGCTAAGCACTTTCCCTCCTAGCAAACCCAAGCCCACGTTTCCGTTGTGAGGACCTGCAGCTGGGCAGAGGAGCCTCAAGGAAAGTAGCCTGCGCTGTACTGACTTTCACCAGCGGCAGCGGCCCAGCAGCAAACCCTCAGCAATAAACACGCGAGTGGTCAAATGATCCAAGCAATAATGAATTGATGTTAACAGCAAACGACACCGCACAGGGTGCTTAATGAATTAACGCTTTCCAGCTCAGGATCTGTCTGAGGAATATGTTTTTGGATCTTTGTAGAAGCAGTTTGAACGACTTACAGGCAAACTGTACCAGGAAATGATAACGGGTTTAGCTCACTCGTGCATTTTGGAGAGTGCAGTTAAAGATTTGGGTACTGGAATCTCTACGTCCCTGAGATATGGGCGAAATGCTGAAGTGTGTTACAAAGTGCTTAATAAGAAAAAATATTGAAAGATCGCATTCCTTCCTCTAAGCAATGAGTTAGAATTTAACAAAAAGGACAACTAGATGCTTAACTCAGGCAAAGAATTTAAGGGCTATGTTTTATAAAAAAAAAAATGTACTTGAACGAGAGGTTCTTTATCCCAGAGTGAGCTTTCGTTTCTACCAACCAAATGCTAGCATAAAGAATTAAAAGAGCTGCTGTTCCTATATTTCACGTCCTCCCATAACTTTAGTAATATTAAGAATGAGGCCCCCTAGAAAATGTAAGGAAGTTAATTTCGTGTGTGGATGCGGGTTAAATGCAATGCTTTCCAATCATTCCGGGTTTTGAGCTTGATATTGCTAAATGCAATCATTCCCTTGGATATTAAGAGGCATCTGGATTTAAGGAGGGGGGGGGGGTCCATTCATTGTTTCTTGCTTTGGAGACGTATGGAATGGGAAAACAGCAATAACCGTAATTCAAATATAGAGAAAGTGATCCTTTTTTTTGCTAGGACCTGTTATCCTTCTCCTCCAGCTCTCCATAAGATATGATCCTTTTAACACTTAACATTATTTGAACAAAAAAAAACAACAACCCCAAAAAGCATGCTGATCCTAAGAAGATTCTGTTTACCATAAGCTAATTTCGAAGGCCAAAAAATGGTTTAACTTTAGTTCAGTCGGGATCTAACTGAACAGGCTAGAGGACACAATACATTGAATTGATGAGTCCAGTTTGACAGTTTTTCCAAACAAAAATCAACCCGAGGATTACAGACATAAAATTCAATTATAAGTGGTGGCTAGGCGTCTAGGAAGATAAGTGAGCCGGTTCAATCTGCTGCATTTTCCTCAACGACGGACTGTCCTAAAGCCACAAATAGAGTCTTTGGAAGTTCTCAAGGACTTAAATGAGTAAATTATTCTGTTTGGCAACCTGAGAGGAAAACTGCCCCGAATTCCAACGGGAGGGAACTAAGCAAGCTGACCGGCCGGCTAGCACAGATGATACCCACCACATTCTTCTAACTAGGAAAAAAGTAAAGGGGTGATTACAAGAAAAAAAGCCAAACGCTTCCCCAGCACAACACAGAATACAGAAGAAAGGGAAAACAGCAGGCACGTGATTAAAAAAAAATAAACAAACCGGAATCTCAGTTGGTCTGGGCGCTTTTCTAACAGTGACCTCAGACATTGCAAGCAGAATTCATGCAGAAATGTATGAAAGTAGAAATAAACGGATGGATAAAGGTGTCGACCAAATTCTTTAAGCCACCACTCTTTCCACCTGAGAAAGGGACGATTCCAGGGGAGAACTTCATTTTGAGAACTGCCCCTTTCCTTTCACATAAGGGTAATCTAAAATCAGCTTTGAGCCCCAAGAGGCTTTGAGCCTGTGGCCCTGTTCTGGCCGCCAGCGCAGGATCCTCCTCGCAGGCCTCTCTGCACAGAGAGCTGGAATCCGGGGCGATTCCCCAGCTTTTCGTTTCCCGCTTCTCAGAAATACCAGCAAGTTCCTTCCTTTGCAGCATCCTCTGTTCTGGCCATGTCTGCTGAGCTCCCTTATTGAAACAGATCAGTTCTGCAAGTTGGCTTCTTCAAATAAATAAAAGAACTCTTTCCGTCAAGTAAAAGTTACTGGCCAAATATTTCAGAGTAATTTCTAAGAAAATATTGGGGGAAAAAATTGTTTGTTTTCTTTTTCATCTTTTAGGGGCTTCATAGAACCTACAACTCTACCAGTCAAAAAATAAATACATTTGTAAGCTAAGCGTAACCAGGAATGTTCTTTACAAACAGAGGCAGAGAACTTGATCTTAACCTTCAGCTGTGACTGAAGTCAAAGAATGAGCAAGAGAAGTAAATGAAAGCTCTTTCAGCAAACCACTGACTTCCAAGTCTTATTATCGTGCCAAGAAACCGAAAGCAAACTTCATTGACTGACGCTTTTGTACAATCATTTATATTTACACACTAACACTCACACAATACTAGTTAGATTGTAGGTGTAAATACCTCCTTTCTTTTTCTTAGTTAAAACCGTTCTGTACAGCAACTACATGGGGAGACTGTGGAAACAGATACAAGCCTTGAAGATTTGGATCTTTTCGCTCTTTTTGTTTTAACAAAAGTAAAGAAAGAATCAGAGGCTTTTGCAGGTTGGATTTCTAGAGGGTTTTTCCTCTTCTGTGCCCATGAAGAAAACCTATTTAGAAAATCTGACCATTAGACTAAAGAGCTATGAATTGCCCTGTAGGAAGTCAACTCCTTTGTCCAGTAACCGTAACCCTTCCTCTCAGAAAGCAAACTCTTAGGTGGTTTTAGTGTATTTTAGAATAAATAGCTTTGTTTGGAAAACAAAGATCTACATAGGGATAAAAAGTGGTTATTTTTTTGTTTGTTTTATGGTAAGAGGGATTCTTGGTTTATTACTCAAAACCTGTCTTCCGAAATGCACGCTGGTATGAATTTACTACTTATTTAACACAAAGGTCCAGTTCACTTACAAACTAAACAACAGTATCGAAAACATTTTTTTGCAAATAATTTGAGAGAAGTTTTAAATCGGTAAAAGAAATCATTTTAAATAATTTTCCCGTAGGAATATATGATTTTCCTTTTCACGTTTTTACATTTCTCTTAGTAAAATATGCTTAATTGTATAATTCAGTAAAACGAGCCTAAGCACAAGAGTCTAAGCACAAGAAACGTCTTCTCTAAAAACTGGAAGAATAGCACGCTTACCTATAAATAATTGGCCCAAATGTACGAAAACATTTAGAATTGGCTTTTTCTTCCTTTCTTCCTATCCCTTTTCTGAAAATTCCCGAAGAAGATATTGATTTATCATTATTCAGGTTAATAGGGGAACACATCTCAGTCCCTTAGTGGTTTCTTACTCCACATATGTTCTGACTTCAGATTACTGCTAAAGCAATTCTAAGCCTTATTCAGTAAATATTGTTTTCATAGGCACAGAATGAGGAAAAGTGCTTTTTGAATAAGGCTTTAAATCTTTTATCCCAAATGTTTTTGAAACTTAATTTTCAAAAGGTTTTTCATATCTAGCTTTTTTATTTTCACATCAAAGGTGTACATTGCCACTAGTTCTAGCATGATTCAAGGGATTGCCTTCATGCTGATATTTTGAGAATGTGTTTATCGATACTCCAGTCAGTTTAATCAAACTTCACTGTGCCCCTCAAATAAAAATAAAATAAAACACTAATCCCGGTCACCAAAGCACTGATATACAACTTTCCTCTATTCTTTTTCCATTCTCCTTTGCCAATCTCTGCGCCCTTCCATATGTACATTATTTTAACCTGAGAGCAAAAAGACAGCTACAAGGCAGTGGAAATTGAAAAGCAAATAGTGACCAAAAACCGTGGGTTATTTTATCTGTTATGTTATAGTTTTAAACCGAGCGCATCTCCGCTAACGGGCTGTGATGCAGGAGGGAAATGCGATTAGTTCGAGTTTATATTTCCTTGAAATCTCGAGATCTAATCCAGCGTTTAACGCACCATGAGAGGAGATGTCATTTCACATAACGCTGTGTTAATGGATAAATCTTCCCAAAGTCTCTCAACCACAACAAATCTCAAGTAAACACATCGCAGGCAGTCTGTGAACTAACTCCTGCCTCCAGCATGTGCCATCTTTTCTTACTGGTCGGTGTTGTAAAATGAATAATTTGCTCTTTCGTAGAAGGGAAAGACATTTATAAATGCAACTTTCAAAGTGCAGAGGATTTAAAGCAAAATCAATATATCTAAATACAGCAACAGTGTAAATAAAAACTTGAAACGATACTGTACATTTAAAATAGTGCTTCTTGAAAAACTGTTACTTAATCGTTTAAAGTAAATTCGGTATCTACATATAAAAGGGAAATATTATGATATCAAATGGTCTTCAAATTTTAGAATATTATTATTCTTGACAATTTTATTTAAAAAGTTTATTTAAAAATTGTGAGATCAGTAAACGTATTTAAAACATATAAACCTTGTGATCCTTAATGGGAAATTTCTAGCCTAGAAACTTTGTAAAAAATATTTTTGCTTTTCTTGTTTAAAATGTTTTGTTAAATTTTCTCTGCTGTAACCTCCAACTAATAATACAAATGTTTTTCATTTCAGCGTTCACTTTACATAAAGTTTTACTTAGAATAAATTATGCAGGAAGATAGCTTGTGTATTTATATACAGAAAGAGAGAGAGAATAACTGTGTGTTTTGGGGAACTGCCTGTCCCTTGTTTCATAAACTTAATAAAAAGAAAGGAGACAACTATTAAAAGATCGTAGATTGCAAAACCTAAAGGAAAATATATATTTAAATGCCACTTTAAACTCTGTAGTCCATGAACTGAAGGTAAACAGCCTTCCTGCCGCTGTAGTTCTGTTCTTCTAGTCTATTTCCAGCAAAGCGTGGATCAGATGCTGTACATTATTGCTCACTACTGATGCCCAGAGGCATTTCAGCTACAGCAACCTCATTTAATCATAAATACTCAAGATGCTTTGCGGATGGGAAGGAAGGAAAGCTGGATCTGTCCTAAAATTTCAGAGAAGTGAAGGAGCAGCCTACTTACTATGCATTGCTGCAAACGGGTCGTGCTTACAGTGTATTTCCATCGGAGCGATCCACAGCTTGAAGCTGGGGCTTTTCAGATTAGATTTCCTGGCTAGGAACTTCCTGATTATAGAGATTTGCTCACAACAAACCACAATTTTAAAAAATCCTTCTTGAAGTTAGAACGTCGGTTTGTTCCTTGGATCAAAGACGAAAGAAAAAAAAGTGTCTAGAGTTGCTTGCAGTGAGCTAGTTCTGGACTGACGGTACCCCAGAACTCCAACACTCCTGAACAGGAATCGCTTGCCAGATCTGCAGAATGCTAAGGGTCGTGGGTGCTGCTGGTGGGGCAGACCTTCCAGGAGACAGAGAGTCGGGAGATCTCAGCAATGCTCAGTGAACCTGACCCTTTAAAGAATACAAAAGTCTCCTGAACTTGCGGCTGTCCCGGAGCTGGGGGTCACCTATAGAAATCCGGAAACGGTAAACTCTTTCACATTAAATTGCATGTTTGTGAAAAATCAAACGCCGACGGTACTTGGAATAATGCCTTTTCTGTGTATTCAAACGGAAACCGTCCAGCTTCAGTCTTTTTGAGGGAGATTATTTTGTAGTAGACAGCCTTTCCTTTGCTCTTGTTGGAATTGAATTATTTCGGTTGTTTTGCCTTTGTGTTGATAACAGTTGTAAAGATTTCCAAAAGAAAGTGATCGTGATAAAGTTTTTCACGAAAAGTTGCAAATATAAATATGTTTCGTGATTGTTGAAAGAAACCCTGGAAATCGTTTCAAGCTGCAAAAAGTGCCTCATTTGCCTCAATTCTCTTTTCCATAGATATGGCAAATACCCGTGCAGATCACCAAAACAATACAGACAAACAGCTCGTCTTCGCCTTGGCTGTTGCAAAGTGGTTTGGAGGCAGCAGGCTCTCTACGAGAAGTTTGTACGAACTTTACTCGGCGGGGTGACGGCGAGAAGCGCTTGGAGCAAGGGGGCGGGGGGAGCTGCAGCCGCCGCTCTTTGGAAAGAGTTCAAAGCGATCCCTGGAAGAAGCCTGCTGAAATCCCCGCCGTGGCCGGAGAGGGGAAGGGAGGGCTGCGGGCTCCCGCTAGCGAGCGATGGAAGCCGACGGCCGGCCCTCGGTGTCACGCGCTCCGGCCCCCTCAGACTTCCCCCCGCCACCCCATCCCCGGCCGGAGCCCGATCGCTGGGGGGGGCGGGGGAGGAGGGCGGAAATCCCCGCTCTGCCCGCGGCTCTAGCGGTGCGCCTCTCTGCTGGCTGCCGGCATCGGGCGCTGCCGGGCCCGGAGGAAGAGCCTCGCCCAGGGGTGGAGGGAGGCGATAGGGGGAGGGGGATCCTGTCGCCGGATCAAGTGCGGCTTGTTTGCTGTTTGTTGTTTGTTTGTTTGTTTGTTGCTCGCAGGCTGCGGCTGCGCTGCTGTCCCCCCCCTCCGGCGGCTCCTGCACGTCCACAGTGAAGGGCAGGCGGCTGCGGGAGCGCCTTTCAGCACCAGCTGCATGTGGACAGCGCTCGCCGGCTCAGCCTCGGGGGCGGGGGCGCGAGCCGCGGGGCCCGAGCCCGTCACGCGCGCGCGGGCCAATCAGCCGAGGGCCGGTCCCGCGCGCCCCCCCGCGCCCCATTGACTGGCGAGTGGGTGCCCCGAAAGGCGCCAGCTGATTTGCAAGCCTCTGGCCAATCGGAAACCAACGAGGTGGGGCGCTGTGTGACGTGAGTTCATTGATAAACGGGAGAACTCGCCGGGAAGTTGAGCGGAACAGAGGCGCATATCTGTGCACTGGGACAAGGAGCCTTTCCTTTTACTGTTTCCTAAGCAACCCCCGCTGATTCCAATCCTCATCCACATTTGTTTAATCTATCCCACGTTACAAATAAGGGGGGGAGGGGGTGATGCGAAATATTTGTATTTGGGGTACGCTTGTGTTTAAATGTAAGATTTCCTTTTTTCACTAACTAAATCTCCGAGATTGTTCTCTTACTGTGATGCCATTTGGGACGATAGTTGTGTGCTATTTTTTTTTTCGAGGGAACTGCTAAGCTTATGCGTGCATGTATTGTAATGACTTTGACCCGCAGAACTTTTGAGGTTTCTTAAACATCCTCGAAATTCCTGCATGGTGGAGGTCAACAACCATCCAGCAAGGCAGCATCTGTAGATCTGAGGGGACGTTTGCTCAATGTTTTCATTTAAAAGTCTGGATGTGTTTTAAGGTACTTTACAGCAAGGGGTAAGTTACGGTAACCGGAGAACAGCAAAAAGAATAAAGTAACCTTGAGCATTAATATAAATTAGCACGCACCTTTTTCTTTAGAAGGTACCTTGTAAACAATCTATACCATAAGAATCATTTCTTCCAGATACTTGTATGTCATATGAATAATAAAGTAAAGTCAATACATTTGTTCTTCACTGCATCAACTGCTCACATTTATGGATAGATAGATAGATAGATAGATAGATAGATAGATAGATAGATAGATAGATAGATAGATAGATAGATAGAAATGAGCAGTTGGTGCAGTGAAGAACAAATGTATTGACTTAATGTTCTTATTCATAGGACATATGCCACATGACGCTAGTATTTACATTTTTTCACATTCACTTGTCTCATTCTGAGAATTTTGTCTATCAAGTTCATTTCTTATAGCTATCAAAGCTAGACAGGTATCCCTGCCAAGGTCACCAGATTTTCTTTCAGAAAACATTCTCTTTATATTTACATTTACTTACATTGCAAGGATCATGGCGAATAAATCTAGGATTCAGGGAACTGAATTTCCCTGACAGATACAGTACTTTTTCAGTACTTTAATGTCATATTTAATTTTATGGCAAGCTATATTTAAGGATACAGAAATGGTATATTTAAACTGATCAGAGACTTGGAAAATAAACACAACATTGTCATTCTACAGAAATAAAATCTTTGTATGAAGGCTAAGTGAAAACTTTGCGAAAACAGATATTAAATAGCTCAGTCAGGCCACCTCCATATTAAAATCTCCAGCTTATGCTTTTTATATCTTTTTTTTTCCAGAGGAGTTTAAGGAATTATTTTCAAAATTATGCAGTGAAACAGAAACAAATACTGTGGCAGCCCTTCTTCCGGGCACATGCTTTTATGATCCTTCATGTATTTCAAATGAAACTGCAATGCCTGTTGTATTCTATAACAATTCCTTCTTTCCATATTAGGAGGACCTTAGGGAAAGCACAGTGCAACATTTTCGGTTTTGTATGTAAATATTTGCATTTCGCCGCAGCACAAATACAAATTAACAGAAAATTGTACACAAAATGAAATGGTCAGAGTTATGAATAAATTGTAGAAATAAATGATTGTATTATATTTTAGCTGTTAGGAATAGCTACACAGTGTAAATTCATCTTAAAGCTCCTATAATTCACCAATGGCTTTTAGTAGCTATAGAATATAAGAACACAGTGAGTAGACAAACTGAGCTCTAACACTGCAATCTCATGAAATAAACACTGTGCAAGTATATTGAGCATTAACTGGAAAAAAAACCCTAGTGTGGTATATTACATTTAAAGTAAAGAAGAAGAAGCCAGTAGTTACAAGTGAGCCTATTGTGATATAGATAGACAGATAGAATTATATACATTTCTGGCCCGAATATATACTGTTATATTGTATGATACTCTAAAATTAGTATAAAATGGCCTTATAATATCGTAGTACATTTTATAATACAGCTCTATGCAAATATGATTACAAGTCATTAATATAACTGCATTTGTGTGAAATATAGAAAAAATGCATATGAAATATAGAAAACTTAAAATATCTAGATATGCCAAATTTCCATTTTGATTCTTCTGTAACTTTTTCTCTTGTTACTTATATTTTCAGGATAAACTGTCCCTTTCCTTTTCTTAATATCCAATTACATATGGGATTTCTTGTTCTTTCCCAATATAATATCAAGTTATTTACATGCGTCTCTTCTTCAAAGTATTCTTAATTATTTTCGAAAGCTGCTAAAATTCTAAACAAGTTTTCACTTATTTTCCCAATGACTTGCCAAGCCTTAGGTTAATTAAAACTGCGGTCTACAAATAAATAAATACATGCATACATAAATATATTGTCCAGCTGCAAACACCGGGCAAGCTGGGTACCTGAGCCAGTGCCAGATACTAAGGGGAATTCCTGTAGTAATAAAGACTCATTAAACAATATTTTCATTTAAAAGAACAAGTATCCCAACTTTAAGATATCTACCTTCCTGTGAAAGGTTTTGTTTATATAACCACTTTGCTAACAGGAACATTTCCCTTTAGATCTAGCAGCATTTTCATAAGAGAAATGCTACATAGGCTGTAATTATTTGTTTGAAAAAAGATTTTAAGAGAAACAGAAGCGTACATGACTCTTTTCCCCTGGGGTCTATGTTTGAGGGGATGGGGAGATTTTACTGAATACCAGAGTTTACAGTCCTTGATATGAAATTGATAATGTTTTACCAGCAGATAAGATTCTCTATATCGTTCTAACCACAACATTTTTCTTCGTTATACGTTTGATTAGAAAATAACGATCTGAAATGCAATAACAGGAATATGTCTGGAGTTTCCAAATCTCCTTGAATTCCTACTGCTGCTCCTAAAGCAAAGTTTACATCTCCTTCTGGTGTCCTATGCCTTCTTGCCTATCATTTTGAAACGCTGCTAGAAAATGATCGCAAGGTAACAGTTTATACCACTGCAGCTTCCGCAAAGTGACGGTAGGGGGAGATCCTCTCAAACTGTTCCCAGAAAAGTTCCCAGCTCAGACAAATAAGTTGGCAAAACACAGAATAAGTGGTGTTTCCTCCTCCTGCACCTGCAGTTCGCATTTGTCCATGACCACTAGTTGTAAGATATAAGACGAGTAGAAGGGGGTTGGGCCCGGGCTTACAGGGTTAATTATGCTAGGGATTTTTAACTTCGGCTCAGGTTTATCTGATGAAATAACTACCCACGATATGCAAGCATTCAAAAACCAAGGGAGTACGTCTTTCTTACCGGGAGCATAGTTTGGGTCTTTTAATATATGTTGTCTGTTGTATTAGGGTGTCAATTTAATGTGCTTATTTTGTTAAATTAACAGGTGCAGAACAAGCTACTATACACTATTGGGTCAGAATGAACATAAAAATGACGTATGTTACAGACAATTTTGATCTGTTTCTCCTTAATAAACAGTTGAGCAGCATTCTAATAGCTGCATTGTCCTGGAGAAAACATGTGTCTTTGTAGAGTGACCAACAACATTTCTACAGTCACAGCCCAAGAAGAGGCCTGAGAGGTCTGGAAAGCCCATGTACTAAAATGTCTGTTTTGTTGGTCCTTTAGAGCCTAACAAAACAGGCGTGGACCATCATGGCTTATTGATTGTTAGGAAGCCATGATGTAAAGAGTTGGGTTGTTTTGGGTTGTTTTTTTTTTGGGGGGGGGGGGGGGAAGAGAGAGAGAGAGAGAAGGTGTCAGATTTGACAGTGTTTTCTCCCATTATGCCAATATAAACACATTATTGCTGAAATGAGGCCTTTATATTATAAAGCACGCTAGTGTAATGTGGACATGATTTAGTAACAGGTAAAAAAAATAATAATAATACAGCGGGAAGGATGGTGAAGTGTCCTTAATGTCAGGAAAATAATCTGATTCACATTTGTAAAGTCAAAATGCAAACAGCATGGTTCCTCTTTATAATAGGGTGAATTTTAAAAATGTTATGTGTATAAAAATTAAGTAAGTAGCCTCTGCTTGTGTATTCTGTATTTTATAAAAGTTAAAAATCGGTGTGAATTTTCACTTTCACATGCATATGTAAAAAAGGGGCAGTCTAGGGGCATTCTGGGATGGAGCCAAAATGTACACACTGGGTAATTTTCAAAAGGATTTACATGTCTAAATGTAACTATTATTGTAGCAATTTTCAAAAGCCCATTTACATGGGTAAAGTGCATTTAGGTGTATAAAACCCAGTTTCCTGTGAGTAAATCCTTATAAAAATTACTCACCTTACTATTTTAAAAGACACTTGCATGACTAGATTTGCCTACTTATGCATTTTTACACCTGCTAATTATTTTGCATACCTGATATTAAATGTGTTTATAATGTAGTATTGACTGGGTGGAAGGTCTGGGTGTACTGGGGTGAGTTCCATCTAAAGAACCAGAAGGGTCCCTATGACCTGGAGAATTATTTATAAAACTGGTAGTTTCCTTGGCATGCAAATGTTTTAAAATACTCTAATTTATGTGTGTAAACCAGGTTTTATAGAAGTAAGTCCTAGTTTACTTTTGTGTGTAAAATATACACTCATTTCTTTTTTAAATAAGTAAGAAGTCCAAGTATTGCATGCATTGATATACACTCTTTCAATCATTGCATGTAATCACACATAAGCGTACATACATGTGTATGTTGCAGGGTAGAAATACATGTATTTTATAAAACATGCATATATCATATGCATGTTTTATAAAATATATATAGTTATAAATTACATATAAAATGCTAGCATGGATCTGCTTGCAGCAATATATGCACATGTATGCCACCATGTGCATTTTTTAAAGGTTATCCTCCCTTTTAGTCAATAGAAACTATTGACCAGGCTCTAGGAACAAGAACTAGTATATTACAGTTTTCTTAAAACTAACTTTGAACAGTCACTTTACCACACATCTCCCTGCTTTGTCCAAAGCAGTGAATATATATTGGACACTTAGTAACAGACACATAAAGATGATGAATTAGCAACCATCTACAAACCTGTTCCCCCTACTGATATTGTGATTTCCTAGGGAAACGCCTTAACAATTTGCAGCCTGTAATCTCAGCCATTTCTCTTCCAAGCCAGAGGTTAGTTAAATATGAGATATTCTCTCTACTTTAGATACAGTTCTAAAGATGACTGAATTATGAATTTATAGGAAAGATGCACGAATGGACAGTAGCCAGTAGCCAGTCAAACATGCTGCAGTTTAAATCCATATTTCTTTATTTTAATAGAACAACCAACTAGTGTTAAGAGCTATAAGTATTCCAGTTTCTTTTGGTTTAGCTTTAAGCTAAATTAAGTGGAGGAGTAGCCTAGTGGTTAGAGCAGCCAGCTACTGGGTTCAAATCTCCCTGTCCCAACCTGTGACGTTGGGTAAGTCACTTTACCCTCTCTTACCTCAGGTACAATCTAATTTTGTCTAATCTATAAAATTAGATTGTAAACTCTGTGGGGATAGGGAAATACCTACAGTACCTGAATGTAATCCGCTTTGATGTACACTATGAAGGTCCGAAAAGCAGGATATACAAATCTAAATAAATACATGCTGAGAAAATTGCCAGGCCTGTTTTCTGGATAGATACTGCCGTTGGATCCTTTGAGGGACTCTATGTTGTCAGCTCACATTGCTTCCAAACTACACATTAGCATTCACCAAAAAGTTTTAATTGAAAAAAATGTTTTGAAAAAAATGTGACAATATATGCAGTTAAAGAAAACGAAGCTGGAAAACAAGATCAGTTCAAGTGAGTGGTTTTAGGCTTCTAAAACAAATTCTGGGATCACTTGTTACTGTGATATCTGCCACGACCTGCCTGACCTGATCTGCATTTCTCTGAAGGTGTAATGAGCTGAAGAAAGCATGTCAGACACCATTTTGAAGATATTTTTTAAAGTTAAGTTACAAGCCTGAAAGGCAGTAAAATCTGCTACAACAATGTTTGGGTCTTGCCTGATCAACAGATTTAAAGTCCAGGTCAAAAATAAAATGCTCTTTCATCATGCATAGGTATACATTGTTATGTAGCTTAATGTTTAAAAATGCAACCAATTCTGGATATTACATTACGATGCAAATAGCGGCAGATAATATGTATTTAATTATAAGCATTTGATAGTCTGCCTTTTTCCAAGATAGTCTCAAGGCGGATTACAAACAAAATGACAATTATTTAGATTTCCTAAATACATTACATATATAGGAATTGAAAATATTTTTTTTCACATAAGGTTCTCTATGCATTCTCTCTATCACACCATAACAACAAAGAAACAAAAGTTATCATGCTATAAATATACAGATTCATTTTGGTAGTAATATCAATTAACCTCTTCGAACTAATTCAGAAACACAAAAAATAATGCACAGAAAGGATTGCTTTCTAACCTGAAATGAAATGTTTATCAAAAGGAAAATGTAACATAAATTATAAAGCAGCATTTAAAACAAAATGGACAACGTCAGCCGGCTCCGGATGATCAATAAATTGTTTCATTCACTTTTTCTTTTTAAAGATACATTAATCTTATGTTTATACAACATAAATTTAGCAAAATTAAACTCTTTGGTGTGTATGTGTGTGTGAATATATATATATATATATATACATGTGTGTCAAAAGATATATAATTTAATCTTGGGGCAGTACTATTGTGTTCTTTTCAATCCTGATGTACACTTGTCTATGGGCATTACCAAAACGGTGAACAGACAGGATAGCAGAATTACATAGGCATACTGAAAATATGGTACAAGCTGGCCCATTTGTCTTATATCAAATGGGTTTGCCACAGATATAAGTTCTCATATTTTCATTTAGGCTATTTAACATCTGATTTATGGCACCTTTTTATTGAAAACTTTACTTGTTTTCATTTACATACAAACAATGTAAATAAAATGTAAAAACAATAAATTCGCCTTGGATAATGTGATGTGCTGGAGGGGGCTCTCGGGATCCCATTGTTAAATTATTTTATGCTAACAAAGCGAATTTGAATGAATGGAGCAGAGTTGGTCAGATTCCTTTGATAAGAAATTGGCAGCCCTTCACTGCCCCGGATGTTAAGGTTAAACGCAGATACTACAACTCAATGCAGTTCATAGTAATTATTTAAGTTCCGAGAACAGATTGTGGGGTTCATGTATCAAAGTTTAGTACTGGTGCTGAAGGTTTACGGAAGGCATTAACTTCTTACAGGCATTCGTGAACAGGCATTAACTGGATTAGCACGGTACTCTTTTAAAGAATAAATACTGTCCCCTGATCAAAATATATAACTCAAGGCAAGGCAACCATTAATAGCATTAAAACAAATACAAAGGTCACAAAGAGCAGAATGATATTTATCATCCTTTGAAGGTTACAGGGAATCTTTTCTCCCTGCAGTTTTACCGCTGATGAAAACCAGGGGTAAAATCGAAGATGCACTTTTTAAAACTTTCCCTTGGTTTGCTATTATTAGTAACACATTGTATTGTGGTGTGTAGGGGGCGAGGGTGGAGGATTCAGTTTTCATTCTCTGCCAATAATTTTTTCAAGTTTATAATGGGTATTTCAGATTCCATTTTTATGTACAAGTCTTACCTGAAAAACTTGAGTTATATAGGACGGTGAAGGTAGTATGAAATACCAGTTATGAAGAATTATCTTCTGTTTTTGATCATTTGGATCTATGCTTATTGCCTATATTATACCCTCATAATTAAACACACACAGACTCATCTGGAAAATGCGCGCGCACACACACACACACACACACACACACACACACACATCAAATCCAGAAAGCCTTACAAGCACAAAAAGATGCTGTCGAAAGTAAAATGATGAATTAATTGATATGCCCCTGCTTTTCTAACATTATACCAGTTAGCCTTTAGTTAGTTCATTATACCAGTTAGTTTAGTTAGTTAGCTACTAGTTAGTTCTGATCTGCGAATCGTTTTATCGGCGCTAATTTATTAATTCTAATAGTGGACAAACATAAATCGCTTCTAGAATTAAAGATTATTAATAACCGACAGCTCGTAGTCAAGTCCTTTTAAAGCTAAAACTTCCTAAAGTGGAAAAAGTGAGATAAATCCATTGAGAAGGTCTCTAAACCCAAGTTTAAAACGCCCTGAGTGGAGTGTGATGAGATTTTGTCGTCACTGGTAAGGTCTCATTTTAGTTTTTCTTTCCGGTAGCTGCACAATTTAATATAGAAGAGTTCTGCTCACATTGGGTTTTGCAACCGGAATCATTAAAATAAACTCCTCTAAAAATATTAGCAACTTCCTGGCTAAGGACACACGGTAAACTCTTTTCAGAAGGGAATTAGTCAAGACTGCAGAGAAGCAGGCCACATCTCCATGCTAAGTTAGCATCTTGGCAGGAATTGCTCCGTGATAAATAGATGGTAAATTTATCCAGCACTAAGTATTTCATGCCAACACAATATATTTCTTGCTCTTAACATAATTAATATCTCTTATGTATTTACTTAATATGTTATTGTAAACTTGCTTAGAGTCTCTGGGAATTGGGTGGTATATAAATAAATAAACGAGACCCAAAGTGTCTTCAGTTTGCTATAGTTGCTCTGCTTCTGTAACTAAAGAACACTAAAACATGTAAATAACCTCTTTATAATGCAACCTATAATAAGACTATCTCCATTCATTCATAAGCCTAGGGATCTTAAATATTTTAAGCTGGATCTGCATTGGGATTTTCATATGCATTTTTACAGGTATGCAATCTCATGTAAGAAAGTGATCGTAAAAGTAAGGATGGGTATTGATGGATTTTGATAAACAAACTGATTGCAAGGCACAAGCTCAATGACCAAGTGCTTTTAGTATCTAGGAAATGAACTGAAAATTTTCACTTCAAACCCTGGAATGTGTTAGTGCATTTATAAAATGCACTGGGAGCAAAGATTCCACAGATTAAAACAAAATGAAATGCTATTTTTTTATTCCTTTCTCACTCTGGGTCCTACGTACTAAACGTTTTCCCATAGATACAAAATACATAGGTCCCTCTCTTTGCAACTGCCTCACCTATTGTTAAGCAGAACTTTATCACAGTTTTTATGTTCTCAGGCAGCAATAAACTTTCTTTGCCTTTGCTTATTGCCCCTTGATGTGGTGACTTTTCTTTAACGGACTGCTGTCATCTACTCAGACAAGAATCCCAGCGATTGCTAAAGTACATTGCAACATGATTCTGCAGTTAAACGAAAGCTTTCTCTCTTATTTTAAACATCTCATGTTAGCGCTATTGTATAATATAATATAGTGTAAGAAGGAGAAAGGTATTTTGCTTACTGCTGAGGTCATAGACCTATGGAGTACGTACAACCTCCCGCTGCACAGCTACCTTAGTGCTATGCAGTGCTGTGTTACACTGAGCTCAGTATTTGTAGCATCGATGAACGACTCCTTCAGCACTAAAATGAGTTCATGTCCTACTCAAGAACATTTTGAGGGTTAGGCATTAGAAGCAGGGTGTTCTATTAAAAAAAAAAATCGCTCCAGCCCTAGAAAGAATAAAGTGAAAACATAACTTCTGGACTACAGGACAAAAGAACTAGAACGAGTAACCAAATTTACAAATTCAGACAGATTGTGAAGGCATAGTCTACCAGGTGCCAAAAAGACATTATGCTATTAATCTTTGCTAACCTCTGTCTTGCCTGTAAATATTTCCTATATTTTTATCCGATTTCAATTGAGAAGCTTTTGAGCTGTAAAGGCGCAACTTGAACATGGTTTTAAAAAATGTTGATTTTTTTTTAATTTTTATTTCTTAGTTTAATACTAATGAATATAATCAGACAGACAAAATACAAAACCAGATTTAAAATCCAATTTCCTTCCTTAGAGGACGAGCAGAGAAGATTCATAGTCATACAATAGGACCTCAGAAAATAAATGGATTTAATAGTTCTCAATACAAAAAACTTTCAGCACGATAGATTTAAACCAATTTCCCTTTTCCACAAAAACTCGGAAGGGCTCCCAAGTAAGAATAATTATTTAGAAAGGTGAGTTTCATGCAACCTGACCTATCCTAGGCATCTTATTAAAAATGAATAGAATTAAAAATAATTGTTCTTTATTGAGTTGAGATTAAATTTCAATATGGGACAATTATATATATATATATATATATATATATATATATATATATATATATATATATATCTCATTGTTTATGCAATGTGACAACAGAGGAGTCAATATAATGTGCATTAAAACTGTGCGCTGAAAGTCGGACTGTAATATATCATGTATAATATTTTTGGCACCAGGTACAAAGTTTATTGATGCACACACAACAAATATGTTTAACTCGTGATGCAGTAAGCTCATGGTCTGCTAATGCATCCGGAGTTTTAAAAGTGCACTGACTTTTAAAATGTACGCACAAACCCGAATTAGAACATGTGCTCATCCTTTTGCATAAACTGAGCACACATTTTAACTTAGTAGAGCGATTTACATACAAAAATTCTGCAATGTGCACAAATCATGTTTTCTGCACGTAAATCATGATTTACGTGCAGAAAATCCAATTTGTGTACAAAGCCTAATTTCTGCACACAAATCCTGTTTTCGGTGTATAAAACACAATGTATGCACAGAAAACCTGATTTGAGCGCAGAAATCCCGACTACAGGACCCCATACCATAAGCACCTTATTCAGCCTCATGGAACAACATTGGACAAAGGATCTGTGACCAAGAGTTACATTTGGGGCATTAAGAAAACAAGGGTTAAGCCTACATACCTCTCTGCTTTGGAGGGTAAGAGCTAATATCCTCATTAGCATTAGATTTCCAAGCAAGAGTGCTAACCAATATGCAGAGTTGTATACACATATTTTTTGTGGGTGCCAAACTAGCAGGCCGATACAGTGCGGTGCGCTCAGCCAAGCACACCATGTAGCATGCAATTGGCTACACATTTTTTATGTGCATCCATTACCTCATACATTAAGGGGTTTAGCACGTCGAAAATGTGTGGCCAAACCCCCCCCCCCCCCCCCCATCCCCCCTGAAAACTAATAATGGTCATCACATGCTATTAGTTAGTCCCTGAGATACTGAAAGCAAAATGTGCGGCCAACTGCCGGTCAGCGGTTAGCAAAATGGACGCTCAATTTTACCAAATCCGGTAAAATTGAGCATCAGTGTCTGCTGACAGCCACCTCTACCGCTAATAAGGAGGCGGTAGGAATGCACTATTGTCCCTAGCCCCTCTTTATTAGCGTGACCCCTCATTTAAATACTGAATCACGTGCCCAGGAGAGGTTGCTGGGCATGCATCGGGACAGCGGGCGCTCAACACAGAGCACCCACTCTCCTGCGTTTCTTTCTGTATAGGCCTGTAGATTGGAAAAGATGTGCACATAATCATGCCGATTAAAAAAAAACCCACGGGAGAGCCGGCACTCCGTGTTGAGTGCCTGTTCTCCCAACGAGTGCCCAGGCACCTCTCCTGGGCACGAAATTCTGTATTTAAATTAGGGCCCACACTAATAAGGAGGCGCTAGGGACACTAGTGCATCCCTAGCGCCTCCTTATTAATGGAAGCGGTGACTGTCAGTGGGTCTGACAACTGACGCTTACTTTTACCGGCGTCAGTTTTCGAACCCACTGACAGCCACGGGTTCAGAAAATGGACGCTGGCAAAATTGAGCATCCATTTTCAAACCCATGACCGGCGGGCAGATTTTTATTTTTTTTAAAGAACTTTTTGTTTTGTTTTTTTTATTTTTTGGGCCTCCAATTTAATATCGCTATGATATTAAATCAGAGGGTGTACAGAAAAGCATTTTTTTCTGCTTTTCTGTTCACTTACCTGGTACAATCAATGGTTAACGCCTGCCTTTGGGCAGGCGTTAATTTCTGAGAGTAAAATGTGTGGCTTGGCCATATATTTTACTTTCTATATTTCGGGGAAATAACTAATAGGCTCATCAACGTGCATTTGCATGTGATGAGCGCTATTAGTTTCGGGGTGGTTGGCCGCGCATTTTCCACATGCTAATACTACCCCTTACAGGATAAGGGGTAATAATAGTGCATCTAAAATGCGCAGCCAAACAGGGACAGAATGGTGCACTCAGCCAAGCGCACCAATCTGTATCGGCCTGTATGGTGGGTAGAACTGAGCACTCTGCTGAGTGCACCCTATTGCATCAGGCCCAGAGAAAGGCTTAGGACTGGTGCAGGCTGCCTGCACAAAGGGTCAAATGACAGATTTGCACATACGCATCAGGCATGGATCTTTGCCTGCCATCGGCTGACATATGCTGCAATGTCAGCACCAATACCAGCATCCACAGTCCAAGGAACTTCCACAATTGTACCAGCGACAACACAACTCAATGTTACCCAGCAAACATCAGCTCGAGCAGTAGATAATGCTGAGGTTGATCCATGGCAGGACAACCTCCAGTGGAGGGTTTCTGGAAGAACATAGCCTTCGTCCCCGTTACCACAAAATTAAAATAAAATGTTTGTCAGGCCAACCCAGCTACTCACTGGCAGAGAAACTGGTTTTGATTGCTGAAACTGGACCCTGCTCCCTGGCCCTGGCAAAGATTTCAGATGCTGTGGAGGCTGATTTTATAGCCCCTAAGTAAGGGAAGACCGAGTCCTCACATTTTTTTGGCATTCCAGATGAAGCCACAGGGCGAGAGATGGTTGAACTGATCTAAGTGGGAAGTGATATAAACTAGTGGCAAAAATCCAGGGTAGTTGAACATTAACACTTATGGTGCCATAATCCAACATAGAAGCCAGTTCCAACTGAGCTTGAGGTCCACTGAAAAAGGAGGTAGCTGCTGAGCCAAAAAAATACATTAAAAAAAATATATGAAGATATTTTCAGTAAGAAAAATTGGTCAATAAAAGCTCTATCAGCTAAGAAAGAAAAAAAAACATTTCTAAATGCTATTAGTTTTTAACAATACATTGTGTTGCATAGAAGCTAATCTTTTCTAGGCAGGCCAAAAATGTTTGCCCCTGTTGTCTTGCTGTGGTAAATTTCCAGCACAAATTGGAATTCTGTCCTGCCCATTTTCTTACATGCAAACCAAATGAGAAGCCTTCGCACCTACAGTGCTCCCCGTCTAGTTTCTGCATGTCTTAAGTGCGTATCCATTTTATTAGATTTTAGCGGTTTTATTGAAGGCACCGGACAGTTTTGGTGCTATTGATGTGCACGTCAAAGGAGCACAGGCAGCCCGGTGATAGTGCTGCAGCAGCTCGCTCTGAATTTTAGGACCAGAGGGATGCCCTAACATAATGAAACTTAATGCTATTCAAGCACAGATGTTTCATTAGCATAGTGCCAGCACTTTTGCTTCATACATGGGTTCTAATATGTTTTGGAGGCGGGGGTTCACAATTAGATATATCCCACAATGTTTTGCTACAGAAAAGAGAAAGAAAGAAAGAGAAAAAATGAAAGAGGGTAATACAGTCACTAAAACAGCAGTAACTTCTTTTCTGCACGCTGTAAACAAGTCAGATCGGATGCATTGTTATTTTTACTTATTATCATTATTTATCTTATTTTCCATATTTTGATTCTTTCAAGCCCCAATTGAAGGGCATATCATAAAAGAATCACATTGGGCCTCTTTCACAAAATTAGGGCTGGGAGAAGTGCAAAACAGCATTGTTCTGCATCTCAGGATTAAAATTCACACAGGGACTATTTACAAGCCAGAGGCAAACAGCATACCTGAGCAAGGGATACCATTTTACTGATAACCTAGCCTTATTTACTGACACACATTTTCACATGGCCATTTTATGCCGGACTTGTTATGCCTTTATGAAGGGAGAATAGTCAAGGCTGGTGCAAGAGTATTTGCTCTCTAGGCAAACCTTCGGTCAATGAACGGGCCCCCAGTATTCCTATTGGGGGCTGCTCCAGCATAGTGCTCCCTTCATTGACAGTATTGGATCTGGCACAACACCCTTCACACTGGCAGGATTTTGCTGCCCCCCAAAATTTTGGCGCTCTTGGCCATCACCTAGTTTGCCTAACAGAAGCACCAACCCTGGACATAGTCTCCAAGAAGTGCAGCAAGTCCACAGCACTGGAAATGGACCCCTTGATCATGTTTTTCCTGACATCAAATTATTTGTGCAGACATGTCATTTTCTGTCAGTAAAGGTATTGGCAACCCTGGTCTGAGCATTATTTCCTCACAATAGGGTCTGCTGCCGGCACCCATTCTAGGCTGACATTGACCTCTACTCATGATGTAGAGGTTAAATATTGATGGGAAAATAGGTGAGGAGGGGAAGGGGTTGATCACTGATTTCTAAAAAGACAGGAAGCTTTTAACACTGTCCCTTGTGGACAATTGTATAAGTCACACCTCACAACTTTGACAAAAGTGTTTTCAAAGCAGAGGAAAATTGTTAAACCTTTATTCTCAAATTTGCCCCTGTTTTTCAACAACAGTAAAAATGGAATAAAAAAAAATAAGAAGGCAAGGCAGGTGCAGTTTATTTTTGTAAACTGCATTGAACAGCCTGCCTGGTTGGTCAACCTTGATTTTAATGTTTAACTTAAAGGGAACAAGAAGTGCGCACAATTAAGTGGAAAAATATGAGCTCTTGTAAAGAGTCCTCTAAACCCAGTATCAGGTTGTAAAGGCTACTGAACTTTGTGCACTGGTATTATCCCTCTAATGCCCGCAGAAAACCAAGTGTAAATGAGCCCCCACTGTATGCAAAGTCCTACCATTTAATTAAGTGATAAGGAATTGCAAACATACTGTAGAAAAAGATCCGTATTAAAGTGTATTTATTTATATATCTTATAGGCTGCAGATTCCAGTACAAAGCTGTTCCTTGCAAATTCCAAATAAAATCAAAATGCAGCAGTAAATATTGCGAATAATCATTTACACCTGGCTACTAGAATACGTCTCATAAGGGATGGCTTGCTTGTTTAATACATTTTAAGTTCTATCGCTGTGCTGACGATCAGGACATGGTTTTTTGAGCAATTGCACCCCACTATTCACTTGCAGTTACCCCCAGAAAAAAAAATGTGTGCTTGCATTTGGGATTGCCTACTATAGGTACATATGGTGTACACATATATGTGTATTTAAACTGGGACTAACCTTAGGAATATGTAGATAGATACAATATAAAATAAATAACATATTAGCACATTGGGATCATCCTCATACACAAACTGGTTCATGTTTATTTTTGTTTATTACAGATCATCCCTACTATGAAGCACAAATACATACAAGTGAAAAATACATAGTATATGATATATTCACACAGCTGTATAGCAACCCCCAAATATAAAGAGCATACAATCTGCATCCAAATATAGCTGCCAACTGCATTTTAAGGTACTAGTACAATACAACACATTTCCAATACTGCATTAGTTGCTCTTATCCCACAAAACATGCACATAACCATATTAAAGCTGGATTATTGTTTTTAATCTAATGCTAATTAATTTGCCCCTGTTTTTCAGCAGGTAAATTCCATGCATTAATGGGGAACCCCTGCAGTGCAGAAACTTGAAATGCATTGCCTTAGGCAATGCATAGCGCTGAAACCTCATCTGTTTTTTTTTCACTGATTCACTAAACTTTTTTTTTCCACCCTCACAAAATGCCAGAAAAACTTTAGTGAATTGGGCATAAACTGGGAAAACATCTGGCCTTAAATGCTTATACTACCCACTAAACCGTTGCTATTCCAGTGCTGTTTAGCAGCTTTCCTAAATTAGACTGGAAACAACTGTTTGCTCCTCTGCCTCTGTTGCTCTGTCTTTAATGGGGGCATTACAGCTTTCAACACCAATACATACATAGCCCCTACTGTGGAAGGTATTTCTTCTCTAATGTATTGACAGTAACACCAGGCGTTCGAAAGTCAGATTTACAAAGCAGCAGTGATGCTCTTTAGTACTGGCAACACTTTTGGATTTTGAAGTTAGGGCGAATAGCACTGCCTACTGAAGTATGAGACCAATCGATCAGCTTTACTTTATTTTGCATTCTTGATCAAGTTGATTCCTTGCAATTATAAATAGGTTGCAGACATGAACAAAAAGAACAAGGAAAGGAAAGCGTGCTTTTTCGGTGGGCATACGCCGTACTGAGGTATGACCTCGCTTTCCTTACCTGAACTGTGTGTTGCCTGCACTTTGATTGAACAGTTACATTGTTAATGATTTCCACAATGTCGACGAATACAGTCTGAGTAGACAGATGCTGCCCCTCTTAAAAATAACACCCAACCAGTTTATAAACATTTTCATTTACACACCCATTAAATAAAGTGTCGCTATTTGTTTGCATAATATTAGGCATATTAGATAACAATTACACAAAAGACAATCTCTAAGCAATCATCTATGATCAATGTCACAAAGTCAATAGATCAGGAAAGCCACTTCCACAAGGACAATGACCTCACAAAGGCAACACAGCCTGATATAGCCACAATGGGAGTTCATTTAGTTTTAAGTAAAGTGATGTTTATATATGGCATAGAGACTGTGTTATTGTTGTCTTTTAGATGTAGGGTTTACTTTTACCAGTGGAAGAGAGTTTGCATACATGAGTTATAATGGAAAAATAGTGACACCCCATGGGACAGAGTAGTGAGTGTTAATAGTAATATTACCCTCAGACTGTGCTCTGGGTAAATATAATTGTCTGTCAAACACTATTACTTACTTCGGGGTCAATAGTTCTGCACTACTGACCTCATTGGCAGTCCATATTATATCTATCTAGAGAGAGAAAGAGATAGAAAGATTATTTATATCTCTGTGTTTTATATTTCATTAAGCCCATACAATAAATAATGCGGCTGCTATATGGCCCTTAAGGTCTTTAAGGTCATACAGTTCCCTCCCTAATTCTTTTATCAAACAGAAGCACCATAAAATAAAGTAATGATAAGTGGCGATGTTAACCCACCCATGATGGCAAAAGCTGAGAGTGCAAGTGTGGATCCCACGTGTGTTGTACAATGGAGTGTTTGACAGTGAGATCAGAGCTGAAAGTAAACAATTCTATAGATTATTTCACGGGTCACAGAGAGGAAAAGCACCTCCTTCAACAGACTACTGCTGATATTCAGTGTCATGTCAGGCACCAAGAGACAATATTGTCCATCCGAGTCATTTCGTGCCTACAGGAAAAACGGCCTTTCCACTCTGACATACACAGACCTTATTAGAAGAAACTGTGCGCATCACCCGATACAACTAGAGTATTTCAAATACTAATCAAAGTTTAGAGATCATGAAGCTTTTTGCCTTTGGGAAAAGGGCACACTAGAACTTTCTGTGCAAAAAGAAAATAGTTTTCGTTTTCGTATGAACCTTAGACTAGTGGTTACCTTAGACAAGGGGGCACGTAAAAAAAACAATAGCAAACAGTTCACCGATTTCTGTAGTTACAGATCATACCGCAAGCAAGCCATGGCTCAAGTGGGCACAGAGAAGGAAAAGTGACAAAAGAGCTTCATTTTGCTAGCTTTGGTGACGAAATATCTACAATTTTAAACTTCCAAAGATAAAAAAAATAATTATTATTCTGTATTCAAGTCAGCGTAGAAAACTTTTTTTTTTTTTTTTTGCAATATTCTTGCTCAGAATTCCTGCCCAAATGCTAACAAATTGGCTTCTATCGTGAGATTTTGATTGATATCATTAAATATACTAAGCTGGACACGTATTTTTTCATTGATAAAATAGGACGTGTTTATTTATGGTAATAAATTGTCAGACCTTATGAAAGTAATATAAAGATAAGATTTCTAAATTACTAGGAGCTCTTTTCTCTATTGTCATTATTACTTTTTCTCCCATTTTTGTGCCTATATGGGGAAATAAAACATGCATAGTAAATAGAGAGCCCTGTATTTAAAGATCGAACTTAGATTCTGAAACTAGAAGCAATAGGCATATAAAATTAAATGTAAAATAATTTCAGTTGCCGCATTTAATCTGTTTCCAGAAGTAGGTATCTACACATTTTATGGAAGCAAACTGCAATGTCATAGGAAAATAATATTCCAGTTACGCTTCAGAAATCAATGCTATGTTTTTAAAAGAACCGTTCTAGGATACAAATAATTTTGATATTTCTCTGCTTTAAATCATAAGAATTTCTTCATCCTATTGTGTAATATAAATAAAAGGGTAGTCTATTATGTATGTAATGTTATTATGTTTATCTGATACTTTATAGATACGTTTGCTAGTTTTATACTTTTATCGCTAAGAAAAAATACCTAAGAACATAGTTTAGGACAACAATTCTGGCAAATTGAGATCCGTAATGATAGGGCCCAAGATCAAACATAAACTTCAACTGCTTATAGGTTTTCCTTCAAAATTAAAATACTTTAATTTTAATATTTAATGTAGAATAAAATCTACATTAAATATTTTCTACAATGAAATGCTTTATTGAAGTACATATAAGATACAAATTAGTATGAAAAGAGTGTGTGTGATTGTGTGTGTGTGTGCGCGCGCGCGCACGCGTTGTCGTTCATCAAAAGCAAGTGAAGGTAATGCAAATATATAGAATATGTAGTTTAAATGATTTGAAGAGTCATATATTTAAATATCCTAACACCTCCCTGGTAGTTTGTGAAATTGGTGGTGTTTGGGAATTATCCAGGATGAACAGTTAAAAAAACATATGCAGATAGATCAAGAAGGCAACGGTTGTATAAACTGAGGTCAGAAGTCAAAGTTAAACGTTAGGTCGTCTCTGTACTATTTGCAACATATTTTAATGTGTGAACTGTTTCTAATCATTAGACATGCTAGAGGAAAAAATATCGTCTATTATTTAAAAAATAAGAGCAAAAGAAATCGTGCAAGAAAGATATTTTTCTTCATTTGAGATAATCCTAAGTAGGCCATGGAAGCCAGATAGCTTAAAACGCATTTCTTTTGTTGATATGAGGCCTCTGAAATAGATAAATAGAAAGATAGATAGACACACATACACAACACCTAATTCAAGTTATATGTATGGGGTTTTTTTTTTTGTTTGTTTGTTTTATGCATTATGAATGATTATCACTGGAGGGTGCTGAAAACACGAGGATTTAAGGTTTTGTAATTAGTGAATTAAAACGTTTAACCCTTTGAAGTGGTGTTTGATTTCACACAGCTTATCAATGGGATTCCTCAGGCATGAGGAACTTGGTCATGAGGAAATAATGTATGCATTCACAATGAGGGCACAGGAAAAACTGTAAATTTGAATTTATAGACAAAAACATTAATTTGCATATCTTGCATAAATCCAGAAGCTTGTATGTGTGTTGATTGTCTATGATGATTTATAGACGTCCGACCAATGGTCATCTATTGCAGTTGGCTCCAGACCCCTTGCCCCATCCCATACTGCTTGCCCAGACCTGTTGTCTGAGGTGGTGCGGGGCACCTAGCATTACCCTACCCGGGTGCTCGGTAAGCGTTTGCAGCCAGTCTTAACAGCAAGCAGCTCCCAGGGGGGCCAGCAGCTCACTGAAGCCTACCGTGAGCCACAAATCCCGGGAAAAGCTTCATTTCCTTTCTGTATGTTCGCTGACGAAATGCGCTCTTCCACCTACACAAACGTTAATCTAAATTGCAAACCACCTCTCAGAGCACCAGAAATCGGTTTCATGGCCTGTTTTGAGAAGTCTTTTATTAAATGACTTCAGCAAGAAGCTGAAGCTCTGGGTAGGTACCCCCCTAGAAAAAGGAGGCATCTGCACATTTCGGAGAAACTGCCACAAGGTGGCTGGGAGGCACATTTACTCATCCAAACACTTGTTTTATTCCCCCTCGGTAGGATGGAGGCGAGCAGGCAGGGAAGGGCATTAACCGCGGTACTCTGGGAGGACCATTGATCAGTGATCAGGCAGAGGAGCTGGGGTGCAGCTCTTCCTTAACGGAGGGAGGGCGGGGAAGAGGGGAAATGCCTCCCACCCTTCCTCAACACTTTTGCCTTGAAATATGTATGAAATTGTTTATCGATTAAACGATTATTCACGCAATTTAACTAATAAAGGGTTCATCGATCGTCTTAGAATTACATTATTTATAGATGACTTGTCAACACGCATCCAGGAGGCAAAAGGAACAATAAAGAAGGGGGTAAAAGATGTAAACATTTCACACCATCAGGGTCAGACACTTGGCTTGACCAGAAATGAATCACAAGATAAAAAAAAAATTTAAATTATCGAGTCCCCATCACACACACACACACACACACACACGTTTACCGAACTCACTGGTCAAATTATGTCTTCTCATTTAATTATCCCAGTTTATAATTTTTTTTTAATTGCCAATAAAACAATTCCTCAGTATTCTATCAGCTGCAACAACAGAGAAGCATTTGCTTGAGTAATTTCAATGCGTATTGAAGTCTTCATACGATTATTATGTTTTTGCTTGTTTGGTCTTTGCCAAACCGCTACCGATTTAAAATCTAATTCTCGTCTTATCAAATTCAGCTGTAACCCTGTAGCACCTGGGTTAGAAACTACGAGATATCTGTTCCAGGCATCAGCCTTCGGGAACAAAAGCTTTTATAGAAAAAAAAAAATTCCCACGGAGTGTTGTTTGTTTTTTTTTTCTTCTATTTTTGCGTTAACTTAACGGCTCACAAAAAACAGGCTCCCCTCCCTCCCCCGACCTGCTTATTGTTCGTTTTGGGCAGCCTCATAAGGTCGTTAGCTGTTAACTGGGCTCAGTCTGTAAAAACATCATCCAGAAAAGCGAACGTGTTTACCTACATCCTTCCAGCCACAATACTTTTTTTTTTTCATTCTGCACAAAAATGTCCCTAAAATGATGTGTACAGTTTTGCCCTCCATGCACTGAAATTGTTCGCTCTACAGAATTCCTTGAAAACATCTACAAAGTCTAGTATTGGTTTGTATATGATGATAAATGCTCCTGTAACAAACTGATATATTTGCTGATTAAATGTATATTACTGTTTTAAAAATTAATCACGTATAATCAGTATTTTCCCAAAGTATGTTGATAGCTTTCTATACATACATATATATATATATATATATATATATATATACACATATATATATATATTATTTATTCCAGTAAACACGCATAAGTATGTGTATATATATATGTATATACAAAGTCATATAATGTCTGTGTGTGTATTTAGAGAGGCGGAAAGAGAAAATACTCTATATTTAATTATTTACACAATGTATGTATAATTCTATTTTTCAAAGTTGTTCCAATAAGAGAATTCGTCTTACCTGCTCTACTAGTTCTTGGAGTCGTGTAGTTTTTCTCTAATTCCATTCTGATTTTTCAGGGCTTGGAGGAATAGACAGAGAAAAAAGTTTCCACTTTTTTAATTTTTTTTTCTTTTGTGGGGAGAGAGGGGGGGGGGTGCTGCTTGCAGGTTGGAATAATTCAACTCTTCCGCTCCCCGGCTAGCTTTTGCAGCTGATCACTGAGCTGAAACTAAACGTTTTAGGTGAAAAAAAAAAAGCCTCCGAAGGAACCGTGAAATGATTAAGGAACTAAAGAGCTCCTCGCCATGTGAGATCATGTCCTGTTCTCTTAAACATCACAAGATGTCCCCAGACGCAGCCCCAAAACCAAAAAACTCTGACATCTGTTGTAGAAGGAATCAAACTTTGTTTTCTACCAACTGCCTTAAAGTATCACTTTAATATTTGCAGAATAGACCTCTGGATCAGTGCAAGGAGAAGAGAAGGGTACTGCTAATTGTGAACTGGAAAAAATCAGCAATTTTTATAACTGTCTAAATCAAATTTCTGAGACAAACTCCTTTGCAATTTATTAAAAATATATAATTACACCTTCACTCATTACGGAACAACGCAAGGAGGCAAGAAGGCGGATTAGGATTTTTTTTTTTGGCCTTTTCTGTCTTCAGATATTCATAAAGTCATACAAACGGGTTGCACAGAAAAATATTTTGGGATTCTGCCTTCACTTCCTATTTGCATGGGGCATTGTGTAGCCCACACCTCATAATATTAAGGGGAAAATACACCTTTATGGCATTTCCTATCTTAGAAAGAAAAGGTTTGTTAAGAAATTTTCCGGTTGGCTATCTATAACAAATAAATGATCGTGATCAGAATTATATTCTTAAAATCCACGACAATCAATGTGCGGCAGGTCTGCAAAAGCTGTAGAATCTCGTTATTGCACCGAAGACAAACGTGTTGGCTGATGATGACAAAATAATAATATATAATGCCATCAGAATTAGTAATATTATTATTAATATTATTATAGGTCAACAACCACAGGCATGCACGTTTTGCTTTGATCAAATGGAAGACTGCATTGAACAATACACGAGTTAATGGCATGGGTATCTTTTCACTATACGCAGTTTTTATTCTGGGGTGGGGGCAGGGGCCGAACAATCTGACCTCGCCCTATTTCCAGATGAATTCGAAAACCAGAACTTTTGTTCCAAGAGGATGTGTTTGTGTGTATACTATACAATTATAAGGAAGGATAATTCACAGCAGCAAATTAGATATCAGCTTCGAGAATATTTTTAAAGGCGTTGGCCCTTTTAATCCCCTTGCACTAAAATCAGATCCGATTAATTCAGAAATATTCGTGCCTGCCTAAAATCTACTTGTTCAGTGGAACAGCTAAGCCACTCTTACTTTCCTATCTGCCATTACAGCTGAACTTGATATCAAAATAGTTTCCTAATCGAGACCCTTATTTCCCTCCCCACAGTGAAGAATAGGCGAATGCTCCACTGGGTGCAGATTCAACGAAAGCCAAAGCTTCTGTAGCAAAATTAGTAAGTGGAAAACCTGTAAGTTATCGATTGAATGGTAAATGATACATTTATGCAAAAAATCCTCTTATCATGTAGAGAAGAGCAAGACAGTTGTGCAGCTGGTGGAGTGAATAACTGTCTCCATTACAGTGTAAAATGCGAAAAGTGAGGGTTGGTGTTTTTTTTTTTTGGGGGGGGGGGAGGGGAGGGGAGTGAGGGTTTTACTAAATTTACTAAACAGTCTTCGCCATATCCACCCGGAGCAGCTGAACGCGATCTGGAAGAGGCACAGATCGACACTAATACATAAACTGGCATAAAATCCAAAGAACAAATTAAGTGCTGTCGATTGAAGCTACACTAATTAGTTTCCTTCATGTATAATTGAATGTATTTTGTCATATTAAAAACTTTCTCTCCTCTGTCATACCTCTTCGCCACTTTTTTTTCCCCCCGCCTTCACTTGATTATGGCTCTGCACTGAAAAGTTTTGTTCTACATCTACTTATGTTTAGGCATTTTTTTTAAAAAAAGGACTAGATTCAAAGATGTACGAATAGATGTAGACAGAAAATGTAAGACGGTGCTGCGCGCAGTGCGCCTTAGGTATCATCTACAACAAATATATGTGACACACGGTGTACCATTGGGGTTTTCTTTCCTCTGCACATATCCTGTTTATATATTTGTATGTGTTTGAAAAAAGAAGAAGAAGAAAAAAAAAAAAAAGATGCCCTACTGCGTCAGTGAGGGAGTGCATAGAAGGCCTTAGCTTGTGTCCTTACCAAAGCTGCTTATCTGAGGGAGCGCTTTGCCTTTGGGGAGCTCAACCGAATGTATTTGATTTGCAATAGGAATATTCCCATTATAGCACAACTGAACTAATCAACTTACTTTTCTTGGCAGCAGTATCAAAACGCAGACTGAAAAGATAGCATTGATTTTTTATGCTTTAGTTTCACCATTTTCCTTCCGTCCGAGGCCGGTGAAAAATAAGCCTTATTTACATGTCTCTTATTATGTCTTTAATAAGCATTCGTTTAAAAAAAAACAAAACACCCCACAATAAAAAATACCGTCTGTTCTATGGGATGCGGGACTCTTTCTTCATCTGTCTCTGTAACTTCTTTTTCTCCTACCAAGCAGGTACCAAAATGTGCTGCTAGTTGGGGGTCAGAGTCTCCTAAAAAGGGAAAACATGATTCTGTGTGCCTTCCAGGGGTTTGCTAAGGGAGATTTGCTTTTCGCGGGCAGTCAGTGTTTTTGAGACCTAAAGCCCGTAGGACTCTTTTCTGCAGGCTCCCTGGGCTTCCCCGAGCCCCTGGGGACTGCCAGATCAAAGGACTCCTGGAAACGTAAACACCCAGAGGCAATCGGATTCCAAACGGGTATTAGCCGATAGGTGCAAACCCGAGGGCCACCGAAGTCTGGAAAGGCAAGAGGGGATCCGTTTATTCTGGAGCACTTAGCTCCTCACGGCATGAACGAACAGGGTTCAACCGTGCGCGCACAAGCACTTTTTCTACACCTTACACACCATACACACAGGTTTGTGTTCTTCTAATATTCATTTCTAAAACTCTGTGTGAAATATGGTGCGCATGTTGTAGGTTCTGTGCCTAGACCTATCTACATGTGTGTAATATGTTACAGATATCATACATGTTATATGTCTCTCTGCAGTAAGACTGATTATGCTTTACATCATTTTAAGCAGAAGTGGTAGGATATCTGTACAGTTGCAGATGCACGGATATCTGGTGATGTTCTATACACTGCCTCGCTGTATTATTGACCTGGGAGGCTCAGTTTCCTGGATCTAACACTCTCTCGTTTGTTTGTTTTTTTGTTTTTGAAACCTCCTCCTCTGTATAGAGATTACACAAGGCAAACAGGCTAAAGACAAAGGTCGTGTTTTACATTCTCGTCGTGTTTACCGCTCGCCAGCGATCTTTTGTCAAATGTCAGAGAATCCATTGTAAGAATCACTGTTCCACTAATTGCAGGCGACTAATTACCTCCTCAGTGTCTGGCGTCCATCAGAGAAACATTTCCTGGAGTTACATATTTATTGGCTGGGCCGAGCAAAGCGGCGGCTAAGGAGACGAGGAGGCGAGCGAGAGCGGAGGGAAGGAGGCCGGGCCTTGGCTCTAATCCGGATTGGGGGGGGGGGGGGGAGGGGGGTCCCGTTGACACCTGCTCAGGTGCTGAGCCTTCCCTAGGGCCTAGCCCCACATTCCCTGGCTAACTCCACATCTCCGCACTATACAGCTTTCCAAGTCTGAGATGACATAACAGTGCCAAGGGGCTTGCATTTCTTTCTTTTTTTTTTGTTGGCCTCCGGTGTTAGGGTTTGTGGAACTTGTCCGCCCGTGGAAATCTGAAATGACACAAACCCGTCCTGCGGGCCCCGCCGGATCTCGGCTCTCCTTCCGCGGCCAGGGGCGATCGGAAGCTGCTGTTCGCTTGGGTCTATTTTTAACCCGCTGAGCAGAAATGGTCCCGACCGTTGGCCCCCGACCAGGTGCCCGGGCAGCAGTGGCGGCGCTTTCACTGCGGCAGAAAAGCTCCTCTCGCACCGGAAACCCAGCCCTGGGCCCCCCCCCCCGAGGAGGACGCGCTCATGTACATCTCCCCGCAGCTTCCACTTCTATTCTTCACAGGCCCGGCCGGGGGGCTAAAGAAGCTTCTCCCTTCACCAGTGCAGCTCCCAGAAGTCTGGAACCTGAAAGATAAGGGGGGCGGGCTGATTTACTGCAAGATTGCGCCACTTTTATTCAGGCACCCAAAATCCCATTATTTTCAGAGGGGGGAAAAAAAAAAACAAACACATTGACCCACAAAACTGGTAAAGTTTGCACCGGGCAAAACTGGCCCAAAAACCTTGAATAAACCGACCCCAAATACATACAGATGGACAAGCACCCTGCATGTATGTATGTATGATGCCTGTACATCTGTAGTGTATGTAACTGAAACAGGGGTTATCGCCCAGCATCGCCATCAGTGACAAGCAATGAAGTAACTCTTGCACAGAAGCAGTGAAGCGTCCTCAGTCCGGCGCGTGACACCTTCCTCTCTGCTTCGGGGGAAGAGACACACAGGGACGGGAGAGTTAACCTGATGCTCTTGGGGGAGGTTTAATCCCTCCGTGGCACAGCTAGAAAACTAGCGGGGAAAAAAAAAGACTAGGAAAGAGAACATTTTCCTAGAGCCATCCTTTTAGAAGCACGAAAGATAAACAGGGTTGATAAAATCCTGGAGAATATTAAAACTTCCCTTGACCTGTTTTTCTTACACGTTACTGAAATTGTACACCACAAATCACCAGATTAAATAAACATGAAAGAGCCCGGGCACTATGATACGACGATTGCAGTTCCAGTGAATAGTGCTGGATCCGCCATTAAGCAACAGGTAAAAGTGGGATTTGATAGCTGTTGGACAAAGTTTGGAAAGTCGAGCATCAGTTCCCTTCTGCCAAAAGTGACTTAGCTGGTCTGCCATGTAGCACACATTTGGCAGCAAGCTAAGCTGTGAAGTGCTTTAGAGAAATTCCAAAGTTCATTAGCACTGTGATGTACAAGACATGCAATTGGTCTTCAGTGATCCAATTTATAAGCCATCAAGGTCCCTTTAATTAACCTATAACAAACATGGGCAGCATCATTGCCTGTGCTAGCAAGAAGCTACGCAAATGGTCAGTGGAAATTAGGTTTTAAGAACGGTGTCTACTCTGTTTGCCCATAAGAATTCAGACTTTCGTGTTAATAAAGTCAATGCATAAATATGAATTAGTTTTGTCATTTTCAGAAATCACAATAGACACAAAGAAAGTGCATTTTGTATCAACTTTAACTTTATTTAGATGGCAAGGTACAGAGAGTGTCAATGCAGACTATACTCCTCTGGTTGTGGAAGGCAATTAAAAACATACATTACACATACCGATCCCTTATGTTTACAAGATTATGTCACTTGAACATATACAGAATGCAATTCAGCTAACATGAAATAAAGTTATTTTGTTCACTAATGATGCAGGATCGCCCATTGGGGCTCATTTATCCAAACGTTAATACCGGTGCTAAGGGCATAACAGTGGCCCTGTTTTTGTTGGCTGGCACTAACTCGCCAGAAGGCTTAGCGCTGCATTCAAGAAGTGCCTCACATCACCTGCCATTTGCTGCTGCTTGCCCTGCACCGACATTGTACTATGTATAAGGCGGCAGGCCAAGCAGCTAATGAGAGGGGGGAAGTATGCACTAAACATTACCTAATTCTGTTTTGGAGATGTTTAGCAGAGTTGAAAGGAACATTGGGCCCTCCAGATTTAGTGTTGCTGCTGCAAAGCGGGGCAAATTGTTTTGGCACCGAATTTAAAAGGCTTGTTGAAGATTTAATGATTTGTTGAAAGCCTGAAGCTTGTCTTACAATGCTGTTCACACATTGGGATAGTTTTGTTGACTTCTTCTTGTCAGTCCTTTCCAGTGGTTCAAATTTCTCTCTCTACTTTGGTTCATTAATTTAGGTTAATCCACATGGTGTTACATTTTCCTTCGCAGGTCTGTGCAGCACTCGAGCGCTGGCTTGCACCGCACCAGGATGATATTTGAGCCTCGTGTAGTTCATTTTCCAAAGGTTTATCACCTGGGCTAGCTATCATAGCAATGAATTAGCACCAGAATTAGCATAGGATTTAACCCAGTCATAAATTGCATTGCAATTACAATGGCTTGCTCTCTACCTTAATTTTAATATTAAAATCAAGGCAGGCAATTATAGTATGATAATTATCTGAAACAGGTGGTATGGGATTGGGCACAAAACCCAGCATAATGGGATTTCTCAAAGGAAAAGTGCTGAAACGGATTAGTATCACCATTTTATTGCCTCAAAAAATAGGGATGAGACTGAAAAGTGCAATATTTAAAAGTCTCTCTTTAGTTTTCAAAACTTTATGCATTGTTACTGTTTTATTGTATTGATTTATTCTTTGTTGAAATATTATATTTTTGTTTAAATGTATCGTTCACATACCAAAGAGTATTGTAAGTTCAGTTGTTAAGAAACAACTTCCAGGACACAAGCAACCCTCGTACAAAAGAAAAACAAATGAGTAGCTTTAAATAAAAGCTATTCGGATTCATGCACTCGTCTGAAAAATATAATAGAGAAAAAACCAACTGAATCTATTTTGATTAGGAGTCTTGCTCAATATACACATTCCAGACTCTAAGACAATTGGTGTTCATGTCTCTCAGAAGTATAATGAGTGTTTCCATTTCCATTTTCTAGTTTGTAAAACAAAAATTAAAAAAAGAGGAATTTTCCGGCACCTTCCAAATCCAAAATATTGGTTTCTTTTTGGTTCTGGTCTGTTTTTCGAGGAAGGAGGGTAAAACAAAGTAATAACAGTAACAATACAGTCATGACGGCAAACCTAGAAAAGGTTTTTAAATATAGCATTCCAGTTTGCCTCTGGTTTTCGCCTGTGGATTGATTCTCTTCAGCCCAAAAAGCATTTAACACGAACGCCAGCACAGTCAGATGATCTGAAAGTCCTGAGGTCTCTGTCTCTGTAGAGTGAGAGAGATTATACACTATGCAACGTCTCATTTTTTCCAAAAATATCAGTTTTTTCGGCGCAAGAATAGCACTTTTAACTTCAGTATTTTCCTCCTTCCTTAGAAGAAACGGATCAGCTCCTATTTTTTTCTCAAAAGGGCCATAGTTGCATACATTTTTTTTGTTTGTATTTTTTTCTTAAGACTAACAAAGAAATTAATAAAAGAAGTAAAACAGTGATATAACTCTTCTAAAATGATTCGAAATAATTTGCAGAAAAAAATAAATAAATCATTTAGGGTACTTTTTCGGGCTTTCCAAAAGGAAAAGAAATCCTATAAAATAGCAACTTGCGTCTAAAAGAAATGATTTCCCAATTAACCATTCAAACAAAAGCACATTTGTCCGGTAAAGTTGGATATTTTTCAGTGACAAAAAATATATACAATAATCTTTAATGACAACCTCATGCCCCCACAAGGAGGAATAAAGGTTGGAATTCCATAATAATATTCACTACTTATTAAACAGCAAATTTGGATCTAATGTAGCAATCCTAAACACAAGTGCCCAAGGTGCAGTGCTAATGTCAATGCAGTGCTTACTGCCCTAAATGAACAAGCCAGACTCCACAATCCTAAACACAATGGTCAAACTCCTCTCGGACTGTAAATAAATCATTTTTGAGTGGAGTTGGATCATGGTTTTATGTAGAATATTTGTTAGATTTTATTAAAAACATAATCGGGGCAGCTGTGCTAGGTCCACACACCAACTCAAATTCCATTAAACAAACACCAAAACCCAGAGCCACAACTGGAGTGGAAATAAATAGGCTGCAGCTTTATTGCAATACATAAACCCTGACAATGGGTCTAACCTAGGTCCTCAGCCTTATCTAACAGAAGGTACTGACTAGGAATGTGAATCGGGCTTCGGACGATTGAAAATATCGTACGATATTTTCAAAATCGTCAGAAATCGGGGGCTCCCCCAAAACGATAGGAAAACCCCACGAAATTGTTCGTGGGGGTTCTCTTATCGTTTTGGGGGAGGGCGGGAAAAACGGCAAACAAAAATAACCCCTAAACCCACCCCGACCCTTTAAAACTAATCGCTTAGTTTCCCCCACCCTCCCGACTCCCCAAAAACTTTTTACAGGTACCTGGTGATCCAGTGGGGGTCCCGGGAGCGATCTCTCACTCTCGGGCCGTCGGCTGCCACTAATAAAAATGGTGCCGATGGCCTTTGCCCTTACCATGTGACAGGGTATCCATGCCATTGGCTGGCCCCTGTCACATGGTAGGAGCACTGGATGGCCCGCGCCAATGGCACCATGTGACCATAGCACCGCCAATGGCACCATGTGACCATGTGACCAATGGCACCATGTGACAGGGGCCGGCCAATGGCACGGATACCCTGTCACATGGTAAGGGCAAAGGCCATCGGTGCCATTTTTATTAGTGGCAGCCGACGGCCCAAGAGCAGGCGATCGCTCCCGGGACCCCCACTGGACCACCAGGTACCTGTAAAAAGTTTTTTGGGGGTCGGGAGGGTGGGGGAAGCTAAGGGATTAGTTTTAAAGGGTCGGGGTGGGGTTTTTGTTTATCAGCTCAGGCGCAGCCAATAAACAAAACCGCGATTGGGCCGGACGAAAAAAAAACCACGATGTGAATCGGAACCGGAATCAGAACCGATTCCGGTTCCGATTCACATCTCTAGTACTGACCTATGGAGGAGAAAGGAGAGCTGCCTCTCCCCACTCCCACTCCCCTTTTAAATAGCTCTGGCCTGCTCCAGTCATGCAAGGCTGTGCAGTAGTAGTAATAGGTATAAAGGTCCGGGCCATCTGGACAGCCCACCCTGAGCTAAGAAGGCTGCTGGCCCTCTGGGCCTGCCACACGCTGAAAGAGGAGTCACTGGTCTGCCATTGAACCATCTTCTGTTTTCTGGGCAGCAGAGAACTCCGGACAGTTTCTTGAGCCTTATGGTAGGTAGTGCCCCAAATATAAACATTCTCCCCCCAACCCCCACTTCCCCAGAATGCAACAATATAAATATAATATACATACAACAATAAATGCAAACAACAACAAATTATACATGCCAAGTGAATGTACCTGAACTTGAAACATGTCATGCAATAGAGAAGGTACAGAGAAGGGCGACCAAATTGATAAAGGGTATGGAACAGCTCCCCTATGAGGAAAGACTAAAGAGGTTAGGACTTTTCAGCTTGGAGAAGAGACGACTGAGGGGGGATATGATAGAGATGTTTAAAATCATGAGAGGTCTAGAATGGGTAAATGTGAATCGGTTATTTACTCTTTCGGATAGTAGAAAGACTAGGGGGCACTCCATGAGGTTAACATGTGGCACATTTAAAAGTAATCGGAGAAAGTTCTTTTTCACTCAACGCACAATTAAACTCTGGAATTTGTTGCTAGGGGATGTGGTTAGTGCAGTTAGTGTAGCTGTGTTTAAAAAAGGATTGGATAAGTTCTTGGAGGAGAAGTCCATTACCTGCTATTAATTAAGTTCACTTAGAAAATAGCCATTGCTATTACTAGCATCAGTAGCATGGGTAGACTTAGTTTTTGGGTACTTGCCAGGTTCTTATGGCCTGGATTGGCCATTGTTGGTTTTACCTCATTGCATGCTGGGACTTATTCTGATTTACCTATTGCATGCTCTCAGAAATTCAAGACTATAAATACCTGCCTGCAGGGGAGTAAAACCAGGACCGGATCTATCTGTCCTGAAAATCCAGAGCCACTTGGCAACCCTGGTGCTACATTTGAAAATTCACCTGTTAGAGTATTGCAAATCATGCAGAATTCTGCCTCTAGGGTTTTAACCAATACTTTTCCTCATGAGCATGTCACTGC
This sequence comes from Rhinatrema bivittatum, assembly GCF_901001135.1. NCBI lineage: Eukaryota > Metazoa > Chordata > Amphibia > Gymnophiona > Rhinatrematidae > Rhinatrema > Rhinatrema bivittatum. The sequence goes on from NC_042615.1 coordinate 417,910,500, forward strand.
CGTTCTCTATTCCCCGCATTGGTTATCCATCAAGTGGTGCTTTAAATACAAGATTGCAACCCTGGTACATGAACTTCTCTCTGATAATTCAGTCCCCTGGATCCATTGTATCACCTTTACGTTCCAGCTCGTTCACTTCCGCTGCTTGAGGTTTCATCATTTTGCAACACCTGGACTTGTGCTTTTTCCGTGACTGGCCCCACTTCGTGGAACTCACTTCCAGAAAATATAAGATCCTTGGATAGTGTTGCTTCCTTTAAGAAAGTGGCAAAACCCATTTCTTCTCACAGGCATTTGGGGCAGAAATTGCTCATTAACTGTTAGTAAATTGAAAAACTTTAGTGATTGGAGCATATTGCTTCTCAACTATCAGTGTTTGAAGTCTCTTGAATTTTTTTTATCATCTTTTATTCAGTGCAGTCCTACATTTTCTCTTTTTTTGTCTTGTTATTTTTTTTGTTTTTAAATTATATATGTAACCTTTGTGCTCTGCCTTGAACAATTCTGAAATGAGAAGAATATAAGCCTTTTAAATAGATAGATAGATAAATAAATAAATAAATAAATAAATAAATAAATCCTTCTCCAAAGTCTTTTATTAATTTTACTTTCAAAACTTTCAGCACTTCCTCCCCTCTCTCCATGTTCACCTGACCAATTCCCCACTCCCCCCCCCCCCTAACTTCCTCCTTACTGGGTTGCTCCTCCTACCAATCTCCTGCCATCTAGCTCCCTTCTGCCCCAACAGCCACCCTTTCTCTGGTTATTTCTTCACTCCCCATCATCCCCCCACTGACTCTTTCTCTCCTCTTACTCTCACTCCATCTTAGACACTTAATTACACTCACCACCTCTCACATTTTCTTATCCCTTCCAGTACCTTCATTCCATTATCCCCATTCTGACTTTCAAGACTCAATCTTCTCCTCTCATGAACCCCTCATCATCCTCTATCTAAATCTCTCACCCTAAGTCACTCCTTTAAATGCCCTCACCTTCCCCCAGTATCTTTTCTAGCTCTCTCACACAATCTTCCTCATCCCTCTGTGGCTCTCTCTCTCTCCATCACCACCACTAGCATGCTCTCACACCTTCCATAATCATCTTTGCCCCATCCCTGCCCTTGTTATGGAGCACGCCCTCAGGCCCGGTAGGAGCTCGGAAGCGCGGTCCATCTAGAGGGGAATGTGAGCCCTTGAGCCGCGGCATGCCTCAGGGAGGAGCCCCAAGACACACCGTGGGAGGTGAGCTGGTACCAGTACGAGTGGAGCAGGAACAAGACTGGAGCAAAGACAAGGCCGGCTCAGACCTCCACTGGACCTACACACACCAATGAGATCCAGCAATGCAATGCTGATCTCGAGAGTGGTCCTCTGACTACTCGACAGCCCTTTTGGACCTGCCACTTGGGAACGACAAATGCATGAGGCGAAGATGTAGGTGCTTGGATGAAGACTCAGGCAAAGACGTAGGTGCTTGGATGAAGATTCAGGCGAGGACACTTGGACGAAGACTCAGGCGAGGACACTTGGATGAAGACTCAAGTTACTTAGGAGTTTCAAGCAAGGATACTTGGACGAAGACGTAGGATCAAGGCACTGTAGACGAGGAGTCAGAATCAAAGTGCTGGGTTGAGACTGCGATGCAGCACGCCCTACACAGCCAACCCACAGGGCTGGTCACGGACCATGCTGGGCTCAAAGCAGACTCCAGACGAGGTATAGAAGGCTGAGGCTGGAGCATGGCGAAGAAACCGAAGAGGCCTGCACTGGGTCACGCCCTACACAGCCACCTGTGGCTGGTCGCGGACCATGCTGGATGGAACAGGTTCTGGCAGTGTCTTTGGCATGGATGGAGCAGACACAAGGAACTCCGTAGACTTGGGACAAGGCTACAGGCGGAAGTCTCCCGGAGGCTTGTGCTGTGGTAGTGAAGAAGGCATTGTACCACGAGGCGCCCTACTTAGCCTGCCCGTGTGGCTGGTCACGAACCACGACATGGCACGCCAGGAAAAGTGGGCACAAGGAAACTGGGAACTGGATGCAGAGGTGAAGAAGAGACGGAAGAAGTCAAGATGGACCATCAGACATCAGGAACAAGGAACATGACACCTCAGGACTTGGAACATCAGGGATGTGGACATGGAATATCAGGAACAGAAGACAGGCAACGAGGGAGCTCCGACAAGGGACGAGACCAGGAACATCAGGGAGACGAAGATCAGGAACACAACAAACAAGGAACGAAGACCCATCAAGGCACAGGAGACCATGGAAGACCTGGAATGGAAGAAGATCACAGCGATGTGAAAACCTGATCTGAAGGCCCTGAAGAATGGCAAGCAGGGCCCTTTTATAAGGCTGAAGCAGGAAGCTCTCTCTCTGCCCTTCGGGGTAACTGCTAACCTGGGTACCCGCTCCTCGGGGGCCCTCTGCTTTATTTCTGGTGCCTTAAAGGGAACAGGTACTCGCTCCTCAAGGGCCTGCTCTCCCTGCCTCGGTGCCTGTACCTTCTACAACATACCTAGCGGAATCGTATCTCAACAGCAAACACCTAGGGCCGGATTTTAAAAGGGTTACGCGCATAAGGTACGCACATAACCCTTTTAAAACCCTCCCTGTGCGCGCCGAGCCTATTTTGCCTAGGCTTGGCGGCGCGCGCAAGCCCCGGGACGCGCGTAAGTCCCAGGGTTTGCAAAAAGGGGCGGTCAGGGGCGTGGCCAGGGGGCGTGGTTTTGGATCGGGGGCGTGTTCGGGGGCGTGTCGGCAGTCCGGGGGCATGGCCGAGTGCCCCGACACAGCGGCCTGTGTTGGGGCCTGCCGCGCCAGCGCGCGTAAGTTACTACTGCCGGAGGCAGTAGTAACTTTTCTGATAAAGGTAGGGGGGGTTCTAGATAGGGCCAGGAGGGTGGGTTAGGTAGGGGAAGGGAGGGGAAGGTGTAGGGGGTGGAAGAAAAGTTCCCTCCGAGGCCACTCCGATTTTGGAGCGGCTTCGGAGGGAACGGGCAGCGCGCACAGGGCTCGGCGCGTGCAAGTTGCACAAATGTGCACCCCTTGCATGCGCCGACCCTGGATTTTATAAGATACGCGTGGCTACGCGCGTATCTAAAATCCAGTGTACTTTTGTTCACGCCTGATGCGCAAACAAAAGTATGCGCGCATGCTCTCTTTAAAATGTACTCCCTAGTGAGTACTCTAACTCTCATTCTATCTCATCCACAGTATCTCCTCGCTGGGAGACATGCTGCGGAACCTCCTGACGTCATCAAGGAGAGAAGGGCTCCCTCTGCTGAGGTTCCTGAGACTGCAACTACAGACTGCCTCACTATTGCCACCTCTGGTGGCTCTCTTCAAGTTGTCTAATAAAGAACTATCTTGTGTTTTGTGTAGTACGAGTCTAGCCCAGTGCTGTGGCTCCTCATGGGGCTCCTCCCCATGGGCGTGGTCATCTCCACAGCACCCAAGGATCCACCAAAACACATGTAACCATAACACTTTCATACTCCATCTACCTAGTAATCTACATTCTCCCTGAGTCTCTCCGAACACCCAGCTTTTACACATCCTCCATTCCCCTCCAAGTTCTTTTTTGAGTCCCTCCACAATTTCACTATCCACATGCATCCCCTAAACCCTTCCCCCTGGTTCTCTCTTCTCAGTTTTCCCCTACTTTGGATATCTCACACCTGCGTAATATGTGACAATGAACCTGGAAAAGAAAGTATTCCAGAGAACCCAAGTTTGTATTGGTGATTTCAGGGAGAGGGCATTAACCCACTCCTCATCTCCATCCTCCCTGTGTTCACCATCTCATCATAGTCTCCCCACTATTCCCCACTCCTCCTTTTTCCTGATCTCGCTCCTCCTCTTATCTGCATACTCTCCTTGATTCCCCCCACCCCTTCCTTCACTTTACTGCACTCTCTGCTTTTTCTGGTCTCTCCTTTACTTCATCCTTTCATCCTCTTTATCATTCTCTCTCAGTCAGCCTCCCCCTCTATCTACTATTACTACTACTACTACTACTACTATTTATCATTTCTAAAGTACTACTAGACATGCAGTGTTGTACAGATACAGATAAGAGATAATCCCTATTAAATGGAGCTTACAATTGAGTCAAGATAAAGATTAATTGCAAATTAATCTATGGGAAGTATATTTACCTGCAGAAATGGTAGTTTAGAAAACTGCGTGACCAATGCATGCATAACATTAAATGTATATACATTGCTGTCTCCAACTTCCCCTACCTGACTGGTTAACCTTAGCAGGGTGAAACCAATCAGCTGCAAAAGGTAGAAGATAAGCAAAGTCTATTCCACTTGCTGATCCTGATCCTCAGTATGAGAGACAGAGGACTGCAAACCTCATTGCACCTTCCCTAAATCCATCATGCCAAAATGCCAGTGCTGAAGAGGCTAGTCAAAAATATTTTGGCACTAGCATGAAAAATATAGTGCTGGATAAATTTATTCTTCAGGTCAAATTAATGAGGGTCTTCATAACTGAGGTGCAGTCACTAACTGGAGGAAAGACTTTCTACACATGTAAAGAAAAGGGAAATCTCATTATCTTGTCTCTCATGGACACCAAAGAAGAAAACTGTATTATCTGACAACAGAAATATTCTGCTCCTAAAACACAGATGGAATAAAAATATAATTAAAATATTAGTTGGAAACATGTGCTGCTAAGAGGCAGACTGATATTCAAAGCGCGCTCAGTGCTATTTAGCCAAGTAAGCAGGACTATGTGGCTGAGTAGCAGCTGCTGAATATGCAACTACGTTCAGCGGCTGCCGCTTAGCTGTATAAGTCCCTTATACCGCTAAAAGTTACGTGCACAAAAGGTAGGAATATACTGGGCGGTCAGGGGCAGAGCAATTTAGTTATATAACTTATAAGGCTAACTGCCGATATTCGGAGTTAGCCACATAAGTATACATGTAAGTTTAGACGGGCCATAAAGACCTATCCAGCTAAGTGTGTATATATGCACATATATTCAGCAGCTTCCCCATGCCACTGAATATGCATCATAACTTAGACAGATAAGTTCTAACTGGCTAAGTTACTTACATTGCTAGCTTTGAATATCTATACTTGTGTTGTTCTAAATGGTATTAAATATGACATGATTTGATTTTTGACTGATAAATTATTGTCCATCAGGTTTTACATAGTAACATAGCAGATGATGGCAGATAAGGATCGTTGAGCCCATCAAATCTGCTCAGTTGTCTTCTTCTCCTACTTTGGGTAGATGAACACCAGAGTAGGACTGCAGAGCTGGAAGTGGAGCAGGAACACTGGAATAGAGATGCAGAACTGAATATAATAAGGACAAGGTCAGACAAGCAGAGATTCTAGAAGACGTATCCCAGAAGTCTTGTAGCAGCAAAGGAGTCTGTTTCTCTCCTTGTATACTATCACCCATCAGAGCACACCCTGAGCTGAGCCAATAGGGCCTTCTGAGGACTTATTTAACCACCCAGCAATTGGAAGGTAAATGTCCCTGGCTTTTCCTTGACTCCATATCTCCCATGGTTACTCTGCCTTCAAGAGTTGCCAGTTCAAGCCTCTTCAATCTTGACGTATTCTCATTTTTGTTAGGAATGTAATCATGGATGCTACATGTTGGTTACCCCAGCCATCTTGGAAGTCTGATGCATTTGTATCAATACCATCACTCTCTACCTAATGGCTTCTCCCCTCTTTGGCTCTCTGAAGTCCCATTAGTTGAGAAAAACTAGCAGTGCAATGGGTACAAAATTTGTCAAACTGGTTGAAAAGCGAAATAAGAATGACAGCAGCCAATCAGCATTCATTTGTGGTCTAGGCCATGCTCACACCTGCTCATAACTGCACTCTCATCCCGCTCATTCCCATAGAAGTGAATGGCCTAGCCTCTAACTACACCCAACCTGCCCAAACTATACCCTAGCCCACACCAAACCATGCCCCTTATGATATCATAGGAAATGGCCCTGGCCACTTTTGATGATGTTATCATTAATGGATCCTAACTGCTTTTTGATGATATCACTGGAAGTCCAACCAAACTACACCTCCAACTGCCCCCAAACACATCCCCCTCACTGTCATCAGAAATGGCTCCTGCTGTTTTGGTCACAGCAGAATTAATGAACCCTATCTGCTTTTTGATGACATTACCGGAAGTCCAAATAACTGCTACTGGAGTGGTGACACAGCCTGGAACAAGAGTTCCTGACCCTGGAATTTCAAGTTACTGCTACAGGGTGACCTGTGATATAGCAGGAACCTCTCCCACTTTGAACACAGTGACAAAGAGAAACACCCTTCCCTCCTCCCTCTCTCTCTAATCAGGAGGTTTCATAGAACAATGTGCATGCATCTCAGGCATTCAGAGTGAAGTCTGAGCAGTTTGTAGTACACAAAGAGAATTATTAATAGCAGGGGAGGCTAGAAATTCAAACAAGTAAAGTGAATGAAACAAGCCTTGAGTTCTTAAATATAGACCACTGTGTTTACAGGGGCAAACAACAACCATGCATAAGAAGCTGTTAAAGAAGATTTTTTCTAACCCAAGTGCAATAGGAAGTTTTGGTGGGATAAATCCTCTTTTTCAGGTTGCTAAAAATGTAATGAAAGAGTGACCAGAAAACAAGTAACCGAATGGCTTACAGACCAAGATGCTTATTCTTTATACAGGCTTGCTAGGACATGTTTTAAAAGAAACAAAATCATCGTGTCAGACGTGGATGCACAATAGCAGGCTGATTTAGTCGACATATCTGCTTAGTCCGGTTATAAAAGCAGCTCTAAATACATCTTGATGATGATAGATATTTTGTGAAAATATTTATGGCTTGTAAGCCTAAAAACAAAGGCCTGGATTTTAAAAGCTCTACACGTGTAAATCCAGTGGATTTATGCACGTAGAGTGGGTTATGCTCGCCGGGCCTATTTTATAAAGGCCCGGCGACACACGTAAAGCCCGGGACGCATCTAAATCCTGGAGCTTTACAAAAGGGGCGGTCCGGGGCGGGGCGGGGCCAGAGGCCTCCGACACAGCAGCCATTTCCCGCTATGCCGGGGGATCGCGTGCCAGCAGGCTGCTGGCAGGCGCAGAAGGTAAAATATAATTTTGGGGGGTTTAGGATAGGACTGGGGGGGATAGGTTAGGGGAAGGGGTGAGAAGGTTAGTTTAGGGGAAGGGAATGGGGGAAGGCCGTGGGCGTCAGCGCGCGCAAGATGCACTAGTGTGCACCCCCTTGCGCGTGCTGACCCCCAATTTTATAACATGCGCGAGCCTGTACGCACATGTTATAAAATCAGGCATACATGTGTGCATGCCGGGTAGTGTGCGCACATGTATGCCCACACGTATGTTTTAAAATTTACCCCAAAGGCAGGCCAAGAAGTGACCAGGGCATTTGAAAATATATTTAACGGTAACCGTATTCCCAATGAAATACAAACAGATAAGGGAAAAGAGTTTTTAAATAGCTCCCTGAAAAATTTGTTAAAAGACAGAGGTGTTCATCTTTTTGTGATCAATAATGATGTTGAAGTAGCAGTGGTGGAGAAGTTTAACAGGACCTTAAAATCCAAAATGTGATGGTACTTTATATCGTACAACACTTTTAATTTTTTTTTTTTAATTTTCAATTTTAACAAATATATAACAAATATACAATCTTGCTAGGGTAATGCGGTACAATCTCAAGCAATATGTGTTACGAGCGCGCGCAGGCGCGGTCGTCTCGAGCTGGTGGTGAGCCCTTGGGCCACGGCGAAAGCTAGGGAGGAGCCCCAGCCACACCGTGGGAGGTGAGCTGGGCAGGCATGGTGAGCCAGGCAGGTACAGAAGCAGGGAGTCCGACCCTCAGCCGGACCTGCACGCCCATGGTAGCCAACACGGGGAAGTTGACTGATGAACGGTCCTCCGACTGTTCCCGGCCCTTTCGGACCTGCCGCTGGGAATGGCAATGGGCAGCAGGCCGGACAGAGGCGAGGGCAGACAGAGTCCTTTACACAGAAGACGTCAGACGGGGGCTGAAGCAGACATCCAAGACAGGCTGAAGCAAGACGTTGAAGACATCAGGGCGAGGGCTGAAAGGAGACATGGCACTGTCCCAAAGGGCGCCCTACTCAGCCCACCCACGGGACTGAGTCGCGGACCACCCCGTCCCCTACGCGCCCTACACAGCCCAGGAAGGCTGGTCGCGGACCACGCGGGGAGCAGGAGAGTGCAGGGAAGATCCAGGCGAGCAGGAACTCCGATGCTGGGATACTGACATCCGAAGCCCCTTTGGCTGGCAGGCAGGGAAGCTCAAGAGCCTGGGGGACGAATCCCTCCTGTTGGCCACTCCAGGGCCCAACAGGACAGAAGGCTCAGGAACCAGACGAGGACATAGGGCAGAACAACCGGAACTGGAACAGGATCAGGCAGCTTCAGGAACAGACATCAAAGCAAGGTCAGGAACAGACATCAAAGCAGAGACACTGGTCAAGGACCCATCAAGGCATAGGCGATCACGGAAGACCTGGATCGGCAAGGTTACAGACAACTGTAGAGCCCGATCCGGAGGCCTGGACTGGAACAGACATCAAAACAGGACAAGGCACCATCAACACAGGCAAGACCACGGATGACCTGGATCGAGGAGAAGGTTACAGGCAACTGTAATGCTCAATCCGAAGGCATGGACTGGAACAGACATCAAAGCAAGGTCAGGAACAGACATCAAAGCAAGGTCAGGACAAGGAGCCAACAATACATGGAGGACCTGGATCGGCAAGGTTACAGGCGACTGTAATGCTCAATCTGCAGGCCAGTTGCAAATGACAAGGAAGTCCTTATATACTGGAGGTAGAAGGCAACTCCCTAGGAGGAGCTTGCCAGGACCGCCCCTCACTGGTCCTAAAAATAAGGTGGAGAGCTGCGGGCCGGCCCCTAGGAGAAGGGCGTCGCCAAACAGGAAGTCCAAACGCTGGCATGCAAGCCACAGGCACAGCTAGGCCTCTCAGGCCCTGGAGCAAGTCCCGGGTGGAACACAGGCGAGGCCCTGGCTTCGGAGCGGCCTCCGGAGGAAGGTGAGAGACCACCTGTAGCGCAGCAACAGGGGGGATCGTAACAATATGTAAAAAAGAAAAGATTTCAATTCAATTTTACGTCCATGTACCATAATAAAGGAAATATGGGAGAGGACAAGCAAACAGAGCGGAACAAACAAGAAATACAATACTAATCATTTAGTCAGTTCGCCAAGTATTTAAACATAACCCTCTCTATATACGGACCACAAGTGTGCTATCTTTGGGTGTGAATTTCCAAAAAACCTCTTAAGTGATCTATCGCAAAGAAGACATAATTAGCATTGTTGTATGTTACGGCACATTTACGTGGATAACGTAACATAAATTTCGCTCCTAGTTTCAACACTTCTGATCTCAACATAAGGACATTTTTTCTCTTAATTTGTGTACATCTGATCAGATCTGGATAAATCCAAATCTTGTGCCCATGAAATAGGGAATGCCTATTGCGAAAAAGCATCCTCAGAATAGTATTACGCTCTGAAATAAATGTGAATGTCACTAGAACTGGCCTCCTCTGAGAAATTTCTGTCTCATTTGAAAGTTCCAATATTTCAGAAATATCCAGCTGCTCGGGTTGACCTCTCTCTCCTTGATCTCTTGTAGTAGCTTGTGGGAGGTAATAAATCTTCGTGATTACAGGTAATGCCGGTTCTGGGATATTTAATCCCTTCTGCATTATAGGATTTAAATAATTCCATCAGAGAGATCAAACTTATCACTGGAAAGTTTAACACCCTTACGGGTAGATTTTCAAAGGGATACGCGCGTACCCCCCGAAAACCTACCCCAAACCCCTCCTGCGTGCTCCAAGCCTATTTTGCATAGGCTCGGTGGCGCACGCAAGCCCCGGGACGCACGTAAGTCCCGGGGCTTGCATGGAGGGGCGCGTTGGGGGGGCTTGTCGGGGGCGTGCCAGGAATGACGCGGCGTTTCGGGGGCGTGTCTCGAGTGATGCGGCGTTTCGGGGGCGGTGCCGCTGGTGTGGTTTCGGCCCGGGGGCGTTCCGGGGGCGTGGCCGCGGCCTCAGGACCAGCCCCCGGACCGGAACATGGAGTGGGGCAGCCGGCCCGGCGCGCGCAAAGTTACGCCTGCTTCCAGCAGGCGTAACTTTGCCGACAAACGTAGGGGGGTTTTAGATAGGGCCAGGGGGGTGGGTTAGGTAGGGGAAGGAAGGGGAAGGTTGGGGGAGGGCGAAGGAAAGTTCCCTCCGAGGCTGCTCCGATTTCAGAGCGGCCTCGGAGGGAACAGGCAACGTGCGCCAGGCTCAGCGCGTGCAGGTTGCACAAATGTGCACCCCCTTGCGCGCACCGACCCCAGATTTGAGGGCTTCAGGTCCCACTGGCTCGGCGGGGAGAGGAGCTTAATTTTCGCCTGAGGAGGTGTCGTTGAGCCCGCCGGATTCACGACCACTACTGCTGGCTTCTCCTCTAGGCACCGCCCGCATAGCTGAGACGTCGGGTAATGACCTCACTGAGCAGCCTCAGTTGGATGGATTTGCCAGCATTCGCTCAGATCGGGCACCGACTCCCTTTACTGCTTTACAGCCAGAGGCTCCCATGGAGAGAGGAGCAATCAGTGGAGTTAGCTCTCTGGTTCCATCGGAGGGGAGCAGCTGTGTGGCTACAACAGGAAATGGAGTTCTTTGGCCCTTGTTGGAGATAAAAAAAAAACCAGCGGTGGTCACTTTAGAGTCCATTTGGGCCCTAATCGCAGGTATGACTCTTACATTCAATGAACAGTCCCGATGCATACAGACTGTTTCTCAAAAGTTGGACTCAGTTGCAGGAGATCACCAGCAGTTATTCCAGGAACATTCCTCCTCTATTCAAGTTTTGAATAATGATATTAAAAGCTTGCAGGATTTTAATGCAGTAATTATTCGGGAACTTATGTCATCCTCGAGAAGGCTGGAATCCATGGAAAATTTTCTGAGGCATCTGAATCTATGATTGCTGAATTTCCCTAAAATTCTTGGCAAGGTACCAATCATTATGTTTAAGAGATATATGCATGAAGTCCTTAAAATCCCTTCAGATGTTGCTCCCACTGTAAAGAAGATTCTGTTTCTCCCTCAGAGACAGAGCTCTATCCAGTTTTGTCCTTCTATTAATGTGGTGGACTTCTCTAATTTATCTGAATATTTAGAAAATTCTAATGTGGAGGTAACTGAGAGACCTATTTTGTTTGTGTCCTTCTTTTCTGAGCAAGAACTGAGTCTGGTTATGAAATTTTATTTTAAGAGTTTACATGTTCCTTATCTTGGGGGCTTGGCCCGTATTTATCCAGACTTTGCCAGAGCTACTCAATTACGTCACAAAGCTTTCCTGTTACTGCGTCCTGAAGTTAATGCTTTAGGTACAAGTTTCTTATTATGATATCCTTGTAAATGCATAATTAAGTTATCCGATAATACTTATATTTTCTTTGGTCCAGAACAGTTGCGGGAGTTCTTGAATGCTAGAGCGACAGGTCCTGAAATTAATTTGTAAATCAAGTGTGTGGTCATATTAAATGAGTATGGGGTAGTTCAAGCAGCATTCCCGCATTAATAAGCTATTATTGTTCTCCTCTTTTTTCCTCTCCACCCCCCCCACCCGTTTCTATGGGAAAAAATAAGAGATCGATTTGTTTATTTTTTTTGCTGTTGTTAATCGTATTAGAAATCTCTTTAATATTGTCTCTTAATTTCTATTGCAAAGTTTATCTTTGTTATAATTTGTAAAGGCTAATAAATAAAAAATGGAAAAAAAAAGGGCTTCATATTAGACTATCAAAAACTAAAGGGAAGTTTGAAAAAGGTTACAAACAAGCATGGACCAATGAGACATTTATAACAGATATTTTAAACAGGGGGCAGAAAACAATGTACAAGATACGAGATTATGGTGAGGAAGCCATTCAAGGGTTTTTTTTTTATCCTGAAGAATTACTAAAAGTCAACCCTTAACAGGATAGAAAATACCTCATTGATAAGATTCAAAAGGTAAAAGGAAGAGGTAGGAACAAGCAATAGCTAAAGGTGTCAGAGATTCAAATTGAAAAAGGCCTTGAATCATAAAAAAAATTAAAAATAAGTGAAGGAGGGTTTTACATTATGCTGCCAGGTAATGTCTCTGCAAGGATGTTTCCACAAAATTCCAGCTCTAATTTCACCATACAATTAGCTAGACTGCTGGACCTACAAGGATCGTGTGAAGTAGGGCTGGTGGAAATACAGTACTTGCACACACAGGATAATATTAAAGAAGATCAGAAGTACATTGCCACCTCTGGAGGAGGAAATGTAAAGCATCATTTTGTTGAACAAAGAGGGCGTTATGCAATCGTGCAAAGTTTAGTGGACCAAATGAACCATGTCATGAATAGTTTCTTTAAACCCATACACCACATAAGAAAATTAAATATGCCATGCTAGGTCAGACCAAGGTTCATCTAGCCCAGTTTTCTGTCTCTGACAATGGCCAGTCTAAGTCTCAAGTACCCATCAGATCTCCAATAGTTGATCTATTTCTTGTATCTCACTCCCAGAGATAAGCGCTGGCTTTCCCAAGTCTACCTGCCTAATAACTGTTTATGGACTTTTTCTTCAGGAACTTGTTCAATCTTCTTTTGAACCCCTCTATGTTAGTTGCCTTGACCATATCATACAGCAACATATTTTATAGCTTGATTGTGCGCTGAATGCAAACAAATTTCTACAATTTATTTTAAATCTGCTGGTTGCTAGTTTCATGGAGTATCCCTTAGTCCTACTATTGTTTGAAAGAGTAAATAACCATTCTCTATTTACCCATTCCACCCCACTCATGATTTTATACATTTCAATCATACCCCCTCTTGGTCACATCTTTTCCAAGCCCTAATCTGTTTAGCCTTTCTTCAAAAGGGAGCTTTTCATCCACTTTATCATTTTTGTAACCCTTCTCTGTACCTTTTCAATGTCTATTATGTATTTCTTGAGATGAGACGACCAAAACTGCACACAATACGCAAGTTGCAATCACACCATGGATCTCCACAAAGGCATTATGATAATCTGTTTAGTTCTCTATTCCTTTCCAAATAATTACTAAAATTCTATTTGCCTTTTTGACCACCACTGCACACTGAGCCAAAAATTTCAAGGTGTAATGCCTGTTGGAGAAGTGGACCCCTAATGCTGAGGTGTGGTTCACGCTGCTTAATTAGCAAGCCCACTAGGCCCACCCTGTCAGCTGGCAGAGAAACCCTATACCAGCCCCGTTCCCCACAGGTTGAGCCCTTGGGTTCCAGGGTTTGGCAGGACTTAGGTGAGTCCCCAGGACAATCCAAGAGAAGAGTCCAGGCAAGTGTGGGTCGAGGCAGGCAGCAGACAGCAGAACAGGTAACAAGCCAGAGGTCAGGGCAGGCAGCAGACAGCAGAAGGTCAGAGGCCAGGCCAGGGTCAAGATTCAGGAAGTCAGTCTGAGATAAATAGAACAGACAAGACAGAGTACCAACAGATTAGCAAGGAAAGGAACAAGCAGAGACTGGAACAAAAGCGGACAGGCAACGAAGTGGGAAACAACCAGAGCACAGAGGAGCAAGGGACAAGGCAAGGAACCACAACAAGGAACACAGAACAAAGTACAAGGCAGGAACAAGACAAGGATAGCAACACACAATGGAACACAAGAGCACCAGAAGACCTGTTGCTGAGGTACTGGCTGGTTGCAAGAGACTTCCTTATATATTCTTGGAGGATGTGACATCATCAGCCAGCACTACTGAAAGTTACGGCTAAGGGACTTATAAAGGCAGTCTAAAATTGGAGAAGTTCTATCCCGCGTCCTTGGAACAGCATGTTGCCAGAGTCACTTCAGATCCAAGGTGAGGGGCGTAATAAAGGTATTGTCCATAAGGAATCCGAGGTTCTTTACCTGGATGGTGATTCTTAACACGGAATCCAGCATTGCACACTTGTATTTGGAACTATTTTTTCCTATGTGCATTATGTCATGGTTACTGGGATTGGGTAACTGCCGCAGCAAAGACCTACTAGTCCCCAGTAGCTGTGCAAGGCAGGACACTGGCCTGAACAAGGGCTGGTCTTCCACCTAACCAGTTCCCTTCCCCACAGGTTGAGCCCTTGTGTTCTGGGGGCCAATAGGTCTTTGCTGCGGCAGTACAACATAGTGAGTTCTGGGTAAACTGGAACAAGGTAAAGCTGGATCAAGACTGGATAAGGCAAGACTAGGCTAGCTGAGGCAAGGCTTGGACAGGCTAGATGAGGCAAGGCTATCACTGTGGACAGAGACAGGTTGGAGCAGTGTTGTATTGGATACTGGTCCTGGACACAAAACATGGACTGGGGTTGAGTACAGATAGAGACAAGGCAAAGTTCTGAGCATGGACTGGGAGAGAGACACAGGCAAGGAAGGATATTGGATAAGAACTGGAACTAGATACTGGCTGAGGCAAGACAAGGTACTGACAAGACAGGGAGTGAATACCAGGAACAGGACTGGATGGGCATGGCAAGACCAAACAGAGACAGGACTGGACAAGACAGACTAAGACAGGACCGGACAAAGTCCAGGCAAGACAACACAGAACAAAGAACATAGAAGCCCGAATGCAGCAAGGCTGGAGGCCCATAGGCCACTAAGCTATAGGCCTCAAGGCCTCTATGTATAGAGAGGCCTGGATAGGCCACGAGGCAGGATACAAAAGTAGAGCAGGCCCAGAGGCCACAAGACAAGGTAAGGCCTAGAGTAGGCCATAAGACAAGGAGCAAGAAACAAGAAGGACTGGAGGCCATTTATTTATTTAACATTTTTTTATATACCGATAGTCGTTGGGAACATCACATCGGTTTACAGATAACATAATTCAGCAACAGGCTTTACAAAAAAACAAAACAAAAAACATGGAAAAAGGGGAATTGAGCCTAAGAGCTATCAATGCAAAATAAGTAACCATGTAAGGAGGGCATAAATTTCCAAGCAAGGCCATAAGGCAAGGTAAGGCTTAGATAGGCCACAAGACAAGGAACAAGAAGGCCTGGAGGCCACAAGGCAAAGAAAGACCTAGATAGGTCTCAGGACAAGGAGCAAGAGAGCAGAAAGCTTGGAGGCCACAAGAAAAGGTATAAGACTAGAAAACCAAGGGTGACTCCATAAAAAGGCATCTTGGGTTTAGCAAAGTAGTGTTAAATGGGTCTGGAGCATGGGTGTGGTGTGAGCAGTGAGAAGGAGTTTGACAAGGCTGGAAGTTAAGCTCACTGAGAACCCCTGGTGGAGAGGAGGGTGTACCACAGGTGGATCAGATGGCCAGTGAGGAAATGGCTTGGGTAACTAGGCATGGAGGTCACTAGAGGCCTCTGCTGGTGGGGAAGTGTTGTAGTAGGTAGAATCAGGATGAAATAAAGAATAGATGCCTGTAGTCTAAAATCAATCCTTTATTGAAGTGGAGACACAAGGGTAGCCCGACTCTGGCCGAGTTTCGCCGTTTCAAACGGCTGCCTCAGGGGCTAAAAACACAAATAAAAACTTTAAGAATAAGAATGAAAATACTAAAAGTGACATCATCAATAAATATATAGTTAATTAAAATAAATCAACTACATTGGTGAATCAACAATTTGAAAACCAGATAAAAAAAGGGGGATAATAAACTCATGGTGACATAAAGAGGGTATGTACACTAAAAAAACTTATAACAAACCAAGTAAATTTATAATAAGCCTCACGGTTGAATGGACTACATAAAAACTAAATTCAAAATATTGGTAAAAATGTCAACATTACCTTACAACAATCTTCTTGAATTCATTAGTTATATATGAACTAAGAATGTAGGGTGATCATATAGAGAGCTGTGTGATCTCTTATACTGCTCCGTCTGTAATGATGCAGAAATAGATGGCAACATAACATGATGTAATATACACTATAATTAAAAATGGATCTAAATAATCAGAACAATAACTGTACATAGCAATATATCTCTATTAATATTTTTCAATATAACACTTTCTATTGTATGTCTTATGTGATTGATCTGTGTTATATTAAAAGAAATATAAAATGTAAAATATGTATATTACAGATGTTTATATGTAAAGTATGAAACGTTAAGACGTTAAAAAATAAATAAATAATTATTCTTAAAAATTTTAAAGACTTGGGTGTTAATTTTTTAGTCTTTGTATTTGATATGTTTTAGTATTGCTCGCCAGGATCACAATTTTTGTTCTTTGGAGGTATTTCAACAGAGGGATGTAATGGTTTCATTTATTTATTTTTTGATCGGATTTCATCATTGTAGCACTCACACTTTATAAGTTTCTATGTCATAGTGAAGTAGCATTTTTTAGCAGGTTTTTCAATAGGTACATCTTGTGCACATGGTGCACTTTGTTGTATTCACATGTTTATGAGGAGTTTTTTCTCAAGTTGGATTGTTTCACACATACATACATCACATATTCCCATATAGTATATAGATTCTAACAACACACACACAGTTTTTCATTTTTAGTTTTTTAATTTTAATTTTTAATTTTTCATTGCTTTTTACATTTTTACTTATTCATTCACCTTTATTATTTATTTATTTTTTAACGTCTTAACGTTTCATACTTTACATATAAACATCTGTAATATACATATTTTACATTTTATATTTCTTTTAATATAACACAGATCAATCACATAAGACATACAATAGAAAGTGTTATATTGAAAAATATTAATAGAGATATATTGCTATGTACAGTTATTGTTCTGATTATTTAGATCCATTTTTAATTATAGTGTATATTACATCATGTTATGTTGCCATCTATTTCTGCATCATTACAGACGGAGCAGTATAAGAGATCACACAGCTCTCTATATGATCACCCTACATTCTTAGTTCATATATAACTAATGAATTCAAGAAGATTGTTGTAAGGTAATGTTGACATTTTTACCAATATTTTGAATTTAGTTTTTATGTAGTCCATTCAACCGTGAGGCTTATTATAAATTTACTTGGTTTGTTATAAGTTTTTTTAGTGTACATACCCTCTTTATGTCACCATGAGTTTATTATCCCCCTTTTTTTATCTGGTTTTCAAATTGTTGATTCACCAATGTAGTTGATTTATTTTAATTAACTATATATTTATTGATGATGTCACTTTTAGTATTTTCATTCTTATTCTTAATGTTTTTATTTGTGTTTTTAGCCCCTGAGGCAGCCGTTTGAAACGGCGAAACTCGGCCAGAGTCGGGCTACCCTTGTGTCTCCACTTCAATAAAGGATTGATTTTAGACTACAGGCATCTATTCTTTATTTCATCCTGACGGCTATTATAGATCGCCTTCCTTTGTAGGTAGAATCAGAGCATGATGAGACTCAGACTGCATGGAAGATGAAACCATGACATATTACTTTGCACGTATTTATTTATTTAACACTTTTCTATACGACCTTCATGAATAAATTCAACTTGTTCAGTGCATCTGCCATTTAGAAGCCCAGTTTCCTAGTTTCACAAGGTCCTTCTGCAGTTCTTCACAATCCACTGGGGTTTTAACAACTCAAAACAATTTTGTGTTATCTGCAAATTTGGTCTCCTCACTCCTCACTCCTTTTTCCAGATCATTTTTAAATATGCTAAATAGTACAGGTCGCAATACAGACCCCTGGGGCACTCCACCAACAACCTTTCTCCATTCTGCCTTTTATCCAGTTACCAATTCACAATAGGACACTACCTCTGATCTCATGACCTCCCAATTTCCTGAGGACTGTCTCATGAGGGATTTTGTCAAATGTCTTCTGAAAATCCAAGTACACTATATAAACTAGATCATCTTTGTCCACATGTTTTTTACTCCCTCAAAAAATTCTAGTAAATTGATAAGGCAAGATTTCCCTCTGCAAAACCCATGTTGATTTTTACCCATTAAACAATTTTTATATATGAGGTCTGTAATTTTGCTTTTAAGAATAGTTTCGACCATTACACCTGGTACCAATGTCAGGATCACCAGTTTATAATTTCCTGTATCACCCCTAGAGCCTTTTTTTAAAAAATTGGCATGGGGGACTACAGGAAGACTGCAATCTACTCCCCGGTCTGCTGTGGAGAGAGCCCTCTGAACTGCCACAGAGGTTTGCCTTACTTTGCTGTGGTATTCTGTGGTGTACCTGTTCCCTGCCTAAGACCTGGGCATGTGACATTATTGACCTTAGACAGAAGGAGGTGGCTATAAAATCAAGTCTGCAGCGGTGCGCAGCTGCCGGTGCTGCCAAAGGGGCCTTTTACCTTTTTTTCTGAGTTCTCTCTTGAAAACCTGCTAGGTTGTAAGTTCCTCCCTCTGTTATTTTCTTGTCATATTTCCATATAGGAAAGAAGAGAAAAGGGTCTGTGCATTTTCCCCCATCAAAACCAATAACTTCTTCCTCTTTGACTCAATTGACAATAGAGGGGTTTGTGCTTCCAACGGGCACAAGTCCTCCATCAGGGCTTAGTCAGCCTGTCATGAATAATCATGCTGCTTCTTCTGGGAACTCTATCTCCTTCAGCCCGTATTCTTTCTTACCACCTAATTTGAATTCTGTGGTGTCAGCAGCTTCTCAGGAGCTTTTCCTTCAGCCTCAGTGCTCAGGTGTTCCCTCCTGTGATGGAGGAAATTGCTTTCACTTTTGTAAGGAATTAATGGGACTCTGGGTGTTCCTGCTACAGAAATTGCTTCCAGAGCTGTAATTCTTGAAATACCTGCACAGACCACATTGGAAACACTTTGGACAGCTATTAAAGGGTTGGAACAGTCTTTGGTATCCAGGCTTGATAATGTTATGTCTGTTGTGGGAGAAGTCCAAAATCAGGTAGTAGGACATGATCAAATGATTAAGAGTAATATTGAGAGAATTTCCTCTTTAGAAAAGCAGTGTGATTCCTTGGGGAAATGTGATATGGTCATGATTATAGGTCAAGGTATTATTCCTCGTAGATTAGAGGCATTGGAAAAGAATTCCAGAAGATTACATTTGCATATACTTAATTTTCCTAAATCCTCATTAGTATCTCTGATAGAATTGTTTAGGAAATTTTATGTAGATGTACTTAAGGTTCCTATGAGTTTTGTTCCACCTATCATTAAGGCCTTTTATTTGCCTTTGAGGCAAGGTGAGGTACCTGCTACTACTTCTCCTATGCAATCTAATGTTTTAGAAAATCTAACTATTATGCTGCAGAAATCTCAGACAGACCTTTAGGGCACTGCTACATTGCTTGTTATTTTAGCCTTGGAACCTGATCGTGTATGGACTATGAAAATATTCTTTGGTGTCTCTGATAAGACTTTTTTTGGCCACCAGTTGGCATTATTTCCTGATGTTGCTAAGGTGACACAATTAAGACGGAAGGCCTTTTAAATCAAAAAGCAACAAGTAATTGACCTTGGAGCCATGTTCTTGCTTCAATTTCTTTGTAAATGCATAGTAAAGTTAGATGTTAATATATTTCTTTTCTTTGAACCAGAACAGTTAGAGGGGTTTCTTCATAATCATGTAAGACCTTGGGCTGTTTCCTCCTAAATTAGCTGCTCATTTGTGTTAATAATATAGCAAGTTACTACATTGTATGCTTGTGACACATTTCTTTTCTATTTATAATGTATATGATTAGTCTCTCCAACCCCCCTCCCCTTTCCCATTGAGGCCTCATTAGGATGATTACTGTTTGGGTTTTTTTTGTGGAAGAATTCTTTTCTGTATGTTTCTTCCTTGATATCCAATGTAACTTGATGTCAAGATTGTTGACTTGTAATTTTGGAAAATTTTGAAAATAAAGACAAAAAAATGGTATTACATTGATCACCTTCTTGTCTTCTGGTGCTCTGGCTGGTTAACACTTTGCTAGGCTTTGAACCCTAACTACAATTATTCCTTTAAGGGAGACTCAATATAAATTTCTTATGCATATTCATTATTCTCAGGAACATGTGCATTTAATGAAGATTGTTGCCTTGAGCGATTGTGTTAAATGTCAGAGGGAAGTGGGAACTCTGGTCACCAATTTTGGTGTTGTCCGTTAATAAAAAAGTTTGAGTGGCAGGCGCATCAGTATCTCTTTAGGATCACACATGTACTGATAACTTTGGAAGCCTCTGATTTTCTGTTCAATGATACCCAATACATTGTTCTCTCTGATAAGTATACAAAGCTGTGGGTTCAGAAATTAATTCTGTTGGCAAAAAAGATGATTTTGCAAAAGTGGCTAATATCAGATCCGCCTTCCTTGATAGAACTCAAGAATCTTTTTTATCATATTTGTTGTATGGAAAAATACATAAGAATGAACTGATGTCTCCAAGAAACAAAAATTGTTCCTAAAAATTTGGGATTCCTATTTATGTCACTAATGCATAGAGCTGTTACGATTTGCAGATCGCTGGCCTATCCCGCAATTCATCCCACTCACCCTAGAATCACCAGCACAGCCTCGGGGCCTGCATGACACCCACCAATGGCCGGGGATGCTGCCAGGACCTCTGACGTCATACCACCAATGCAGCTCTGATATTACTACCTTCCTGATACTACTGGGTCCATATGCGCACGCCTGTACCACTCAGCAGTATTTAAAGAGCCAATGGTAGAAAAAGCCTTGTGGCACCCAGTGATGGCATCAGTGGGCTTCTGATCTTTAGGGACAGCCCATGCTCCCAGTCTTTGCCTCAGCAATGGGTCTCCTACTATCTAGTAGTACGTGCTGCTCCTGTGTTCCTGTGCCTTGTCTTCTCCAGCCTTCTCCAATTTTCCTCATTCAGCCTTGCTCTGCTTTCCTCATCCAACCTTTCCTTGTCCTGCCCATCTTATCCAGTGTCTTCTGTGTGTTTTCATCCGGCCTTGGTCTGACTTCCAGATTCTAATCTCTTGCTTGGATCTGACCACATTTGCTCGCTGCCTGCCATTAATCTCCAGCTTTCTGCCTGTCCTGACCTTGACCTGCCCTTGGACTCTTGCTTTCTCCTCCACCTTAGGGACCTGCCTAAGTCCTCCTGGTTGTCAGGGCTCATTCTGGGGGAGGGAGGGGGGAAGGTGGCCAGTATAGGTGAAGCTCCAGACTGTCCCGCTACAGGGAGTGTTCACCAGCTGCCGGTATAGGTTGCCCATTACCATGGATGGCATGTTTAGTTCTGCCAGGGTTTACATGAGCTCTCCCCAACCTTTGGGTATCCTCCGCTGTGAAGGAGCTTGGGTCTGTGTAGTTCCGTGAACCAGTTCTAATAGGTTAGAACCACTGACAGACTTTCCCCTGTATACAAAAGTCCCATTACCCTCCCAGGATACAATGTCCTTGTTCTCTGACAGTTTATTGAGCTGTACTTCAGCATTTCTTTTATAGCACACGCTAATGCTTTTTGTCATATTAAAGGTGTTCCATATCAAAACAAATTTAAAAAATGGCTATCATTCAATGTAATTCCTTAAGGCAAACCATCTGGAAGCTAGAGCTTGCCCCAATTGTTTGCAGCTATCTTTACTGAAAAGGGAGTTGATTCAAATTAAAGCAGAATTAGCTATAATTAAAATGGCTAAACAGGAATTAGCAACCACCAAAGAAACCTCACCCACTTTACAGCATTCAGAAAACCTGCCTCCACTCCCACAGAAGATTCAGAAAAACAAGAATAAGTGATTTACAGTGGGCTCAGCTGGAATAAGACCTGATCCAGAGACACCCACTCCCCAAATGTGCAGCCAGAGTTTAGTGGCAGTGGTTTTCCTTACTGGCAGATGGCCGAGCCACAAAACCTATGCCAAGTTCATCAGCGTTATTCTTCCTGACTGGTGGACGGCCGTCATGAAAACTAACGCCAATAGACCCGGTGTCAGTTTTCCTTACCAGCAGACGGCAGTCACAAAAATCGACGTCGGGTCAATTGGCGTTGGTTTTCATGACTCGGCTGTCCGCCGGTAAGGAAAACTGACGCCGATAACCTCGGCAGACGTTAATAGATGACAGTTAAATGTGCGTCCGAGACACACATTTTTTTTTTTGCATCAGGAGTGAATTCCTAATAGCCTCACGCACGTTGGACGAGCGTTGAATATGCGCTAATCCCCTTATTGCATTAGGGGATTGATTAGCGCCTATTTCTACCCACATCTGACTGCAGGTTAACAGTGCACTTGGCTGAGCGCACTATATTGCATCGGCCCCAAGGTAGGTAGAGAGTGCATTGTATAAATCAACTCCTCTTGTACCTTTCATCAATTCAAACAGCAGAAATTCTTTAGTGATGTCAACTGCCCCCCCCCCCCCAAACCTACCCACCCCATAAACCCCACTCCGAGTTAAAAGTTCCCCCTCTTACAGTGGTATAAATAGTAGAGTTATATGGTGTTTTCTCTATCTCTCTCTCTCTCACTCCCTCTCCCCAAACGGCATTTGAGATAGAAACCTTTTCCCCGGTAACACACTCTGCAGTGCATTGATCAGCGCATGAAGCAAAAATTAGTGCAGGTGTGGTAAATGTATTGCATCTTGTGGAGATTACCTATGTGATGTGGGAGCTTTTCCTAAATATGCCCCCCTTTTTATCATGGGTGCAGTTTCTGCTATATTTATAGCAGTTTGATAAATCTAGCAGTTGGTTTGTTCTATTTTCCTAATAGCAGGTATATTTGTGTTTTAGGGCCTGGTGTAATGTTTGCAGGGTCACCATTTAATAGGGTGATAACTGTTCGAGTGCTGGAATGGGAGTTTTATTATATTGTAATTGTAATTTAGCTTGCTCGTTGCTTTCTGAGGACCAAGCCCACACATATCATGCGTTTCAATAGTCTTATTACTATGTGTGTTCCAAGGGTCTATTTGGATTTTATGCAAGGTTTTCTGGTTGACACCACAGCTGTGCGTGCAAATATAATATATATGCTGTTGTGATATTTTTATTTCAAAATATTGTACTTTCAGTGTCCTTTTTCATGTAAAATCTTTTATTATAAATGTATAATTTGAAATTGTGTGTGGAGAGAGCTGTGTTGAGGGGAAGGCTGGGCATAAAGCTATAACCTTCAGTTAGGGTGCCTAATATCCTTGCACTCATCTTGATTAGAAAAAGAATAGAAATAAAATGTAAAAATAAAACAACAGAATGAGGACGGGCCAGCATTGTAATTGTTCGCACAGGGCTGCAAAAATATTAGCACTGGCCCTGTACAGCAGCGCCCTGTGGTGATGCGCTGGCTGGGTTCCCACCCTTCCCAGTGAAAATAGACCCCACACAGTAGTGCCATGTGGTGATGAGCTGGCGGGTGATGGTGGGGGAGAAAGGAGGGCACAGGGGAGACAACACAAATGCATTGGCCCCCAGGTGTTGGAGACCTTCACTACACCTCTGCATCTGTCTGTACTACAGAAGAAGAATCTCTTAAGTAGAAAACACTATAATCAGTATATCAAAAAACTTCTCAGTAGTAAATAGCTGAAAACATTAGGCATTCAAAGAGTAACCTTCATATAGATGCTAAATCAAGCACACAATGACTGCCGTGATTCATATGGTTATAATCATCGGTCAATGCACAGTCTTATTTTTCAAGCATATTTTGAAAATTTGCAAATAAAATCATTTCAAGGGCACTTATCTAAACAAAATCCCATGCATCAAAGTAATGCCCGACATTGGCAATGTTTTGAAATCTATGATAAATCTGCATCAGGGGCAACAGGACACAGATAAGAGCAAACAGAGCCAGTGCCAGCATTGTTTCCCTGATACGCTGAACATGAACTTATCTATGTCCCATTGCCGCAATGCAGATTTATCAGAGATTAAATTTTTGGATGCCTTTCAGGGGGCTATGATAAGGCAAATGGTGATGAAACCCATGAGAGGAGGAGTGCTACTGGATCTGAACTCACAAATGGAGATAGTATCTCAAATGTCCAGGTAGGTGCCCTCTTGGGCACCGGTGATCAGCAGATGGTATGATTTGATATAACAGCCAAGTCGGAGATTAGCCACATGAAGATTAAGGACCTGGATTTCAAAAACACAGACTTTGGTAAAATGGCAATATACCCAAAAAAGCAGCTAGAAGGCTGAAAGGAGATGGATGAAGTAGAACAACAAATTAAAAGGAGCTATAACAAAGGTGATAAACCTTTATGGAAAAAATAAATAAAAGAGAAAAAGGAAACTATATGGTTCTCCAAGATGGTTGAGAGAATAAGAAAAAAAGATCAGCATTAAAAAAAGTAGATAGGAACTAAAAAAGAATGAGCACAAGGATGAAAATCTGGAAATGCTGAAGGAAACAAGCAAAGAAATCAGGATTGTGAAAGTTTGAGTGGAAGAAAAGATCAGTAAAGAGGTAAAGCTTAGTGACAAAATATTTTTCAGATGTATCAGAGAAATGAGGAAGATCAGAGGTTGCATTGTAAGACTGAAAGGAAACAAGCAGCAAGGTGTGGAGAAAGATGAAGAAATAGCAGAAATATTAAACAAATACTTCAGATCAGTTTTCACTAAGGAAGACATTGGAGAAGAACTGTTGTTAGCTAGCAAGAGTACAGATGAGAGTGGGGTAGATACATCCCCATTTACAGATTAGAGTGTTTAGGTAGAATGAGGAAAACTGAAAGTGGACAAGGCCATGGGGCCAGATACATCCCAGGATACTTAGGGAGCTCAATTAACTGCTGGAGGATACACTGAAGGACCTTGTAAGCTATTGCCCCTGCAGGGTGAAGACTGCTGTCATGGCCGAGTTATTTGATATTAAAGAGTATAGTCATGCATGACCTAGGCAGCAAGCTCTCAGATGTTGTCCCATAGGGGTGCAGTTCAGAGCCCTCCTCCCACCAAGAGAAAAGGGGCCTGAAACCCACCCAGCAATTGTTCCCAGATTAGGATGGGAGGCAAAGATAAATTACACACAAAAGATACAATTTTATCTTATGGAACAAAGAAAGAAACAATTTTTTAAATTATAAATGAACAACTATTCTGTATCAGGATCAGTAAAACCTTTCCTTTTAACTTAAACTATCATAATCTTTCCCTATTTTCTCTTTTAACACAGGTACCTACTTCAACTTCTAAACAGAACTTTAAAAAACATCATAGATTTTCCCATAAAAGCATGGAATGAATGCTATCAGACACTGTGGGGCGGATTTTCAGAGCCCTGCTCGCGTAAATCCGCCCAAAACCGGGCGGATTTACGCGAGCAGGGCCCTGCGCGCCGGTGAGCCTATTTTACATAGGCTCATCGGCGCGCGCAGAACCCCGGGACTCACGTAAGTCCCGGGGTTTTCGGAGTGGGCGTGTCGGGAGGCGTGTCGGGGGGCGGGGCCGGAGCGCGCGGCGTTGCGGGGGCGTGTCGGCAGCGTTTTGGGGGCGGGTACGGGGGCGTGGCTACGGCCCGGGGGCGTGGCCGCGCCCTCCGTACCCGCCCCCAGGTCGCGGCCCGGCGCGCAGGAGGCCCGCTGGCGCGCGGGGATTTACGCCTCCCTCCGGGAGGCGTAAATCCCCCGACAAAGGTAGGATGGGGGTTTAGACAGGGCCGGGCAGGTGGGTTAGGTAGGGGAAGGGAGGGGAAGGTGAGGGGAGGGCAAAGGAAAGTTCCCTTCTAGGCCGCTCCGATTTCGGAGCGGCCTAGGAGGGAACGGGGGTAGGCTGCGCGGCTCGGCGCGCGCAGGCTATACGAAATCGATAGCCTTGCGCGCACCGATCCAGGATTTTAGCCGATATGCGCGACTACGCGCGTATCTACTAAAATCCAGCGTACTTTTGTTTGCGCCTGGAGCGCAAACAAAAGTAGGCTGTTCGCGCTCGTCTGAAAATCTACCCCTGTAAGTATTGTAACTATAACTTTTAACTGCTGAAATAAATTCACTTGGGGGCGGATTTTAAGAGCCCTGCTCGCGTAAATCCGCCCGGATTTACGCGAGCAGGGCCCTGCGCGCCGGTAAGCCTATTTTACATAGGCCTACCGGCGCGCGCAGAGCCCCGGGACTCGCGTAAGTCCCGGGGTTTTCGGAGGGGGGGCGTGTCGGGGGCGTGTCGGGGGGCGGGCCCGGTCGTCACGGCGTTTCGGGGGCGTGTCGGCAGCGTTTTGGGGGCGGGTACGGGGGCGTGGCTACAGCCTGGGGCGGTCCGGGGGCGTGGCCGCGCCCTCCGTACCCGCCCCCAGGTTGCGGCCCGGCGCGCAGGAGGCCCGCTGGCGCGCGGGGATTTACGTCTCCCTCCGGGAGGCGTAAATCCCCCAACAAAGGTAAGGGGGGGGTTTAGACAGGGCCGGGCGGGTGGGTTAGGTAGGGGAAGGGAGGGGAAGGTGAGGGGAGGGCAAAGGAAAGTTCGCTCCGATTTCGGAGCGGCCTTGGAGGGAACGGGGTAGGCAGCGCGGCTCGGCGCGCGCCGGCTATACAAAATCAATAGCCTTGCGCGCGCCGATCCAGGGATTTTAGTGGATACGCGCGTATCTACTAAAATCAGGCGTACTTTTGCTTGAGTCTGATGCGCAAGCAAAAGTAGGCCTATTCGCGCTTTTTGAAAATCTACCCCTTTTTCTTTAACAAAGGTTGATTCCTTAAGAATAGAGTCTGTGATCTCTTGTATATTTTTCAGGTGTATGTACAAACTCTCTCAGGAACTCCTTCTCTGGAAAGTATGACGTTTCTATTTTTCATCTCTCCTTTCTCTGTGTTTTCTCTTTTTTTGTGTTCTTTCTTGCCTCTTTTTCCTTTCTTGTATGTCTGCTTGGTTGTCTTTCGTAAGCTCATGAGTCAGGCCTGGCTATTTCTGTTGTGTGAAAACACTTATTTGTCTTTCCAGTCTCTCTCAGGACTTGTTGCTGGTGTTCCAGGTTCTGTACTTGTCATCCTCTTCTTCTCTTCTTCCTTATATCCTATTCTTTAAATAAAAAAAACCATAAAAAGAAACTAACTCCTTCACAGTATTGTTCTACCGCCAGCTAGGTCTGTAGGGCTCCCTCTGTGTGTGCACTCTACGAGAGCTTGTTGTAACTGTGTTGAGTCTAGCTAACAAAATCAAAGAAACATAGAAACATAGAAATGACGGCAGAAGAAGACCAAACTGTCCATCCAGTCTGCCCAGCAAGTTTTCATACTTGTTTTTCTCATACTTATCTGTTACTCTGACCGCTGAGGTCAGGGCCCTTATTTATCCCTACTCTCTGAGAAAGAACAGTATTTTTCTGCATTTACACTCTCTCACTCTCTCTCTGGTAGGGACTTTGATAGAGATGTGAATCGTGTAATCGATCGTCTTAACGATCGATTTCGGCTGGGGGGGGAGGGAATCGGATCATCGCGGTTTTGTTTTTGTAAATATCGTGTAAATCGTAAATCGTGGGAGGACGGGAAAACCGGCACACTAAAACAGCCCTAAAACCCACCCCGACCCTTTAAAATAAATCCCCCACCCTCCCGAACCCCCCAAAATGCCTTAAATTACCTGGGATCCAGAGCAGGGGTCCCAGTGTGATCTTTTACTCTCGGGCCTGCGGTGCATTGTAGAAATGGCGCAGGTGCTACCTTTGCCCTGTCATATGACCGGTCAAAGGTAGCGCCGGCACCATTTTGTCTTTTGTCCCCCGACGTCAGGAGCGTGGGAGATCGCTCCCGGACCCCCGCTGGACCCCCAGGGACTTTTGGCCAGCTTGGGGGGGCCTCCTGACCCCCACAAGACTTGCCAAAAGTCCAGCGGGTGTCCGGAACGACCTCCTGCAGTCGAATCGTTTTGCCGTACGGCCGGCGCCATTTTGCGCAAATGGCGCCGGCCGTACGGCAAAACGATTCGACTGCAGGAGGTCGTTCCGGACACCCGCTGGACTTTTGGCAAGTCTTGTGGGGGTCAGGAGGCCCCCCCAAGCTGGCCAAAAGTCCCTGGGGGTCCAGCGGGGGTCCGGGAATGACCTCCTGCAGTCGAATCGTGTTGCCGTACGGCCGGCGCCATTTGCGCAAAATGGCGCCGGCCATACGGCAAAACGATTCGACTGCAGGAGGTCATTCTGGACACCCGCTGGACTTTTGGCAAGTCTTGTGGGGGTCAGAAGGCCCCCCCAAGCTGGCCAAAAGTCCCTGGGGGTCCAGCGGGGGTCCGGGAGCGATCTCCTACGCTCCTGACGTCGTTTTGCCATACAAAATAGCGCCGGCCATACGCCGTATGGCCGGCACCATTTTGTACGGCAAAATGATTCAAGTGCAGGAGGTCGCTCCCGGACCCCCGCTGGACTTTTGGCAAGTCTTGTGGGGGTCAGGAGGCCCCCCCCCAAGCTGGCCAAAAGTCCCTGGGGGTCCAGCGGGGGTCCGAGAGCGATCTCCTACGCTCCTGATGTCGGGGGACAAAAAACAAAATGGCGCCAGTGCTACCTTTGACCTGTCATATGACAGGGCAAAGGTAGCGCCGGCGCCATTTCTACAACGCACTGCAGGCCCGAGAGTAAAAGATCACACCGGGACCCCCGCTCTGGACCCCAGGTAATTTAAGGCATTTTGGAGGGGTTCGGGAGGGTGGGGGATTTATTTTAAAGGGTCGGGGTGGGTTTTAGGGTTGTTTTAGTGTGCCGGTTTTTCCCCCTCCCCCTTCCCCCGATTTACGATTTTTGACGATAAATCGGGGGAATTCCTATTGTATCGCGCTTCTAACGATTTTTGACGATTTAAAATATATCGGACGATATTTTAAATCGCCAAAAAACGATTCACATCCCTAGACTTTGACACAAATGTATCAGAAGAAATTCTTCTTAACTTGGTGGGATTTTTTCTCTTAGCTGAAGGCTACTTTATTGCTTCAGTTTCTTTATTCTGGCAACTCCATATAAGCTTTGCTCAAAGTGTCGGCTATTCCTTTTTAAGATATGTGGTTATTTTATGTTAATTTTAGTGAGCCTCCCCAGTAAAGGAAAAGTTCATAGTCAATCCCTCTTTCTTGGCAGTACTAAGTTACATTCTCAGTGTGCAAGACTTAATAATTCAGTCACATACTATTAATGTTCTCTGTTCACCAGTAAACTATGTGCTCTCTGTTCACAACGCAGAAGCAAATTTACTTTTGAACTTTCCTGTCCTTTTCCTTATCTTGACCAAAAATAGTCCTCAGCCACTCTCTCATTCACACTATTCATGCACCCTCTGTTTTGACTATGCTTTCCCAATTTCATATGTTTTTACATTTTTATAAAGTCTGTGTACAGAGCAATGTAACAGCACTTCTACACAGTTACTGCTCAGGCGTTTCCTTCTCCAGATTCTAAAACTCTCAGTAGCTTTTCAGAATTCTGAGATCCTTGCTTGCGATGCTGTCATAGCAGGCCTCCTTATGAGCCCACTCCAGGGCTTACCATTGGGGTATCGCACCAACCTCAGTCATCCCATAGGTCTACTCCATTCAGGGTCTCTTCATCAACCTGCCCCCCAGTCAACCTGGGAGCCTGGCAGGGTCTCACAGCCAGCCCCAGGTAATCGGGGTTTTTTTTAATTATTATTTCTTTAACTCTGGGCAGCCTATTTACAACCTATTCATTCAATAGATCTCTAGATAGTGCCATAGGACTAGAGAAGGGTGGTTGTGGTTCTGCTTCACAAAAGTGGTAGTATGGAAGAGGTTGAAAACTACAGGCCGGTTAGCCTCACCTCAGTGATGGGAAAATTAATGGAGAGACTGCTAAAGGAAAGGGTTACAGTATCTGAGACATGGTTTTACCAGAGGAAGATACTGTCAAACAAATATGATTGATTTTTTTGATTGGATGACTAAGAGAATTGGACCAAGGAAGAGTGCTTGATGTGCTTTACTTAGATTTCAACAAGTATTTTGAAACAGTGCCTCATAGGAGGATCATAAATAAAATGAGAGCCTATAAGTAGGTCCCAAAGTGGTAGAATGGATTACAAATTGACTGACTGACAGATGTCAGTATGTAGTCATAAATGAAACCTATTCAGAAGAAAGAAGAGTGATAAGTGGAGCTCCTCAAGGATCGGGTCTGGGACCAATTCTGTTCAATATCTTTGTGAGTGATATTATAGAAGTATTGTAAGGTAAAATTTGTCAATTTATGAATGATACTAAGATCTGCAACAGAGTAGACACCTGAAGGAGAACCTGGAAGATGAAATAGGCCAGATCGACAAACTGAAGAATAGCAAATCACCCGGACTAGATGGTATACGCCCCAGGGTTCTGGAAAGAACTAAAAAATGAAATTTCAGATCTATTACTAGTAATTTCTAACCTATCATTAAATTCAACCATTGTATCCAAAGACTGGAGGGAGGCCAATGTAACCCCAATATGTAAAAAGGGCTCCAGGGGTAATCTGGGAAACTATAGACCAGTGAGCATGACTTCAGTGTCAGGAAAAATTGTAGAAACTATTCTAAAGAACAACATCATAGAACATATAGATAGGCAAGGTTTAACTGCCACAGCCAGCATGGATTTATCCAAGGGAAGTCTTGCCTCACAAATCTGCTACATGTTTTTGAAGGGGTTAATAAACATGTGGATAAAGGTGAGCTGGTAGATTTAGTGTATTTGGATTTTCAGAAGGTGTTTGACAAAGTCCCCCAAGCGAGACTCCTAAGAAAATAAAAAACTCATGGGATAAGATGCAATGACCTTCT
The DNA here is from genome assembly GCF_901001135.1 of Rhinatrema bivittatum. NCBI lineage: Eukaryota > Metazoa > Chordata > Amphibia > Gymnophiona > Rhinatrematidae > Rhinatrema > Rhinatrema bivittatum. The sequence continues at coordinate 417,941,216 of NC_042615.1, forward strand.
GTGAACTGCAAATTGGCTAAAAGATTGAAAACACAGTAGGATTAAATGGTCAGTTTTCTCAGTGGAGAAAGGTAAACAGTGGAGTGCCTCATGGAATCTGTACTTGGACTGGTGCTTTTTAATATTATTTATAAATGATCTGGATGTTACGATTCTGCCCGCAGCTGTGCCACGAGCAGCCTCTCACCTCTGCTGCCAGCCCCCAACGCCATCTCTATGCGGCTTGGAGCCGCTGTCATTCAGCCTTGCGGTGAGGAGGCCACCGATGCTTTCTCCACATAGCCTGGTGGCTGCCGACATCTTTCTTATCCTACGGTGGCAGGGAGCCGTTGCCGTGCTCTCCGCGGCCTGGAGCCACTGCCATTCCACCTCTGCGGCCAGGAGGCTGCCAATGTTGTTCCTCCTGCGGCCCAGAGGCCACTGACATCAGCTACTCCTCTGCGGCATGGAGCCACCTTCAGCCTCCTCTCTGCAGCCTGGAGGTCGTCGCTAACGCTGGGCCTGAGTTTGCGATCTGGTGCCACTTCTGCTCTGCTTCACGGCATGGATGCCGCTCTCCAGGGTCTTGCCCCTAGGTGCAAGGCCGTGCCTCTCTTCAGTTCTTAAAGGGTCCGCGGTGGTAGTAGTCCTGCGGCCCTCCCGATGATATCATCCAGGTCAGCCCTATAAATAGGGTTGTTCTTCAGTTCTTCCTTGCTTTTGCAAGGAGCCAGTCCTCCCCTGGACTTCTCGTCATCTCAGCTTCTCCTAGGCACTCTGTTCTTCATGGGAATTCCTTGTCTTTGTCTATGGTTCCATGTCCTGGTCTCTTCGGATCCTGTGTCTCCATCTCATCGGTTCCTGATGTCGTTGCCTTGATGTCCCGGATGTTCCAGATGTCCTGTTCTCTAGATGTTTCGATGTCCAGATGTCCCATCTCCTGGAGCCTCCTTGTTGCTCTTCTCTGAGTGCCTTGGAGGCCCAAAGACCAGTTGTCCAGATGTCCCTGTTGTCCTGTTCTCCAGATGTCCTGAGGTTCCTTTTCTCAGCGCCTCCTTGTTGCTCTTGATTGAGTGTCCTGGAGGTCCGAGGTCCAGATGTTCTGATCTTTTGTGTCCTGAACTTGTGCTTTGCCTTTTGCAGTCAACAGCGCTAGCCTCCGGAAGACCCTGTTTTAATGCCTTATTCTGAGGATCCTGAGCCTTGAATCCTGAGCCTTGTATCCTGAGTCTTGTATCCCATATCTTAAATTCTCTCTCGGTCTCCTGAGTCCCTGTGTCTGCCTATCCATGCTTAAGACTTTGCCAGAGTCTACTTCGCCTTTGCTGTGGTCCGCGAGCAGCCATGAGCAGCTGTGTAGGGCGCGCAGCGAGGCAGCATTCACTCAGTACTTCTCCATAATCCTGAACATTGCCTGAGATCTCCTCTAGCAACCTGTGTCTTTGTCCGAGTTGTCTGAATCCTGAGTCTTCGTCTGAGCTCTTGTTCCTCCCTCAGCCTCTGTCCGTCCTGTCACATCTGCCGTTTCCGTATGGCAGGTCTGAAAGGGCAATCGAGTTGCCGGAGGGCTACCCCAGAGACCAGGTTCGGCAGAGGTTAGGGCTCCTGGTCTTCAGCTAGTCCACTCATACTTGGACACGCCTCACCTGCCTCGGCGCTTCTCCAGAGCCCCTCTGCGGTCACGCCGTGGTCCAAGGGCATACTACCTCTCCAGATTTGCAGATGACACAAAATTATTTAGAATTGTTAAATCACAAGTAGATTGTGATAAATTGCAGGAGGACCTTGTGAGACTAGAAGACTGGACATCCAAATGCCAGATGAAATTTAATTTAGACAAATGCAAAGTAATACATATAGGGAAAAGTAACCCACATTGTAGTTACACAATGTTAGGTTGCATATTAGGAGTTAACACTCAGGAAAAAGATCTGAACGCCATAGTGGAGAATATATTGAAATCATCAGCTCAATGTGCTGCAGTAGTCAAAAAAGCAAATAGAATGTTAGGAATTATTTGGAAAGGAAAGGTGAATAAAATGGAAAAGGTCATAGAACCTCTGTGTTGCTTCTTTGTGAGACTGTCACTTTGAATACTGTGCGCAATGTTATGGCTCCTACCCACGGCCGGCCGCGGCTAGCCCCTCCTACCTCTCCTGCCTGCTCCCGGGCTGCCGTCGGCGTCAGCGCGCAGGTGTGGAGGGTTCCCCTGCACAGGCCTCTGGCCTCCCCCGCAGCGCCGACCGCCGGTCCTGGGCCGCGCCCCGGCGATATCTCCGGCGGGGGGAGCTCCCCCTGGCCTCCTCGTCGCGGCATGAGCCACGCTGCTGTGCTCCTGGAAGCATCCTCGGGCTGCCCTGCTCTTAGATGCGAGGCTGTGCCTCCTGCAGCCATATAAAGGGGCTTCGTCCTCTGAATTGGCTGCACCTGTTTCTAATGGGGCCGGCTCAGGGAGGTACTTAAGGAGGCTTCCTCTACTCATTCTTTGACTTGGCAACGAGTCTGCTCACTTCGGTGAGTCTCCTGGTGCCTTGGGTTCCTGGTTCCTTCTTCTACTTGAACGATTCTTCGGTGTGTGACTTCGAACTGGCAAGCAGTGATCCTTCGGTGTGTGACATCGGACTGGCAAGCAGTGATTCTTCGCTGGAAGCCCGCAGCCTCTTGCACCGACTCCGCACTTGTTCGACCTCTCAAAGGTCCACCTAAGTCCCAGTGGCCCGGGTCCCTATGGGCTCCTCCCGGGGGAACCGCGGGCTTCCAGCAGTGAAGAACCGGCCAGCTCCTACTTCGATTCCTCCTCGCCACCCAGTGGGGGAACCGGAGGAGACATCTCCTCAGGTGGTACCAACTCCCCCTCAGCCCAAGGGTTCACATCTCTCCAGGTCATAACAGATTGCCAAGTCCATGAACCCGGCAGAGGCTTCTGCCCGCCAGGCCATTCCCGGGATGGCCCAGTGTATGATGGACCAGCAAAAAACCCTGGATGCTCTTGTCTCCGCAGTGGAGAACCTGAACCAACGCTTCGAGGCATTAGGGCCCATGAACCCTACATTGCCATCTCCATCTATGACTCCCGGGGGCCCGTCCGGTGATTCGCCTGCCAACACCGCCACGCTTTTCTGGGGAATCCCGGTCCTGTAGGGGTTTCATCAACCAGTGCAATATGCATTTTCACCTGCAGCCAACCTTCTTTCCTGATGACTCTACGAAAACAACCTTCATTCTCTCTCTCTTTGAAGGGAAGGCCCTAGAATGGGCGTGCTATGTAATTTGAGAGAGTCTGGGATCTTTTCCAAGTGAGTTTAGGTGATCCCACTCGGGAGGTATCTACCGGGCCCAAACTCCCCCAGCTGGCCCTTGCACCGACTCCGCACCTCTTTGACCTCTCAAGGGTCCACCTAAGTCCCAGTGGCCCGGGTCCCTTCAGGCTCCTCCCGGGGGGACCGCGGGCTTCCAGCGGCAAAGAACCGGCCAGCTCCTACTTCGATTCCACCTCGCCACCCGATGGGGGAACCCAAGGAGACATCTCCTCAGGTGGTACCAACTCCCCCTCGGCCCAAGGGTTCACATCTCTCCAGGTCATAACACGCAATTCTGTTCGCCGCATCTCAAAAAATATATAGTTGCACTGGAAAAGGTTCAGAGAAGTGTGGCCAAAATGATAAAGGGGATGGAACAGCTCCCTTATGAGGAAAGGCTAAAGAGGTTAGAACGGTTCAGCTTGGAGAACAGATAGCTAAGGGAGGATATGATAGAGGACTAGAACAGGTAAATGTGATTCAGTTATGTACTGTATCAGATAATACAAGACAAGAGGGCACTCCATGAGGTTATCAAGTGGTCAATTTAAAACAAATCGGAGAAATTCTTTTTCATTCAATGCACAACTAAGCTCTGGCATTCATTGCTGGAGGATGTGTTTAGCATAGCTGGGTTTAAAAAAGGTTTGTACAAGTTCCTGAAGGAGAAGTCCATAAATGCTATTAACCAAATTGACTTATGGAATAACCACTGCTTATTACTAGCATTAGTAGCTCAGGATTTATTTACTGTTTGGGTATTTGCCAGGTACTTGTAACCTGGATTGGCCACTGTTGGAAATAGGATTCTGGACTTGATTGAACCAGTATGACAACTTCTTATGTTCTTAGAAAATGAGAAGTTACCTAAGAAAGTTTGAGATGTGGCCAAATGTTTGGCAGTTGAAATTCAATGCCAAGAAGTGCAGAGTCATGCATTTGGGGCACAGCAATCCAAAGGAGTTGTATATGTTGGGGGGCTATTACAAGAAGTTTATTTTGATAGACTAGGTTGGGCACCTACAGAGTCAGGACACACACAAAACTCTAATAAGAAGTACAGAATAGGCAAAAGGGATAAAGCAGCGGATAACATCTCCATAATACACAGAAGATTTTAGAGCGAGTGAAAAAATTTCCAATATGGCTCCAAAATTTTATCGTAGTAGGATACATTATCCTGCAACAAGAAAGTCAATTTCTCTAGTAACACCACAGAATGAACCTGAGTTCTCCAGTCCTCCAGGGTTGGAACAGACTTCCACTTCCAGGTGATGGCAAAGCAAGCAGCATGCAGCAGTTGTTGGATCAGTAAACTTTTATATTTGTCAATACTCTGAGGGTCCCACAACCCAAGAAGACAAAGACCCGGGCTGAGGGAGAGAGAACAACAAACTACCTGCTCAATGAGTCTCCCCACCCACATCCAAAAATCAAGCATGATAGGACACCCCATCAGACATGTAAATAAGACCCAAGCAGACCACAGCCATGCCAGCAGAGTAGAGAGGAAGAGGCAGAGAACCTAGAAAAGAACAGTGGAAATCTTTAAGAACGCAAAAGTAATCTAACCAGTAACTCTGCCCCCTTTGCACAAAGAGAAGATTTATGCACTCTATGTCAGATTCCTCTCCATTCCTTCAAACTGATCTGGATCCCCAAATCAGTGCACCACTGCCTCTCCACCCTCAAACTAGGTTCCCTCTCAATCCATGTCTGAATAATAGCGTGATACAAAAAAGAGCTGGTCTTTTGCCGCATAAAGCCTGTAGTAAAAGTGAGCTCCAGGGGAGTGGGGATAACCCAAAGCCATCCCTCTTGTTCCCTCCTAGCTAGCTCCTGCTTCAGGAAATCATAATAAGATTGAGTAAAAGCCGAGATTTCAAATTCATCCTAAAGCTCAGAGAAAGATAACAACCTATCCCCTTCATAAAGATGACCCAAACAACATAGATCAGCCGCCCACCACTGCTTGGCAGCCTGACTAAATGAATGAATTGTTAAGGCAGAATTCTTCCAGACCGGGGAAAATGCACAGGGCTCTTTACCTGCAATACCTAGTCTCCTGCAAACTGCTCTCCAAGTCTTGATAGTACATGCAATAAGAGGGCAGTTATGACATGCCCGCCGCCCACCAGGCGAGAGAGGAGACATCGAAAGCAGTGACATTAAGTCTACCTTCTCGGCTAAATCTCTCTCAATTGCAAGGTGTGCTGCAGTCCCTATAAAGCCAAATAAAGACCCCCAATAAATGAGCCACCAAGAAATATGCCTGTAGACAAGGAAAGGCTATGGCCAGCATTCTTTTGGCCTGAATAATATGCAAAGACTGACCTGTGCAGGTTACTCCTCCCAAAGAAAATCTAATAATGCAGAGTTAATAGAAGAGGAAAAAAACACTCGGCAAGAAACAGGGGATGTGTTGAAATAAATAAGTTAAGTGAGGTAAAACGTTCATTTTAATAACATTGATCCTACCTTCCCAGGAAAGGTAATGCCCACGCCACTCCTGAAGATCCCATTTAATTGCCATGACAACCGAGGCATAATTTAACCTATATAAGTCACCTAAATTCCTTGGAACATGGATACCCAAATACTTTATATAAGCCGTCACCCATCTGAAAGGAGCAAAACAAGCTGAGACCCTCTCCAGCATAGAGGTACCAATGGGAAACTGTTAGTGTTTGAGGTAGTTGTGGGTGGATCCTTGGACTGGTAGAGATGACCACACCCCTGGGGGAAGATCCCGAGAGGGACCACCGGTCAGGCTCAGAGTATGGAGACAGACACACACTAGTTCTTTTATTAAACCGTATATTGAACCACCAGAGGTGGCAGTAATGAATTGAATTGCCCGGCTGGGTGTAGTCCCTCAGATACTGGAACAGCGATCCTGGATAACTGAGCTGGAGAGAAACTGAATATAGTGAGTAGGCAGGGTATGCAGAGTTCAGGAACAGAACCTAGATGGTAACACTCACACAATGGTTTCATGGAGGCAGCCCAGGAGCTGGAAAGAAGTAGGCCCTCAAGGAGCGAGTGCCTGGTTCCAGGGAACGCTCTGAGAGAGAGAAGATAACTCACTGATGTTGTAGACAGCGAAGACTTCCTGGCAGAAGTGGTATTCAGTAGCAAGTCCAGGAATGAGGGCCCTCGAGGAGCGAGTACCAGTTCCAGACTGCGATCTGAAAAGCAAAAGAGAAAGTGAGGCTCCCGAGGAGCGGGTACTCCTGGTAAGTCCGAGGAGGCAAAGTAGCTTAGGTAGAGTAATCTTTTCCCTTGCTAACTCGATTCGTTAGCGATTTCAGAGACCTTAAATATCCGGTCCGGATGATGTCATCTCAGGGGGACGCCCCTGAGGTTCGCGCCACTGCTGGTACTTCAGTCGGGGTCGCACCGCACACACACCGTTAGGCTCCGTGGGAACATGGCGGTGTACAGCATCTTGCCAGTCCGGGGACGCCGGAGGAGAATGGCAGGGTGACGCCGCAGCAGCCAAACTTCCAACAGGCAAAGAGGGAGTCACCAAAGCGGTAAGGTGGGTGTAGTGGAGACGAGCAGCGACGGTCGCAACAGTACCCCCCTTCAAAGGGCGATTTCCTCTTCGGGTACCATGCTTGGGTTTTCAAGGATGCGCAAGGTGGAACTGATGAAGCATCTCTTTGTCCAGAATATTTGTCTGAGGCTCCTAAGAGTTTTCTTCGGGGCCAAAACCTTCCCACTTTAGAAGGTATTCGAAGTTATTGCCTCTTTTACGAACATCCAGGACCTCTTCAACTTTGAATTCTAAATCATCTTCTGCATTGATGACAGGTGGAACTTGAGGTTTGGAAGAACATTCGCTGAGAATGAGTGGTTTCAGAAGTGAAACGTGGAAAGCGTTATGAATATTAGCAGCAGTGGAATGAGCTGCTGGGATGTCACTGAGCTTCAGTGGAAGTGGCGGTGTTGGGGAACGTCCATAGCCCACTTCAAAAGATGACACAATAATGGATCTTTCAGCTTGATGAAGGGACTCCTTAAGTCTTCCATTAGACATCTGAGAATGAAGTTGCCTTCTGCCCCTGAGTCCACCAGGGCAAGAGTCTGAACCATGGCCGGTCCATAAGTCAAAGAGACTGGAAGAGACAGTGGAGGAGAAGACGCGGTGTGGCCTAAGGACAGTCCTCCTGCAGGACATAGGCCCGTCCGTTTTCCGGATGAATAGAGCATGTAGGGACATTATGGCCGGGCAGACCACAGTACATGCAAAGGCCAAGCTTCTTCTGAAGTCTTCTTTCTTTGGAAGTCAAATGTCCATGACCAAGTTGCATCGGTTCATCCTTATCAGCAGCAAGAATTACTGGAACCATCCGAGGTGCGGATATAGAACTAGCCTGTTTCAACCCAGGCAACACCTTCGGCCGGAGTTCCTTCACCTTGTCCTGGAGCCGGTGATCAATCCGAGTAGCCAAGGCTACTAATTCGTCCAGCAAGTCAGGTGTTTCGCGAGCAGCCAGCTCGTCCTTTAAACAGGTATCCAGGCCTCTGTAAAAGAGTGTCTTGAGATATTTGCAACTCTCTCCTACTCGGACTCCCCACCAACTCAATCAAATCCCTACAGATGGTCCAAAATGCCACCATCAGAATACTTACAAATTCTAACAAAAGAGAACATATCACACCCATTCTCCGCAACCTACACTGGCTACCTATCAAATACAGGATCCTTTTCAAAGTCCTCACTATCATTCATAAAACAATTCACAGCATCTCTCCCATCAATTTAAAGACACAACTTCGACCGCACACCTCCTCCAGACCCATCAGAAGCGCATACAAAGGTACACTGTATGCCCCACCTGCAAAAACATCACTAAGGAAGAGAGCTCTATCTACTGCTGGACCTCACCAATGGAATGCGCTCCCCCCAGACCTACGACTTGAACCTAGCCATCCTGTCTTCAAAAAAAAAAAGCTAAAAACCTGGCTCTTTTGCCAAGCTTTCCCAGACACTTAAGGAACTCACTCTATTCAGTTATTCAGTTATTCTTTCCAATGCCACCCATTATTTACTTCATATTTACTCCCCTGTCACATGCTTCCCTCCCTACTACTTCGTTCAACTGTCAACTTTAAACAGCTTCCTTCTCTGTATAATTGTTACAATTGTTTTTGTATTTGTATTTAATTTGTATTTAATATGTCTTAATCGTCTTATTTAAAGCCTTGGGTTAGTTTTCAAAACCCAGAGAGAGTTACCACATTATTGTTCTATGGAGTCGTTCTGTTTAAACAGTTTCATGTAAAGCCCTGGGCATTTACTTAAGGCCTTTGGCATTCTCTGTTCCATGTAAACCGGATTGATTTGTATCCCTAAAAGAATTTTGGTATACAAAAATTCTAAATAAATAAATAAAATAAATAAATAAATAAATTTGGGGTCCCAGAGAACTTCTGCTGCAAGAGTTTTGAACTCGATGGCAAATTCAGCCAATGATCTGCTGCCTTGCTTCAATTCCACCAAAGCAGAACTGGCTACAGCAGTTCAAGCAGGGTCATTGAAGACGGATTTAAACAAGTCCATAAATCCTTCTATGTCCTATAAAATGGAGTACTTGTGCTCCCACAAGGTAGATGCCCAAGAGAAGGCCCTACCATCCAGGTAAGAAAGGATGTAGGTAGTCTTGGAAAGAGCCGTAGGAAATAAAGATGGCTGTAAGGCAAAGTGCATGCAGCACTGGTTTAAGAAGCCTCGGGCCTTCTGAATTTTACCGGAAAAGTGGATTGGCGCTGCCAGTGGTACAGCAGTTTTTAGAGTTACCTCCTGTAACTGATCTTCATGGTTGGAAGCTGTGCCTTGGACCTTCTGTGTGTATAGCTGATGAAACGCTGAAGTGAGTTTCTCCAAGGCGTCTTGCTGCTCCACAATGCGCTGGGCCAGGCCCGGTATGGCCTGTAAGGCATTGAGTTGTGCCGGATCCATGGAGTTAGCAATCTGTTAGCGTTTGAGGTAGTTGTGGGTGGATCCTTGGGCAGGTAGCAGATGACCATGCCCCCGGGGGAAGATCCCGCGAGGGACCACCGGTCAGGCTCAGAGTATGGAGAAAGACACACACTAGTTCTTTTACTAAACAGTATATTGAACCACCAGAGGCGGCAGTAGTGAGTTGAATTGCCCGGCTGGGCTGTAGTCCCTAAGATACTGGAACAGCGATCCTGGATAACTGAGCTGGAGAGAAACTGAATATAGTGAGTAGGCAGGGTATGCAGAGTTCAGGAACAGAACCTAGATGGTAAAACTCACACAATGGTTTCATGGAGGCAGCCCAGGAGCTGGAAAGAAGTAGACCCTCGAGGAGCGAGTATCTGGTTCCAGGGAACGCTCTGAGAGAGAGAAGATAACTCACTGATGTAGACAGTGAAGACTTCCTGGCAGAAGTGGTATTCAGTAGCAAGTCCGGGAATGAGGGCCCTCAAGTAGCGAGTACCGGTTCCAGACTGCGATCTGAAAAGCAAAAGAGAAAGTGAGGCCCCCGAGGAGCGGGTACCCCTGGTAAGTCCGTGGAAGCAGAGTAGCTTAGGTAGAGTAACCCTTTCTCTTGCTAACTCGATAAGTTAGCGATTTCAGAGACCTTAAATATCTGGTGCGGATGACGTCATCTCAGGGGGACGCCCCTGAGGTTTGCGCCACTGCTGGTACTTCAGTCGGGGCCGCACAGCATGCGCACCCTTAGGCTCCGTGGGAACATGGCGGTGTGCAGCGTCTAGCCGTTCCGGGGACGCTGGAGGAGAATGGCAGGGTGACGCCGCGGCAGCCAAACTTCCAACAGGCAAAGAGGGAGTCGCCAAAGCATAGTGGAGACATCGGGCAGTGACGGTTGCAACAGAAACACAACTGATTTATGATAATTGACCTTGTAGCCCACCACCGCTCCGAAGACTGACAGCTCCGCCAACATCACCGGACCTTCCCGCCTCGGATCCGCTAGAAATAGGAGAACGACATCCGCGAAAAGTTATCTCAGTTGTGAATGCTCATTAACTCGGAAACCACACAGCTCAGGATGTTCCTGCAATTTTACTGCTAAGGGTTCAATAGCTAAATCAAAGAGCAGCAGCGATAGCGGACAACACTGCCGAGTGCCCTTCATTATAGGGGAAAAGCCTAATAAAAGACAATTAGTAAGAATCCTGGCTATAGGGCTACTATACAAAGCCCGGATCCATCCACAAAACTGTTCAGGGAACCTAAATTTCTCCAACACAGCAAATAAGAAAGGCCATCTGAGACAATCAAAGGCCTTTTCCACATCAAGACTAACTACCAGCCCAGAAATCTTGTCTCTTTGGGCTAACGATATAACATCAAATAGGCTCCTGGTATTATTCATGGAGGAGCAACCATTGATAAAACCAGATTGATTGGGGCCAATTAAAGACCCCAAGCAGCACTTAAACTGCAACTGCAGCACCTGGACAAGAACAAGGTGATGCATATAGTGAAAAAATATCTCATGCTGTAGTTATACGATGTTAGGTTCCATATTAGGAGTTACCAACCAGGAAAAAGATTTAGGCATCATAGTGGATAATACATTGAAATTGTCAGCTCAGTGTGCCGAGGCAGTCAAAATAGCAAACAGAATGTTGGGAATTATTAGGAAGGGAATGGCGAATAAAATGGAGAATGTCATAATGCCTCTTTATCACTCCATGGTGAGCATACTTTGAATACTGTGTGCAATTCTGGTTGCCACATCTCAAAAAAGATATAGTTGCACTGGAGAAGGGTGATCAAAATGATAAAGTGCATGGAATAGCTTCCCTATGAAGAAAAGCTAAAGAGGTTAGGGCTGTTCAGCTTGGAGAAGAGATGGCTGAGGGGGGATATGTTAGAGGTCTATAAAATCATGAAAGGACTTGAATGGGTAAATGTATTATCTGAAAGAGTAAATAACCAATACACAAGGACTAGGGAGCACTCTGTGAAGTTAGCAAGTAGCACATTTAAAACAAATTGCAGAAAATTCTTTATTACTCAATGCACAATTAAGCTCTGGAATTCATTGCTAGAGGATGTGATTAAGGCAGTTAGTGTAGCTGGGTTTAAAAAAGGTTTGGATAAGTTCATGGGGAAGAAGTCCATAAATTGATATTAAACATGTTAATTTAGGGTATATCCACTGCTTATTACCGGCATCAGTAGCATGTTATCTATTTAATGTCTAGGTACTTGCCAGGTATATGTAACCTGGACTGGCTTGATGATCCTCGGTCTGACCCAGTAAGGCAACTTCTTATGTATAGCTTGGTTGTAGGTAGCACTGTTATAAATCACCCACACTGACAACATATTTGCTAACATTGTTGCTTGATAATATCATTTTTATTCTACTGTCTTAGGGATCCAGAGGTTATGGAAATGGGCTTTGTGATAAAGATGGAAGTTGTACATGTGAAAAATACATGTGTTACGGGTTAGCGTGAATTCCTTAATAGACGACAGACTTACCTTGACCGTGGTGGATGCACTGGACCAGGGGTGGAGTAGATACTGTCAATGCTCCCAGGAACAGACCAGCATGTGGCAACAGCAATCCAATGAGTAATCCAATTCTAGTCCTGGTCGTGGGCAGGCAGCAAGAGATACTTCAGAGGCAGACCGGAGTCAGGGCAGGCAACAGGCAAAAGAGTAATCCAATTCCAGTCTGGGTGGTGGGTAGGCCGCAAGCAGATAATCCAGAGGCAGACCAGAGTCAGGGTAAACAGTGGCAGCAAGAAAAGGCAACAAGAGCACCAGCACAAGCAAGCCTGTAGCCGAGGCAAAGCTGTGCTGGGCTCAGGGCTTTAAATACAAAAAGGTTCCTGCGCAAAAGGTGAAAACTTCCGGGAACTGACGTACATCTGGGGGGGGGGGGGGGGGGTGGAACCTGGCCCGGAGACACGTCAGCGCATGCTGCTGCCGGCAGACGCTGCCGCATGGCGAAGCTGGAGGGAGCCCCGAGCTGCATGTTGAAAGTATATGTTACATTTAGTGGTTCGCTGGCTGCCCCCTGCAAACCGCCACACTCACTTCCCCAGCTGGGCCATCCTAAGAGGCTCCCATCACAGCCTGACACGTCTGGCTCTCCCTGCAGTGAAATGCTGCGCTCCAACACGGTAGGATGCCGCCAGCTCTGCATGCGGCAGGACACTTTCAGGCCCATCCAGCCGTGCTTTTCCTTAGGTGCAGGTGCGCCCAACCTCACTCCTTTTAAATTTCCAGTGGGGGGAAAAGTCCTGCGGTGCCTGCTGATAACCTCACATGCCAAGCCTTATAATGGGCTCTCCCTGGACTTCTCTCACTGTCTCAGCAACAAGTCCAGCTATTTCTCAGTAGTGCATGTTGCTTCCTGCATTCAGTCCTTGACCAGCTTGTCTTCAGTCTTCATCCAGTTTGTTTTCATCCTGCTTGTTCTTGCCCTTTCCTGCCTGTTCTGCCTTGCCTATCCATCTCTCTTCTCCTCTTTTGGATGGATACTTAGATTTGATGTTGGCCTGGACCCTGGGTATGTCTAACTGCCACCTGCTTCCAACTATTGCCTGGACCTCGGACACGCCTGACTGCTGCCTGCCTTTGACCCTGGCCTGGATCCAGGAGTGGCTCAAGGCAATCTGCTGCCTGAGGTGAGAGATGAGAAGGCATCCGCCCTCTCACCCCACCTCCTCTCCCTTTTCCACACACACCCATACATGCATACACACATATACACTCATTCACTTCTCTCCCTCTTCCATACACACATGATACAAACACCCACCCTTTCATACACACACATCACCCTCCCTCTCATGCACACAAACACACACCTACCCTCTCATAAGTATACACACACCCATCACATACACAATCAAAAGCTGCATCTCCACCTCCCAGGGTAGCAAATTGTACCTTTTCTTGTTCTTCAGCCACCAATGGCTTGGGATCTGGTGACAGTCCACAGCTCTTTTTTTTTATTATTTATTTCTTCGCCACCTCCTTTCTCTTTCTTTGGCTGCCGCTGGCTTGGGCTGCCACCAGCAGCCTGCAGTCCACAGTCTCTTTTTTTCTTTTTTGACAATCTGTCGCAGCTTCTTTTTCCTTTCTCTGGCAGCGGCAGCATGCACATGCGGCCTCTTTCTTGTTCATTGACCAACCACTGCCACCAGCTCCAGTAGCAGTCTTTCTTTCTTTCTTTCTTTTTTTTTCCTTGGCTGCCTGTGCCCGTGCTCTTCTTTTAATTTCTTGGCCACCAGCGACCTGAACACTGGAGGCAACCCACAGCCTCCTTTTGTTTTTCCCACTGCCGCCAGTCTGGGAACCGGCAGTGGGCCAGAGTCTGCTTTCCCTTTCTTTGGCTGCCATCAGCCTGGGCTCCATTGGGAGCACTGAGAGGAGAGGATCACCTTGCTGGTGGCTGAAAGGAATCAGTAAGCTTTTGCTTGGGACGTTGTCTTTTTTAAAAGTATTGGGGCAAAGTTAACTATTTGGGAATATTATTTAGTGTGTTTGTGCTTTTAATAGTCAGTAAGGCAGTGAATAAACAAGTTAGACTGTATTTTTAAATAGTCAGTCAATAAGGCAGCTAGTAAGCAGTAGGTAGTGTGTTTATTTTTAAAAGTCTGTAAGGCAACTAGTAAGCAGAACTGAGTGTTTGTATTTAAAAAAAAAAAACAAACCACAAAAAAACCCTCCAAAAAGTAGCCAGAAGCTAGACATAAGCTAGGAGCAGTGTATACCTAAGTAAAAAGGTTGAAAAGTTCAGTTCATTTACTCACCTTGGAAAGGTGTTGAGGTAGTGTGATTTTGTTTGAATAAGTACCAACATTTGTTAATCAAGAGAGCAGTGAGTCACTCTGGCTGACTAACTGAAGTTACACTGTATGTCCTAACCCTCCCACCCCTTGCCCACCCACCCCTAGCTCATCCTTTAATTTATAGGCAGGTGCCACTTTAAAAAAAAAACAAAAAACACTTTGACAGTTTGATCAGACCCCGGTAGGCCACTACCAAACATATAGTGAATTCACCAATACATTTAAAGGACGTTAGACACATTCCTATTCCCATAGCAACCTAAAACTTAACTAGGAACTGATCAAAATTGAGATGAAGGCAGCAGTCCAGCAGCAAGAGTGGGGCTTCCCAGTCTTTTGCATTGAGTGTCACATATATGATTTTTTTACTCACCGGTGAGAAGTTGTACATTTATTTATTTTATTTATTTAAATAATTTATATACCGGAGGTTCCTGTATAATATACATATCACCCCGGTTTACAAGGAACAGTAACTATCGCTACATTTAGCGGTTTACATAGAACAGAATAAAAAAATGAAGTTTTTACATTGAACAAATGAAGTAAACAAGTTTTTACATTGAACAAACTAAGTAAACAAGTTTTACATTGAGCAAATTAAGCAAATTAAACTAAGTAAGCAAAAAGAGAATTATATTAAACCGTTAATAAACATGTAGTTAATAAATCCATAAATTAAACCATAAATTAAAATAAATTAAACATAAATACATGTGCATGTGATGCAAAGAGCTCCTGGCTCTCAGAGAACAAGTCCGATTTCTGGAGGCTAGAGTGGCAGACCTGGAGGACCTGAGGCAGACAGAGAGGTATATAGATGAGACCTTCAGGGACATAGTAGCCAAGTCCCAACTTCAGACTGGCAGCCCTGGTGCTGCCTTGGAGGAAGGAGGTCTCATGATTGGAGAGCATCAACCGGGTGCAGCAGGAAAGGATCCTGTAGCAAGGACCTGCTCTCCAGGTGATGCATTGTCCTTTCGCACTGAGGATATCTCCACAAGGCCTACTGCCCAGGAGGGAAGGGTTAGGGCGGCCGGAATAGTTGGTGATTCGATTATTAGGAATGTAGATAGCTGGGTGGCTGGTGGGCGTGAGGATCGCCTGGTAACATACCTACCTGGTGCGAAGGTGGCGGACCTCACGCGTCACCTAGATAGACAGTGCTGGGGAGGAGCTGGCTGTCGTGGTACATGTGGGCACCAATGACATAGGAAAATATGGGAGGGAGGTTCTGGAAGCCAAATTTAGGCTCTTAGGTAGAAAGATTAAATCCAGAACCTCCAGGGTAGCATTCTCTGAAATGCTCCCTGTTCCACGCGCAGGTCACCAGAGGCAGGCAAAGCTCTGGAGTCTCAATGTGTGGATGAGACGATGGTGCAAAGAAGAGGGATTCAGTTTTGTTACGAACTGGGGCACTTTTGGGGAAGGGGAGTCTCTTCCAAAGGGATGGGCTCCACCTTAACCAGGGTGGAACCAGACTGCTGGCGCTAACCTTTAAAAAGGAGATAGAGCAGCTTTTAAACTAGAACAAAGGGGAAAGCCGACAGTTGCTCAGCAGCGCATGGTTCGGAGAGAGGTATTTTCAAAGGATACTAATGATGCATTAGAATTAGAGCATCCCGACAGTGAGGTTCCAATAATAAGAAAAGTAGTCCAAGTGCCTGTAACTAAAAACTCACCTGAGCTAAAAAATTCTAACTTATCCCTATCAATTAAAAAGCAGAATGAAAATACAAACAAAAAACAAACTTTGAAATGTTTGTATGCTAATGCCAGAAGTCTAAGAAGTAAGATGGGAGAATTAGAATGTATAGCAGTGAATGATGACATAGACTTAATAGGCATCTCAGAGACATGGTGGAAGGAGGATAACCAATGGGACAGTGCTATACCGGGGTACAAATTATATCGCAATGACAGAGGAGAGGCGGTGTGGTGCTTTATGCCTGGGATGGCATAGAGTCCAACAGGATAAACATCCTGCATGAGACTAAATCCAAAATTGAATCTTTACGGGTAGAAATCCCTTGTGTGTCGGGGAAGACTATAGTGATAGGAGATTACTACCATCCACCTGGTCAAGATGGTGAGACGGACAGTGAAATGCTAAGAGAAATTAGGGAAGCTAACCAAATTGGTAGTGCGGTAATAATGGGAGACTTCAATTACCCCAATATTGACTGGGTAAATGTATCATCGGGACACGCTAGAGAGATAACATTCCTGGATGGAATAAATGATAGCTTTATGGAGCAATTGGTTCAGGAACCGACAAGAGAGGGAGCA
Source organism: Rhinatrema bivittatum (assembly GCF_901001135.1). Classification (NCBI taxonomy): domain Eukaryota; kingdom Metazoa; phylum Chordata; class Amphibia; order Gymnophiona; family Rhinatrematidae; genus Rhinatrema; species Rhinatrema bivittatum. The sequence continues at coordinate 417,957,604 of NC_042615.1, forward strand.
ATTTTAGATCTAATTCTCAGTGGAGCACAGGACTTGGTGAGAGAGGTAACAGTGGGGGCTCCTTGGCAATAGGGATCATAATATGATCAAATTTGAATTAATGACTGGAACAGTATGCAAATCCATGGCTCTCGTGTTAAACTTTCAAAAGGGAAACTTTGATAAAATGAGAAAAATTGTTAGAAAAAAACTGAAAGGAGCAGCTACAAAAGTAAAAAGTGTGCAAGAGGCGTGGTCATTGTTAAAAAATACCATTCTAGAAGCACAGTCCAGATGTATTCCACACATTAAGAAAGGTGGAAAGAAGGCAAAACGATTACCGGCATGGTTAAAAGGGGAGGTGAAAAGCTATTTTAGCCAAAATATCTTCATTCAAAAATTGGAGAAGGATCCAACAGAAAAAAATAGGATAATGCATAAACGTTGGCAAGTTAAATGTAAGACATTGATAAGAAGTTGGCCGTAGAGGCAAAAACTCACAGTAAAAACTTTTTTAAATATATCCAAAGCAGAAAGCCTGTATGTTATGAACCCTCCTGTAGCGGGGCTATGGGAGCCGCCTTACCTCTTCCTGGAGGCTGCTCCAAGCCAGGGTCTCACCTGCGAACTGTCCAGGATTTGCTCCAGGGCCTGGAAGATCTCGATGTCCGTGGGGCCTGCCTGAGGCTGCTTGTGCTTGCATGGACTTCCTGGTTTGAGCCATGCCCTTCCCTAGGGGCCGGCCCGCAGCACTTCTCCGTAGTTATAGGGCCAGCTAGGTGTGAGCCTGCCAAACTCCTCCCAGGGAGTCGCCGGTCTGCAGCCCTATAAAAGGACTTCAACTTCATTCTGTCTTTGCTTTGCATCATCGTGACTTCCCTCTGGAGGCTCCTGCCTGCCAGAGCTTTGTAAGGTCTTCCATTCTTCGTGGAGCTCCTCATCTCGTCTGCTTTTATACTACGTCTTCGTGTCTTGATGTCTTGCCTGAGGTCCCTGACCATGTCCTGATGTTACACCATGATCTTCCTTATCCTGATGTGTCCGCCTGCCAGGATGTTCTTCCCTGCATCTTTGTCTGGTGCTCCTGAGCCTTCTGTTCCTGCAGAGCCGTGGTTCCCGGATGGTATATGCCCAAGATTGGTGCGGTCTGCAGGTGGGATTGGTCCCTGCGCTCCGGAACCTCCGTTCCCGTCAGCCTTAGAGGGAGCTTCGGGTGACACCGGCTTCGTCATTGGAGTCCCTCTTTGCCTGGACCTTCCCTGCGCTGTCCCATTCTCCTCATGGTCCGTGGCCATGCGGAGCCACAGTCAACCCTCGGCTCAGCCCTGAAGGTCTGGACTGAGGCCCAAGGGCACACTAAACCGCCCCTTACATAACACTGTAAGGGAGCCAGTTGGACTGTTAAATGATCGAGGGGTTAAAGGGGCACTGAGAGAAGATAAGGCCATCACGGAAAGATTAAATGATTTCTTTGCTTTGGTGTTTACTGAGGAGGATGTTGGGGAGGTACCCGTAATGGAGAAGGTTTTCATGGGTAATGATTCAGATGGACTGAATCAAATCACGGTGAACCTAGAAGATGTGGTGGGCCTGATTGACAAACTGAAGAGTAGTTAATCACCTGGACCAGATGGTATACACCCCAGAGTTCTGAAGGAACTAAAAAATGAAATTTCAGACCTATTAGTAAAAATTTGTAACCTATCATTAAAATCATCCATTGTACCTGAAGACTGGAGGATAGCAAATGTAACCCCAATATTTAAAAAGGGCTCCAGGGGTGATCCACGAAACTAGAGACTGGTTAGCCTGACATCAGTACCAGGAAAAATAGTGGAAAGTGTTCTAAATATCAAAATCACAGAACATATAGAAAGACATGGTTTAATGGAACAAAGTCAGCATGGTTTTACCCAAGGCAAGTCTTGCCTCACAAATCTGCTTCACTTTTTTGAAGGAGTTAATTAACATGTGGATAAAGGTGAACCGGTAGATGTAGTATACTTGGATTTTCAGAAGGCGTTTGACAAAGTTCCTCATGAGAGGCTTCTAGGAAAAGTAAAGAGTCATGGGATAGGTGGGGATGTCCTTTCGTGGATTGCAAACTGGTTAAAAGACAGGAAACAGAGAGAAGGATTAAATGGACAATTTTTCTCAGTGGAAGGGAGTGGGCAGTGGAGTGCCTCAGGGATCTGTATTGGGACCCTTACTTTTCAATATATTTATAAATGATCTGGAAAGAAATACGACAAGTGAGATAATCAAATTTGCAGATGATACAAAATTGTTCAGAGTAGTTAAATCACAAGCAGATTGTGATAAATTATAGGAAGACCTTGTGAGACTGGAAAATTGGGCATCAAAATGGCAGATGAAATTTAATGTGGATAAGTGTAAGGTGATGCATATAGGGAAAAATAACCCATGCTATAGTTACACAATGTTAGGTTCCATATTAGGTGCTACAACCCAAGAAAGAGATCTAGGCATCATAATGGATAACACGTTGAAATCATCGGTTCAGTGTGCTGTGGCAGTCAAAAAAGCAAACAGAATGTTAGGAATTATGAGAAAGGGAATGGTGAATAAAACGGAAAATGTCATAATGCCTCTGTATCGCTCCATGGTGAGACCGCACCTTGAATACTGTGTACAATTCTGGTCGCCGCATCTCAGAAAAGATATAATTGCGATGGAGAAGGTACAGAGAAGGGCTACCAAAATGATAAGGGAAATGGAACAGCTCCCCTATGAGGAAAGACTAAAGAGGTTAGGACTTTTCAGCTTGGAGAAGAGACGACTGAGGGGGGATATGATAGAGGTGTTTAAAATCATGAGAGGTCTAGAACAGGTAGATGTGAATCAGTTATTTACTCTTTCGGATAATAGAAAGACTAGGGGGCACTCCATGAAGTTAGCATGTGGCACATTTTTAAACTAATCGGAGAAAGTTCTTTTTTACTCAATGCACAATTAAACTCTGGAATTTGTTGCCAGAGGATGTGGTTAGTGCAGTTAGTATAGCTTTGTTTAAAAAGGATTGGATAAGTTCTTGGAGGAGAAGTCCATTACCTGCTATTAATTAAGTTGAGTTAGAAAATAGCCACTGCTATTACTAGCAACGGTAACATGGAATAGACTTAGTTTTTGGGTACTTGCCAGGTTCTTATGGTAGGGCTTGATGGACCCTTGGTCTGACCCAGTTTGGCATGTTCTTATGCTCTTATCAGGCAACCCATGGTCTCTCTTCTCTTGTTTTGGACACTGGCAGCTGGCAGTCCACGTCATCAGCACTGCACGTTTTCCTTCCTGAATGAAGGGTGAGGCGGCTGTGGCAGGAAGATTTCAGGGGCAATTTAGCCACCTCAAAATCTTGCCACCTGAAGTGGCCACCTTACCCTGTCTCATTATAGATCCGCCCCTGCCTTGATCCCAGATATACCTGACCACCGCCTGCCTATAACCCTAGCTAATTATGGACCTTCTGCCATCAGCAGATATCCCACCTAAGTCCTGCTGGCCCCGGCCCAAAGGCTTAACCTGAGGGGAAGGTGGGTTGGTATACTTGAAGTTCCCGACTGGTCTCTGCATCACCTGGGTCCATCTGCTGATGGTAAGAACTTGCAGGGCTCCTCCCTGCAGGTAGCGTCAATCTTACCTCAGCCCAAGAATCCATGGACACAAAGTATGTAGAGTGGAAATGTGAGCATATTCGTTATAATGGAATGACTGAGAAAGACTGAGGGCCTGATTTACTAAGCTTTTTCACATAGATACAGAATGTGAAAAAAGCCATTCCCAGAGGCTGCTGCAATAACGAAACAATGGATAAAGAGTTTCAGTTATAGTCAGAGAGATGTACATATATAGAAAAGACTAATGAAGGCATGCTTACTATTCCTGGGAGAAAAAGCAGTAGTGGCCCATTAAAAATATCTTTTGCAGGAGAAAATTTAGACGATGTTTGAAAGGTAAACTTTTCAAAATCATTGACCCAAGTAATTTGGTTGTCTGAAAATTGCCTTCACTCAATGTGGCTAAACGTATGTGTGTCTTTCTTAGCATATATACTTTTAGCTAGGCTTCAAAGACACATTCAGAGGGGTGTGTTTTCCACAGTACGTGAGCTGTTTTATTCCCGCTCAGGTACCCACTCACAAAACAAGGACAAAGTATGTGCGCCCTTTGTCCATCTGTACTTTATGCTAGCAAAGTTTCCAAGAGAAACTATCAGGATAGCCTCTTTTTGAAAATTATCTATATAAAACGTGTTAAAAGTGAGATGCAACTAGGTCGTCTATTGAAAATTCTTCCCCAGGGGAAGATTCTTGCAAAGTTATTTTTGATGATCCCCAGTTATACCCAATGCACATGCGTACACACACACATACAAACAGTTTCTAGCTTTGTTATAGTCTGGTCTATATCAGCTATCAAGAAAGTAACCCATTTTGAGGACATAATATTCCCTGTTAGATCTTATGTTTTGCTGCTCAGTGATGCAGGTCTGTGCACCTCATTGCACTCTGGCTCAAGATGCTAAAAGTATGACCTAATCTTGCATCTAGCGCCACCTGCCAGATGGAGCAAAAGATAGTATTTCAGCTCTAAACTCAGCTCTATGCATAGAGGTGTACAATACCATATATAGAGCCTTGTGAAAAACTGGTTACCAAAGTTTGTCATCCCTTACAAAACAAAATGTACATGCATGTGTAACATTGGCAGTACATTTTCTTAAACTGCATGGATACTAATTAGGCCTATATTATTCCAGGGATTATAAGGCAAGGGTTGGATTTTTTGGGGGGGCTGGGGTGGGCATTTATGTTAGCTATTAACATCTGCAATCCTTCTCTGATGCTTTCAAATATCAAAATCTGAAGAGGAAAAGGAACATTTATTTTGCCAGCAGAATGGATATAATGACACAATACATAATCTTGTTTCAACACCATCAAGAGAAAGTGCCAGTCAGAAAAGTATGAGTAGTTCCAATAATGTAGTACATGACAATATAAGCCATTTAAAATTAGGTTAAAAAAAAAAAAGGCACTTTTTTTACATTGCTTTGAAATTGCGTGCATAAGAGCTGACCAACTGTCCTAGCTCCTTTTATTAGTGCCTCTGTATACTAAATATTTTGTATCACCACTTGCAAATAACAGAGAAACAAATTGTAACACTGAGGCACAGTGCAAAACTTTTTTCTTATTGTATCTAGCTCCCACTCTGTAAATTAGTCCTTATGCCTCACTTCAGTATAAGCCCAGCAATAAACCTGCACTTAAATATTTTACCACAATGCTTGTTTGTGACATTTGTAATTCAAAGGAAACAATATGGGCAAGAAAGAAAATTTAAATACTGCTGTTCAACTGAGTTTGTACTAAAATGTTGTGATGTTTAAGAGATTATTTATTATGAATATACATAAGAAATTGCTATACTGGGTCAGACCAATGGTCCATCAAGCCCAGTATCCTGTTTCCAACAGTGGCCAATCCAGCCTACAAGTACCTGGAAAATACCCAAACACTAAGAGGAAATTTCATAAACTTGCTCACACGCGTACTTTTGTTCGCACACCAGGCGCGAACAAGAGTACGCGGGATTTCAAAAGATACGCACGTAGCCGCGCGTATCCATTAAAATCCGGAGTCGGCGCACACAAGGCTGCCCAAAATTGGCAGCCTGCACGCGCCGAGCCGCGCAGCCTGCCTCCTTTCCCTCCGAGGCCGCTCTGAAATCGGAGCGGCCTCGGAGGGAACTTTCCTTCCGCCTCCCCCCCACCTTCCCCTACCTAACCCCCCCGCCCCGATCTAAACCCCCCCCCACCTCTGTTGCGAAAGTTACGCCTGCTCAAGGCAGGCGTAACTTTGCACGATTCGAACCGGCTGCCACGCACCATGTTCCGGTCCAGGGGCTGGTCCAGAGGCCACGGCCACGCCCCCGGAATGCCCCCGGGCCGAAACCATGCCTGCGGCACCGCCCCCGAATGATGCGCTGGCCGCATCATGCCCCCGACACGCCCCCTGAAGACGGGCGGATCACGACATGCCCCCCCGACATGCCCCCCCCCCCAGGAAAGCCCCAGGACTTACACGCGTACCCCTTTGAAAATCTGGCCCTAAGTATTTCCCATGCTACTGATGCTAGTAATAGCAGTGGCTATTTTCTAAGTCAACTTGATTAATAGCAGGTAATGGACTTCTCCTCCAAGAACTTATCCAAACCTTTTTTAAACCCAGCTACACTAACTGCACTAACCACATCCTCTGGCAACAAATTCCAGAGCTTAATTGTTGGTGTTGAGTGAAAAGAATTTTCTACTGATTAGTTTTAAATGAGCTACATGCCTAACTTCATGGAGTGTCCCCTAGTCCTTCTATTATCCAAAAGAGTAAATAACGATTCACATTTACCCGTTCTAGACCTCTCACATACTTTTGTGATCCGAGCTGAGCATTTTTTAGAAACAGCAGAACGTAAGAACAATAAATAAATAAATGGAAAAAATTAAAAAAAATTCAAATGTCTGACAGCAATTTCCATCATAACCTGAATCATCGAGGCTCATTTATCAGTTTGGTACCAGTGCTAATAGCCCTATGCTGTACAATAGGAATAATTAAGTCCAAGATGAGTTTATCATCCCATGTTAAATTAATGTGGCATCAGGCAGTTCAAGCACATATTGCCAAATTAGTGTTTGCTAGTGACAGTGCTATCCTCAGGTGCTGGTGGGTAGGGAGGCAAGAGCAAAGGGGGTAGCCCTCAAAACAAGCAAGGAGCTAGAAACCTGGAATAGAGCAGGAAGCTGGAGCATACTAGGAATATGAAAGAAGTCAAGAAGAAATACTGACAGCAGAAACCAGAGATGAAGAATTCTTCTGGATTTGGGTAACAAAGTCAGAACCAGAGTACAAGGACCAGGAAGTAGGACCAAGCTCTGGCAACTGCCCGAGTATAAATACAAGGTGACTGCTGGAGGGAAGTGAGGGGCACAGGGCTGGAAGGACTGGATAGGCAGTCCAAGCAGCTCACAATGTCACCTGCAGGCTGGAGATTGAATTTGGCAATGATCTTCATAAGATCAATACCACTTCCTTTTCCTGCACTTCATATTCTTCCACTATGCTTACTCTTCATGGTTCTAACACACCCCAGCTTCTATCCCACAGTAAAGCAACCCCAATATTAATCCTATTGCTCCCATTTTTCCATCCCAACCTCCTCTGCCATCCTTACTTCTACCCTATCAACTGTTCTGAACTTCAAAATTTTGTTCTTCCAATCGGACTTCACTAATTACCCTCTTCACAATTCTGAATTGCTTTCCATTTTCTTCTCCTCCTCCACACAGTTAGGGATATTAGTCCCAATCATAGCCTCTCAAAGCTACTTTCAAACCAATCAGTACACTTCAACCCATCACCTCATCTCTGACCCTATTCTTCCTTCCTCTTCTAGCTGTGGCATTAAAGGTAGTTTTACCAGATGCTGCTAGTGGAAATAAAATCCTACCATACAACAGGGCTGTGCCTTTAAGCCCTGCAACCTGGTTGAGAGATCAGGTATGAAGAGAATTCGAGATAATGCCTCCAGAAGTCTCCATTTTTTTTTGTTGACTCTCTGCATTCAGTTCTGCAGTTGATCACTGAGAAGTGACCATCTAAAATTCTGAGCTCGCTTTGCACAATGCAAGGTTTAATTGGAGACCAGGATCCTAGGATTTTGGCCTATTCATAGAACCCCTCCGAGGACTATGCAAGACAGCTGTGGAAAAATCACATCCTTAAGAATTTCTATCACTCTCACTTCAATACCTGATGATTGTATAAACCTTATCATATCCTCTTTCACACACCTCTTCTCCAGGCTGAAGAGCCCTAACCTGTTTTAGGCTTTCTTCATAAAGGAGCTGTTCCATTCCCTTTATCATTTTTTGTTGCCCTTCTTTGTACCTTTTCTAGTTCTGCTATATCTTTCTTGAGATGGGGCAACCAGAACTGCACACAGTACTTGATGTGCAGATGTACCATAGAGGCATTATGATATTCAAGTTGTATTCTCCATTCCTTTCCAAATTATTCCTACTATTCTCTTCACTTTTTTCACCACTGCTATACATTAGCTGTCTACTTCCCACCTACCTTGAAAGTAGACTCAGTATCTGACTGGTTTGTGTTGGGGAGTGTCCTTGATTACAAGCTGTTAAGGGACAGGATGTGGCCCCAAGTCTATGGGCTCAACAAAGACCTATAATCTTGAGAAAGGTGGAACAATAGTGGGCAAAACTAAAAGGAGTAATTACAAAGGCAACAAATGTATATGTTAGAAAAGTAAACAAAAGTTAGAGAAATAAGAAACCAATGTGGCTCTCAAAGGAGGTGGCTGAAAAAATAAAGGAAAAAAGAACAGCATTCAAGAAATAGAAAGGATCCCAAAAAGAGGAACACAGGGAAGAATATCTGGTGAAACTGAGGGAGACAAAGAAAGAAATCAAGAAAGCAAAGTCAGGCGGAGGAAAGGATTGCCAATGAGATAAAGCGAGGTGATAAAACATTTTTCAGATATATCAGAGAATGGAGAAAGGTCCGAAGTGGTATAGTGGCCTCCCATCTTCCACCATTAGACCACTTCAAATTTTACAGAATGCAGCAGCAAGAGTATTAACTGGTAGCAGAAAAAAGGACCATATTACACCAATATGGCTGTGAATTATATTGGCTTCCAGTTGAATATTGTATCAGGATAAAATTCTCAGTACACTACACAAATTAATATACGACGAGGCATGCACACTGGCTTAATATAACAATTCGCCTTCATACACCCCAAAGGAATTACAATCAGCAAATAAAGGCCTATTACCGATTCCATCAGTAAAATCAGAACATTTTCACTCAGGTCAGGGACAGAGCAATTTTCCCTTGCAGGACCTAAAATTTGGAATGCAATGCTATTGAACCTTAGATTGCAACATGACTACAGGCAATTCAAAAAGGATCTGAAAACCTGGCTGTACTACACACAGGTCTTTACAAATAAGAAAGGAGATTCTAAGAGCAGATAGCTGGTACTTTTTACTATTTATGATTTTATGGTTTTATTTTGTATTCTCTACCTTTCAACAGTTTTGTCATATTCTTATGTTTTTAGTTTCTTATATAGTTTCTTTTATATTGATACTGTACTAGTTTTTAAGCACTTATTTGATATATTTTAATATTTGACTATTATTATTTATTGTATTTCCCATGCTGTATTGTTCAATATGTAAACCATTGTGATGGTACTACTAAACAATGGTATAGAAAAGCTGTCAAATAAATAGTGAAATTGAAAGGTGACAAAGATCAACGTGTGGAGAGAGGTGAAGAAATGGTCAAAATATTAAACAAATACTTCAGTTTGTTGTTCACTAAAGAAGACCCTGGAGAAGGACCATTGCAAGTTGACAAGGCTGTGGATGGGAATGGAGTAGGTGAAACTCCATTTACAGAAGAGAATGATTGGGAAGAGCTAGGAAAACAAAGTGGAACAAGGCCATGAGGCTGGATGAGATACATCCCAGGATATTGTGGGAGCTCAGAGATATGCTGGCGGGGCCCGCTGAAGGACCTATCAATAGATCCCTGAAAACCGGAGTGGTGCCGCAAGATTGGAGAAGCGTGATGGTGGTCCCGCTTTACAAGAGTGGGAGCAGAGAGGAGGCTGAAAACTACAGGCCAGTTAGCCTAACCTCGGTGGTGGGAAAATTAATGGAGACACTGCTGAAGGAAAGGATAGTAAATTATCTACAATCTGGTGGGTTGCTCGACCCAAGGGAGCATGGATTCACCAGGGACGGTCCTGTCAGACAAACCTGATTGATTTTTTTAATTAGGTGACTAGAGAATTGGATCAGCGAAGAGCGCTTCATGTGATTACTTGGATTTTAGTAAAGCTTTGATACGATCCCACATAGGAGACTCATGAACAAAATGAGAAGCTTGGGAGTGTGGTACCAAGGTAATATATGGATTGCAAACTGGTTGACTGACAGGAGACAGCAGTAATGGTTAAATGGAACCTACTCTGAAGAAAGAATGGGGTTAAGTGGAGTGCCACAGGGATCTGTTTTGGGACCAGTTCTATTCATATTTATGAGAGCGACATTGCAGAAGGGATAGAAGATAAAGTTTGTCTATTTGTGGATGATACTATATCTGCAACAGCTGTGGACACCCCTGAAGGAGTAGAGGAAAATGAAAATATGCTTAAGAAAGCTTGAAGACCGGTCAAGTATTTGGGAGCTGGGGTTCAATAACAAGACGTGCAGAGTCATGCACTGGGGTTCAGCACTAATGTGCACGGTCTGGAGAAGAAGGACCTTGGTATAATCGTGTCTGGTGATCTGAAGTCAGCAAAAAAATGTGACAAGGTCCAGACATTTTTTTTTTTGGCTGTCCCGAGCCGAAACCGCCCCCCACCACCACCACCCCAACCCTTTAAATCTAATTATTTACAATCCCCCACCCTCCCCAACCTTCCCAAAACTTTCCTAAAGTACGGGTAGTCTAGCGGGGGTCCCGGGAGAGAGATCTCCCGCTCTCGGGCCATCAGCTGTCAGTAAACAAAATGGTGCCGGTGGGCCCTTGCACTAACCATGTGATAGGGTATGGGTGCCATTGGCCGGCCCCTGTCACATGGTAGGAGTAATGGACGGCCGGCACCATCTTAAAAAATGGCATGGGCCATCATGCTCCTTCCATGTGACAGGGCCGACTAATGGCACCGATAGTCCCTGTTACATGGTAAGGGGAAAAGGGCGATTGGTGCCATTTTTGATTGTGGCAGCCAACGGCCCAAGAGGGGGAGATTGCTCCAGGGACCCCGCTGGACCACAGGGACGTTCGGTAAGTCTTGGGGGGGGGGGGGAGGTTGCAATTAATTAAATTGAAGGGTGGGGTAGGTTGGGTTTTTGTTTTTTTTTTAATGTTGCCCTTTCTCCCCCCCCCCCCCCCCCCCCCCCCAAATATGATAGAAAACCACATGGAATTTTGTGGGTTTTCTTATCATTTTGTCACCCCCCAGAAATGCAATGAAATAGGGAATATCGCCTCTAGTCCCTATTTCGTGTGCAAACCAAATGCACATCCCTTTAACATTCACATTGCTTTTCAAATAAACAATGTGCCCAGAAATCCTAGGGGCTGGTCACTTCCCTCCTTAGTTGGTAAACCCACCACTGGTTTTCTCACCTCCAAAGACCTCGAGGAAAGCCTCTGTGCTGTTTGGAAAGACTGCAATTGGTCACAGTGCTTTATAGGGCAAAACCAGGGACCAGGTCCCCTGTCGAATCTGGAGTGCTGTCTCAGGAATTTTTCTGAATACCAACTCCTTACAAAACCATCCTGATACAGATTAGGGGACATGTGCAGAGCCCTCATTATCACTCCTCTCTGAAACAAGTAGTTTAAAATACTTTTCCAGGAGCTAATCCATGTGGGTTTTTCCATGTCTCCCCTGTCTCCACCATCAGTCCCTCACTCTGCTGTCCCAAGTACTGCTTGGTTACCCCAGAATCCCATGCAGCCCCAATGCATCCTTGGAAGTTATGATCAAAGGGAAACTCTCAACTCAAAAGACATCTTAAATGATAGCAGCCTCTCTGCTCTGGAATCTCATCTTCCCTCCCTGCTGGGCCTGCTTAATTACTGCACAGAAAGGCTGGATAACTCTCTTGCACTGACATTCAGTCTTACATCAGGTAAACTATTTTTTCTCTTTTTTTCTCTTCTTTTTGTGGACCTGTCCAATGTAGCAATACAAATATCAGTTTAGGTAATTCCACATTTTCAAAATCAAATCCTCAAAATCCTTGAAGAAATCAAGACTGGAAAACTCGGACTTTCCCAGGCTCCTGAACAGTTCTTCTTCAAAGCTAAAGAATCCTCTTCTCCCAATTCAGAAATACTTCCCAAATACCTTGATGGTGAAAACTGGCTCCTGGACAAGCTCCCAGCCCTGATGTCCTAGGGTTAGCAACCCTACTAAATCAGCTCTAAACAATCCAATAGCCAAGAGACACACTTTCCCTAAGGAAAAGGAAGAACTGCTGTCCTTTCCCTCACTAGAGCTCGGGCAGAGCATAGTCCCTGTACTGCCTCTCTTGAGCTCCCTCCCTGAAGACCCTTCCCAGTGACTGCCTGAGTCACCTTTACAACCCATGACTACTGACCAAGCCTTTAGGGGATGGACCCTCCTATCAATCACCAAAACGTATTAATCCCCTTGAAACTCCCATTGCTAGAAGATTCCCTTTGCTACAGAATATAAGGCCTATACTTGCTTAGTGTTGCGTCCGTCGGTCTCAGACGGCTTCGATCTCTGTGCTTCACCTTTCTTCCTTCTCTCTCCTCAAGCCTTGGGAAGATGGCTGCTGCCGTGTCTTCATGCTGCTCTCTCCAGCGTCTCCAGATTGGCAATGGTGACGGTGTTCACCATGATTTTCCTGAGGGCCTCCTAGGGTGCACGCGCGCACGCCACCCACGTCTGTATCCACGTTATGGCGGGAACCTCGGGGGCGTCCCCTCCGAGTGACATCATCACATCCTGGTATTTAGCCTGCTCTTCTTTTGCTAAGAAATTGAGTTAGCAAGGATTGGATTGCCTCCAGTCTAAGCTGCTCTGCCGCTTCCCAGCTGCCGCAGGAAGCTCTCTCTGCCCTTCGGGGTATTTCTTCACTAACCTGGGTACCCACTCCTCGGGGGCTCATCTGCTCTATTTCAGGTACCTATCTTGGGATACCGGGTACTCGCTCCTCGAGGGCCTGCTCTCCCTAATCTGGTGCCTGCCACTGAACAACTTCTGCCTGCCAGGACCTTCAACTATACAGCTTTCTGCTTCAGTGAGTACTAATCCTTTCAGTCTGTCTCACCTTCCGCTTCAGCGCTCTGTGTCTACATCCAGGACCTGTCCCTGTTACTCCACGCTGCCTATCACCTACTCGAGTGTGAGACTGGTCTCCTCTGCTGAGAACCCTGGACTACTTCTCTGGGTTACTTTCACTGCTGCCCGCTCCCCGGGCATTACCATCGAGCTGTACAATAAATATGACTTCTCTGTGTCTGCGTGTATAGAGTCTAGCCTAGTACTGCGGTTCCTCACGGGGCTCCTCCCTGTGGGAGTGGCCATCACCGCAGTACCCAAGAATCCACTCCAACACCTCATAACCATAACACCTAGTAAGGGTTTAGGTAATCTTATATATCGAAGACTGTGTTTGCATGGAGCTAGCAAAGCTGAAAGTGGGAAAAAAAACATGTGGTACATTCTGGAATACTAAAGGAGCTCAGAGAAGTTCTGGCAGATTCATTGAAGGACCTGTTGAATAGATCCTTCAAAACAGGAGTGGTGTTACAGGATTGGAGAAGGGCAACTAAGATCCCTCTTTACAAAAGTGGTAACAGAGAGAAGGTGGTAACTACAGTCTGGTTAATCTTACATCAGCAGTAGGAACAGGGCCGGTGCAAGGGTATTAGGTACCCTAGGCACCTTCTGCCTTACCCCGCCCGGGCTTGCACACTCTCTCCCACTCCTCCACGTGAGAAAGCTGTCAGTGCCTATGAGGGAGAGAGAAGCGCTAGATTGGGTAAGGATGGATGGGTCGCTCATCAGTCGTCACTACCATGGCTGCTGCCCCTGGGACCCTGGTGCTCCCAACCTCGTCTGCCAGCCCTGAGTAGGAAAATTAATGAAGTCTGCTGAATGAAAGGATAGTGAACTATTTACAATCCAGAGAGTTACAGGATCCAAGGCAGCTAGGTTTTAACAGAAGAATATTGTATCAAAGAAATTTGATTGATTTTTTTGATTGAATGACTAGGGATTTAGATCAAGGGCATGCACGAGTTGTGGTTTATTTACATTTCAACAAAGCTTTTGATACTGTCCCATCTAGGAGGCTCAAGAATAAAATAAGCAGCCTAGGAGAGGATCCCATGGTTGTGAAATGGATTACAAATTGTTCACTGATAGATGACAGAGTAGTGGTAAAAGGCAGTCACATTGAGGAGAGAAAGGTGATAAGTGAAATGCCTCAGCGATCTGAGCCACTTCTGTTCAATATCTTTGTGAGCAGTATCGTGGAGGGGTTAGAAGGAAAAGTCTGTCTTTCTGCAGGTGACACTTATATCTGCAACAAAGTGGACACCCCTGTGGGTTCAGCCAGAATGAGAAGTGATCTAAAGATAGCTGAAGAGTGGTTGAAAACTTGGCAGTTAAGATTCAATGCCAAAAAGTGCAGAATCTTGTATTTTGGAGTGCAGAAATGAAAAGGAGCTGTATGCAATGGGAGAATGAATATGGACTGGGAGAGAGAACTCAAGGTGTTAGTATCTGATAATCTGAAAGTAGTAAAGCAGTGTGACAAGAGAGAAGCATAACTAGCAAGTCGCTAGTGAGGTCTCCTCTGCTCCTCCGCCATCAGCTGCAACGTAGTTTCAAACTGCCGCCTATAAAGAGGTTCTTCGCTGAGAGCAGGTTCTCCCATTGAAGAGCATCTTTCTGGTTGCTGTGGTACAAAGGATGGCAGAGGAAACAGAAAGGAATGTAGGCCTCCCTTGGCCAGCAATAGCTGGTTGGTCTCAGTAGCAGCATCCTTAGCTCCCTGGGCAAAGTGAGGAGGAGGCTCTATGGGAAGGGGGAGAGGTTCTGAGGGCTGTTGAGACCCGGTTTAAACCTGCTGGGAGTGACGGCAGAGGACCACCACTGCTGGTTCCATTGGTAATGGATGGGGTGGGGAAGGAGCATCCTGCTCCTCTCCAGCAGTGACTGCTGCTGCTTCCATGGAGGCTGGGGTCATGCCGCCATCTGTTCTGTCTTCATTCTTGTCTGAGGAGGATGATGAGGAGGAGGAGGCGTTGTTATCTGTAAAGACAAAAGCAAGTGTCTGTCAAGTTGTGTGCTCACATGCTGCAGAGTATGATGTGCAAGATGACAGAGGCACTTAGAGGAATTTCCTTTTGAGGGAGAGGTGAAGGCAAAGGGAAATGTTGTTAGCACTGGACAACCTGTCATCAAGGTGCTGGCTTCCATATAGATAGATGAATGGACATCCAGATGATTTGATGTGCGCCCAGGATGTAAATTGATTGGAGGCTATTATGTGTTGGGGTGAGGGTAAGAAATTTTGCAACAGGGTTGACAGTGACCGCTAGAGTTGTGCATAGCAAGACATGTAGAGTCGTCGTGCTACACATTGCTCTATTGGACCAAGGCCTGTTTTTTTATATGGAAATTCATGTTGGAGTGGGAGTGTAAAGTCCCCAAAAGCATGCCAGCTAGGCTAGAGGTGTCTTTCCTAAACTCTTTCAGGATAGTGGAGCTTGTGACAGAGAGACCTGTGAAGGACCAGTTACTGTAAGGTGAAGGCCAGAATGCGCATGTATCTCTCGCTATGTGCACACATATATTTTGCTGAAAAAAGGGTGGGATGTGGGCATGGTCGGGTGGGGCTTGGGAGTTCCTGGATTTATGAATGAAACCCAACGCGTAAATACTGCGCGCACTGGGGTTCCCTACTGCATAACTTTTACTTCTGCCATGGATGGCATGTAAGTCCTAAAACAAAACAAAATAAAGAGTTGTTGGGGTTTTAAGGGTTGGGGCTAACATGCCAAAAGGGAGACTATTTAATTAGTGTGGTTAGGAAGTCCTATCCCTTTACCTGGAACAAACTAGGAAAAATGGTAATGGCGTTAGTTTGCACCCCTTATAAAATTCCCCACTTGCGCGCTTGAGTTTGGCACTGAATCTTCATTTTCTGAACTTCAAAGGGTTGTGGGAGATTTGCCACGTTTCAAGTTAAAGAGGTTTTTTCTTGAAATATTGGAGTTCTCTTCTGAAGCAATCCCCCCCCCCCTTGGAAAAGTATATATTTTACCAGCTGGTTCAGGGTTTTCGAATGCAAGTGCCTGCTGTCGATATGGGTAACATTACAGAATATCTTGAATCATCTAACTATGAATGGTGGAACGGCCACCTTGTTGGTATTGTTCTTACGGATAGTGATTTCAGTTCCGTCATGAGAAGTAATTCAAGAACTCGAAGTACCAGTTATCGGTCAATCTGTAACAATATTTCCACACTTGGCTAGACCACACAAGAAAGAAGGAAGGGATTCCTAGCTTTGCCGCCAGAATACCCTTGCCTTAGGGGCATCCTTCTTTCTGAGATATCCATGCAAATGTTTAGTTTCAAGTATAAATGAGATAGTTTTGTGTTTTTGCTCCGGAGCAACTTAAGAACTTTATTGATTCCAGGAAAAGGTTACCCTCAAAATCGTAGAGCATATAGTTTTTAAACATGGTTTAATGGGAACACAGTCAACATGGATTTACCCAAGGGAAGGTCTTGCCTAACAAATCTGCTTCATTTTTTTTGAAGGGTTAATAAACATGTGGATAAAGGTGAACCAGTAGATGTAGTGTATTTGGATTTTCAGAAGGCATTTGACAAATTCCCTCATGAGAGGCTTCTAAGAACTAAAAAGTCATGGGGTAGGAGGCAATGTCCTTTTGTGGATTACAAACTGGTTAAAAGATAGGAAACAGAGAGTAGGATTAAATGGTCAGTTTTCTCAGTGGAAAAGGGTAAATAGTGGAGTGCCTCAGGGATCTGTACTTGGTCCGGTGCTTTTCAATATATATATAAATGATCTGGAAAGGAATACGACGAGTGAGGTTATCAAATTTGTGGATGATACAAAATTATTCAGAATAGTTAAATCACAAGCGGATTGTGATACATTACAGGAGGACCTTGCAAAACTGGAAGATTGGGCATCCAAATGGCAGATGAAATTTAATGTGGACAGGTCCAAGGTGTTGCATATAGGGAAAAATAGCCCTTGCTGTAGTTACACGATGTTGGGTTCCATATTAGGAGCTACCACCCAGGAAAAAAATCTAGGCATCATAGTGGATAATACTTTAAAATCATTGGCTCAGTGTGCTGCAGCAGTCAAAAAGCAAACAGAATGTTAGGAATTATTAGGAAGGGAATGGTTAATAAACGGAAAATATCATAATGCCTCTATATCGCTCCATGGTGAGACCGCACCTTGCATACTGTGTACAATTCTGGTCGCTGCATCTCAAAAAAGATATAGTTGTAATGGAGAAGGTACATGAGAAGGGCACCCAAAATGATAAAGGGGGGATGGAAACAGCTCCCTATGAGAAAGACTGAAGAGGTTAGGGCTGTTCAGCTTGGAGAAGAGACGTCTGAGGGGGAAATGATAGAAGTCCTTTAGGATCATGGAAAGGTCTTGAATGAGTAGATGTGAATTGGTTATTTACACTTTCAGATAATAGAAGGACTAGGGGGCAATTCCATGAAGTTAGCAAGTAGCACATTTAAGGACTAATCGAGAAATTCTTTTTCACTCAATGCACAATAAAGCTCTGGAATTAGTTGCCAGAGGATGTGGTTAGTGCAGTTAGTGTAGCTGGATTCAAAAAAGGTTTGTATGGGTTCTTGGAGAAGAAGTCCATTATCGGCTATTAATCAAGTTTACTTAAGGAATAGCCACTGCTATTGATTGCAATCAGTAGCATGGGATCTTCTTAGTGTTTGGGTAATTGCCACGTTCTTGTGGCCTGGTTTGGCCCTCTGTTAGAACAGGATGCTGGGCTTGATGGACCCTTGGTCTGACCCAGCATGGCAATGTCTTATGTTCTTATGTTCTGTTAGGACCGAAGTCTAGGTGACTTAAAAAAATTGGTAACTGTATTAAGCTAAGTAAAGAAGAGTTGGCATTTGAGCACACATGCACATGTCCATAATAAAACTGTATGCACATTTACATGCATTCAGCCTATTTATAACTTGTGTGCATATACACCTGTATGTTATAAAATAGCTGCATCCTTTTACATAAGTTGACCTGCGTGCTAGTTTTAAAATTCATCTTACTATGAGAAGAATGGTGGTTTCCAACTTCTTTACTGATAATTGATTTGATGTCTCAATGATATTTATACTTCAATGAATTCCAGAGCTTAACTATGCACGAAGTGTGAAAAAGAATTTTCTTTGATTTGCTTTAAATAAGCTACTTGCTAACTTCATAGAGTGCCCCGGTCCTTCTGTTATCTGAGAGAGTAAATAATTGATTTACATTAACTTGTTCAAATCCTTTCATGATTTTGTAGACTTCTATCTTATCCCCCCTCAGTAATCTCTTCTTCAAACTGAACAGCCCTAACTTCTTTAGCCTTTCTTCATAGGGCAGCTGTTCCATGCCCCATAGCATTTTGGTTACTCTTCTCTGTGCTTTCTCATAGGGGTGTGCATTCGTTTTGAACTTAAATGTAAAACGCAACTTTTTTTTTTTTTTTTTTAACTTAAAAAAGTGATGAGGCGAAAACGATCGGATTTTCCAACTTATTTCAACATAGCTATGTTGAAATACGTTGGAAATCGCGATTGTTGATCCTAAATAAAAATTTAAACCCCTCACCCTCCTTAATCCCCCCCCCCCAAGACTTACCACAACTCCCTGGTGATTCAGCGGGGAGTCAGGACGCCATTTCTGAACTCCTTTGCAAGGAGCACGTGACGTCGCGCAGAGCACGTGACGTCGGAGTGAAGCGGCGCCGACGTCACGTGCTCCTCGCAAAGGAGTTCAGAAATGGCGTCCTGACTCCCCGCTGGATCACCAGGGAGTTGTGGTAAGTCTTGGGGGGGGGGGTGATTAAGGGAGGGGGAGGGGTTTAAATTTTTATTTGCACGTATGGACATAGACTCAACTTATGGAATTCTCCATATGTCCATATTGACCGCAAATGGGACCCCCTTTCGACTTATGGACTTATGAACATAAACTTTTGCTCTGCACATCCCTACTTTCTCAAGTGCAGCTATATCCTTTTAGAGATGCGGTGACCAGAATTGCACGCAGTATTCAAGGTGCGGTCTCACTGCTGCCACCGAATCTCTGCTCCTCTTTGCCGTAAGAGGGATAGGCTCCGTTCACGGCACCACATTGCTGCTCTTTGGCACTTCTAAAGGTCAGCACCATAGGCGACCGCTTAGTTTGCCTAATAGATGTGCCGGCCATGACTACAAGGGTTTCACTTAGGTAGAAGGAGACCTGATTCATGGTAAGGCTAAAGAAGTTAGGGCTGTTCAGTTTGGAGAAGAGACGACTGAAAAGGGATATGATAGAAGTCTACAAAATCATGAAGAACTTGAACAAGTTAATATAAATCGGTTGTTTACTCTCTCAGATAATAGAAGGACCAGGGGCACTCCTTGAAGTTAGCAATTAACTCATTTAAAACAAATCAAAGAAAATTCACAAAAGTGAAAGACCATGGTCATTCTCTGTTCTTAAATTTGGACAAGTGTTCTGACAACCAGAAGGAATGAGTGAGAATTTACCCACATATGAGGGAAAAGAAACAACAAAATTTACAAATAAGAGAAGAAAACTATTTAAAGAATTAGACCTGCAGATAAGGAGAAACAATTGGAAAAAGCACAAATATAGTGGAAAATACAAAGAGTTATTTCAGAAAGTCCACACATATCAAAATCTGGCACAGGTATGGCTGAGGAATGTAAACTTAAATATGATAATTCCTGCACAAAACCATGGACTGTGGACAAAATGGATCACAGCTAGCATAGAAAAATGGCAAAACAGACAAATGCAGATTCTATAAAACAGAACTGGAAACATTTCTTGTCACTGAGTGTGATACGCTGATTCCAGAAGGCACAACAAGGTGCACTGGCTCCTCCACTGGAAACTGTGTTAAGACTATAACATTGCTATACCAAAAAAAACACTGGGATCACAATCCTAATAAAATTGTAGAGAATGAAAAATTTGTGATTATCTGGGAAATTCCCATTTCAACTGATAGAAAGGTTGAAGCTGCAAAAGCACACATTATGATAAAGAAAAATAAAACAAGAAAGTCATTGCTAACAGAAATGTCAATACCAAGTGATTGGTATAGATCATCTGGAGAGACAAAAGATCCTTAAGAGCAAAAAATATAATCAGAGACCAAGAAATGTGGCAGAAAGATACAGAAATAGCCCCAATTGTATTGGCTGCCACTGGCCTGGCTAAAAAGAATTTCCAAGCTCATCTTGAAATATTGCCTATACATATTACATCCTATGAACTCCAAAAGGAGGGTCTCTTTGGCACAATGCAAATATTAAAAAGACAATTAGCAGTACATGTGAGAGACTGAGATCACTCCCAAAATACCCAGGCCAGCTCACGATGATATCAGAGGGAGGGGAGGGGGCAGATTCAGGGTATCCTTTGCATTGGGCCAAGCAGGGACAGCAAGCTGGAGGCATTCGGGAACATCCTTCTGTGGGGATGGGGGAAGGGAAAAGCAATGATATAGCAGCTCCTCTCCCTCTGGGCTCTGGTTATCCATCTGGATGTCTTCCCTTGAATCAATTTATCAAATTCATTTGTCATAAATGCTTGTGAGTTGTTTGAGATAAGTATTCTCATAGATTAATACAGCCTTGTTAATCTATTTTTCCCCATTATTTTTCATTACCAGCTTGTCCTTCATATGTTTTTATTCCCTAAATTTGCATTTCGTGTAATATCAAATATATTTTAAAGCACTAAATTTGTTAGCACCTTTTAAAACATTAACTGCTGCATTTAGCAAAGATAAAACTTGATACATCAGCCCCACCCTTCCACACCTCCGGGGCTTAATGTATGAAGCTAGTTCATTAAAAACCTCTGCCAGGCAAAAATAGTCTAGCTGTGCAGCTTCATGAATAATTTAGTGTTGGAGGAATGCATCTTCACTGCTAAATTAATGAGACTCAGTGGTATTCAGTTGCAGTTGTTAACTGGAGTGAGGCAATTTTTAATTGTAAACAAGGAGCAGGCATCCAGGTTTGTGAGGCAGGTCCTAGTTGTAGCATGTTACTCATTACTTTGACATTTAAAGTTTCTCTATACTTTTCATTTATTAATGCAGAATTAATCTTGAGGACTTTTTAAAATTGTATCATCACCTTTATGCATCTGTGCCAAATTCACCAATTGCATAATTACTTTGATAAACACAACCTTGCTACCGTAATTCACACATTAATAACTAGCTGAATCGACTACTGCAACTCCCTATTCAACGGCATTTCACAATACAGCATGAAGTGGCTCCAATTTCTACATAACACAGCTACTAGAATTTTGGTAAGAGCCAGAGCAATGGACCACAGACAACCAATACTATATCAACTACATTGGCAGGATAAAATTCAAAACTCTCTGCTTCATTTTTTTAAGTGTGTAAATAAACAAGCCCTAGAGCATCTCTCATAACTTCTTCTCTCTTACACTTCTACAAGAGAACTATGATCTTCTCAAATGGCTCTCCTTTCCTCCCCTCTACTGTCTTCTAGCAGATTATCTTGTACTAGATTTCGGGCTTTCAATTGTTATGCATCAAAAATTTGGAACAAGGTACCATTGCCCCTATGCCTTGAACTGTCCTACCTCAGGTTCAGCAAGAAAGCTAAGGCCTGGCTTTTCACCCAGGTTTCTTTGAAGAAACCTTCAGCCTTCCAACTTGACTACCTGAACTCAAATAAGAACTGTAAATGATACACCATAGGACTCTTAGGGGGTCATTTACTAAAGGTTTTCTCCCATTCTATGTCTATGGGAAAAATGCTTAGAAAATGACCCCCTTAATGCTTAATATTTTGCCAACTGTATATTTGATTCCAAATCTATGGCTGATTTCAATGGTAATTTTTCTTTAAAATTGTTGTAATCTGCCTTGAAACCATCCTTGATGAAAGGAGGAATATTAAATGTCTATAATTAAATAAGTAACTATATGAAATAATATTTACATAAGGGTATATATACCCTTAGTAGCTGTCACAGTTTCACCTGCCGTGCAGCCACACTATGCTCTAATCCTGTTCACTATAACATCTCACCACCAGGAGAGATCTCTAGTGAGCTCTGTTCCTAGCTACCCAAGCCATCTCCTCACTGGCCATCTGACTCAGTCTGTGGTGCAGCATCCTCCCCACCAGGGGTTCTCAGGAAGCTTCACCTTCAGTCTCAACAAGCTCCTCCTCGTTGTTCATACCACACCAAACTCCAGCCCCATTTAACCCTGCCTTCCCAGAACCTAGATGCTTCTTCTTGGAGTCACCCTTGGCTCTCTGATCTGGCACTCTTACCTTCCTTCATGCCTTGTTGGCCTCCAGGCCCTTCTTGTAAATTTCTCCTTGTCTTGCGGCCTATCTAGGCCTCATCTTGCCTTGTGGCCTCTGGGCCTTCTGTCTCCTTGTACCTTGCTCTGTGGCCTATTCATACCAGTTCCTAGTATCCATTCCCTACCTTGTTATAGCTTTTCCTTGCCCCAGTCTGTATCCAGTCCCACTCGTTATTCAATATCCTACCCAAGCCTGTGTCCAAATCTGTAGGAACCACGGCATGGTCTGTGGACCCCTAGCCTGAGTTGGGGTTGATGCTACCTGAGGGGGAAAACCCCCACAGGTCCCCAACGTCAGGAGGCGAGGCTGGAGGAAGACAGGGGCCAGCTGGAGCTTCACGAATACCAGTCCACGTTCCCCTCGGGTTGAGCCCTTGGGTACTGGGACCGGCTGGACTTAGGTGGGCCCCTGAGGCGTGGAGTAGGTACTGGGTCCAGAACTGGAGCGGGGCATGGCTGGAGTCGGATGGCTGGCAGGCAGATGAGGCAAGCAAGGCTCTGGAGCCAGCAGCAGGAGAAGAAGGCGGGCGCCTGCCTAGAGTCAGAGTACCGGCAGGTCAGGGATGGCCAAGAGCCCCAATCCCGCCTCAGGATAGATGAGCAAAGTGAGGTCCAGACCAAGGTTCCGAGGCAGGCGGCAGACAAGCAGAGTGAGGTCCAGTCCGAAGTTCAGAGGCAGGCGGCTGATGAGCAAAGTGAGGTCCAATCCAAGGTTCAGAGGCAGGCGGCAGAAGAGCAGCGTGAGGTCCAATCCAAGGTTCAGAGCCAGGAGATCCATCCAAGAGACTCCAGGGAGAAGGGCGCAAGGCCTAGACCTGGAGCAGGAGACAGGCCTTGGAACAGGAGTCAGTAACTGGAACAGGAGTCAGGAACTAGAACAGGAGTCCTTCAAGGAGAAGCACAGGATCCTGAGAGAAACAACACAGGAGACTCGTTGCCAAGCCGTCTGGGTATGGCCCGAGGGAGCCTTACGTAGTCCTGCGCTGATGACGTCAACCTCCAGGGCAGTCCCAGGTTTCCCACTGAAGGCCCTTTAAATAGATGCCAGTGCCACGTGCGCCTAGGGGGAACCCAAGGCGGGGCCAGAAGCTGGCAGTATCTCATGCGCTGGGGAGGCCGAGGAGGCCCCAGCGTTGGTGGGTGTGAGCGGAGAGGACTCAGAGGCAGGCCGTGGCAGCTGATGTCCCAGGCAGGACCCGGAGACATAGCCGAGTGGAAGGAGCCGGCGTGGGGGTTCCGCAGGCACTGAGTGCAACAATATCCAGTCCTCGTCCCTGCTTAGTATCCTGTCCAGTCTTTACCAACAAGTTCCATAAGAACATAAGAAATTGCCATACTGGGTCAGACCAAGGGTCCATCAACCCCAGCATCCTGTTTCCAACAGTGGCCAATCCAGGCTACAAGTACCTGGCAAGTACCCAAATATTAAGTAGATCCCATGCTACTGATGCCAGAATAGCAGTGGCTATTCCCTAAGTCAACTTGATTAACAGCAGTTAATGTACTTCTCCTCCAAGAACTTATCCAAACCTTTTTTAAACCCAGCTACACTAACTACACTAACCACATCCTCTGGCAACAAATTCCAAAGCTTAATTGTAGGTAGAGTGAAAAAGAATGTTCTCCGTTTAAATGTGCTACTTGCTAACTTCATGGAGTACCCCTAGTCCTTCTATTGTCTGAAAGATTAAATAATCAATTCACATTTACCCGTTCTAGACCTCTCATGATTTTACAGACTATCATATCCCCCCTCAGTCATCTCTTCTCCAAGCTAAACAGCCCTAACCTCTTTAGCTTTTCCTCATAGGGGAGCTGTTCCATCCACTTTATCCAATCCTCAGCTCCCCACCTGGTCCATACCCTGACCTCTGCTTCCACAACATCCAGCCTGTGCCAGACCTCAATTCCAGCTTGTGCCTGCCCTGCCTTTTCCAGCCTGTCCCACCTTGTCTAACCTCATCCAGCTAAGCCTTACCAGTCTCCAGAACCCAAGGGCTCAACCTAAGGAGGAGGGGGCTGGCTAGGCAGACCATCCTAATTTCCAACCGTGATCACCCATGATGTTCTGTCACTAAAGCCAAGTCCTACTGGCCCCCAGAACCAAAGGGCTCAACCTGTTATGGAGGGGGTTGGCTAATCAGAAGACCAGTGCTTGTCCAGCCCAGCACCCATTGACAGTAGCAAAGTATGGGCCTTATATTTTGGTAGCAAAGGGAATCTTCTAGAAATGGGAAGATCAAGAGGAGTTAGTAGGTTTGGTGATTGATAGTAGGATCCATCCCCTAAAGGGTGGGTCCATAGTCAGGGGTTATAAAGGTGACTCACGTGGTCACTGGAAAAAGTCATTAGGAAGAAGCTTCAGAAAGACAGAATAGAAAATGTGCTCTACCTAAGCTCCAGTGAAGGAATGTACAGCAGTTTTTCCTTTTCCTTGAGGAGAGTCTCCTGGCTGTTGGATTGTTTGTAGCTGATCCAGGAGGTATCTGAGAAGTATTTCTGAATTGGGAGAAGAGGATTCCTCAGCCCTGATGGGAAAAAAGAACTGTTCAGGAGCCTGGGGAAATCTGAGTTTTCCTATCTTGATTTCTTCAAGGAGTATGAGGATTTGACTTTGAAACTGTAGAAGTGCCTATCTTGTGTCTGATTTTTTCTTGCTACTTACTGACTTAAGAAGATCTGATTCTTGTATTTCTCTACATTTTGTATCACCTGGACTTGTTTTTTTTTGCTTCTAGTAAACTCCTTTTTGTTTGGAACACAAATTTCAGTGTGGACTGTGGATTCTTTTTGAACTGAGAAAAGTTGGCCCTATAGGAGAGGCACTGCTCGCAGATGAGCCACTGATGCAATCATGGCTTTAACTTGATGAGCCTTGATGGTGTCTGTAATTTGCTTTTCAATATATATATATAAATGATCTGGAAAGGAATATGATGAGTGAGGTTATCAAATTTGCGGATGATACAAAATTATTCAGAGTAGTTAAATCACAAGCGGATTGTGATACATTACAGGAGGACCTTGCATGACTGGAAGATTGGGCATCCAAATGGCAGATGAAATTTAATGTGGACAAGTGCAAGGTGTTGCATATAGGGAAAAATAACCCTTGCTGTAGTTACATGATGTTAGGTTCCATATTAGGTGTTATGGTCGTGGATCCTTGGGCTGGCTGAGACTGCAGGTGTTGCACTGCGGGGACCCACAGTGGACGTCGCAGCCAGGAGGTGGCGCTGAAGAGCGGCTTCGAAGAAGGCTTCACCACTGGAAGTCCGAGGTCCCCCCAGGAGGAGCTCGTAGGGACCTGGACCTCTTGGACTTAGGTGGGTCCCTATGCGACAAAGGATCCAGGAAGCGGCCAAAGAGATGGTCGATGAGGATGGCAGGGCCCAGGAGGCTGGAAGAGTCTTCACCCTCGGAAGCCCGAGGCTCCGCCGGGAGGAGTCCGTGAGAGCCCAAGCCGCTGGGACTTAGAATCCCCTGGGCCAGCCAGAACCGAATACCTGAGGAGGCGGAGGAAGCAGGAGTCAGAGTCCAGGAACGAAGCCGGGTCAGAAGCCAGAAGTCAGAGGTCCGAAGCCAAAGCCAGGGATGGAAACTGGAAACAGAGTCATTGAACGGAGCAGGGTCAGAAGCCAGAAGTCCAAACCAAAACCAGGGGTAGAAACAAAGACGAAGTCAATGGATGAAGCTGGGTCGGAAGCCAGAAATAGAAGAGATGATCCAAGATCCAAGGCAGCAACTAGCAACTCAGGGGACTGAGTGAACCTCGTTGCATGGCACTGAAGATGTCCAGAAGCAGGGTTTAAATACCCTGATAGCGTCTGACATCATCTGAGACAGGGCTTGAGTTTTTCCCGTGCTGGCCCCTTTAAAAGATGTTCCTCCCCGCGCATGCCTAGGGGACGGGGCCAGCCGCGGCGGATCGCCGGCATCTCCCCCGAGGAGGGAGAGACGCGACGGAGGCAGTGCAGGCCCGAGGTGGCCTCGAAGTGGCCCGGGCCATCCCCAAGGTAGGTGGAGGGACCGGGGCACGGCTCAGGACCGTAACATTAGGAGCTACCACCCAGGAAAAAGATCTAGACATCATAGTGGATAATACTTTAAAATCATTGGCTCAGTGTGCTGCAGCAGTCAAAAAAGCAAACAGAATGTTAGGAATTATTAGGAAGGGAATGGTTAATAAAACGGAAAATGTCATAATGCCTCTATATTGCTCCATGGTGAGACCGCACCTTGAATACTGTGTACAATTCTGATCGCAGCATCTCAAAAAAGAAATAGTTGCGATGGAGAAGATACAGAGAACGGCGAACAAAATGATAAACGGGATGGAACAGCTACCCTATGAGGAAAGACTAAAGAGGTTAGGACTTTTCATCTTGGAGAAGAGACAGCTGAGGGGGGATATGATAGAGGTCTTTAAAATCATGAGAGGTCTAGAATGGATAAATGTGAATTGGTTATTTACTCTTTCAGATAATAGAAGGACTAGGGGGCATGCCATGAAGTTAGCATGTAGCACATTTAAAACTAATCAGAGAAAATTCGTTTTCACTCAATGCACAATTAACTCTGGAATTTGTTGCCAGGGGATGTGGTTAGTGCAGTTAGTGTAGCTGTGTTTAAAAAAGGTTTGGATAAGTTCTTGGAGAAGTCCATTTCCTGCTATTAATCAAGTTGACTTAGAAAATGCCACTGCTATTACTAGCATCAGAAGCATGGGATATTCTTAGTTTTTGGGTACTTGCCAGGTACTTGTAGCCTGGATTGGACACTGTTGGAAACAGGATGCTGGGCTTGATGGAGCCTTATTCTGACCCAGTATGGCAATTTCTTATGTTCAGTAGAAGCTAAATAGAAGTTATTACAATTTTATCAAATGGTTGGAATTAAAGGAGGTTTTTGAGAGCTCTTCCTAGTCATGCATACAAAACTCTATAGTTCAACACTATTTTGGACACATAAATATTCTTTCTTCTGTGTGTATGCTATACTTGCACCTTGGGAAGCAAAAAAATGCAATTGGCCAAAATAGCTATCATTCAAAATGTTCAGAGGTTAGTGTTGCGTCCGTCAGTCACAGTCGGCTGCGACCGCTCTGCCTCACCTCTTTTTTGCCTTTCTCCTCCTCCATGGGTAAGATGGCTGCCTCCGGTGCAGAGTGCCGAAACCCTCCACGTCTCCAATTCAGCATGGGCGTCCCCGTCCACCATGCTCCTTCCTGTGGACTCCTGGGGCGTGTGCGTGCACGCTGCCTACGCGTCATGGTGGGAACCTCAGGGGCATCCCCACCGCATGATGTCAATACCTCCGGGTATTTAAGCCTCCGCTTCACTCATAATGAACAAGTTAGCAAGGACTTCGGTTTAGCTACTCTGACCGCTTCTAAGCTGCACGCTTAGAATCCTCGCTACCCTCCGGGGTACCTCATTCCTAAGAAGCTCTGGGCACCTGCTCCTCGGGGGCCTCTCGCTTCCAACTACCCTTCAGGGTTTTCTACTACTAACTAGACAACCGCTCCTCTGGGGTCTCTCTATTCTTTTACAGGATCTTCTGTGCTACCAGGTACTCGCTCCTCGAGGGCCTATCCAGCTCAGTGTATCCTGCATCACGGACCTCGAGTCCCATCTTCACCATCTACCAGGAGGATTCCAGCACTACTCTTCAGTGAGTACCTCTATGGTCCAGCTCTCCATTTCCACTCACCAAGTTCAGCTTATCCTGCTCTGCGGAACACTACCAACCTTGTACATCTGGGTGAGATTCTCCATCTGAGGCTGTCTGAATGTATTGGCACTTTGCTGGACTTCAGTGCCACATTCTCTTGCCTTCTTACCATCTATCTACAGCAGTACAATAAAGCTTTCCATCTCCAGTGTCTGCTCTCTGAGTCTAGCCTATTGTAGTGGTTCCCCACGGGGCCCCTCCCCATGGGAGGAGTCATCTCCACTGCAACTAAAAGTCCACACTATGCCTCAAACCCAACAGTTAGTATAAAAATATTGAGATCTGGGGGCACTGTTCTGCTGTGCTGGGGGATGGCTGCATTATCCTAGAGCTTCATTCCCACCTCTCAGATTCAAAGTCCTAAAGCTGTTTTAAAGTGCTCGTTTTGCAGCAATTGGTGACTTAACCTTCAAGGATGGCAACACGCAAAAGGACTGAAGATTTAAAACAGTTCGCCTTTAGCAAACTGCCGTCGGAATTCGCCGCTGATGATGGCGACCAGGCCGACTCCGGAGCCGCAGGCTTGTATGCACAGGAAATGGAGGCCTCTCTACCATCCACTCCCCCTGAGCTGGTCCGATCCCAGGACTCCTTTGTTTTCCCATCAAGGGCTGAGCTTCGGGAATGGTTTACAGAATTAAGAGTGGATATGCGGCAGCATAAAACAGATCTTCTCACCTCCATTACAGAGATAAAAGAAGACCTGTCGGCACTGGGACACAGCGTAGATGATTTGGACTCCCGTGTGGAAAATCACGTTGTGACGCTAATCGCGGTCACTGAACAACACAAGGCCTTGACCTCAGAAATGGAGATCTTAGCTGAGAAAATTAAGGATCTTGAAAATAGATTGAGGCAGTCTAATTTGAGAATCAGAGGGATCCCCGAAATGGAAGAGTGCCTCAACTGCACCGAGGTAGCAGCTGCGCTCTGCAATTTCCTTCTTGCCAGCAAATGTAACCCCGATGGCAGTCCCTTGCGCCCAGAACCTAATGTCAAGATTGAACGGGCCCATAGAGCCTTTGGACCTTGGAGGGACAACAAGCTTAGGGACATTGTTATAAATTTACATAGCTTTCTTCAGAAAGAAGCCATCCTGGGCATAGCAAAAGCAAAGAACTGCTGATCATGGAACGGCCTGGAGGTCTCTATTTATAGTGACCTGGCACCTAGCACATTACAAAAGCGCTACGGATTGTGAGAGGTAACAAGTGCCCTCTGTGCTGCAAACATAAAATACCGCTGGGTGTTCCCTTTTGCTTTATTTTTTCAAGTAAAAGGAGCAGCATACCGAATTAAAAACCCTTCAGAAGCAGCAGCTGCATTCAAACAGGCTGGTCTGGAAGTGAATTTTGTTATCCCTTCAATATCTCTGCCGATGCTGGTGGTGGACCCAACTCCAAAATGGCGGTGAGTCGGCCAAGGAAGACGATGACTGAGGCAACAATCCAATGAACAGGGAGCAACACTCTCCGATTAGGGGTGATCTTGGTTCCCACTCCCAGTAAAACCTGAGCATTTAGGATCCTCTTCATAAGGAACTGGTGTGATCCAAGCAGACTTCTTTAATGAAGATATCTCACCTTGTGCAGATGCATGCTGAGGGCACATGAGCTTTTTAAGTCTGATATTACTTAATGCTCTGAGACTTATTTTGAGCTTTGACTCTATTTTCCTTTTGTTATTTCTCAAGATATCATTTGCATGGGAGGTGGGGGGGGGGGGGGGGGAGGTTGGGGTTGAAAATTGACCTCCCTACATGGAGGTCCACCCTATATGGTTGGTGGTTCACAGTTGGGGTGTTGCAAATTTCATTGGGGGGTGGGTTGGCTCGCACACGGGTCTTTATTATTTTCTTTCATCTGGTGTTGTAGATGTGACAGAGGAGTCTCCTGTATTGCATCTCTCTCCTCGTTCTCTCGTAATAAGCTTTGCTTTCCACTAATCTACATGCAACCTTTCTATGACAGCCCGTATATTCTGAATTAATGTTAGATGCCTAAACACCTATAGGAAACGATTTCTTCTCCATAAGGAGTTATTCTCGCAAAATTCTACAATAGTCTTTATTCAAGAAGCGCATCTTCGAAAATGCCATGAGCACTTGCTGGCTTTTAGAGAATTTCCACACAAATTTCTAGAAACAAGCGGGAAACATACTAACTACACGGGTACAGGTATTCTCATTTCCTCACTTTTAGTTTATGAATTATTATTGCAGATCTCAGATCCAGGGGGTAGATTTGTTCTAATGAAGTTACAGATGGTGGGTGATATTTTCACTCTTATTTCCATATATATGCCCAACCAAAATCAGGCACATTTCTTAACCCAGCTATCCACTCTTCTCAACACTCACGGGGAGGGATTCATTATATTAGGGAGTGATTTTAATTTTTTATTAAGGCCTGACCTTGATTGATCTGCCAGTCGTGCCTCAGGCATCAAGGCACATGGAGGACTTTACTCTCTTTCATGGATGACTGGAGCCTCGTTGATGTGTGGTGCCATTATTTCCCATCATCCCATTCTTACTCATTCTACTACATATTCTTGTATAGATTTCCTTTTGATTGATAGAACACTCCTTACCAGGACCAGATCAGCGGGCATGGGCTCTATTACCTGGTCAGACCACGCTCCTGTATGACTGTATCTTCATCTCTCATTAAGGGATAGAGGGGTGCGTCACTGGCAACTAAATGAGTCTTAACTTAAAGATGTTGCGTTCGTTTCCAAGCTTGAAAGTCAATTATGAGAATATTACCAGCTGAATTCTCAGGCCTCTCTATTGCCAACCACAGTCTGAGAATGTTCTAAGGCAGTTGCTCAAGGCCTTTTCATTTCTAGAGCTGCTGCATGCAAGCGAGAAAGAAAGAGAGACCGCATGGCCTTACTAACTTTAATTGAGGACTTGTCCCAACAGCATATATGCACTCAATCCCAGCATATTTATCATAAACTGCAAATGGCCAGGACAGAATTGCGTAGACAAGATGATAATCATCTGGTACACCTTCTGGACCTTACTAAACAGGCTTATTTCTAAGGAGGTGACAAGTCAGGGTGCTTTTTGGCTCGGCAACTGAAAAGTCGAATTGCTCAGAGCATTGTTTCTAAAATCAAAAATGCACAGGGGAAAATATGCACTGATGCTGTTGAGATCAAAGAATGCTTTACTGATTTTTATTCTCTCTATAGCAAATATATAGCATTTCTGATAGTGATATCAGAAATACTATATATTTGCAGATTTCAAATTATCTGCAAACTGTGATACTGCCCTCTCTCCCTGCTGCTTATCAGCAGACTTTGGATGCTCCTATCACCATATCTGAAGTCATGTAATTGATCAAATCACTTAAGGCTGGCAAAGCACTGGGATTGGATGGCTTCTCTAGCTCTTCGGTCCTAGCTGAACCGCTTGTTAAGTTGTTTAACCATATCTGCCAGGGTGGCTTCCTTCCAACCCGTTCGAATATGGCAGGAATAACTGTACTTGCAAAGCCAGGTAGAGACCCCTCTTTATGCGGGTCATATTGACCCATTTTGTTAATCAATCAGGATCTTAAAATGCTAGCTAGGGTCCTGGCCTTGCGCTTAAACAGATATATGCCTCAGCATAAATCCATGGTACACATGGACCAGATTGGATTTATACCCCAGTGCATGGCCACTGACAATGACAGGAAATTGTTGATGTGATATGGTGGTTAATGAGGAGCATATTCCCTCTGTTGCTATTATCAATTGATGCAGAAAAGGTGTTTGACCTTGTGCATTTGTCATTTTTGTTTCAAACACTGGAGCGGATGGGATTTGGTTCCTTTTATCTACAGTGGATACAGAAACTTTGATTCCCCCCAGTTAAGGTGAAAGTCAATGGCGGTTACGGACAGGATTTCCCAATCAGTAGAGGGACTAGGCAGGGATATCCCCTATCAACAGTGCTGTTTTGCTCTATTTTTAGAACCTTTTGCCTCCAGCGTCCAAAATACCCCTTTCATTTATGGAGTGAGTCTGGGATCTTATCACTTCAAGTTGTCCCTCTTTGCAGATGATATTTTATTCACTTTAACAAACCCAAGCTCTTCTCTATCAAAAGTGGAAGCTGAGCTAAAAGCTTTTAGTAGGGTATCCAGTTTTAAAGTAAACTTCCAAAAATCAGTACTTCTTAATATTAATTTACCTGCTTGTGACATAACTATAATTAAAAAACTTTTCCCCTTCTGCTGGAGTATAACGAAAACAACATCGATTGGTGACCTATTGGAAAAGAGGAGTTAAAAAAAAAAAGGGAAGATTGATAATAATATGAGTAATCTCTCACCAATTTTGCTTTCCAATGATCCCAAACCATTAAAGTGGTACGGGATGTCCAGGGTAGACTCCGCACTGGGAGCCAAGATTGTCGGGGTTGCCAAGGCATAGCTCTAAGGGGCTTATCTCCAATGATTGCTTGTTCTAAAGATACCCACTGCTTCATGGAAGTCTTGCGACCAATATCCAAGAGCATCCTAAGTTGGGATGCAGCAAAGTACTACCCTAGATTTGTTACTCCAAGACATCCACCAGGCTTTGGCTGGAAAAGCTCTTGACGTGCCACTTGTGGGGGTCAGCGCCACCAAATAAAATCAAACACTTTCTTCTGCCAAATCTTAATTTGAGCAGAGGATAGGAAGATAGGTAGGGAAGAAACAAGGTATTAAAAACTTTGGGAGGATATTCATTTTAACAATAGATATGTGTCCAAGCCACGAGAAAGAACCCCTCCCCTTGTTATGGAAAGAGGTAAGAATATCTACTATTGGGGGAGGCTCCTATCGAGGGAAGAGATTGAACACACTTACCATGTTAAACCTATAACCTTCTTGGCTTACGCTCAAGTTAATCATTTCCTAGATTCCCTGAAGACACCTCCAGTCTTATGTGAAGGTCGATCTCTATTTGAAAATTACTTTTCCCATACTGACTCAATAAGGGGTGTTATCTCTAAGGTATTCAGCCTACTTGTCGATCAAGGCTCACAACCCTTTCCACACATTGACAGATGGGAAGAGGACTTAGGTCATGCTCTCGGACCTAAAGTGTGGACAAGAATCTGTTTGATAGCTAGCAAGTGCTCTATTTCGGCTTGTCTACAAGAAAACTGTTATAAGATGCTGTTTCGCTAGTACCTTACACCAGATAAGCATAGGATATACTCAAGGCAATCCCATCTCTGTTGGTGACAATGTGGGGAATCTAGGACCTTTTTCCACATTTGGTGGCAGTGTGATAAAATTACATCATTCTGGCATCAGGTCTTTGAGTGGCTGGGAAAGCTTTTGAATCTCACATATCTGCCTTTTGCAGACTCAGCCTTGCTCAATCTCCCCCTTCCAGGGCTGAATAGATATCAACAGAAACTTAGCATACAGGTATTTATTGCAGCCCGGATTGTAATTGCCACACATTGGAAAGCTGAGCAGATCCAGCCTGTCTCCTATATATTGGAAATTCTACATTGTCACTGTCATTTAGCCTCTCTCACCACTGTCAAACATAATCATATTTCTTTATTCAATGCTATATGGTCACCATATATAAAGTACCATTCCTGAGGTGTTTTTGATTCTCTAACTATCAATGTTGTAGCAACTTTATGGTTACCTGTCTATGTGGAAGTATATCACTCCGGGAAGTATTTAGAAATTGCACTGTATTCATGCTCTAACCCTCTGTCATTGTATTGCATTCATTAGCTTAATGGCATAAAAGCTTAATAGTTCGTATAACCTGTGTGTGAAGGGTGGGGGGATTTGGGGATGGGGTTGTTAATTTTTAATCGTTTCCTATTAAGATGGCGATAAGGCCCTGAATTTGTAAGTTTACTTGAAAGTTAATAAAACGTTAATAACAAAAAAAAAAATATTGAGATCAATTGTCAGCAACTGTGCAGCTCGGCTAATTAGCAAGATAAACAAATCCAGCTAACTAGCAGGGTTCAGTGGCGCGAATATACCCAGCTATCTTAAAATTAGCCAGTTATGTCTAATCAATATATAAAGATTCACCTTATAATGAGTGTAGATTTTAGAACAATATTGGTCATAATCAAATAGCAAAGACCATCATAAATTATGAGATGCCAATCACACTCATAAGAAAGTGCCAAACTGCCTTATGTGGGTTGCGTCCGTTAATATAATCATTAGTCTGTAGAATATATGTCTTTGAAAGTCTCAATATTGTTTTTTTGGAAAGTCATTTTAGTGCAAATAAAACACACTTAGCTTATGCACAATTGAAGGTCCTCAATGGCTGTACTGCCACTTGACTGTGCCGCCTGCCGCAATCAATGGGCAAAACCTGGTGAAACTGAGGGAGGCGAAGAAAGAAATCAGGAAAGCAAAAGGTCAAGCGGAAGAAAGAATTGCCAAAGAGGTAAAGTGAGGTGACAAAACATTTTTTAGATATATCAGAGAAAGAAGGAAGATATGTATGGTATAGTGAAATTGAAAGGTGATAAAGGAACAAAGTTTGGAGAGAGAAGTACCGTTGCTGGTTGAGAAGACTGAAGATTGGGATGGAATAGAAAAAATTCCATTTACAGAAGATAATGTATGGGAAGAGCTTGGAAAATTGAAAGTGGACAATGCCATGGGGCTGGATGATGTACAATCCAGGATAATGAGGGAGCTCAGAGAGATGTGCTGTTGGGTCTGCTGAAGGACCTTTTCAATATATCCCTGGAAATAGGAGTGGTCCCGTGGAATTGGAGAAGAGCAGTGGTGGTCCCACTTCACAAGAGTGGTAGTAGAGAGGAGGCTGAAAACTACAGACCGGTTAACCTCACATTGGTGGTGGGAAAATTAATGGAGATGCTACTGAAGGAAAGGATAATGAACTCTCTCAAACTGATGGGCTGCTAGACCGAGGCAGCATGGATTCACCAGGGTAAGGTCCTTCAGACAAAACGGATTGATTTTTTTGATTGGGTGACTAGAGAATTGGATTGAGGAAGAATGCACGATGTGATCTACTTGTATTTCAGCAAAGCTTTTGATAAAGTCCTTTATAGAAAGCTTGCAAAAAAAAAAAAAAAAAGAGAAGCTTGGGAGTGAGCACCAAGATGGTAGCGTGGATTACAAACTGGTTGACCAATAGGAGACAGCGTGTAATGGTAAATGGTATCTACTCTGAAGAGAGAGCCATGTTAAATGGAACACCACAGGGATCGATGTTGGGATTGGTTCTGTTCAATATCTTCGTTAGTGACATTGCGGAAGGGATAGAAGGTAAAGTATGTCTATTTGCAGATGATACTAAGATCTGCAACAGAGTGGACACTCCTGAAGGAGTAGAGAGAATGAAAAGTGATTTAAGAAAGCTGGAAGAGAGGTCAAAGATTTTGGCAGCTGGGATTCAATGCCCAAAAGTGCAGAGTGGGGATCTGAAGATGGCGAAGCAATGTGACAAGGCGATAGCTAAAGCCAGAAGAATGCTGGCTGTAAAGAGAGAGGAATAACCAGATCCTTGGTGAGACCTCACCTGGAGTATTGTGTTCAGTTCTGGAGCATATCTCAAAAAGGATATAGACAGGATGGAAGTGGTCCTGAGAAGGGTGATGAAAATGTTGTGCAGTTTGTATAGGAAAACCTATTAGAGGCTGAAGGATCCGAATATGTAAACCCTGGAATAGAGGAGGTACAGGGGAAATATGTTACAGACCTTCAGATATCTAAAAGGTGTCAATGATGTATGGACTTCAAACCTTTTCCATTGAAAAGAAAACAATAGAACTAGGGATCACAAAATGAAACTCCAAGGGGGACGACTCAGAACAGTCAGGAAATATTTTTTCACAGACAGGATGGTGGAGGCCTAAAATGTCCTTCTGGAGGAGGTGGTGAAGAAGAAAACAGTCAAAGGGGCATGGGATAAACACTGTGCTAAATGCTAAAGGATGGAAATGAGATAAGCACTGCAGGAGGGGTAACTTCTAATAGGGCGGTTACTACCCTTAGCAAAAGGCATGGAGATTACTACCCTTAACCGATATGCTTTGATGCTTTTAAAGCAACTGCAATATTGTTCCCCACTTAGATGGCAGAGGGATAAGAGGAAATGGATTCAGATGACAACTGATGGCCCTGACTTCCATGGTCTGGGATACTGTTACGTGGACATAAGGGAAAACGCACAGTACTACTTCTATGGCCAAATCCTAAAGGAAATGAAGAAAGCATGTATGGGGGTTACTTAATGGTGTGGCAGTTACTACCCTTAACCAATGAACCTTGATACTGTTGATGCAACTCCAATATTGCTTTGTCCTTCAACGGCAAAGGGTAATGGGGAAAATTGGATTCAGAAAGCAACTAACGAGGGCCCTCAATTTTACAGTCTGGGTAACTGATAGTATGGGAATAATCTGCATGGCTCAGCAGATTCTACCATAAGCTTGCTAGGTAGACTGGATGGATCATTTGGTCCTTTTCTGCCGTCATTTCTATGTTTTCTATGTGTCTACATATTTTAAAGCTGGTGGAAATGCGAGTTCATCTTTATTAGAGATTTCAGAATGTTTAAAAGCTGTAAAATATTGGATGGATGTTAACGCAATGGTTATGAATCTTTCTAAGTCTATGGCACTATGGGTGTCATGGAAACCAAGACTGGATACTCTGAGCAACTTGGAAATAAATGGGGAAAGATTTCAAGTTGTAGAGCAAGTTAGCAATCTGGGTTTTTGTTTTGATAGTTCATTAAAATTCATTCCTCAATTGAAATCAATATTGTCTAAGGGTTGTTTTAAATTTTAAATGCTTCACCATTTGCGTCCATTTTTAGATACACCTGATTTTAGAACTATAGTGCAAGCTTTTATTTTAACCTCTGTAGATTATTGTAATTCTTTATATATGGACTTGGCAAAAAGTTGCTTGCAAGTGCTTCAGTTATTGCAGACTTCTGCAGCTTGTTTGGTGGTAAAAATTGTTCATTTTGAACATATTAACCTTACCCAGTTGCAATGCCTACATTGGTTGCTAGTTGCTTAGAGATTGAAATTCAAAGTTTTGGTTTTGGTGTTTAAAGCATTATAGCTCAACAGTCCACTGTATGTAAATAATGTGTTTAGAGCCTATTATCCATCTAGAAGTTTACGCTCTTCAGATCAGTATTTGTTAGAAGTACCAATGGTAGGTATCGCCCAACTCCAGGAAACCAAAAAGCAAGCTTTATCTATCTTGAGAGTAAGACTATGGAATGAATTATCCATAGAGTTAAGGCAACTGCAGGATATAAAATTATTCAGAAAAATGGTTAAGGCATGTCTTTTTAGGGAATCATTTGGGCAAATGAAATTAATTGACAGCAGCTTTTGAATATGTGACATTTAAAGATGTGGTTTTATGTTATGATATATTGTATTGTTTAGTATGTATTTTAATGATTCTTGATGTTAAATATGTTCTTAATGTACATTTTGTGATCCGCTTAGCATTATTAATGATATCACTATAAGCGGATAATACATATAGTAAATAAAATAAAAATAAATAAAATAAATCAATGCAAGCTCCATTGAATTTTAGCCTCTATGTGGCAAGCAGTTGCTCTGATGCTTGCCACACATAATATGAAATACTATGAATTTTGTTTTGAGTACCTTCATTATTAAACACCCCCCTCGAAACCCCCAAGAACAA
This sequence comes from Rhinatrema bivittatum, assembly GCF_901001135.1. Classification (NCBI taxonomy): domain Eukaryota; kingdom Metazoa; phylum Chordata; class Amphibia; order Gymnophiona; family Rhinatrematidae; genus Rhinatrema; species Rhinatrema bivittatum. The sequence continues at coordinate 417,995,294 of NC_042615.1, forward strand.
ACCAATCCCTCCCCCTGAGCAATTCACCCAAAATCAGGTTCCATTACTCATTGAATCAACTATGTATACTATATCCAAAATTCCATATGACTGCAAATTGTACAAACATATGACAAGATTCACAACAACATATCGTTAAGCACAGCACTACTGATCTTAGTTGGCAAAATTTGAATATACACATTCCAAGTATGTAAGAAAAATTTCTGTTGTTTATGTAGTCGTCCCGCCCCCATTTTATCCATTAATATCAACTCATGGAAGGCATTTCTTCAGGCCCAGTGTGACGGAGTTTCCTCTGTTGTCCACATAGAGAGAATGCTCCTTTTCCTCACTAAACAAGCTTTACGTATTAAGAGCCTATTACCCTTATCCTGTACTTGAAAAGAAGCAGAATCATCAAAAAGGACACCTTGAAGGGAAAAAGATATATTTCGTAGGGATGTGCAGCAGGGACGGATTTGTCCCATTCGGTATTCGTATTTGTCGGGACCCAAATCCGTTGCATCCATTCTCGGGGGACCCTGATCCGTTCATTAGTTACGTATGTATTCATTTCCCAAAAAAAAATCCCATCCCAACCCTTTAAATTTAATTAACTACAACCCCCCACCCTCCTGACCCCCCCCCCCCCCCCCAAACTTGCCAAAAGTCCCTGGTGGTCCAGCGGCGGTCCTGGAGTGATCTCCTGCACTTGGGCTGTCGGCTGCCGGTATTCAAAATGGCACCGATAGCCTTTACCCTCTCTATGTCATAGGGGCTACAGGTGCCATTGGTCAGCCCCTGTCACATGGTAGGAGCACAAGATGGCGCCAGGCATCCATTGCTCCTACCAGGAAGACTGTGGTACCCCGCCGTCTCCGTGAGCGCGTGCTCCGTTGGGCACACGACTCTAAGCTAGCTGGTCATCCCGGACGAGCCCGGACTCTCAAGATGCTTTGAAGGCATTATTGGTGGCCTACCATGTTAAAGGACTCCCGCAACTATGTGGACTCCTGTCCAGTGGGCGCACAACAGAAACCTCCGACTTGCCACCCATGGGATCTCCTCCAACTCTTCCTGTGCCCACTGAACCATGGTCAAGCCTCGCTACTGACTTTATCGTAGATCTACCACCTTCCAAAGGTAATACTGTCATCTCGGTGATCATTGATCGTTTCTCAAAATGGCCCACTTTGTCCCTCTGCCTGGCCTTCCTTCAGCTCCAGAGCTAGCTAAACTCTTCCTGACCCATATTTTTCACCTGCATGGACTCCCAAAGGAAATCATCTCTGACCGAGGTCCTAAATTTGCTGCCAAATATTAGAGATCCCTTTGTAAGAAGTTTAATATTACACTAAACTTAACTTCAACCTATCACCTGCAAGCTAATGGCCAAGCAGAGAGAACGAATCACTCCTTAAAATCGTTTCTATGGTCATATGCCAATGACCAACAAGATAATTGGTCTGACCTCCTGCCTTGGGCAGAATTATCCCACAACACTCACATCGCCTCTGCCACTGGTATGTCCTCACTCGGTTTAGTAGTCTTTGGCCGCCAACCACGCCTACCCCCTACCAGGTCCACTCACGGTACCTTCACCAGCAGCTCAGTCTACAGCACAGACGATACATAGGCTTTGGATCCAAGTTAAGGAGAATCTTAACCAAGCAGCCGAGCAAGCCAAGTGTTTTACTGACGTCCATTGCCGAGCCGCTCCACTCTTCAGACCAGGTCCAGAAAGTCTGGCTTAGTACAAAGCATATTCGCTTGCCCCTCCCATCTTCAATGACTGGCCCCCAGATTTATAGAGCCTTTTTCAATTCTTCGAGTGCATTGGTGTCGTCACCTATCAATTGCAACTCCCTGCCTCTCTAGGAATCCACATGTTCCATGTGTCACTGTTAAAAAACCGTTGGTCTTGTCCTGGCCTTCTCGAAAGCCTCCTTCACCTACACAACTCGCTGCTGAGCCTGAGAACACCCTACAGGTAAAAAGAAGTGTTTAGTTGTCCGGCGCCATAGAGGCCATTGGAAGTTCCTCCTGTCATGGGAGGATTTCGGCCCAGAGGAGAACTCCTTGGAACCCTCTCACCACATCTACGACAGACCTTGCTCCAGAACTTCCACAGGAACCATCCAGAGAAACCAAGCCAGTAAGAGGGAGGCTTAGGAGGGGAGTACTGTTGTGCATCCCAACCACATGGGTGCCGTGACCAGGCCTGCTCACCTGGCATTACCATCCACTAGCGCAGGCTTACCCGCTGCCTCTAACCCCCGGCAATCCCTGTCACTCACTGCGGCCTCCCTCGGCATCTCCATCGCTACAGGCCTCACAGCGGAGCTCCCATCGGGGCTCCGCATCCTCGGCCAGCTTGGCCCCATCCTTAGACGTGTGTTGGCCGGCTTCACCAGTCTTTAAAGGGCCCAGCGTGGGAAACCCTCGAGAGGCGCACCCCAATGACATCATCAGCCTTCCGTATATAAGGCAGGGTTCAAACCCCTGGATCTCTACCTTGGCAATTCGGGTCGACACAGTTTTGTGTAGTGAGTTTTGCCTTCGTGCTCCAAGTGTCTTCCTTTATCCAGCACCTCTGTTCCAGCGCTCCTGCTTCAGTGTCCTTCTCAGGTAGCACCTATCCGGACTGACTTCTTGGTACTGACTTCTGCCTTCCTGACCATTCTTCTGTCTGCCACCTGGAACTGACCACTGCCTGCCTGACCATTCTTCTGTCTACTGCCTGGAACCGACCCTCGCTTGCCACGACTACACACAGACTGACTCTGGTATTGACCCCTGCTTTGGCTGACCTCTCTTGGACTGATATTCTGGCATTGACCCTTGCGCTTCACTTGGACACTCTCTTCCAGCCCCCGGTAACCTTTGGGCCTAAGCACTTGTGATTAACAACTGTGGCTTCCACGTGGCTGGACCTGCAGGCGCTGCCTGCCTCTTCTAGAGGACCTCTCTGAATTGTTTGCCTTCCCGAGGTCTTCCGGATCCTTCCGGTTCTGGTCTAGTCCACTCGCTCTGCATCAGCCACACACCCTTGCATGTGGTGGGCACACCTCTCCGATACCTCTCCGGGAGACCACCGGAGGCCCACCTAAGTCCAGGTGATCCGGGTACCCAAGGGCTCAACCTGCGGAAAACCCGGACTGTTATTGGTGAAGCTCCAGCTAACCTCTATCTCCTTGTGTGCTCCGCCTCCTGGTGGCAGGCGCTCTTCGAGTCCGACCAGAGGGCCGTACCAATCCTGCACCAGGCCAAGGGTCCACCTCCAGCGCAACAAAATTATTATGCAAAGAGGCACCAAGGGAGGACAAGGCCATAGCAGAGAGATTAAATAATTTCTTTGCTTTGGTCTTTACTGAGTAAGTAAAGATTAAATATCATGCCAGAAGTGATATTTAAAGTTGATGATATAGAGGAACTGAAACAAATCTCAGTTAATCTGGAAGATGTAATAGAGTAAATTGACAAACTAAAAACTAGCAAATCACCTGGACCAGGGTGCTGAAAGAAATGAAACATGAAATTGCAGACCTACTATTAGTAATCTGTAATCTATCATTAAAATCAGCTATAGTACCTGAAAATTGGAGGGTGGCTAAAATAATATATTATATTAGGTTCTATATTAGGAGCTACCACCCAGGAAAAAGATCTAGGCATCATAGTGGATTATACTTTAAAATCGTTGGCTCAGTGTCCTGCAGCAGTCAAAAAAGCAAACAGAGTGTTAGGAATTATTAGGAAGGGAATGGTTAATAAAACGGAAAATGTCATAATGCCTCTATATCGTTCCATGGTGAGACCGCACCTTGAAGTCTGTGTACAATTCTGGTCGCCGCATCTCAAAAAAGATATAGTTGCGATGGAGAAGGTACAGAGAAGGGCAACCAAAATGATAAAGGGAATGGAACAGCTACCCTATGAGGAAAGGCTGAAGAGGTTAGAGCTGTTCAGCTTGGAGAAGAGACGGCTGAAGGGGGATATGATAGAGGTCTTGAATGAGTAGAGGTGAATTAGTTATTTACACTTTCGAATAATAGAAGAATTAGGGGGCATTCCATGAAGTTAGCAAGTAGCACATTTAAGTCTAATCGGAAAAAATTGTTTTTCACTCAACGCACAATAAAGCTCTGGAATTTGTTGCCAGAGGATGTGGTTAGTGCAGTTAGTGTAGCTGGGTTCAAAAAAGGTTTGGATAAGTTCTTGGAGGAGAAGTCCATTAATGGCTATTAATCATTTACTTAGAGAATAGCCACTGCTATTGGGGTTTAGTGGCACCCTTACCCTCTCCAGCACCCTTCTGCACTACCAAGTCTTCATAAATCCATAGTGAATCCAGCAATGGGGCCCAGGGTGCCTCAGACCCAAAACATGGCACCGACCTGACCTTACCCCATCACATGATATGGGCAAAGTCTGGGGATCGGACCTAGTGTACTTCCTCCCTCCCCCCATCCCCCAAAAGTATAAAAAAAATCATTGGAGTTCAGTGGCACCCCACACTCCCAAGTGCCCTCTGCCCCCCCCTCCCCCTCCCAAGCTTTCAAAAATCAGTAGCGGCTCCAGTAATTGTGTCTGGGGCACCCCCAACCTTGGGCCCAGTCAGTGCCATTTTTCAAAATGGTGCCAACCGTCTGCTTGTCTTCGAGCCATGATGGGATGAGCTTCACCACGGACCACCGATCTTCCTGTCTGGGGAGGGAGCGGAAGTTATGTGTGGGTGTGCATGCACACACATGGAAGACGGGTCTTTCCTTCGGCCTACGGTGAATTGAGCACCAGCGACCTGCAGCCTGTCTCCTTCTTCGGCTGCCAGTGGGTTAGGCCTCTGCTGATAGCCTCATAGTAGTGGCATAACCAGTTTTTTGGGGGGGCCCAAGGTTAACAAGGGTGGGTAGTAGGCATACAGGTCTAAGCCCTACTAGTTGTACTCATCCATAAACAATGCCTTAGAGAGCACCTGACAAAGAATTTCTAAGTAGGCTACAACAGCTGTTATGCATCATGAATGAAACTTTAAAAATATTTTAAATTATTTCAAGCACTTACCAACATTAAAAATGTCTTATTAATCTGTATTAATTTTATTGTAGTTTATAAATACTTAAGAATATCATGTAAAAAGCAAAGAACATAAACATCAGATCTAGTCATGTAATAAAACAAATATCAATATATTCTTTCATGAATCCTCTTTCTAGAAAGGCAGAGATCATCATAACTACAATAAAATAGCATTAATTATAATCATAAGAACAAGTGCAGAGCTGAACTAGGACAGATCAAATTACAACCCAACATGCAAAAGAAAAACAAATTCAAATTCTGATATCACCTCAGCAAAACAAAATCCTTCCACTCCTAAACACTTTGTGAAGTTAACAAACCCCTGCTAAAAAAATAAAAATACACCTAGAACCTTGCCATTCCATGCAATCACAGCACTAACTCTCAGGCATCAAATAGCCCTCTTATTTATAAAAGACAGCAATACAAATCTTACACCAGGCCCCAGAACCCTAATACACCACCCACTGGACAAGGCGAACAAGCTGGACTGGTGGAAATCCCTACAGAGGCAATACACACTAGCAGAACACAGACCGACCCTTATCTAACAGAGAAATAAGGGACTGCAAATTAGAAACCGAAACATGCAGACAAAATGAAAACAGAAAGCATGAAAAAACAGACTTTGAACAGCGGAACTCTAAAGAAACATCAAAATACAAATATATATTAGAAATGCACATTCCCAAAGATGGCATATTCCAATTGCTAAAAAATCAAATTTTTTTTTTTTTACTTTTGTCTTATCTTTTCATTTTTTCTAATCAGATGGTCCTGGTCTCTTTTTTCCACTTTCCCTTGTCAGTCTTTTCCTAATTCTTTTTCCAGGGTCACTCTTCTCTTTCTATTTCTTTGCTCTTCTCCTATATTCTTCCCTTCCTCCCTTACACACATGCACACACACACACACACACACACACACACACTCTTGCTCTCACATTCTCACAAACAGGCTCCCATTTTCCTAATAATTCCTAACATTCTGTTTCCATTTTTGACCGATGCCAAACATTGAACAGAGTCTTTCAAAGTATTTTCCACTATGATGCCCAGGTCCTTTTCATGGGTGGTAACTCCTAATATGGAATCTAACATCTCTCTCACACACAAACACATACACACAGGGGTAGATTTTCAAACCAGCACGCGGGTGTACATGTGCGCACGCTACCCGGCGCGCAAACATGTATGCCTGATTTTATAACTTGCGCGCCCAGGCACACGCAAGTTATAAAATCAAGGATCGGTGCGTGCAAGGGAGTGCACAATTGGGCACCTTGTGTGCGCCGAGCTGCTGCCTTCCCCCGTTCCCTACCTCCCCACCCCACCTTCCCTTCCCCCCTACCTTTTTCTTCTTGTTTTTTCTGTTTTAAAATTTACTTCAGCCCACCCATGGCTATATCTCTGCCCTGCAGCCTTTCCTGCTGCTGCCAGCCCACCACCTCCCCGAGTGTGCTGCCCCATGCAAATGCACAGTGGGGCAGATTTTCAAAGGGTTGCGCGTGTAAGATACGCACGTAACCCCCTGCACGTGCCGAGCCTATCTTGCATAGGCTCGGTGGCGCACGCAAGCCCCGGGACGCGTGTAAGTCCCGGGGCTTTCCTGGGGGGGCGTGTCGGGGGCATGGTTCCGGCCCAGGGGCATTCCGGGAGCGAGGCTGTGGCCTTCGGACCAGTCCCCGAACTGGAACATGGCGCACTGGCAGCCAGCTGGCACGCGCAAGTTACGCCTGCCTAGGGTAGGCGTAACTTGTAAAATAAAGGTGGGGGGGAGGGTTAGATAAGGGAAGGGAAGGGAAAGGAAGGTGGGGGGGGGGGGCCGGAAGGAAAGTTCCCTCCGAGGCCGTTCCGAAATCTGAGCGGCCTCGGAGGGAACGGAGGATGGCTGCGCGGCTCGGAGCGCGCAGGCTGCTGATTTTGCGCAGCCTTGCGCGTGCCGACCCTGCATTTTATAACATGCGCACGGCAGCACGCACATGTTATAAAATCGGGAGTAGATTTGTTTGCTCCGGGTTGCACGAACAAATCTACTCCCGCGCGCACCTTTTAAAATCTACCCCAGTATGCATACCCGATTGCAACTGGCCTGGGTCACCAGGCCAGGTTTGAGAAATCCTGGCCTAGATCCTTTTGAAATTGGCCTGTTAGTAGTAAACTCAGTATATATGTATACAAGCAAGCACATTACACAGGAAGCATGTTTTCACTTACTTGCAAACAGATATGGAAATACAGTCATCAAAATACTTAATTTACACACTAGTGCATACAATGTCTTTGAAAAGGACTCTCCCCATACATGTTTCTGTGCCTTCGTAGTGTACAGACTTAAGACAGAATGTGCAGATGTGTAATCTAAAAGAAACATACATCCATATTGAAGAATGAACAGCAGAAGAATAAATATTACCTTTAGCATCTCCAATTTGATGTAACAATTTGAATGTACAAGTTATCACAATGCCACAGATCCTAGGCTTATCCTTTTGAGAACAGAAGCAGAAATCTCATACCTGGCATGCTCTGGAAGCGATAGCAATGATGAGAGTTCATACTTCGATATCTATACAGGTTTTCCATTTTTCTGTCCAATTTCTATTCCCATTAAATTGATTTAAAAATAAGTTTAGAATGGTAGTATACTACAAGGCTTGGTATCAGGCATTCACATTGTAAAGATGAACTATCACAGTGTTATAATGAAACAACCTGCTGCATAACTGATAGCATACTGATTTTTTTTGCATTGGTTTTCACACAGTAAAACAAACGACAATACCATTGATGTGTGACAGTTTGTTTCTGTTTCAGAAAATTGGTGTTTGCCCTCTTGTCAATCGACAAGTTCGCTTTAGGAGGCAGATCATTCTAATACAGTCTACTGTTCTCAATTTCTGTAGTTTTCTTTTTGCATTCTTCTTCTCTGTAAGAAATAACAAATATGTCTGTACTGTGCCTATCTTGAAATCTAAGTGGTCGTTTCATTTTCCAGCATTCAGGGCCAGCTTTAGCAATGGCGGTGCTCTATGGAGGTAATTTTCAAAGGACTTATGCGTATAAATGTAACATAATATCTTAGCAATTTTCAAAAGCCATTTACTCAAGTAAAGTGCACTTACATGAGTAAATCCTATGGACAATTCAATGGCATATACTGTAGCAATTTTCAAAAGCCCACTTACTTCAGTAAATGCTTTTAAAATCAGGCCCTTTGTGAGCACTGGGAATGGCACCATGCCCTGTGAGTTACACATCCCTAAAGCCAATCCTTTCCTCCCCGTCTCCTCCCTCATCTTTCACCACCACCTTCCCTCATCTTCATCCCCCATTCTCCAATGGGCCAATGACAGGAGAGTGGAGCCAGAGACCGGTGCTTCTTTGTTTATTTATTTATTTAGAAGAATTTCTAACCCACACTCATAGCATGGTTCGTAGCGGGGTACATAATAAAAAAACATACATAATTTAAACAAATTAAAACATCGAACAACATAAAAAACATAAATAAATAAATAAGACAATACATACCAACAAGCATAATGTTACCCTCCAAGCAGTTTATGTTATATTAATACAAATTAACCTTTGCTAAAAACTCATGAATACATATAATTTTTCAAAGCCTTCTTAAAAAACTTTACATAAGCCAGTGATTGCAGATGTTTGGGAAGGGAGCTCCAAAATATTGGACCAGTTATAGAAAATCCTTTTTCTCTGGTAAAAACCAGATGTGCTAGTTTAGCAGATGGCATCTCCAGCAGATTCTTGCTGGCAGACCATAGAGTGCATGTAGGTTTATACACATGCAGGATGACATTTATCCAAGGATTTGTATTACTATACAGTAATTTATTAATGAAGGTTGATAGCTTATAATTCACCCTCCATTTAATTGGGAGCACATGCAATGAAGCTAGGACCTGGCTACAGCATTCTGGACTATGTGTACTATTCAAATTGTATCACTGGCAACCCTGTATAAAGTGAGTTGCATTAATCCATTTTGGTCAGTGCAAGCGCTTGAAGGATAGTTCAGTTTATAGATCAGCTGCTTGAACCATGTGTGAGAGAGAGAGGGGAGAGGAGCTAGAAGCAGGAGGAGGAAAATACAGGGTGGCCCATGGAAAAGCAGCCGCCTCAATACAAATGCCATGCTCTTTGGAGGAGTGCGTAGCCCCTTGCTCTCAGTCTGTCGACTGTCCGTCTGTCTGTTGTTGAAGAGCTGCTACCTCCTAGTACAGTTCTCAGAGATGACCTGCCTATATGGCGATGTGGTGTCGCCGTGTGCAATGTTCCGGCTTTATTTTGCCTTCCTATTCAGTCCTTATGTGCACTTGCTCGTTCATCTTGTCATACTATCGCTGTAAGCAGGCTACTTTTCCATGGGCCACCCTAGAGAAGTGCTGGTCCATCAACTCAGTTCTCCTAGCAGTTGGGAGGGAGCAGGAGGGGTACAATGGCTGTTCCTTGTCCCCCAAGGCCTAGCCAGCAGGCTGGAAGGTAGCAGCTCTTGGGTCCTGCAGGCCATGTTAGAAGGGGAGTCATCTCTGAGAACTGTACTAGAAGGTAGTAGCTCTTCAACTGCACTGGGAGCGATAGCACCCAATGCAGCATGGCTGTCGGTACTCCTGAGAGGTCTTAACAAGAAATAGATCTCTTTGGGATCTGCTGGGTACTTGTAAACCAGACTGGTCACTGTCAGAGACAGGATGCTGAACATGACAGACCTTGGTCTAATATCAAGAGATACATTTATAGTAGCTAAAAGCCTATGGCAGTGAACCTGATGATTCATGCTGACTCAAGCCTTTCCTGCTGATTCTTTCTGCATAGCTAGCTTCCAGGGGTACATGGGAAATGTAGTCCCTGTAGTCACCATTTTTTTTAGTTTTGACTGTTTTCCTATTCTTAAAAACTCCTGCCCCCTAGCTCTTGTGTGTTTCTTCCATTGTCGTGGGCTCCTCCAGCTATCTCTCCGGCTGAGTGTAATTTCTTCTCCCCGATCTTTGCAAACCATCCAGGCACAATAGCACTGCTGAAACAGTTGGTATCCGATGCAGACCCCGCAACTCTGACGTCTCTCCAAAACAGTTATGGGCAAGCCTTTTAAGCCAGGTTCCAATCTTGGCCCCAGGCTAGTCCCCCTAGCACAGGGGTGGGCAATTAATTTTCCCATGGGGCCGCATGAGAAATTGGGATGGTTTTAGAGGGCCGGACTAATATAATTAACTCAGTTCTCAATAGCCCTACTTATGAAAAGACAGCAGTTTACCACCAATGTATGTCCTCTGAGAAAACACAACAAATAAGACCAATACAAACGCTTACATGCTAGCAAAATATCTCATCTCGGTAACAGACACAGAACCGACCTAACATACTCCCAGGATCTATAGTAATGCACATAAACTAATCCGCACACAGTTACACCTGTATTATGGAATACACTCAAACAGGAGCAACCCTATCTATGAAAAGGCAACACTACAAATATTAAATCAGACCCTAAACACCAATACACCTCTTATTAGGAAAACAGAACTAACAAGCAGCTATAGATCCCCAAACAGAAATAATTGTAAAACTATACTAATAAGCAGAATAAATGTTTCAAAACAGCTATGAACAGAATAACATCCAACAATTAAAAACTCATAAAAACTATTAAACATTCTCCAAACACCAATAAAATATTTCAAAAAAGCAGACATCACACAATTAAAATGGCAGTCAAGAAAAATAAACTTAAAGCCACCTTTACTTACCCCCTCCAGCAGCTCTCCTACTCCCCTTCCCTGCAGTCCATGGCACACACCAGAAGCAGCAGTAGAAGCTAAGCTCTATACTTATGGTCCTCTTCCTTAGTGCCCATGTCTCTCACACACACACCATACCAGTCATGCCCCCATGACCAGTTTCTGTCTCTCACACACCAATCATCTCCCAAACAGTCTTTGGCACACACACACCAGTCACCTTCCTGAACAGTTTCTCTCATGCCATACACACACACACAGGCTTCCCACTCCCGTGTTCTACTTGCATATATGGTCTTCTCACTCTCATAATCACTTTCTCTGTCTCTCTCTCTCTCACACACACACACACTCACTCACCAGTCTCTCACTCCCATGCTTGTTCTCTCCACATGCACAGGCTTCTCATTCCCAAAATCACTTTCTTTCTCTCTCTCTCACACACACACACACACCAGTCTCTCACTCCCATGTTCTCTTTCAGATATACCGGTTTCTCCCTCCCATGATGTGTCTCAAACACACCCGGGTTTCTCACTCCCATGCTCACTCTTCACATGCACAGGCTTCTCATTCCCATAATCACTTTTTCTCTCTCTCTCACACACACACCAGTCACCTGATCTCACTCATGCATACACACACACACAGGCTTCCCACTCCCAAGTTCTCTTTCAGATATACCGGCTTCTCCCTCCCATGCTGTGTCTCACACACACCCAGGTTTCTCACTCTCATGCTCACTCTCTTCACATGCACAGGCTTCTCATTCCCATAATCACTTTCTCTCTGTTACACCCAACCAGTCTCTCTCATTTCCATGCTCACTCTCCACCTGCACAGGCTTCTCATTCCTTGAATCACATTCTCTCACATTCACACACACCAGTCTTTTTCTCTCACACACACAGTCACCTTACCAAGCAGTCTCTCTCTCTCATGCATGCACACTCACCCAGGTTTCTCACTCCCACAACTCCAGGCTTCTTATGCTCATGCTTTCCCACATACCCAGACTTCTCACTTCCATGCTTTTTCTCTCACACACACACACACACACACACATCAGTCACCTCCCTGACTAATGCCTCACACTCTCACATACACATCAGTCATCTCCCTGAGCAATCACTTTCATTGTCTCTCACATACAAACACACATCAGCTCTCTGACCACTCAATCACACACAGGCTGGCTGGCTGCTTCTCACTCTCTCTTACTCACTTCCTCTTCCCCCTACATATGTCACGGAGTTTTTTGCCGGTCCGCGGCGCGCGCTCCCGGTCTCTCCCGCTGCCGTTGCCGCTGGGCTGTCAGCACGTTCAAGCCCAGTGGGAACGGCAGCGGTGATGGAAGAAGCTGTGGCACCCGCGGCTGGCCTTTTCTTCTTCCCGCGCCTGCCCCCCTCCCGTGACCCGAAACAGGAAGTGATACACAGAGCGGTGCGCGGGAAGGAGAAAGAGCCGTGCCGCGTCGGCTGCAGCATCGACCCCCGAGCAATTGAACCAGCCGGCAATCGAGAAAGGAGTCAGCAGCATGAGCCCCCGCAGGCCAAGAAAGAAGAATCCCTTCGGCCGCGGGAGGCTCATGCTGCTGACTCTTCTCGATTGCCGGCTGGTTCAATTGCTTGGGGGCCGATGCTGCAGCCAACGCGGCACGGCTCTTTCTCCTTCCCGCGCACCGCTCCGTGTATCACTTCCTGTTTCGGGTCACGGGAGGGGGGGGGGGGCAGGCGCGGGAAGAAGAAAAGGCCAGCCGCGGGTGCCATAGCTTCTTCCAACACCGCTGCCGTTTCCACTGGGCTTGAACGTGCTGACAGCCCAGCGGCAACGGCAGCGGGAGAGACCGGGAGTGCGCGCCGCGGACCGGCAAAAAACTCCGTGACATATGTAGGAAAGAAACTCGAGCGAAGGCACGCTGCCCGATTGGCCGGTGCTGGGCAAGGGCTTGCCCAGCACCGGCCAATCGGACAGCGTGCCTTCGCTCGAGTCACTCCCTCCTCTCCCCCCCCCCCCCCCCCCGGACGCTGTAAAAAAAAAACCAGTTCATTTCTCCGCTCCCTCGCTCCCCGATTGGCCGGCCAATCGGGGAGCGAGGGAGCGGAGAATGAACGCCTCATTCCCCGTCTGCTCTCAGCAGTGGGCGGGCCGGATTCAGACCGTAGGTGGGCCGGATTCAGCCCGCGGGCCGCCCCTTGCCCAGGTCTGCCCTAGCAAGACCTTTCTCTCAAAGCTCTAACAGGTAGGGAAAACAGCAGTTCTTCCCCTCCCCCTCCGAGCAAGGATTTACAAACAAGAAAAAAAAACCAAAGAACAGTTTATTATTAGCTCCAGTCTATACCCCCTTTCTTAGGGTTGTGCCGTAGTCTTTCTTCTAATATCTCATCACTGAAAACTACATTCCTCAACTTCCGTAGCCAAATGTCTGCTGTCAGGCTTCCATCCTAGACCTGACAGCCCTGTTTGGGGATCCAGCACAACTCGCCCCTTCTCCCCTATAGTTGTGCTATAAGCAATGCTTCACCTCTACCACCCAAGACAATCAGCACTGTCCTTAGTTAGTGCCTTTTGGGAAACCAGGTGAGACAAACACTGCTGCCCTGCAGGTTTTGGGGGTTTTTTTTTCTCAGTTCAGTTTTACAATAATTCCCCACTTACTCTACCTCCATGCTGGATACAGATGAATCCTCTGTGGGTATCTCCCAGTCCATCTCTTCCTTTTCCTCCTCACTCAGGGACACACCCTCTCCTTCCCACAGCATGGACTCAGCTGAATCTAATTCCCCCAGATCACCTTCAGCAGCCACTTCAGCCTCATCCTGGTCACGAGCCTTCCGCTGCTGCTCTGGAACTCTGGGTATTGTAGTCCTTACAGGTTGTCTAAACGCCCCCTGCTGTTTCACCTTGGGATAGTTTGACAACTGTTTAGTTTGGACCCGCTTACTGTCCCTCCGGGATAGGAGCCTGTTGCTCTTCTCATTACACCATGCAGGGACTAACACTGCTTGTACTAAATCATTGCAAACTCTTTAATTTAAGACCATTCAATATGAAACAACTAGGCAATGGCACATGACATTGGAATAAGTTACATGACATATTATAGGAGATCATGTATGATGTAATTCAGATACATGACATAATGGTAGGGGGAAATGTAGTGATAATTTATAAAGTCATGTTTTATGTTGCGAACTATCTGAGTGTGAGCTCCTCTTGCTGTGGCGCAATTGACACAACCTTGAGGGTAGGGCCTAAGGTCTGCACCAATGGGACGTAAAAGAGTCTTGGCTCGAGCCAGGCTATGACAAAGTCCAAAGAGCTGTGACTACAGTCAGATCCGAAGAGCTGGATAAGGATGGAAATGAACATGGAGCAAGGCTGAGGCTGAAGCTGAAGACAGACTTGGAGCAAGGTGGAGGGTGATGCTAAAGACAAATGTGAAGAAAGGTGGAGGCTGAAGACTGAAGCAGAGTATAACGGAAACTGAAGACTGAAGTGGAGCAAGGCGGAAGCTGAAGACATGGCTGAGGCAAGGCACAAGACTTGGCTGAGGCAAGATACCTGAAACAAGGCTGACAGGCGAACATCTTGCTGGGCAAGGCTTGAAGGTTTGAAGAGACCTTTTATAGGGAAAGAAGCAGAAACGTCATCCAAGGGAACCACAGGATTTTCCCACCACCGGTGGCCCCTCTCAAGACCTTCCCCCGTGGGCATGGTCATCTACCACCGGCCCAAGGATCCACCCACAATTATCACAAATAATAACATTATTGAGGATGTAAATCACTTTAAATTGATGTAGAAATAATAAATAAATATGAATAAATGACAAGAAAATATTACACAAATTCAAGTGCATACTCTTTTACAGTACATCAAATACTGAGTAACTGATACAAATATAGGGAATAATAATCATTTTATTTAGTTATTTAGAAACATGGTGGCAGAAAAAAAACCCCCATATGGCCTATCTAGTCTGCCCATTTCTACAATCTCTACCTCTCTTTCAGAGATGCCCTGTGCTTGTTTCATGCAGTCTTGACTTCAGAAACTGCCATTATCTCTACCACCTCCACTAGGAGGCTGTATCAATTGTCCATCATCCTTTCTGTAAAGAAATATTTCCGTAGCCTAATTCTGTCTGCTTCCTTTCACCTTCTTCCTATGACCCCCCCCAGAGCTTTATTTCCATTGAAAGAGACCCATCTCCTGGACATTGATATCTCTGAAGTATTTAAATTAATAACATATCTCACCTTTCCATTAGGGAATATATGTCTAGATTTTTAAATCTGTCCCCATATGCTTTACAAGGAAAACAACTGACCATTTTAGAAGCCAACCTCTGGACAGAATCCATCCTGTTTATATCCTTCAAAGGTACAGTCTTCCAGAATGCTACACAGTATTCCAAATGAGATCTCACCAAGGACTTATACAAAGGCAATTTCTTTTTTTTACTAATCTTCTCCCTATGACCCAAGCATCTTTCTGGCTTTTGCTGTTGCCTTATCCACCTGTTTGGCCACCTTGAGATCACCAGATATGATCATCTCCAGGTCCTGCTCTTGATTTGTGCAAATAATTTCACCCTTTACTCTACTGCTCCCTTGAGTTTATGCAGCCCAAGTACATGACTCTGCATTTTATACCATTAAATCTTAGCTGCCATACTCTAGATCATTCCTCAAGCTTTACTAGACCCTTTCTCATGTTTTCCACACCTTCTTGGGTGTCCTACCTGTTGCAGGTTTTGATATCATTTATTTATTTATTTCAACTCATTTTTTTGTCCACTTATAATAAAACTTTCAAGCTAAGCGGATCACATTTTAACATACAACAATAAAATCATGGAAAACAAACAATAAAACAGTTACCATAACTTTCTCAATTAAATGCTTCTTTAAACAATATGGGGCGGATTTTAAAAGTCCTGCGTGCGTAAATCCGGCCGGATTTACGTGCGCAGGGCCCTCGCGCCGGCGCACCTATTTTGCATAGGCCGCCGGCGCACGCAGAGCCCCGGGACGCGCGTAAGTCCCGGGGCTTTCTAAAAGGGGCGTTTCGGGGGCGTGTTGCGGTGTTTTGGGGGCGGGCCCGGGGGCGTGGCACCGGCCTGGGGGCGTGGTTGAGGCCTCCGGACCAGCCCCGGGTCGGGTGACGGCGCGCCAGCTTTTAGCAGGCGTAAATCTACCAAAAAAGGTAAGGGGGGGGGTTTAGATAGGGCCGGGGGGGGGGGGGTGGGTTAGGTAAGGGAAGGGAGGGGAAGGTGGGGGGAGGGCGAAGGAAAGTTCCCTCCGAGGCCGCTCTGAAATCGGAGCGGCCTCGGAGGGAACAGGCAGCGCATGAACAAAAGTACGCGATCGCGCAATTTTTTAAAATCTACCCCTAAGGTCTTAAGCTGTTTCCTGAAATCTTTTAAATGACAAAATCCGCAAATCCACTGGCAAAACATTTCATAATTTACAACCGATTAAAGATAAAGCACGATTCCTTGTTGTCTGCAGTCGAACTTTCCCCTTGGGTAGGACCACTAAAAGCTGCTGATTAGTAGACTGCATTGATCAACAGGGTTGGTTAAACTTAAACAATTGAGTAGAAAATGGAAGATGAACAGTTTTTAAAGCTTTAAAAATAATGATCAATACTTTAAATTTTATCCGAAAAGAAATTGGTAACCGGTGGAGCTATCACACTTGGAGGGCAATATGCTCATGAAATGGAGTCTGACAGGTAGATCTTAAAAGCATTGCTTGTGCAAAAACAGGCTCCATACACACATATTTTTTGCTGTGTGCAAGCAATGCAAATTTTAAGAAGCCGGGAAGTATGCGCATACCTACCTGTGTGCATGTCAAGAATAAGGAGACAGAAACGAAGTGAGGCATGAGTGTTCCAGCACAGCGCCAAGACTGACGTGTATAACCCCGAATTTTGCAAGGGCTGATCATGGCATGTGTTGCCATGTTACCTGCGTAACTTTACTGCTGATCCTAATGAGGCGCAAGTCTGGAGATTTTGAGCCTGAGGAGTCCTGAACACCGTGGAGAGGGAATTTCTGTAGACCCTTGTATCACCACCCCCCAACAAAACCCATCCTGAGTTGAAAGTATCCACTTACAGTGGGAGATATAGTGTCATATTCTCTCTCTCTCTTCCTCCCTGTCCCTCCCCATTGATCACTTGTACAAGTATGTTATTAAAATATGCATGTAAAGACTGCACATATACGCACAGCAGGCTTATTTTAAATGATACGCGTGTACTTGCACACATGATATAAAATTAAGCTTTGCTCACGTGCCCAATATGTGCGTTTATGGGCGCACGTGAGCTCCTTTTAGAATGTACCTGTTTGTGACTAAATGCGCTACCAAGTTTTGCAATAACTGCAAAGCATGCAAGTGCTTTTGTGGTAGTCCAACATACAATGAATTATAATAGTCCACTGCAGGCAAAATAAAAGCTTGGACTACCACCCTAAAATCTGTCATATCCAAAATAGGTCTTAAATGATGCAAATTGCAAAGTTTAAAATAACCAGAAGAAAGAAAAGTACGCAACTGGATCTTGAAATGCAGATTAGAATAAAAAATGACTCCTAGATTTTTCACCTCATCCACATAAGGAATAATTTCCCCACCTACCCCAATAGTCAGTAAATTTTCTGGTCTAGTACTTTGCGAAATCCATAAGGCTTTTGATTTTGCACAGTTTAAAACTCAACCATTCGAGTGCATCCTCTACTCAACTGCTGTAAAACACTGAATAATTCGATCAAAAAATTGTTTACCATCATTTGAACTAGCAAAATACAATTGAACATCAACTGCACAACATCTAAAGAAAATATCAAAAGAACCTAAAAGTTAACAAAAAGAAAGCATATATATATATATATATATATATATATTAAAAAGTATAGGTAACAGTATTGACTCCTGAGGAACTCCCACCTTGGATACAAACCAAGCCAACGTACAAGAATTAATGCTCACCTGTTGCTACCTAGAATCCAAAAATAACAGAAACCACAGATATACCTTACCCCCAAAACCCAATTCCCTCAGTCAATCCATTAACATTACATGACTGACCGAGTCAAAGGCACAGGAAATATCCACATAAATTGCAATTACATCTTCTCCGAAGCAAACAGTCATTTATGGCAACCAATGCTGTTTCAGTACTCTGGTACTGCCTAAACCCACAATGATTTCCATGAAGAATATTATTTGTATCTAAAAAAAACCTTTAACTGCTTAAAAACTACTTTTTCCAAAATCTTCCCTATTGAAATTAAATTTGAGATAGGCCTGTAGTCACCACATTGGTCTGACCCACAGATGCCATTCTTGAACACTGGGTGAATCAGTGATCTCTTAAGACTACTTGGAACCAAACCCTCTGTTAAAGACAAGATTACCAGATCAACCAAGAGTCCAGTAAAACTCATCCTTCAATAATAAAAACACCCATGTAGGACATGGGTCCAGAGAGCAATATGAGTGCTTAAACTCAGCCACAATGGCTTTAACCTCTTTTCCTGACACAGACTCAAAGGTGTCCCACTTAGTTTCACAAGTATCTATTGCTACATAAATATTCCTCATCTGTTGACCCTGCACCCTAGCTACCAAGCTATCTGACTTACCTATACAGTAATCTACAAAATTTTGAGCTGAAAACCCAGGTTGAAGCTATTGGGAAATTTAATAAGCCCATTGATTATCTGAAAGAATTCCTTTGCCCAATTTAATGATGATAACAACATATCAGATGAAAAGGCCTTATGTGCAGAATTCACCTGAGAATTCTGTTATAATTTCTGATGTTCACTAGAAGGATTTTCAAGCCATCTTCATTCTACTTTCCTAACCATCCATTTCTTATCATGTAAATCCCTACTATACCATGGTACCCTCCCAATTCTGTTTTCTTTATAGCTTTTTTTCAGAATTGGAGCTACCCTACATGTTATCTCCCCCAAAGTATCTAACATGAAAGTTGCAAAGGACTCAGTGAAGTCCTGAACTATCCTCCCCTTCACCTTCCCCCATTCAATTACAAATTTATCTTCATTCAAGGAAGTCCTAAATTCCTTAAACACTATTCCTTCCTGAACATATTCTAGTTGGTTACCAAAACAGCATTTCAGAGTAATAAAACTATGATCAAACCATGGCACATCCTCCATCGTAATGTTCCCCATAGCAAACAGATTACGATATAAATTGGATACATAAGCCTGGTTCAAAACATATCCAGTTCAATGTATTGGAACATTAATCAAAGGACTTAAATCATCCACAAAAAGATAAACCTTCAATAGTTCTTCTGCAATATCACTTCTGAAAATATTGAAGAGAACCGGTCCAAGGACCAATCCCTGTAGCAGACTACGTTGCTTGCACGTGGCCCAGATACTCATGTACATGAGCCTTTTAGAGTGAACAATTCTTTCAAAATTCATCCCAATATTTTCTGATGTGGTTTCCGAGTTTGCCTCCTTGCAACTTCAGATTGTGACCTCTAGCTTTCTTCTTATTGGAAAAGGTTTTATTGTGTAATAATATCTTTTGGGTATTTAAATGCTGATATCATAGTTCCCCCACCCTTGGGGTCTCTCCTCTCCTCTAGGGTATACATATTCAGGTCATGAAGTGAGGAGCAGCTCAAGGCAATCTGCTGCTTGCAGCAAGGGATGAGATAGTGCTTCGCCCCCATTCACACACAAGGTACAGCATAGGGCAAGTCACTCCTTGGAGTCTTGCCCTGTTGATGATTTGAAATGCTGGAGAAGTGGGCAGGCAGGGGTCAGTGTTTCCAGAGTGGTGGCGGGTAAATTGTTAGTGATAATATTTCTAAGAAACTGGCAACTCTGTCACTCTCCTGGGAACCCTACCATCTGCATCCCAACCTTCCCCAGCATTTGCACCCTAGGGAAGTGGGAGAAGGGGTGAATGGGGAAGATCTGGGCATGGCACATTCTCTCAAGGCCTGTTCAAGGATATTAGGTGCCCAACAAACTCTTCTGATATCATAAAAATATTACTTGCAACAACATGGAAATTATATTTATAGGCACTGCAGTAAGAACCCTAGGGATGAAAATGCAAATCTGCAAACATTACACCAGGCCCTAAAACATCAATACATTTCCTAAGAAAACAGAACAAGACAGACTGCTATAGATTCCTACACAGAACATAAGAACATACATAAGAACATAAGATATGCTATACTGGGTCAGACCAAGGGTTCATCAAGCCCAGCATCCTGTTTCAAACAGTGGCCAATCCAGGCTACAAGTATCTGGCAAGTACCCAAACATTAGATAAATCACAAGCTACTATTGCTTATTAATTACTGTAATAGCAGTTTATGGATTTTTCCTCTAGGAACTTATCCAAACCTTTTTTAAACCCAGTTACACTAACTGCTATAACCACATCCTCTGGCAATAAATTCTAGAGCTTAACTGTGCACTGAGTGAAAAAGAATTTTCTTCAATTTGTTTTAAATGAGCTGCTTGCTAACTTCATGGAGTGCCTCCTGGTCCTTCTATTATCTGAGAGAGTAAATAACTGATTTACATTAACTTGTTCAAGTCCTTTCATGATTTTGTAGACAATTACAGAATACCTCACTTCCATCACACACTAGAACACTAGGGAATAAAGTGACCATAAGGTATAAACAGAAGCTGTCCAGACAAAAACTGAACTGGAAATCACAAAAATCAGATTTTGCATGCTGTGCAACAATGGAAAAACAGAAATCACCATTCCTCACAAAACAATAAAATCATGACATATAAAATATCAATAATAGTAAAATAATACTAATAAAAATAAATATTTCAAGACAGTTGATAAATAGAATAACATTATAGAATTAAATTCATATAAACATTTTAAAAACATTCCCAAAACCAATAAACTATTTCAAACAACAACAAACATCAAATAGCATCCAATAATTAAAACTTATAAGGATAAAAATTTCCCAGCTTTCAATACTTGGGAACTTTTGATTTCCAGTCACCCTGACATTGTCCTGGATTAGTGAGGGAAAGGGGTTGCTCACAAACTTTGTCCACTTTCTCACACACACATACAGGCTTGCTCACATGCTCACACACATGCCCGTGCACCCTCACTCACATGCTCGCTTGATCTCCTTCTTTCCATCCCCTTTCTCACCCTTCTCTTTATTTCTTTTTCAGTCACCTCACTTTTATTCCCCTCACTCACTCAGACACATTTGCTTCCCTTCCCTTTCCTTTCATACACTCAGTTACCCCTCCCATCCTCTCTCTCTTGAATACTGTGTACAATTCTGGTCGCCGCATCTCAAAAAAGATATAGTTGCAATGGAGAAGGTACAGAGAAGGGCAACCAAAATGATAAAGGGGATGGAAAAACTCCCCTAAAAGGAAAGGCTGAAGAGGTTAGGGCTGTTCAGCTTGGAGAAGAGGCGGCTGAGGGGGGATATGATAGAGGTCTTTAAGATCATGAGAGGTCTTCAACGAGTAGATGTGAAGCGGTTATTTACACTTTTGGATAATAGAAGGACTAGGGGGCACTCCATGAAGTTAGAAAGTAGCACATTTAAGACTAATCAGAAAAAATTATTTTTCACTCAATGTACAATTAAGCTCTGGAATTTGTTGCCAGAGGATGTGGTTAGTGCAGTTAGTGTAGCTGGGTTCAAAAAAGGTTTGGATAAGTTCTTGGAGGAGAAGTCCATTACCTGCTATTAATTAAGTTAACTTAGATAATAACCACCGCTATTACTAGCAATGGTAACATGGAATAGACTTAGTTTTTGGGTACTTGCCAGGTTCTTATGGCCTGGATTGGCCACTGTTGGAAACAGGATGCTGGGCTTGATGGACCCTTATTCTGACCCAGCATGGCAATTTCTTATGTTTTTATGTAATCTGTATGCAGGGTGAGGAAGCTGCTACATAGGTGTTTTATTTGGGGGGAGGGGGGCACTTTTTGCCGCCTCTGAATTTTGCCACCTATAGTGCCTTAAGTCTTATCTCATATGTCTATTGATTCAACTCCGACACCATTTTGATTGCCTTTCTCTGGATTAACTCTAGCCTCCCTCAATACTTTTTGAGATAGGGACTCCAGAATTGAACACAATACTCCAGGTAAGGCCTCACCAGTGCTCTGTACAGAGGCATCGTCACTTATTTCTATTGCTTATCTTTCTCTCTATGCAGTCCAGCATTCCTCTTGCACTAGCCACCACCTTGTCACACTGTTTTGCAACTTTGAGGTCATCAGACACTCTCTCGTGATCAACTCCCCCCACCCCCCTCCAGTGTGTATAGCTCTGTTGGATTTTGGTATACCACGTGGATTACCCTGCACTTGTTTGTGTTGAATTTTAGCTGCCAAGCCCTTGAGCATTTCTCAAGCTATTTTAGGTCACTTCACATTATGTCTACTCCCTCAGCAGTATTCACGCTATTGCATATTTTTGTTATCATCTGCAAAAAGACAAACTCTTCCTTCTACCCTTCTGCAATATCGCTCATAAAGATATTAAAGAGAATCAGTTCCAGGATTCATCCTTGAGTTACCCCACTGATTACCTCTCTTCCATGAGTGAATTCCATTTGCTACCACCCTCTGTCATCTATCACTCGGCCAATTTATAAGAACATAAGAACATAAGAAATTGCCATGCTGGGTCAAACCAAGGGTCCATCAAGCCCAGCATCCTGTTTCCAACAGAGGCCAAACCAGGCCACAAGAACCTGGCAATTATCCAAACACTAAGAAGATCCCATGCTACTGATGCAATTAATTAGTCACTAACCAACCTCTTTCCCTTTTCAAAAATACTCCAACATAAACATGCAAGGGAATATTTGCTTGGTGGTAATCTTGTACGGGGGTTATTCAATGAGGGTAACCGATTTGCAGCTCCGTACCCATAAGATACTACAGAGGCGACGTCCCGATAAGTATGAAACAGGACACCAGTGGGGCGGAAAAGCAGCAGGGGAGAAGGGATTTTAGAAAAATTGAAAATTAATAAAAAGAGTTCGTGAGATTTTGTTCAACTTAATAAAAGAATAATAGACGGAGGTTCACCAGAGGATAACTGCAAATCGGTTACCCTCATTGAATAACCCCCGTACAAGATTACCACCAAGCAAATATTCCCTTGCATGTTTATGTTGGAGTACTGATGCAATTAATAGCAGTGGCTATTCCCTAAATAAACTTAATTAATAGCCGTTAATGGACTTCTCCAAGAACTTATCCAAACCTTTTTTGAACCCAGCTACACTAACTGCACTAAACACATCCTCTGGCAACAAATTCCAGAGCTTTATTGTGCGTTGAGTGAAAAAGAATTTTCTCCGATTAGTCTTAAATGTGCTACTTGCTAACTTCATGGAATGCCCCCTAGTCCTTCTATTATTCGAAAGTGTAAATAACCGAGTCACATCTACTCGTTCAAGACCTCCCATGATCTTAAAGACCTCTATCATATCCCCCCCTCAGCCGTCTCTTCTCCAAGCTGAACAGCCCTAACCTCTTCAGCCTTTCCTCATAGGGGAGCTGTTCCATTCCCTTTATCATTTTGGTTACCCTTCTCTGTACCTTCTCCATCGCAATTATATCTTTTTTGAGATGCAGCATCCAGAATTGTACACAGTATTCAAGGTGTGGTCTCACCATGGAGCGATATAGAGGCATTATGACATTTTCCGTTTTATTAAACATTCCATTCCTAATAATTCCTAACATTCTGTTTGCTTTTTTGACTGCTGCAGCACACTGAGCTGACAATTTTAAAGTATTATCCACTATGATGCCTAGATCTTTTTCCTGGGTGGTAGGTCCTAATATGGAACCTAACATCATGTAACTACAGCAAGGGTTATTTTTCCCTATATGCAATACCTTGCACTTGTCCACATTAAATTTCATCTGCCATTTGAATGCCCAATCTTCCAGTCTTGCAAGGTCCTCCTGCTTGTGATTTAACTACTCTGAATAATTTTGTATCATCCGCAAATTTGATAACCTCACTCGTCGTATTCCTTTCCAGATCATTTATATATATATATATTGAAAAGCACCAGTCCAAGTACAGATCCCTGAGGCACTCCACTGTTTACCCTTTTCCACTGAGAAAATTGACCATTTAATCCTACTCTCTGTTTCCTGTCTTTTAACCAGTTTGTAATCCACGAAAGGACATCGCCTCCTATCCCATGACTTTTTAGTTTTCATAGAAGCCTCTCATGAGGGACTTTGTCAAACGCCTTCTGAAAATCCAAATACACTACATCTACCGGTTCACCTTTATCCACATGTTTATTAATCCCTTCAAAAAAATGAAGCAGATTTGTTAGGCAAGACTTCCCTTGGGTAAATCCGTGTTGACTTTGTTCCATTAAATCATGTCTTTCTAGATGCTCTACGATTTTGATCTTGAAAATAGTTTCCACTATTTTTCCCGGCACTGAAGTTAGGCTCACTGGTCTATAGTTACCCGGATCGCCCCTGGAGCCTTTTTTAAAGATTGGGGTTACATTGGCCACCCTCCAACCTTCAGGTACAATGGATGATTTTAATGATAGGATACAAATTTTAATTAATAGATCAGAAATTTCATTTTTTAGTTCCTTCAGTACCCTAGGATGCATACCATCCGGTCCAGGTGATTTGCTACTCTTTAGTTTGTCAATCTGGCCTACTACATCTTCCAGGTTCACAGTGATTTCGTTCAATTTGTCTGACTCATCACCCCTGAAAACCATCTCTGGAACTGGTATCTCCCCAACATCCTCATTAGTAAACACGGAAGCAAAGAATTTATTTAGTCTTTCTGCAATGGCCTTATCTTCCCTAAGAGCCCCTTTAACCCCTCGGTCATCTAATGGTCCAACCAACTCCCTCACAGGTTTCTTGCTTTGGATACATTTTTAAAAGTTTTTATTATGAGTTTTTGCCTCTATGGCCAACTTCATTTCAAATTCTCTCTTTGCCTGTCTTATCAATGTTTTACACTTAACTTGACAATGCTTATGTTTTATCCTATTTTCTTTAGATGGATCCTTCTTCCAATTTTTGAAGGATGTTTTTTTGGCTAAAATAGTCCACCACCTTGTAACCCACCCTCAAGCTACTCAGATTATTTATGAGCCTTCTATGTGGGATAGTATCAAAAGCTTTGCTGAAATCCAAGTAAACTACATCCAGTAAACTACATCCCTTGATCTAATTCTCAAGTCACCAAATTTTAAAAATCAATCAGAGTTTTTGACATGATCTGCCTCTGGTAAAACCAAGCTGCCTAGGATCTTAGAAATATAGAAACATGATAGTAGAAAAAGACCGTATGGCCCATAAAGACTGCCTTTCCGATCAATTAATTTACCATCACTTCCCACTGGATTGTAGGTAGTTCACTATGTTTTTCTTTAGTAGTTTCTCCATCAATTGTCCCAATGCTGAGGTGAAGCTTACTAGTCTGTAGTTTCCAATGAGAAATTACTATATACCTGATAATTTCCTTTTCCCTAATCTAGAAGATGGATTCAGGACCAATGGGTTAAACACCTCTATCAGTAGATGGTGATGGAGCAAAGCTGACATCACAGTATATATACCCCTGCAGTGACATTAGCCTGCCAGTATTCTCTTCAAAAGCAACTGTGGACAGACTAGTAAAAAAAACTTGATTAAAAATAGACAACCATTTCAATATTCAGCCAACAGGAAACACTGAACTCAGGCAAAAATATATTAACACTAATCCAGGGACTGGATTAATACTTACCAGTATCCCCTGGAAAACATAGCCACTCAGGAGGACTATAGCACAATCATTCAGGAGCCAAGGATGGGAAGCTGAATCCATCTGCCTGGATTAAGGAAAAGGAAATTATCAGGTAAGTAGTAATTTTCAATTTCCTAGCACTCAGACAAATAGATTCAGGACCAGAGGAATGTACCCAAGCTACTCCCGAATAGGGTGGGAGGCTGCCCGAAGTCCAGTCGAAACTGCACGGTCAAAGACTGCATCCTTCCAGGCCTGCACATGCAGATGATAATACCTGGAAAAGGTGTGTAAGGAGGACCATGTTGCAGCTTGGCAAATGTCGATGGGGGACAACAATCTAACATCTGCCCATGACACTGCCTGAGCCATAGTGGAATGAGCCCAAACCTGAGTAGGGAATGGCTTTTCAGCAGCCAAATATGCGGCCGTGACCACGTCCTTAATCCAGTCAGCTATTGCAGCCTGCGAAGCTGGCTCGCCCTGTTTACCTCCACCATGAAGGACAAACAGGCGATCCGTCTTTCGGAAAGGTTTAGAAACCTCCAGGAACCTCACGATATGTCTCTTGATATCCAAGGGACACAACAGGCAATATTCCTCTGCATCTATTTCCCTATCCAGAAAAGGCAGGGAAATGGACTGATTCAAGTGAAAATCTGAAACCACTTTTGGCAAAAAGGAAGGAACAGTATGCAGCTGTATTGCCCCTGGAGCCACCCGAAGGAATGGCTCCTGGCAAGGCAATATCTGCAGCTCAGAAATTCGACACATAGAGCATATTGCCACCAGAAACACCATTTTCAAGGTCATAACTGCAAGGAAAGGCTACGCATCGGACGAAACTTAGGGCCCGCCAAGAAATCCAGAACCAGATTACAACCACAAGTGTATTGGTAAGTAGAGATGTGAATCGGAACCGGAATCAGTTCCGATTCTGGTTCCAATTCACATCGTTAATTTTTTTTCGTGCGGCCCGATCGCGGTTTTGTTTATCCGCTGCGCCCGAGCCGATAAACAAAAAAACCCACCTGACCCTTTAAAACTGATCCCTTAGCTTCCCCCCCCCCCCCGCACCCCCCCCCCCCCCAAAACGTTTTACAAATACCTGGTGGTCCAGTGGAAGTCCCGGGAGCGATCTCCCGCTCTCAGGCCGTTGGTTGCCACTAATAAAAATGGTGCTGATGGCCCTTTGCCCTTACCATGTGACAGGGTATCCGTGCCTTTGGCGGGCCCCTGTCACATGGTAGGAGTAATGGACGGCTGGTGCCATCTCCTGAGACTGAAGAATCGAGGAACCTTCGTATTGCAAGAAGTCACCAGCAGGTCTAGAAACAGAAGGCTCCAGCGATCTATTAGCTGAAATGCCTCATCTGACAATACCCATTCTCCTGGGTCCAGACTCTCTCTGCTGAGAAAGACTGCTCTCATGTTATCATTTCCTACTATGTGCGAGGCTGAGATCATCTGAATATGCACTTCCGCCCATTCCATAAATTGATCTATCTCCTGCGACATTTGCTGGCTCTTGGTTCCTCCCTGCTGATAGATGTAAGCCACTATCGTTGCATTGTCCAACACTATCCGGACCGCTCAACCCTGCAGTCTGCTTTCAAACTGCAAACATGTCAACTGGACCGACCTGACCTCCAGTCGATTGATGTTCCAAAGAGATTCCCTGCACCATGGAGGCTTGCATCTACCAGTCTTTGATGCTATGGAAACTCTTTTCCTAAGATGATCCATTTGTAGCCACCACTGCAGTTGGGAGGAGACGTCTATTGGCAGATTAGCTGTTACACCCGGTCGCAGATGGCTGCGACCACTGTTGCTCATCTCCTTCTTTACAGCTTTGACTCCGTTCGCAAGACTTGCGGCCTCTGCCAGCTATCGCTGGCCTGCATACCATTCCCGGGCCTCCCTGGATGCCGCGGATGCTGCCGACTGCCATCTTGCCCTCGTAATTCCTTAGGCGCGCGCGCACAGGCCAGTCTTAAGCATGTCATGGCGGGAACCTCGGGGGCGTCCCCTCCAGATGACAACATCCTTCCAGGACATTTAAGCCGGCTGGCCCTGCCTACCAATGCCTTGGCAATGAGTTCCCTAATTGCTGAATCCGCTTCGCTCATTACGGACTTCCCGTTCCAGTTCCTGCTCCTTTGGCGTGAGATGCTCTGGGTACCCACTCCTCGGGGGCCCTTCCTCGTCTCTGGCTATCCGTTCCTCGGAGGGCCTTTTGCCTTGGACTACTGCTTGCCCCGTTTCCCGGGGCTTCTCCTGGAACCTTCGCTACTGTGAGTACTTCCGCTCTATGGACCACTACCCTACCATCTCTAGTATGGAAGCCTCATCGGTGTACCCCACGCTGCGGACCACTACCGTGTCATCTCTAGTGAGGAACCCTCATCGGTGTACCCCGCACTGTGGACCACTACCGTATCATCTCTTCTGAGGACCTCTCACTGGTGGGCCCTGCTCCACAAACCACTACCGTAGTGAAAGGACTGCCTACAACCAATCAAACAACTACTTTCCAACCTTAACTTGGTTTTAAATTCCAACAAAACGGAGATGCTACTTATCTCACACGACCCACGCATCTACTTATCAAGCCCCTCGAAATCCACTACCTTAAACATGGATCTCGCCCCTGACGTCAGGGATCTAGGAGCATGGCTTGACAACCAACTAAACTTTAAAAAATTCATAAATACCACCACTAAGGACTGCTTTTACAAATTACAAGTCCTCAAAAAGTAAAAAGCGCTCCTTCACTTCAACGACTTTCGACTAGTTTTACAATCTATCATCTTTTCAAAACTCAACTACTGCAACTCGATCCTACTTGGACTCCCCGCCAACAGTATCAAACCTCTACAGATGGTACAGAACGCCACCGCCAGAATCCTAACTAACACCAATAAAAGAGATCATATCACCCCCATTCTCAGCAACCTACACTGGCTACCCATCAAACACAGGATCCTCTTCAAAACTCTCACTATTATTCATAAAGCGATACACAACATTGCACCTATCACGCTTAAGACACAACTTCGTCCACATACATCCTTGAGACCCATCAGAAGCGCTTACAAAGGCACATTACTTGCCCCCCCAGCAAAAACGGTATTAAGGAAGAGAGCACTCTCAACTGCAGGACCTCACCAATGGAATGCTCTCCCCCCAGACCTACGCCTCGAACCCAGTCTGCCAGAGTTAAAAAAAAAGTTTAAAACCTGGCTATTCAGGCAAGCTTTCCCATTTACAGAATGTAACTAGGTTACCCTGATCTGACTCCTTTATTTCAAGCTCCCTAACCCCTCCTCTCATGATACGATCCTTCCCCATGCCTTCCCCCCTGCCATCCTTCCACGCCTTCCCCTTGCTCCCCCCTCTGAGAGTGCGTCCCAGCAGTTCTTCCATTCCAGGCCCTTCTCTATCCGCGACCCTGCCCCACCCTGTCCTTCTATATCATGTTAATTCTTCCTGCAAACCAATGTTATTTTGAATTTAATTGTTGTTAATATTGTATTTATTTACTTTCAAGTTATATTTTTATCAATCTGCTATACTCACACTCAATATTTAACTCGTTTTTGTATACAGTGCGGAAACTCAATGTTTAACTCATTATTTGCAATGTTTAACTCGTTAATTGTATAGAGTATGGAAACTCTCTGTTTACTGTTCCATTCACTGTTCCATGTAAAAAGCCCCAGTCTTGCTTCTAAGACCAAGGCAACTTATCGTTCTCTGTAAACCGGATTGATTTGTATCTAATACAGGAATTTCGGTATATAAAAATTAAAAATTAAATAAATAAATAAATAAATAAATGTCCACTGAATAACCTCATAGGTGTACCCGCTATGCGGACCATTGCCGTATCTTCACTACAGAGGTATTCCCCTTGGGTATACCCCGCCGCACAGACTCTGTGACTTTCTCCTGCACTCCCCGCTTCACGGGCAGTGCCTCTCTATTACACTAATAAAGACTCTTTTCCACAGCTGTGTCTGACGTCCGCTGAGACCTCGCCTCCCGACGGTGAGGCTCACAGGGCTCCTCCCTATGGGCGGTACCATCTTTCACCTCGGCCCAGGGCCCACATACCTACTAATCCTAACAGATTTCCAAGTCCATGGACCCGGCACAGGTCTCGGCGATTCAGGCCATCCCTGGCCTGGCCCAGTAAATTACAGAGCAGCAAAAGGTATTAGAGACTTTGGCTAACGCCATAAATCAATTGAGTAACTGGCTGGACTCTGTCCCAATGCCTGTCAAGCCAAGGATTGCTTCACATGCATCACCATTCCAGCCTCCAGTGTCCTTGCTGGCACTTCCTCGTTTCGCAGGTGACCCCTTGTTGAGTAGGGGCTTCTTGAACCAATGCAGCATGCACTTTTCCTTACAACCTGCATATTTCCCCGATGTAGTGTCCAAAACTACGTACATCTTGTCCCTCCTGGACCGGAAAGCCTTGGCCTGAGCATCCCCCTTTTGGCAGCGAACAGATCTGATCCTTAACGACTTGCTGGGCTTCCTTGCCCTACTTCACTCCATATTTGACGACCACGGTCGCAAGACCATCGCCGTATCTACGCTCCTGCATCTGCAACAAGGTGCCAGATCACTGACCGATTATGTCATTGAGTTTAGGACTCTCTCCTCGGAATTACACTGGGATCTGGGCTGCCTGTGTGTCATATTCCTAGAAGGTCTAAGCTCACACATCAAAGACGAATTAGCAGCACGAGAACTCCCTGAGGCATTGGATTCTCTCATCGACCTCGCCGGCCGCATTGAACGCCATTTGCATGAGCAATCTCACGAGGCCAAGGGATCCAAGAGAATGTCTTCAGGTGTTCCATGCCTTCACCCAACACCATCCACCCAGACCACTCCTACACCAAGCACAGAGGAAGAGGAACCGATGCAAATGGGTCCCAGCCATCTATCCACAAAGGAGATGTGTTGTCAGCAAAGATCAGGTCTTTGCATGTATTGTGGCCAACTGGGTCATGCGGTACCCTCCTGTCCACTCTGTCCGGGAAACTCCCAGGCTTAGGACCTGCCGGAGGACTCCTCCTAGGCCTGACTGCACCCTCTCCTCCGCTGACACTGCCTGTCTCAATTAAGTCGGATGCTCTGGAATTTCACACCCTGGCACTGGTGGACTCCGGGGCTTGTGGAAATTTTATACTCAGACAACTCATGGAACACTTTTGGATCCCCACCGTCCGGACACCTACGCCATTGCTACTTTCTTCTATTCATAGCGAACTGTTACCAGGCGAAGTTACCTTCTCCACGGTCCCCATTCAACTTCGCACCAGGTCACTGCATACAGAGACCATTTCTTTCTTGATACTGGATAAGGTTATACACCCTGTGGTTCTTGGACTACCATGGTTACAACTGCACACACCACAATTTGATTGGAGCACTTTACAATTGTCCCACTGGGGCAAACTCCTGCCATGGAAAGTGCTTGGAGGTTGTATCCTCGATGCCTTGCCTAGCTACAACAACATCCATTCCGGGTCTTCCACTGCAGTACTTCTTTAAAGATGTGTTCTCCAAGAAAGCACGGATTCTTTACCACCTCATCGCTCATTTGATTGTGCTATAAAACTTATTACACAACACTGAGCCTCCCCAAGGAAAGGTCTACCCACTTTCTCTGACTGAAACAAAGGCCATGTCCGAATATATACAAGAGAATTTGGCGAAAGGCTTCATTCGGCCTTTATGTCTCCCGCTGGAGCCGGGTTCTTTTTTGTGGGAAAAAAGGACGACTTCCTCCGGCCATGCATAGATTACCGCGGCTTAAATGAGATTAGCCAGAAGGATCGCTACCCCTTGCCATTAATCTCTTAACATTTTGACAGGCTCCAAGGGGCCAAAATATTTACCAAATTGGACCTCAGAGGAGTGTATAAATTGGTCAGGATACGCTGGGGCAACGAATGGAAAACCTCATTTAACACCCGCGACGGTCATTTTGAATATTTGGTAATGCCGTTTGGCCTCTGCAACGCCCCGGTGGTATTTCAGAATATGATGAACGAAATCTTCAGAGACATGCTCTACAGTTGTGTCGTGGTTTATCTGGATGACATCCTGGTATTTTCTCAAGACCTTCAGAGCCATCATTTGGACATCGCCAACATTCTACAATGCTTAAGGGATAACCAGTTATATGCCAAACTGGAGAAATGCTCCATTCACTAGGAATCTGTCCCTTTTCTGGGCTAAGTGGTCTCAAGCCAGGGGTTCCAGATGAATCCACAAAAGACTAACAGTATTTAGGATTGGCCTCAACCAACGATTCTTAAGGCGCTTCGAAGATTCCTTGGTTTTACTAACTACTACAGGTCCTTCATCCACCATTATTCAACACTGACCGCCCCACTCACAGCTATGACTCGAAAGGGAGCCAATCCCTCCCAGTGGTCATCTGAAGCCGTGACCACCTTCCAAGAACTCAAGGAGGCATTCCTACGAGAACCATGTTTATGTCACCCAGATCCCCGATGACCCTTCATCGTCGAAGTGGACGCTTCAGACGTCGGTGTTGGTGCAGTCCATAGCCAGCATTCAGCCAATCATACCTTGCACCCATGCTCATTCTTCTCCCTGATGCTTCTCTCCAGCGGAGCGTAATTAAGGAATTGGGGACAAGGAATTACTGGTGATTAAACTGGCCTTCGAGGAGTGATGTCCCTGGCTCGAGGGAGCGCAGCACCAAATCACGGTATACACTGACCATAAGAACCTTGAGTACTTACACCATGCTCAACGCCTTAATCACAGGCAGGCCCGCTGGTCTCTCTTTTTTACCCGGTTCAATTTCCTCTTGCGATACCTGCCAGCCAATAAGAACACCCGAGCTGATGCACTCTCCTGTTCATTCACCACGGAAGATGTTCCAAATGTTCCATGGCACATCATCGATCCAACGAGAGTTCTCCTCTCCGCCACACATACAGTGCCAGCTGGGAAGATGGTGGTTCCCCAACCATTCAGAAGGAAAATCTTCCACTGGGCGCATGATTCCTTGCTCGCAAGCCACCCCAGACAAGCTAGAACTCTTTCCACTCTTCAGAGATTCTACTGGTGGCCAACCATGAAAAAAGACGCTCAAGCATATGTAGAATCATGCCCCACTTGTGCCCGTCAGAAGCCGCCAACAGGCCGCCCTTGGGGGCTCTTTCAACCTCTTCCTGCACCTAGTGAGCCATGGACACATATAGTCAGGGATTTCATTGTGGATTTACCCCCATCCAGTGGCAACAACAACATTTGGGCACCGTGGACCACTTTTCGAAGATGGCTCACTTCGTGGCGATACCTGGCCTATCTTCGGCCCCGGAGTTAGCGAAATTGTTCATTTGCCACGTCTTTCGCCTTCACAGACTCCCAAAGCATATACTCTCTGATCGAGGGGTTCAATTTACAGCAAAATTTTGGAGGTCATTATGGAAAAAATTCGACATATCCTTGGACCTCACATCAGCCTACCATCCGCAGGCCAATGGACAGACAGAGAGGATGAACCGTATCCTAAAGCAGTTTCTCTGGGCATATGTGAACTCTCGGCAGAATGACTGGTCCGGCTTACTATCCTGGGCTGAGTTTGCTTAAACTCCCACCAGTCTACTTCCACTGGATCATCGTTCTTCCAAATAGTATACGGATGCCAGCCTCTGCCTCCTCTTCCAGTACCCCTGTCTGTGTCTTCTCTGGTGGCACAGGCTTCTGCTCAAGAGTTACACCAACTTTGGGAACACACCAAACAACTTCTACAGCAAGCTGGTCAAAAAGCAAAGAAGTTCTATGATGCCCATCATTGGGCAGCTCTTCAGTTGAACCCCAGAGACAAAGTGTGGCTCAGCACCTGCTTTATTCGCTTGAAACTGCCCTCAGCTCGCCTCGCTCCTAAATACATCGGGCCTTTTCCCGTACTTCGCCGGCTGGGCCCAGTCACTTATAGCCTTCGTCTACCCAAAACACTCAAAATCCATAACGTCTTCCACATCTCGCTATTAAAGCCACTCATCCTGTCGGAATTCTCTAAGAAATCACCTGAACCCCAACCTCTTTCCACTGAAGAGGATATAATGTATCAGGATGAGGACATCTTGGACGTAAGGAAGCGCGGAAGGCATTGGGAATATCTGATCTCATGGGAAGGATTTGGCCCCGAAGAGAATTGCTGGGAGCCTGCAGTCAATATCCTCGATAAAGAGCTGATCAAACAGTTCCATATTTCTCACCCAAGAAAACCAAAACCCCCGGGGAGGGGCCCTAAGAAGGGGGTACTGTTACACCTGTCAGTCACAGATGACTGCGACCGCTGTTGCTCACCTCCTTCTTTACAGCTTTGACTCCGTTGGGAAGACCTGTGGCTATTGCTGGCCTGCCTACCGTTCTTGGACCTCCCTGGACCCTGCGGATGCTGTCGACCACCATCTTACCCTCGTAATCCCTTAGGCGCATGCGCACAGGCCAGTCTTAAACACGTCATGGCGGGAACCTCGGGGGCCCAAAACCGCGAATCGTAGAAAATATTGGTGCTCTAGTTCAATGGGAATATGTAGAAATGCCTTGGATAGATCCAGTGAGATCAGAAATTCCCCTGATTGTATGGCTATTCTCACTGAGCGCAATCTTTCCATATGAAAATGAATCACCAGCAAATTACGGTTGACCCCCTTGAGATCCAGGTCAGAACGAAAGGAGCCCTCCTTCTTGGGCACAATGAAATCGATAGAATATTGACCCTTATTTCCTTGAGATGTGGGCACTAGAACCAGAGCCCTCAAACTGAGGAGCCTTGATAATGTACAGTCCACTGCCTGCTATTTCTGTGGGGAGTGGCAGTGAGACACCATGAACACGTCCTGAGGAAAACTGCGAAACTCCAGTGCATATCCTTCTCATATCACTTCCAGGACCCACTGATCCGTTGTGATGTCGACCCACCTCTGATAAAAAAAGAGAGAGGCGTCCCCCTATTTCCTGTTCCTGGGGGTGGGTCGGCACACCTTCATTGGGAGGCTCCAATACCCAAGCCTATGTCCTGTCTGGGCTGTCTGGGTCAAAAGGACTGAGACCTACTGAAAGGCCGAGTCCTCTGAAAGGTCCCTCCTCTATAGGGTCAAAAATGCTAGGATCCCCTAGCACAACCTCCCACGGCGTTTGCTTCTTATCCTCCGGCAAATGAGGAACTGGTGATTCGCCCCACTTACTGGCCAGATTCTCCAACTCTCTTCCAAACAAGAGCAAACCTTCAAAGAGCAATTTTGTAATGCTCTACATATTCCCATTGAACTAGAGCACCAATATTTTCTACGATTCGCGTTTTTGGGATGCAATTATCAGTTTTGGGCATTGCCTTTTGGTCTGGCCACTGCTCCCAGAACCTTTTCCAAGGTAATGGTGGTGGTTGCAGCAGATTTAGAGATTGCATCAGCCAACCAATTTCTCAGACATAATTGATGCCTGGCCCCTATTATTGAAGCCACCCCTCTGGCTGAAGTGCAGACCAAATCGCTGCCCTCATCTACCAAAAAGGCAGCTGCTGGTTCCATCACTGCCCTGGAATTCACTCCAGAGTCATCGACCTCCCGACAGAGAAGTTAAAAAGAGTGAGCCACTAGTCTACAAAGTCATTGCCACTGCTTCAAATGCTTGTTTAAGGATGGTCTCAATCCTTCTATCGTGTACATCTTTCAAGACCGCTCCTCCCTTCACTGGGATAGTTGTCTGCTTGGAGACTGCACAGACCAGCGTGTCCACTTTCAGAAAATGCAAACGCTCTCTCAGCACTGGATCCAAAGGGTACAGGCCTTCCAACATTCGCCCCCTTTGAAATTATCCTCTGGGGTGCCCCACTCAAGATCAATCAATTCTTGAATGGCTTTCATCACAGGGAAAAAACAAGATGCTTTATGCAAGGAAATCAAAATGGGATTTTTCTTTTGCTCAGAATTGGAATCTGCTCCAGGTACTCCCAGCATGTTCAAAGTCTGGGAAATCAGAGCTGGCAGCTCAGCTGTATGAAAGAATCGCAACATCGTCCTAAATGATTCTAGTCCTGGATGAATTTCTCTATCCTCCAGGGAGTCAGTTTCGGTCTCATCATCCCTGCCATCTGGATCCTTATCAGGAAGCCCTACGGCTGAGCTAGGTGTGCTTCAGTGCTTAACAGCAGTACGGGGCTGCGGCTCTGCTCTGGCAGGATTGGACTGGGCTGGGTGTTAGGATTTGTGGGTTTCGTGGACCCTTGGCCTGAGGTGAAGTTGTTACAGCCTGAGGGGTGAAGCCCCACAGGCCCACACCGTCGGGAGGCGAGGTCAGCTGCAGCAGAGAACCCGAATGAGGTTCAATAGAAAGAGAATGTCCAGCATCACTACCAAGTGATCGCAGACTAGTCCAGAGCTGTGCCGTGAGGCAGACCCCGAGGAGCGGGAGCGCAAGGACAGGATCTACTGTAGGTAAGATGCAGAAACTGTCCCGAGGGGTGGGACAATGTAGTAACAGAGTCTCTGGTATGACGACGTAGAGGCTGCCCCAAGGAGTGGGGGAGCGCAGAGTCAGTCTTGGCAGCAGCGACTTAGGCTGCCCTGAGGAGCGGGGAAGCGCAGAATCAATCTTGGCAGTAGTGACGTAGGCTGCCCCGAAGAGTGAGGAAATGGGAGCAAGTCACTAGTGTAGAGACGTAGGCACAACCCCAAGGAGTGGGGAAGTGCAGAGCAAGTCACTGGTGCAGAGGCGTAGACACTGCCCCAAGGAGCAGGGAAGCGCAAAGCAAGTCTTCAGTGGCAAGGCAGATACAACCCCGAGGAGTGGGGAGCGAAGAGCTGGAGTCTCTGTTAGACAGTTCTTAAGGCAATCCCGAGGAGCGGGGAGGCCAGCAGGTAGGACCTCTGGAGAGGTGCAGGGACCACCCCGAGGAGCGGGGAAGACTGGAGACAAGTCTCCCAGGAAGCGCATGCAGGCCCCCGAGGAGCGGTTACCGAGCCAGAATCCAGAACCGCGGGTAGAGATCCGAGTCAGGCACCAAAGTCCGAGGAGACAGGAACAAGCACCAGTAGCGAAGGAATTCATTGCCAAGTCAACTAGCGTAGGCCCAGGGAGGTGCTTATGAAACCCAGCTAGTGATGTCATCAATCAGGGACGCCCTTGAGGTTCCCACCATAGCGTCTCTAAAGAGAGACTCAGTGGCACGTACCTACGAAGGCCCAGAGGAGGCATGGAGATCGGCGGCATCTCAACTGCCATGAGAAGTCTCAGGAGGCAGATGGCATGCGGCGGCAGTGACTAGCCACAGCCGCGAGTTCACCCAGAGAGGAGAGCAGGGCAGCACTTGACATGAGTTGGGTCAGCTGTGGGCGGCAGCAGCCGATGGTCATAACACTGAGGACTGCACTTGAAGAAAAGATTGCAATCCTTGAAAAAATTATACCCAAGAAAAGACAGAAGGATCCATGCCAAAACCAGGAGGCACCTGTGCTGTGCCCACTGAGCTACCTTCCCCTTCTGATGAACCAGTTAAGGGGGTTCCAATATCAGGCATCCCTCCTGACACATCGTTACCCAGACCCTCATCAGACTGGGAAGAACCAGTCTGATGAGGGTTAGTAAAATCAGAGGAAGATAATTCTCTCTGAGCCTCCAAACAGTGCTGGCACAAGATAGAGGGCACACCAGGCTGACATGCCCGAATATGACAGGCGGTGCACAGGGAAAGGCACTTAGGGGCGGATTTTAAAAGGAGCGCGAATAGCCTACTTTTGTTTGCGCTCCAGGCGCAAACAAAAGTACGCTGGATTTTAGTAGATATGCGCGGAGCCGCGCGTATCTGCTAAAAACCTGGATCGGCGCGCGCAAGGCTATGGATTTTGTATAGTCGGCGCGCGCCGAGCCGCGCAGCCTACCCCCGTTCCCTCCAAGGCCGCTCCGAAATCGGAGCGGCCTTGGAGGAAATCCTCTAACGCCCTCCCCTCACCTTCCCCTCCCTTCCTCTACCTAACCCACCCGCCCGGCCCTGTCTACACCTCCCCCTTACCTTTCTCCGGGGATTTACGCCTCCCAGAGGGAGGCGTAAATCCCCGCGCGCGAGCGGGCCTCCTGCGCGCCGGGCAGCGACCTGGGGGCGGGTACGGAGGGCGCGGCCATGCCCCCGGACCGCCCCGGGCCGTAGCCACGCCCCGTACCCGCCCCCAAAACGCTGCCGACACGCCCCTGAAACGCCGCGACGACCGGGCCCCGCCCCCGACACGCCCCCCTCGGAGAACCCCAGGACTTACGCGAGTCCCGGGGCTCTGCGCGCGCCGGTAGGCCTATGTAAAATAGGCTTCCCGGCGCGCAGGGCCCTGCTCGCCTAAATCCGCCCGGTTTTGGGCGGATTTAGGCGAGCAGGGCTCTGAAAATCCGCCCCTTAGGTTTCTTAGCTATAGGCGCCATTAATTTTTTTTTATTATGCGTCCAAAATTTAGGCATCCCAAGACAAGGCATCACAAAGCTAGGTGTCCCAAATGTACACGCATAACCAATGCACCCAATTTGTGCGCACAGGTAAGCGGGTGTCTAACCTGGATGCCGCTATAACCTGGAAGCCCAAACTGATGCCTGACCAAGCGTTCAAAAAACTGGTTGCACAGACCGAATAGATGGTCTTGTAGAGGGCAGTCGAACGCGCAGGCAAAGCATGCAAAAACGCTGTCACGGCCTACCACGGTGAGACCGCACCTTGAATACTGTGTACAATTCTGGTTGCCACATCTCAAAAAAGATATAATTGCGATGGAGAAGGTACAGAGAAGGGCTACCGAAATGATAAGGGGAATGGAACAGCTCCCATATGAGGAAAGACTAAAGAGGTTAGGACTTTTCAGCTTGGAGAAGAGACGGCTGAGGGGGGATATGATATCCCCCCTCAGCCGTCTCTTCTCCAAGCTTTGTGATGCCTTGTCTTTGTGATGCCTTGTCTTGGGATGCCTAAATTTTGGACGCATAATAAAAAGAAATTAATGGCGCCTATAGCTAAGAAACCTAAGTGCCTTTCCCTTTTCTTGGGGCTGTGCCCACGTCTCTACACCAGCAACTTGTTCTACACTTCCCCGCTCCTCGGGGCAGTGCCTACGTCTCTACACTAGTGACTTGCTCCCATTTCCTCGCTCTTCGGGGCAGCCTACGTCACTACTGCCAAGATTGATTCTGCGCTTCCCCGCTCCTCAGGGCAGCCTAAGTCGCTACTGCCAAGACTGACTCTGCGCTCCCCCACTCCTTGGGGCAGCCTCTACGTCGTCATACCAGAGACTCTGTTACTACATTGTCCCACCCCTCAGGACAGTCATGAGAGATCATGAGAGATCTAGAACGGGTAGATGTGAATCGGTTATTTACTCTTTCGGATAATAGAAAGTCTAGGGGCACTCCATGAAGTTAGCATGTGGCACATTTAAAACTAATCGGAGAAAGTTCTTTTTTACTCAACGCACAATTAAACTCTGGAATTTGTTCCCAGAGGATGTGGTTAGTGCAGTTAGTATAGCTGTGTTTAAAAAAGGATTGGATAAGTTCTTGGAGGAGAAGTCCATTACCTGCTATTAAGTTCACTTAGGGGCGGATTTTAAAAGGAGCGCGAATAGCCTACTTTTGTTTGCGCTCCAGGCGCAAACAAAAGTACGCTGGATTTTAGTAGATACGCGCGGAGCCGCGCGTATCTGCTAAAAACCTGGATCGGCGCGCGCAAGGCTATGGATTTTGTATAGCCGGCGCGCGCCAAGCCGCGCAGCCTACCCCCGTTCCCTCCGAGGCCGCTCCGAAATCGGAGCGGCCTCGGAGGGAACTTTCCTTTGCCCTCCCCTCACCTTCCCCTCCCTTCCCCTACCTAACCCACCCGCCCGGCCCTGTCTAAGCCCCCCCTTACCTTTGTCGGGGGATTTACGCCTCCCGGAGGGAGGCGTAAATCCCCGCGCGTCAGCAGGCCTCCTGCGCGCCGGGACGCGACCTGGGGGCGGGTCCGGAGGGCGCGGCCACGCCCCCGGCCCGCCCCCGGAACGCTCCCGACACGCCCCGAAAACACCGCGCGGTTCGGGCCCACCCCCCGACACGCCCCCTCCGAAAACCCCGGGACTTACGCGAGTCCCGGGACTCTGCGCGCGCCGGTAGGCCTATGTAAAATAGGCTTACTGGCGCGCAGGGCCCTGCTCGCGTAAATCCGCCCGGTTTTGGGCGGATTTACGCGAGCAGGGCTCTGAAAATCCGCCCCTTAGAGAATAGCCACTGCCATTAGCAATGGTAACATGGAATAGACTTTTTGGGTTTTTGGGTACTTGCCAGGTTCTTATGGCCTGGATTGGCCACTGTTGGAAACAGGATGCTGGGCTTGATGGACCCTTGGTCTGACCCAGTATGGCATGTTCTTATATTCTTAAGGACTAAATTGCACAGGTTTTTCACTCAGTGCACAGTTAAGCTCTAGAATTTATTGCCAGAGGATGTGGTTATAGCAGTTAGTGTAACTGGGTTTAAAAAAGGTTTGGATAAGTTCCTAGAGGAAAAATCCATAAACTGCTATTACAGTAATTAATAAGCAATAGTAGCTTGTGATTTATCTAATGTTTGGGTACTTGCCAGATACTTGTAGCCTGGATTGGCCACTGTTGGAAACAGGATGCTGGGCTTGATGGACCCTTGGTCTGACCCAGTATGGCATGTTCTTATATTCTTAAGGACTAAATTGCACAGGTTGGGTAAACAAATAAGCGTGGGAGTAGCTTGCTTATTGCGGCGGTTACTACCCCTAACCAATTAGGCTTGATACTTCACTTTTATGCAGCTCCAGCACTGCTCTCTACATCAATAGCAGGGGTGGAAGGAAATTAGAACCAAAAAGGTATCAATAAGGGCCCTGACCTCAGTGGTCAGAGTAACAGATAAGTATGAGAAAAATAACCGTGAAAGCTTGCTGGGCAGACTGGATGGGCCATTTGGTCTTCTTCTGCCGGCATTTCTATGTTTCTATCTACATTGTATGTACATTTCCTTGTCCTGTACACACATAAATCTTTCCACCAGGTGCTTGCTAAAGGAACCACTTACCTGATAGTGCCTTCCCCGAACAATTTCCTTGGATGTGCCTCATCCGGCCCCCATAGCTTTGTCTTCATTTAGTTTCGCAAGAGCCATACAAACACCCTCTTCCATGAATGGTGTGGTATCTACTTCACTCTCATCCATACCCTTGTGAACCATTAGTGGTCCCTTCTCTAAGGTCTTCAATGAATGCTGAACATTTTTAGCATTTTTGCTTTCCCATTGTCCCTCTCGATACATTGCTTCCCATCACCTTTTAATCTTACAATTCCACCTCTGGCCTTCCTCCTTTCCCTGATATCCCTGAAAGAAAATTATATCAACTTGTTTTGCCTCTTTATTGATCTTTTCTTCCACTCATGTTTTTGACAACTTGATTTCTTTCTTTGTCTCTTTCAGCCCGGCCAAATACTCTTTCATGTGTATCTTTTTGAATGCTAATCTTTTGGCCTTAATGTTTTAATCCATCTCTTTGGAGGACCACATTCACTTCCTTTTCTTCTTGCTTTTATTGACCTTCCTTTGTTGTCCTTATTATAGATCCTCTTAATCAAGCCCACTGTTCTTCCACTTCATCTAATGTATATCCTCCCATCCTGCTAGCTCCTCATTAAAGTACTTTGCCACTTTAATGAAGTCACTTTTTTGAAATCTAGGACATTGCTCTTTGTGTGACTTCTCTCTGCTTTGGCCATTATATCAAACTATTATGTCTGATGATTGCTGGTGCTCAAGTGGACACCTACTTGGACATTAGAAACATTGTCACTGTTTTTAAGTATCAGGTCCAATATTACTTCTTGCCTTATAGTTTCCATTATTAAATGTCTGAGCAAAATCCCTTAAAGAGCATCCTCAATCTCTCTACTTCTAGCAACTTTTGCAGATAGGGTAATTTAATCTACATTTGGCAGGTTAAAGTCTCCTATGAACAACACATCTGCCTTCATTCCTACCTTTTTGATGTCTTCAGCCAGATCGTTGTCTAGTTCCTCTGTCTGGTTCAGAGATCTGTCAACTACATTGGTGTGGATAGACATTGCCATATCCCTTTCTTTTTTTTTTAATTTTATGAATTTTCAATATGCATTACAGGAAATAATCTTGTCATATGTAATATTATGAAAACATATATAAAGGTAATAAATACATACAATCACCTTTTTTTTTTTAGTAATTAAATTATAATATTATTTCATATTCAAGTCTTTTACCAAAACAGAAGATAAATCTAAGTGATAACCACAATATAGAGCGATTTATATTTAGTATACGGAAATCATTTATAAGAAAAAATGTACAATTTACTCCTACTTTACTATCTAACCGGAGTTTTAATCTACAAGAAGACCCTTAAGATGGTCAGGATCAGTAAAAAGATATATTTTTCCTTTATAATCTATGGCACACCTGCAAGGTTATTTAAGTAAGAAGGAACCTCCTTTATCTATTACGTCTTTCCTCAGGGCTAGAAATTTTTTTCTCCAGAGTTGAGTACTCTGAACCACATCCGGAAATATCCAGATTCTCTGCCCATAAAATTATTTTAATCTATTTCGAAAAAAGAATTTCATTACATTATCCTTGTCTGAGATGAAAGCAAATTGGATCAATAAAGTC
Source organism: Rhinatrema bivittatum (assembly GCF_901001135.1). NCBI lineage: Eukaryota > Metazoa > Chordata > Amphibia > Gymnophiona > Rhinatrematidae > Rhinatrema > Rhinatrema bivittatum. The sequence goes on from NC_042615.1 coordinate 418,037,683, forward strand.
CTTCTATCTGTAACTTGAAGTTCGTCTTGTGATTTCTGTAATATATCTGAGATATTAATCAAAGATTCTAATATCTTTTTTTCTGACTTTTCGTGTTGTTTTTCCTCTTGTGGCACTACCATCTGCTCTAAAACATTTTTCCTTGGGCCAACATAAAAGGCTCTAACAATTACTGAATGACACTGTTCTGGAATTTTTAAAATTTGAGTTATATAGATTTTAAATAACTCCAAAGGACTTCTGTCTTGTTTCAGGAAAATTAGTAACTCTTAAGTTTAAAGCTCTTATTGAATTTTCCAGATTTTCAAATCTTTTCTGGTACTCTATTTCTGTTTTTAACTGCTGGCTCTGAATTTTTTCTACTTGTGTTATACGATTTTCCATCTCTCGCATTTCTTTTTGTTGATATACTAACTTTCCAGAATTTTCCTTTACGAAGTTATTAGTTACCAGAACAGCTTCAGTTAAATTTGTGATTGCGGAGTCCAATTTTGCTATATAGTTCCACAAGGATTCTAGTTTTTGCTGGTTTTCGAATAGCCACTGTAATAGTGGTAGGTTTTGAAGCTAGCACTAAATCCTGTTGTTTACGTATTCTAGATTTATCAGACTTCGGAGTACTTTCTTTATCAGGCATCAACCATATCCCTTTCTTAAATGGTTGTAGTGCCTCCTCCTTTCCCTTTGCATGCTGCATTTCAGTTGCTTTAATATTTTTTTTTTATATAAAAAGCTACTCCTCACCACTTTCTGCCATCTGGGTCCTTCCCAAACAGATTATATCCCAGTATGGTTGTATCCCATACATGGGATTCATTGAACAATGTCTTTGTAATAGCAACAATATCTAATTCTGTCTCCTTAGTGCTTATGTTAGACTGCAAGCATTTGTGTTCATTGCTTTCCAGCTATTTTCTCTTTGGCTCACTTGTATTCTGTATAACCTCATAACTTGTCTCTTCTTTTACTCCACTGAACACTATTAAGATTCTCGTGTCATTTTTCCCATTATTTTGAATATTTGTTGTGGGCGATATCCTGAATTCATCCACTTCCAACCACCACCCTCATCATCTAGTTTAAACATTTGTCAATGTATGTTCTGAATTTCTCATTTAGGTATGGAAAAGTGTAGGCCATCATTACATTAGAATCTTATGTTGTTCTATATATGACTTCAGCCATCTACATGTGTCTGACAGCCAGTCTGATTGACTTTTTTGACTGGGTAACCAAGGAATTGGATCAAGGAAGAGCGCTTGATGTCATCTACTTGGATTTCAGCAAGGCTTTTGATACGGTCCCACACAGGAGACTGGTGAATAAAATGAGAAGCTTAGGAGTGAGTGCCGAGGTGGTGGCCTGGATTGCAAACTGGTTGATGGACAGAAGACAACGTGTGATGGTAAATGGAACTTACTCTGAAGAGAGAGCGGTGTTAAGCAGAGTACCGCAGGGATCGGTGTTAGAACCGGTCCTGTTCAATATCTTTGTGAGCGACATTGCGGACGGGATAGAAGGAAAGGTTTGTCTTTTTGCGGATGACACTAAGATCTGCAACAGAGTGGACACGCCGGAAGGAGTAGAGAGAATGAGTCGGGATTTAAGGAAGCTGGAAGAGTGGTCAAAGATATGGCAGCTGATTCAATGCCAAGAAGTGCAGAGTCATGCATATGGGGTGTGGAAATCCGAAAGAACTGTATTCGATGGGGGGAGAAGGGCTGATATGTACGGAGCAGGAGAGAGACCTTGGGGTGATAGTCTCTAATGATCTGAAGTCGGCGAAACAATGTAACAAGGTGATAGCTAAAGCCAGAAGCATGCTGGGTTGCATAGAGAGAGGAATATCGAATAAGAAAAGGGAAGTGATAATCCCCTTATACAGGTCCTTGGTGAGGCTTCACCTGGAGTACTGTGTTCAGTTCTGGAGACCGTATCTCCGAAGGGACAGACACAGGATGGAGGTGGTCCAGAGAAGGGCGACCAAAAAGGTGGAGTGTCTTCATTGAATGACTTATGAGGAGAGATTGAAGAATCTAAATATGTACCCCTGGAGGAAAGGAGGAGCAGGGGTGATATGATTCAAACTTTCAGATACTTGAAAGGTTTTAATGATCCAAAGACAACGACAAACCTTTTCCGTTGCAAAAAAATCAGCAGAACTAGGGGTCACGATTTAAAACTCCAGGGAGGAAGACTTAGAACCAATGTCAGGAAGTATTTCTTCACGGAGAGGGTGGTGGATGCCTGGATCGCCCTTCCGGAGGAAGTGGTGAAGACCAAAACTGTGAAGGATTTCAAAGGGGCGTGGGATAAACACTGTGGATCCATAAAGTCTAGAGCAGTGGTTCTCAACCTTTTTTCTGTCGGAACACACCTGACAGATGGTTCTCACATGCGTGACACACTGACCCATGATCGTCACAGGGCTAGATGTAAATGTACAGTTTGCATCCACGGGAACCCCCCTGATCCACAATAATGGATGTAAAGCAGAATTATGACATTCCCCGTTCAACTCACTCTACAAAAAAGATATTCTGGTTCTGGTGTCATCTCAGTAACAGCAACTCAAACTCCTTCTACTTTCAGGCTCAATAGCCCTACTTATGAAAAGACAGCAGTTTACCACCAATGCATGTCCTCTTGAGAAAACGCAACAAATAAGACTGATAAAACACTTACATGCTAGTAAAATATCTCTGTAACAGACACAGAACCGACCTAACATACTCCCAGGATCTGTAGTAATGCACATAAACTAATCCACACACAGTTACACCTGTATTATGGAATACACTCAAACAGGAGCAACCCTATCTATGAAAAGGCAACACTACAAATATTAAATCAGGCCCTAAAAACCAATACACCTCTTATTAGGAAAACAGAACTAGCAAGCAGCTATAGATCCCCACACAGAAATAATTGTAAAACTATACTAATAAGCAGAATAAATGTTTCACAACAACTATGAACAGAATAACATCCAACAATTAAAAACTCATAAAAACTATTAAAAATTCTCCAAACACCAATAAAATATTTCAAAAAAAGCAGACACATCACATAATATTAAATAATTAAAATAGCAGTCAATCAAGAAAAATAAACTTAAAAAGCCACCTTTACTTACCCCCTCCAGCAGCTTTCCTACTCCTCTTCCATGCAGGCTGTCGCACACACCAGAAGCAGCAGTAGTGGCTAAGCTCTATACTCATGGTCCTCTTCCTTAGGGCCCATGTCTCTCACACACACACACACACCATACCAGTCATGCCCCCATGACCAGTTTCTGTCTCTCACACACCAATCATCTCCCAGTCTTTGACAAACACACCAGTCACCTTCCTGAACAGTTTCTCTCATGCCATACACACACACACAGGCTTCCCACTCCCGTGTTCCACTTACATATATGGGCTTCTCACTCTCATAATCACTTTCTCTTTCTCACATACACTCACCAGTCTCTCACTCCCATGCTTGTTCTCTCCACATGCACAGGCTTCTCATTCCCATAATCACTTTCTTTCTCTCCCACATACACACACACCAGTCACCTGATCTCTCTCATGCATACACACACAGGCTTCCCACTCCCATGTTCTCTTTCAGATATACAGGCTTCTCACTCCCATGCTGTATCTCACACACTCCCATGCTCACTCTTCACATGTACAGGCTTCTTATTCCCATAATCACTTTCTTTCTCTCTCTCACATACACGCAAACACACACCAGTCACCTGATCTCTCTCATGCATATACACACACACATAGGCTTCCCACTCTCATGTTCTCTTTCAGATATACAGGCTTCTCACTCCCATGCTGTGTCTCACACACACACAGGTTTCTCACTCCCATGCCCACTCTTCACCTGCACAGGCTTCTCATTCCCATAATCACTATCTCTCTCTCTCTCTCACACACACCCGTCACCTGATCTCTCTCATGCATACACACACACACACAGGCTTCCCACTTCCATGTTCTGTCTTACATACACAGGCTTCTCCCTCCCATGCTGTGTCTCACACACACCCAGGTTCTCACTCCCATGCTCACTCTCTTCACATGCACAGGCTTCTCATTCCCATAATCACTTTCTCTGTTACACACACACACACCCAGTCTCTCTCTCATTTCCATGCTCGCTCTCCACGTGCACAGGCTTCTCATTCCCTGAATCACATTCTCTCTCTCACATTCACATACACACCAGTCACACCGTCACCTTACCAACCAGTCTCTCTCATATACATGCACACACACAGGCTTCCCACTCCCATGCTCTCTCTCACATAATCAGGCTTCTCACTCCCATGCTTTCTTTCACATACACCCCCACAACACCAGGCTTCTTTCTCCCATGCTTTCTCACATACCCAGATTTCTCATTTCCATGCTTTTTCTCTCTCTCTCTCTCTCTCGCTCACACACACACACATCCCTGACTGTCTCACACTCTCACATACACATCAGTCATCTCCTTGAGCAGTCACTTTCATTGTCTCTCACATATACACATACATCAGCTCTCTGACCAGTTTCTCTCAATCACACACATACTCTCGATCAAATACATTCTCTCACTTACACACAGGCTCTCAATCACACACATTCTCTCACTTACACACAGGCTGGCTGGCTGCTTCTCTCTCTTTCTGTCACTCACTTCCTCTCCCCCCCCCCCCCAGCACAAACGGTAGCTGCTCCTCCAGCCCCCGCAGGCCAAGAAGGAAGAATTCCATCGATCGCGGGAGGCTCATGCTGCTCTCTCCTTTCCCTTCCGCTTTCTCCCCCAGAGCAGGAAGATCAGCTGCCTCTCCTGCTGCCACCGGACTCCTGCTATCTTCGGGCGTCCGAACTTCCTGTCGGGGGGGGGGGGGGGGGTAGCGGAAGCGCAGCGCACAACGTCCACTTCCTCCCTCCCCCCCCCAAGCAGGAAGATCGGCGGACCATACGGCCCGACGCCCGAAGATAGCAGGAGGCCGGTGGCAGCAGGAGAGGCAGCTGATCTTCCTGCTTTGGGGGAGAAAGCGGAAGCTGTGCACGACGCTTCCGCTCCCCCACCCCAAGCAGGAAGATCGATGGACCATGCGGCCCGACGCCCGAAGATAGCAGGAGAACGGGTGGCAGCAGGAGAGGCAGCTGATCTTCCTGCATTGGGGGGAGGAAGCGGAAGCTGCACGCGGCGCTTCCGCTCCCCCTCCCCGAACACGAAGACCGGTTGGCCATACGGCCGCAGCAGCGCTTCCCCATGTGTGCCGTGATGGCGCGCGAGGCGTGGGTTCTCTTGCGGCACGGCCTTTCTTCTTCCCGCGCACCACTTCCTGTTCCGGGTCCGGGGGGGGGGGAGGAATGCAGGCGCGGGAAGAAGAAAAGGCCAGCCGCGGATGCCACAGCTTTTTTTTTTTTTGCACCGCTGCCGTTCCCGCTGGGCTTGAACGTGCTGATAGCCCGGCGGCAACGGCAGCAGGGAAGAACGAGCAGTGGGAGGGACCGGGAGCCACGCGACACACCTGCCGGTGCTTGGCGACACACTAGTGTGTCGCGACGCACCGGTTGAGAACCGCTGGTCTAGAGGATGTGAATGAAGAGAAGAGGCACGGGGTTGGCTTGCTTGCGGGAATGACGGCTACTACCTGGAGATTAATATCCTTATTCAATAAACATACACACAGTTAATGCGACTCCAACATTGCTCTATGCTTCAATGGCAAGAGGAAATGTGGAAAAAAGGATTTGCATCCACATAAAAGCAGGGGAGTAGCTTGCCTGTTACGGCGGTTACTACCCAAAACCAAATAAGCCTGATACTTCACTTTCAATGCATATCCAGCATAGCTCACTGCTTCAACAGCAGGGGGGAATGAAGTAAAGAGGATTTATATTCAGACAACCAACAAGGACTGAATTGCACAGGCAGGGTAAACAAGCGTGGGAGTAGCTTGCTTATTATGGCAGTTACTACCCCAAACCAATTAGCTAGATACTTCACTTATTTATTTTATTTATTTATTTAAAAGTGTTTGTATACCGTCTTTACAAACAGTGTTTAATCAAAATGGTTTACATAACTAAATAAAAAACAAATGTAAATAAAGATTTAAATTTAAAAGAACATAAAGATTATCAAATTATAAAAGCTCAAAATTACAAAAATATATAATAAAAATAAAAATCTAAACCAATGAATAGTTTACATAATAAAAAAAATAAATCAATATATAATAATGTTGTGCCCTGTGTGATGGAGAAGTAGTTATGTTATTTAGTGTGTGATATATGGAAAGCAGATTGAAATAAATGTGTTTTTAGGGATTTTTTGAAGTGTTTGGAGTTGGATATGGATCTTAAAGAGCCTGGTAATGCGTTCCATAAGATTGGTCCAATGACAGAGAAGATCTTTTTCTGGTGATGTCAAGACGGGCCTGTCGTGGTGATGGGATGTCTAAGAGGTTTTTGTCCAGTGATCTTAGATGTCTTGTGGGTTTGTAAATCCGGAGAATGGAACATAAGGTAATTGAATTAGGAGTGTAGATGAGAGAGTGTATAATGGACAGGATCTTGAATTGTATTCTGTATTTAATTGGTAACCAATGTAATGATTGAAGTATCGGAGTGATGTGATTTTTTTATGGAAGAGTTTGTTAAGATACGTGCTGCTGCGTTTTGGATGTTGAAGTGAGTGAAGTGTGTTATCTGGGAGACCTATATAAAGAGAATTACAGTAGTCAAGCCCAGAAAAGATGAGTGATTGAAGTATAGTCCAAAAATCGTGAAAGAAAAGTAGAGGACAAAGCCGTTTCAAGAGTTGAAGCTTATAAAATGAATTTCTGGTAATTATGGATATGTGTTGTTTTAATGAAAGATCTGAATTAATGGTTATACCTAAATTTTTTGCAGATTTGGAGATGGGGATAGTGATACCGTTAAATACTAATTGAGGGGGGGGACCTATGGATGAATCTGTAATTGATGAGAGGTGGACTATTTCTGGTTTTTTTTTTATTTAGTTTTAGTCTATTGTGAGAGAGCCATGTGTCAATAGTCGTGAGGTATAAAGATACTAAGGATAATGTGTGAGTCCAAGAGGTGTTGTATGGTACCATAAACTGTATGTCATCGGCGTAGATTTTGAATTGTATGTTTAGTGAGGCTAAGATGCGGCAAAGAGGTAGTAGATAGATGTTGAAGAGAATAGGGGATAGAGAAGAACCTTGTGGAACACCCGATGCAATAGAGTATGGTTCAGAAGAATGATTGTTTATATTGACTTGTTGAATGCGATCAGACAAAAATGAAATAAACCATTGTAATACAGCACCCGAAATACCTATAGATTTGAGAATGGAGATGAGAATTTGGTGATCAACAGTATCAAAAGCCGCGGAAATATCTAAGAAAACAATGATGTGATCTGTGTAAGAATCAAAAGCCCGAAATATAGTGTCAAATGAAGTCAACAGAAAAGTTTCAGTGGAGTGACCCTTGCGAAATCCATGTTGGTTTGTGTGTAGTATGTCATTTTCTGACAGATAATTTGATAATTGAGATAACACTACTGATTCAATCAGCTTAGCTAAGGATGTTAATGTAGCAATGGGTCTGAAATTGTTAAGATCAAAATCATCCTTTGATTTATTTTTTAAAATTGGAAGTATGGAGGTTTTTTTGAGGGAAGATGGAAAGAAACCATTTTCTAGAGATTGATTTACTAATAGTGCTAAAAAATTGCTAGCGTGAGGACCTAAGGCTTTGAAAAAGGTACCAGAACACGGATTGTCGGGTGAGTTAGAGGGGTTTTGTTTTCTGATAATGGTTTGAATAGTGTTTTCAGAAACTGGTGTAAATTCGGACCATGTATAAGTAGATTCAAGGTTATTGTAGGAGGGAAATGGTAGCTTGGAGAGTTGATTTGAAATGTCTGTGACTTTTGATTTGAAATGATTAGCAATTTTATTACATAGAGCCGTGTCAAAAAAGGTAGAACATTCTTTTTGGGTGGTTGTTAGAGTTTTTACTATATTGAATAGTATGTTAGGGTTTCCATTAGCTTTGGCAATTTGATTTGCATAGTAAGATTTTTTTGCTAAATTAATGTTTTTATTATATTGACGTAGTAAGGAATAATATGCATTTTTTGTTTCAGGGGTTTTATTCTTCCTCCATTTGCGTTCTAGTTTTCTAAGTGAAGTTTTTAATGAATGCAAAGCTTTTGTATACCAGGGAGCATTTGTTTTGTTTTTTTTGTTTGCTTGTATTTTTATTGTTTTTAAAGGAGCAATTGAGTTTAATGAAGAAGAAATAGCAGAATTCCATTTATCAATGGTTTCCTGAATGTTAGGAGCAAGTGTAGTTGGTAAATTGGGTACTACTGTATCGAGGAAGGTGTCTATGGTAGTGAACTTTCGTTTGACTATGGATTGTGAATCCTTTTTGTTTAATGTTTTTGTATGAGTGATATTAAGGGAAAAATTGATTAAATAATGGTCTGACCATGGTATTGCAGTAATCTTGGTTTTTTCCGGGATATTGGAGAAAAAACTGGAATTGATAAAAACCAGGTCTAAGGTTTGACCTTTTGTATGTGTAGAGGATTGGATAAGTTGTTCCCAGCCCAGGCCTGACATGGCGTCCAGAAAAGCATTTACTATGAGTGAAGGGCGTGTAATATGTAAATTAAAATCGCCTACTATAATGGTTTTGCTTAAGTCAACTGGAAGAGAGGCTATAAGCTCAATGAAACTTGATAAATCAGATTGTAAACATCCTGGTGGAGAGTAAATAATACAGATGTTTAAGAAAAAAGTTGTTATGAGTAGTACTTCATGGCGACCTGAGACAGTGAGCTGTTTTTTTGTAGGTGAGAGTGAGGATTTAATAATGGCTAAAATACCACCACCTCTTCTATACAATCTAGGTTCTGAGAAAGCTGAGTAACCTGATGGACATAGCGAGTTTAAGAGTACAGTATCGGTTTCTGAAAGCCATGATTCCGTTATTAAAAAAAAGTCAGGGTTATTTTTCAGTATTAGATCTGACAGTATTGGGATTTTTTTGCGCACGGATTGTGCATTACACAACATAAATGAGTAAGTTATAACAGACATGGTAAACAAGGTTGATAATACAGTGACTAAGGAGTTTCTAGTACAGAATTTAGAGTTACCTAGGTTAAGAGTCTTAAAAGATTTTCTTGTAGCTGGTATGGGTCCATAGTTTCCGTTGCCAGTGACTGTTGGAATAGACATGATGATGTCGAAGTAGTCTTTGAACGATAACGAGAATTTGTAGTTAGATAAGTCTCGGTGCAAAAACGAAGGGGCGAAACAAAGGGGCAAGCCCCTTTCTCGCGCTCCTTCGTCCTTAGATGCAGCTCCAGCACTGCTGTCTGCATCGATGGTGGGGGTGGAAGGGAATTGGAACCAAAAAGTTACCAATAAGGGCCCTGACTCAGCGGCCAGAATAACAGATAAGTATGAAAACAAATAAGTTTGAAAGCTTGCTGGGCAGACTAGATGGGCCGTTTGGTCTTCTTCTGCCGTCACGTCTATGTTTCTATGTTTCTATATAAGCTCCCAAATGAGTAGTAGTATATAGGGCCTGGTAAATGTCAAAACTTTGTTTTGACAGGTGGCCACACCCATTTCTGGTTTTAGCCCCCCCTCCCCCCTCAACCAATCAGCATTGACTTCAGGGTTAAGCCCCATCCACAGGTCCCACCTCCCAACCAGTGTTCGTTTCTGTGTTAAGCCCTGCCCCTTTGTTGACATTCAGCCTATCTCCGCCCAAGCCAGGCCTCTTTTTTGCCCATGTAGGCAGCCATTTAGGCTGCCTGGATGCCGTAGTAGGCAGATAGGCTGGTGATGCATGGGGTGTAAGAAATATAGAAAGATTTTGCTACTGTTGCTGGCTGAGGCCGTTAACCACTCCCATCTTTCCTGCATGGAGGCCACAACTTTGCGGCACACCTGAGGTTTCCCCAATAAGCTGATTCCAGTTCCCGTTGGCCCGCTTCTGGCTCAAACTCTTGAATCAATGTCAGGATGGCAAATTTTGTAGCATGTTGCTTGGTTATCATTTTAGCTTCCACACTGTTAAGTTGCATTTCTGTCACTATTTGGTCCATTTCCGACCTTGCATTTCCCTCTCTACTGAACTTTGATAGAATATACATGGATTTTATTTTCGTTGCATCCGTCGCTGCTCGATGCCCTCACTCCGCCCTCCTTACCACTGTGGCGACTCCCTCCGGGCCTGATGGACGGCTTGCTGCCACGGCGTCTTCTTGCCGTTTTCCTCCGGCGTTCCCGGAGCGGCACGATGCTGTGGATCCACCATGTTCCTGATGACGTAGGGCGCGCGCTCCGAATGCTGTACCAGCAAGGGCGCGAACCTTGGGGGCGTTCCCCTGAACTGATGTCATCTGCTTTCAATATAAAAGGTCTCAGAAATTGCTAACGGATTGAGTTAGCAAAGTGTTTCACTACCTATGCTACTCTGCCTCCTCGGACTTACCAGGGGTACCCGCTCCTCGAGGGCCTTGCTCTCTTTTCTCTATTTCAGATTGCTGATAGGAACCGATACTTGCTCCTCGAGGGCCCATGTTCCTGAACACTCTGAAGATTCTCTATTGCCTGGAAGCTATCACAGATATAGACAATTGTGAGTTACCATCACTCTCTCAGAGCTTTCCCTGGAACCAGGTACTCGTTCCTCGAGGGCCTAATCCTTTTCAGCTACTGAGCCTTCTAAAGACCTTATGTGAGATATGTCATCTAGTTCTGGCTATGAACACAGTATACCTGTCTACTCACTATCTATAGTTTCTCTACAGCTCAGCTACCCTGGGATAGTGGTTCCAGTACCTGAGGGACTTCAGCCCTGCCAGGCGTAGCAGCTCACTACTGCCACCTCTGGTGGTTCTACTACCTGTCTAATAAAAGAATTCTGTGTATCTCCATACTCAAGCCTAGCTGGTGGTCCCTCTCAGGATATCCTCCTGGGGGGTGCAGTCATCTGCCATCGGCCCAAGGATTCACCTATCTACATTCCTCTACAGCTGAGTGTCCTCTCCAAGCACTCCGCTGGTAACTGATGGCTACTCCTTTCCTACCAGGGGTCTTCAGCAACAGATTCATAACAGCTTGCTAACTCCACCTCATTCTAGAGCTAGTACACAACAGATTGCTACTCCTAACTCTAACACAGAGCTTTCCTACAAGATTGCTAATTTCTCCCCTTCATAGGAGTTTAACCATAACAGAGTGCTAGCTCCTCCCTCCAGAGGAGCTCGCACATATCAAGAATGCTAACTCTTATCTGATGTCTCCACCCATCCAGCATCAGATCCATAGCAGATTGCTAACTCCTCCCTTTTGAGGTGTCATTCACAACCAGCTTGCTAGCTCCTCCCTCCAGAGGAGCTCGCTCATAACAATTTTTCCATAGTCCAACTCCGATTAAGGAGATAGTTATTTGCCCCTTGAGTTGAGTTACTCTCCTGATGGCTATGTGGGGCTGTGAGATAGGTTTCAAATGAGACCTGTCTGCTTCAGTTTTCTCATTGCCACAAATTACTTTGTGTGTCTAATATCGCACATTTAAAAAAACTTTGGTTATATGTTGTTGAGCACAAGTTGCTTTGTGTTTCTAATATCATCTCTCAATTAAAAATGTGTCCGTGTGGGTGCATTCTCCCCACTGAAAGTGTCTCAGAGCATGATTGGGCAGAGGGGACATAAACCCTGAAAGCACTGTGAGAAAACTGTTTTACGGAAGAACAGGAAGAAAACTGTTTAACCAAGACAAAACAAAAAAATAATTATCAATGCTGATGTTAATAAACCTAACGATTGTTTGAATATGTCAACATTTTTTTCTTTTATAGGCAGGCAGTCTGTACTGTGCATGTCTGACTGTGATGTAATTTCCCGAGAAACCATTAAAACACAACTATCTTCACATGCTCCAAGGTAATGCTGTCTCTAAAAACAAAAAAATAGCCATTGACTGAGCATGCCCTACAATGACCTCTTTTCCTATGAGATCATAAAACATGGCTACCCCTCATGCTCTGCTGTAATGTTTACTGTGCATGATTGACCTGTGCATGCTTGGTTATGATGTTATTTCCTGACCCCCATAGTCCTCTGGCGCTGCAGCACCTACACAGACTGATAGGACACAATGTATAGTTGAAACTGTAGTACCTTTATTATAAATGTGTTTATATCATACTTTATTACAGTTTGTTTCTAAAATTACACAGACTACAAAACAGATTACAAGGTAGCTTTATTTCAAATACATTTCATTTCTGAAAAAAAGAGATACAAGAACTTCTATCATTGGAAAAAGAATTGGAAGCTGTGATTTGTTTTGCTAGTCACATCTTTTGCAACAAACCAGTGTGTAAGACAAAGAGTCAAATTATACTATTTTGTAATGACATCTGAGAATTACCGTATTTTTCGCTCCATATGACGCACTTTTTTTCCACAAAAGTGGGGGGAAAATGTCTGTGCGTCTTATTTTATTTATTTATTTATTTATTTATTTATTTATTTAGGGCTTTTTTATACCGACATTCATGATACCAATCATATCATATCGGTTTACAAGAAACAATGGTGCAAATACATTAACATCAACATGAACAATAGGCGAAGAGAGAACAAGTGAACAAAAGTAACAATAAAACAGGGGCACATGAACTGGGAGGAGGAGGAGACAAAGACATGGCTAACTCAGAAATAAATAATATCTGGTCTCAGAAATAAATAATAACTAGTCATATATTCATGATTATATTAAAACATGTACTCAGGACTGGATTGTTTCAAATATATAAATATCATATACTCAGGGCTGTAATAATATCATATGTTCCTGACTAAAAAAGTGTCAGTTCATAAAACTCGGGACTAATTAATGTATAGTCAGAAGCCAGGTCAGGGATGTGGTACGTCGACTGGAAAACCATGTCGAGTTATAATAGTTGGGGCGGTTAAAGATCAGGGAAGGCTTGTAGAAATAGCCATGTCTTGAGTTTCTTTCTGAATGTCAGTATGCAAGGTTCTTGTCTAAGGTCTGGGGGCATGGAGTTCCCGATGGTTGGAGCCGCTGTCGAGAAGGCTCGATCTTTGGTGGATGAGAGATGTGTGGATTTGGCTGGGGTGGGGGGGGGGGGGGGGGGGGTAGCGAGCCCTTGTATGCTTCTCTGATGGGTCTAGAAGAGAAGTGCAGCGTGAGTGGGTAGTGTAAATCGATGGGTGTTCTGGTTTTATGGATGATGATGAGACACTTGTGAAGAATTCTAAAGTTTACTGGGAGCCAATGCAGGTTTTTTAGGATGGGTGTAATGTGGTCTCTTCTGTTGGAGTTTGTTAGAATTCTAGCGGCCGAATTTTGTCTCCATACTTATGGAGCGAATATTAAAAAAAACAAAGCTAACTACAACCCCCCACCCTCCTGACACCCCCCCCCCCCCAAGACTTGCCAAAAGTCCCTGGTGGTCCAGCGGGGGTCTGGGAGCAATCTCCTGCACTCGGGCCATCAGAGATTGCTCCCGGACCCCCGCTGGACCACCAGAGACTATTGTCAGGTTGTGAGGGGGTCAGGACGGTGGGGGGTTGTAGTTAATTAAATTTAAAGGGTTACGGGAGGCAAGATGGCCGCCGCCTAATAGCACCCGGGGGACCGTCTGCGAAGTGTTGTTCCTTTTCTACTTGCTTCATTTCCAAAATGCCCCATACTAAACGAAAGGGGAGACTGAGAGGGGTGAGCAATAACTTACCCCCCCAGGAGTCCTCACAGCTTCGCATCGATGTTTTTTCGGGAGTGCAACTGCTTCTACGCTGGTGAGCCAGGTCGCTGGGAGAGAGATGCTGGAGCGTGCGCCCTCACCCCTGACCCCAGACACCTCTCTGAGCCCCGGAGATCCGAAGCAGCCCGCACTAGCATCTAACAGCGAAGTGCCTGCAGGTGACTTGGCAGAACCAGAGGCTCCCCAGGTAGAACTCCTGAGTGGAGCAGGGGTTAATGCCGGAGAGAGAGACCCAGGAGGATCGCGAGGAGGAAACGTTTTCCAAGGAACAACGACAGAGGAAGCAGTATCGCGACCCCTGCAAGTTCAACAACAGGTTGGAGGAACAGCGTCCCTGCAAGGCTCTGTGCAGTGCGGAGAAGGTACTATGGAGGAGGGAGAAAGCCGTTTGAGAACAATGATTGCAGGTTCTGAAATTTTAAATATGAATACAGGCACTCACAACCTGACATGGTTCACAGAATCTCATGATTGGGATACGGCAATACCAGGCACAACCTGACATGGTTCACAGAATCTCATGATTGGGATACGGCAATACCAGGCTATAACTTGTTAAGGAAGGACAGAGTGAATAGAAAAGGGGGAGGTGTGGCTCTTTATGTCAGAAATAATATCCAAGCATCTGAGCTGCAAGGAAGTTGGGGCAAGGAAGAAGCACTATGGGTCGACCTAAAAACAGATGATGGAGCATCCATTTATATTGGAGTGGTTTACAGGCCTCCAACCAAAAGGAAGAGCTGGACAGAGATCTGGTTGAAGACATCCATAAGATAGGTAAGAAAGGGGAAGTGGTGATCGTTGGTGACTTTAATATGCCAGATGTAGACTGGAAAATCCCATCTGCAGAATCTAAAAACAGTAGAGCAATAGTGGATGCCATGCAAGTATCTTTGTTCAAACAAATGGTATTGGAACCCACAAGAGAAGGAACTATTCTCGACTTAGTGCTCAATAATGGAGATATCGTCTCTGATGTCAAGGTGGGCGCCCACCTCAGCACCAGTGATCATCAAACGGTATGGTTTAATATCACTAAAAGAGTATGGAAAAGAAGCACAAAGACCAGAGTTTTACAGTTCAAAAACACAGACTTTGAGGAAATGGGGAAGTACCTAGAGGAAGAACTAAAGGGATGGGAAAATGAGAGAGATGTGGATCAGCAGTGGACCAATCTAAAAGGAGCAATCGCCAAGGCAACTGCTCTATATGTTAGAAATGTAAAGAAAAGCAAAAGAAAAATGAAACCTATCTGGTTCTCAAAGGAGGTGGCTGACAAAATTAAAGCTAAAAGAACTGCATACAAGAAATACAAAAGGTCCCAAAGGGAGGAGCACAAAGAAGAATATCTGATTCAACTGAGGGAGACGAAGAAATTAATCAAGTTGGCAAAAAGTCAAGCGGAAGAGAGGATTGCCAAGGAGATAAAATATGGTGACAAAACATTTTTCAGATACATCAGCGAAAAGAGAAAAGTCCAAAGTGGTATAGTGAAATTGAAAGGTGGAAATGATCAATGTGTGGAGAGAGACGAAGAAATGGCAGAAATATTAAACGAATACTTCAGCTCTGTGTTCACTAAAGAAGACCCTGGAGAAGGACCATCTCTACACAACAAGAAACTGGAGGGAAGCAGAACAGAGGAAAATCCATTTACAGTAGATAATGTATGGGAAGAGCTAAAGAATCTGAAAGTGGACAAAGCCATGGGGCCTGATGGGATTCATCCAAGGATACTGAGGGAGCTCAGAGATGTGCTGGCGGGACCGCTGTGCGACCTGTTCAATAGATCCCTAGAAACAGGAGTGGTGCCGAGTGATTGGAGAAGAGCGGTGGTGGTCCCGCTTCACAAGAGTGGGAACAGAGAGGAGGCTGGTAACTACAGACCGGTTAGCCTCACTTCGGTGGTGGGAAAAGTAATGGAGTCACTGTTGAAAGAGAGAATAGTGAACTATCTACAGTCGGGAGAATTGATGGACCAGAGGCAGCATGGATTCACCAGAGGAAGACCCTGTCAGACAAATCTGATTGACTTTTTTGACTGGGTAACCAAGGAATTGGATCGAGGAAGAGCGCTCGATGTCATCTACTTGGATTTCAGCAAAGCTTTTGATGGGTTCCGCACAGGAGACTGGTGAATAAAACGAGAAGCTTAGGAGTGAGTGCTGAGGTGGTGACCTGGATTGAAAACTGGTTGACGGACAGAAAACAATGCGTGATGGTAAATGGAACTTTTTCTGAAGAGAGAGAGGTTTTAAGTGGTGTACCGCAAGGATCGGTGTTGGGACCGGTCCTGTTCAATATCTTTGTGAGCGACATTGCAGACGGGATAGAAGGTAAGGTTTGTCTTTTTGCGGACGACACTAAGATCTGCAACAGAGTGGACACGCCGGAAGGAGTGGAGAGAATGAGACGGGATTTAAGGAAACTGGAAGAGTGGTCGAAGATATGGCAGCTGAGATTCAATGCCAAGAAGTGCAAAGTCATGCATATGGGGAGTGGAAATCCGAATGAACTGTATTCGATGGGGGGGGGGAAAGGCTGATGTGCACGGAGCAGGAGAGGGACCTTGGGGTGATAGTGTCTAATGATATGAAGTCTGCGAAACAATGCGACAAGGCGATAGCAAAAGCCAGAAGAATGCTGGGATGCATAGAGAGAGGAATATCGAGTAAGAAAAGGGAAGTGATTATCCCCCTGTACAGATCCTTGGTGAGGTCACACCTGGAGTACTGTGTTCAGTTCTGGAGACCGTATCTACAAAGAGACAAAGACAAGATGGAAGCGGTTCAGAGAAGGGCGACCAGGAAGGTGGAGGGTCTTCACAGGATGACATACGAGGAGAGATTGAAGAATCTAAATATGTACTCCCTGGAGGAAAGGAGGAGCAGGGGTGATATGATTCAGACTTTCAGATACTTGAAAAACTTTAATGATCCAAAGACATCGACAAACCTTTTCCATCGGAAAAAAATCAGCAGAACCAGAGGTCACGAGCTGAGGCTCCAGGGAGGAAGACTAAGAACCAATGTCAGGAAGTATTTCTTCACGGAAAGGGTGGTGGATGCCTGGAATGCCCTTCCGGAGGAAGTGGTGAAGTCTAAAACTGTGAACGACTTCAAAGGGGCATGGGATAAACACTGTGGATCCATCAAGTCTAGAGGGCGTGAATAAAGTGGAGACATTCAAACACTGCACGGAGCGGCAGTAGCCACAGCGGCATTCAAACACTGCACGGAGTGGCAGTAGCCACAGAGGCGTTCACGGAGCGGGATGCCAGTGGCCAGTAGTTGGTGTTCCACCTTCACGGAGCGGAAGGATGGAGGGCTGCTATTTCCAAAAAAAAAAAACAAAACAAAAAATAAAAACAGGGGTGGGTCAGAGTATGGGGCAAGGGGGTGGCCTGCTTGTTGCAGCGGTTGCTACCCCCAATTGAGCTGGATGTCACTTGGATGCAGATTCAAAGCTGCTCTCTAAATTGGGTGGAAGGGAATTAGGGCTGGAGGGTACTGGAAGCCAATAGTAACAGGTGGGAGAGAAAAAGGGAAAAAAATGGATAAAGTGCGTAGCTTGCTGGGCAGACTCGATGGGCCATTTGGTCTTCTTCTGCCGTCATTTCTATGTTTCTATGTTTCTGTTTCATTTGGACAGCACTGAGATCAATAGATCAGTCTATTAAAACATTGTCTCAAATTACATTAGACACCCGAGAACAGACAATATCAAATAATAATTTGGTAAAATTGTTTAATAAAAAAGTGGAAGATCTAGAAGTAACAATAAATTCAACAGAAAAAATTCAGCAGAATTTAATATTGTCTGAAAAGATCATGAACAAAAGACTAGAGGGAGTGGAGAACGCACTAAGGGCTCATAATGTAAGAGTCTTAAATTTTCCTGTCCAACAGCTAACACCCCCTCTAGATATGTTTAAAATATATATGACACGGATTCTAAAGATCCCAGAGGCTGCCTTACCAGTCATTGTTAAGGCTTATTATCTTCAGCAAAAAGATCAAGTTATAGAACAAGACCCAGCAGGGCCTCAAGCTACAAGTTTGGACTTAACTAATTTCTTGGAAACGTCGTTGGATTCAGAAATTATACAGAGAAAACCTCTGCTTATATCATTTGCATTTCTTTCTAAACGGAATCATATTTTGAGACTATTCCTAAGAAATAGGCAGACGTTTTTCTTTGGCCATCCAATCTGGATATATCCAGATGTAATTAAAGTGACACAAACGAGACGTAAGGAATTTCTTTCAATGAGACCTGAGGTCTTACAGCTGGGAGCAAGCTTTGTATTAAAATATCCATCAAAATGCTGTATTCGTTATCGTAATGTTAATTATGTTTATTCAGAACCAGACCAGCTCAGGGTTTTCATACGGTCATTATCCCAAGAAACCCCAAGTACCGCCTCGGTAATATGATAGAAATTGAACTGTTGTACTATTAGGCAAGTGGCCTTTTTTCTTTTACTTATATTTTGCTTGAATTGTGTAGCTCCGTTCCGTCTCTCACCCTTTTTTCTTATAATTTTATTGTTGGTGATAATAGAAATTGATTTCCTATTGTTTAAATTTCCTATTAAGAGATGTTAAGAGAGAGCCAACAAAATATTTTCTGTACAAGAATTGTCTTGGGTTAAATTTCAAAATTCTGAAAATAAAGAATTTAAAAAAAATAAAAAAAAAATAAAAAAAAATTTAAAGG
Source organism: Rhinatrema bivittatum (assembly GCF_901001135.1). Lineage (NCBI taxonomy): Eukaryota > Metazoa > Chordata > Amphibia > Gymnophiona > Rhinatrematidae > Rhinatrema > Rhinatrema bivittatum. The sequence continues at coordinate 418,056,241 of NC_042615.1, forward strand.
GTTGGGATGGGGAATGGGGACAAAAAAACCATTTTATGCCCTCCCCTAATTTGCTCCATAAGACGCACAGAGGCCCGGGAGCAGAGCAGATTTAGCACACCATTTTTTTTTAAATGTTCCCGCTCTGAATCCTAGGTGCGTCTTATGGAGTGAAAAATACGGTAATATTGTTACATTTATTGCTTATCACATAAAATACACATTCTTTATAAAGAAACACCCAGAGAATATTAGTCTATTTTTCCATCTGTCAGGATGCATTGTTTTGTCTTTAGTAATAGAGTGTCAACAAAAAGTCTGATTTCTCTTTTATTCTTACAGATTATGCAGTTGATAAGATACAAGAACATTACTGAGCTGTTTTACAATATATGTGCTCTCTTTTACAGATTATGCAGTTGATAAGCTTCATTTGATCTTTATCGATGCTGGGCCTAACTAGTTGGCTTACAGCCACCTGGGAGTCCTCTGCATTTTTGACAGACTTGATCAGATCCATAACTATATTTATGTCCTCGTTACAAAGCCCCAATATCTCCATCTTATACCCTGCCAACACCAATACGCTTATGACACACTCGAGACACAGCATATCACAATCGCTTCTTAATTTCTGCCTTTCCACATGCCAGCACCATTTCAGACACTCGTGAAAATTCTGCCCCGGTGTTCCAAGATACACGCCTTGCGATCATCATCTAGGACCCCTTGCCAACATTTCTTTATAAGGCAGTGCATCATTGATCATATGAGCGAGCTGAATATGCTTTTACAATAAAGAGCGTGTGTGTGTTTGTTTCCAAAGTCCCAGTTCATACCACCATCTCATGTACCCTACACCCTATGTCTTGGAAGCCCATTTAATAGCTGCTGCCACCTGTCATCTTTTTCTAGGCACTGTGTGTGTGGGTGGGCTTTGCCTTGCTTCCAAACTCAAGCTGGATATGTTCAGACTTGTTGGCCCCATTCCTATCTATTCCAACACCGTAAGAAAAAAAGGTATTCTTGGCCTATCTAGGACGATTACTTTATAGTCTTGTCAAAATTTACTCTCTATGCATGTTAACTATTTGTAAAAACACCTAGCTGTTTGTTAGTGTTCGTGGTAGTTGTGGGTGGATCCTTGGGTCGGTGGTAGACGACCACGTCCCCCGGGGGAAGACCCTGAGAGGGACCATCGGTTAGGCTCAGAGTATGGAGACAGACACACACTAGTTCTTTTATTAAACAGTATATTGAACCACCAGAGGTGGCAGTAGTGAGCTGGTAATGCCCGACTGGGCTGTAGTCCCTTAGATACTGGAACAGTGATCTCGGACAACTGAGCTGCTGAGAAACTGAAGATAGTGAGTAGGCAGGGTGTGCAGATTTCAGGAACAGAACCTTGATGGTAGCACTCACACAATGGTCTCATGAAGCAGCCCAGGAGCTGGAATGGATTAGGCCCTCGAGGAGCAAGTACCTGGTTCCAGGGAAGGCTCTGAGAGAGAGAGGATAACTCACTGGTGTTGTAGGCAGCGATGACTTCCTGGCAGAAGTGGTATTCAGAAGAGAGTCAGGGAACGAGGGCCCTCGAGGAGCAAGTACCGGTTCCAGACTGTGATCTGAAAAACAAAGAGAAAGCGAGGCCACCGAGGAGCGGGTACCCCTGGTAAGTCCGAGGAGGAAGAGTAGCTTGGAGGGAACCTGAAGTCCTAGAACTGGTACGTATCCAACTCCTTCATAACTCAATACGTTAGCGTTTTCAGAGACCTTAAGTAACCGGTGAAGATGACGTCACCTCAGGGGGACGCCCCTGAGGTTCGCGCCACTGCTGGTACTTCAATCGGGGCCGCGCCGCGCGCGTGCCCTTAGGCTGCTGGGAAACATGGCGGTGTGCAGCGTCGAGCTGTTCCAGGACGCCGGAGGGGAGTCGGCAGAAGACGCCGAGGCAGCCAACCTTCCACGTGAGCAAGAGGGAGTCGCCGAAGAGGTAAGGAGGGCGGAGTGGAGACACCGGGCAGCGATGGTCGCAACACTGTTTTACAAAAAAATAATTGCTACCACAGTCCTGGATTGAATCAGGGACTTTAGAGTGGCAATCTAATGCTCCTTCTGTCTGAACTACCACGGTTTTAGCTAGAGGCAAGACCTTTTTAAAACCATTGAAATACTTTTTTTTCTTTTCAGCAGGTCTTGGGTTTGGGTGCATGTCAGTTATTGTTCCCTGGTCACAAAACAGCCTGACAAGTTGGTACTCAATATCGCCTTTATGACACAATCCAGAGAGACAAAGAAAAAAGTAAAAGCTTATAACATAGTAACGCCACCGGCTATAATTAAAATGGAAAAATATGCAAGTGCACTGCAGTCTTACTTACAGTATGAAACAACAGTGGCTGCCATATTTTAACTCAATTTTAGTTTTCTCAATATTTTTTCATTTCTTAAAATGGTTCCAACACCATAAGAAAAAAAAAGTTATTCTCTGCCTGTCTAGGATGATTTCTTTGTAGTTTTGTCAAAATTTGCTCTCTATGCATGTTAACTAATTGTAAAAACACCTAGCTGTTTTACAAAAAAGAATTGTTACTGCAGCCGGGATCAAACCAGGGTCTAAACTACCGTGGTTTTAGCTAGAGGCAAGACCTTTTTAAAAAATTGAAATACTTTTTTTCTTTTCAGGTGTTGTGTTTGGGTGCGTGTCAGTTATTGTTCTCTGATCACAACACAGCCTGACAAGTTGGTCCTCAATACTGCCTTTATGACACAATCCAGAGAGACAAAGAAAAAAAGTTAAAAGTCTATAACATAGAAATGCCACTGGCCATACTTAAAATAGAAAAATGATGCGAGTGCATTGCAGTCTTATTTACAGTATAAACCAGCATTGGCCTTTCTAATCAGTCTTTTAACTCAATTTTAGTTTTTTCAATATTTTTTCATTTCTTAAAAAAGAAATATTTTATGTGTATTTGGAAAAAAAAGGAGGGCTGCAGATTCTTGGTTTGCCTACAGTATAGTTTTTTCCCTACCCACTACATCTTGCTGAATGAGGTCACAGTCATGGGGCAACTACAATACCCAGTATGCAACATTCCTGTACCTGTCTGTGAACACAGGGCACAGACTTTAATTCAAATGTCATGTTTTCTATTCGTCGCCCCAGCGTATCCTTTAATTCAAATGTCATGTTTCCTAAAATGCAAACTGACCCTTTCATACCATCACTACTTTCCAACTGAAACAGGCTCCAAGGGGCCAAAATATTTACCAAATTGGACCTCAGAGGAACGTATAATTTGGTCAGGATATGCTGAGGCGACGAATGGAAAACATGACACCCGCGACGGTCATTTTGAATATTTGGTAATGCCGTTTGGCCTCTGCAACGCCCCGGTGGTATTTCAGAATATAATGAACAAAATCTTCAGAGACATGCTCTACAGTTGTGTCGTGGTTCATACCATCACTACTTTCCAACTGAAACATATTCTATTTTTATTATACATGTATTTATATCATTCTTTAAGACATAAGGCATAAATGATTTTAAATAGTGGACAAACAAAACATCCTATAATTAGAAAAAAACTATTGATGGGGTATCTATAACTATCAAGGATTATGTGTTGCCAAACAAAAACTGCATTGTCACTCTCTTCCAAAACATGCCCCTGCATGCCCCTTCTTCAGGGTATTAAAGACAATAGAATATCTGTTTTCAGGAGATAAGAGAGGAGGGAAAGACAAGGACTACATCCCCCATCATACCTTATTCCTGACTTCGGTTGGATGTTACAAAGACAAGTCTAGACTTGTCTAGGCATAGTACAAGAGGGAGAGAGAAGAATGGGGGAAGTCTTCTTTCAATTAATTTCATTATAAGTCTACTGCATTAAATCCTAGCACGGCCAGATAGCTACAGGGTATCTCAAATAATGCTCTGTGTATTCTTGTAAAACATGAGAGAAAGCAGATAAAGTGGGGGGAAAAAAAGGGGGGGGGGGCAGATGAAATGGTTATTTGTCTGAAACGTTTACAAATAAACACAACATTTACAAGCTTCTCAGGAATCCAGAAAGTGTGATAAAAAAAAGCTCCCAGCTGGAACTCTGCTAAAAAGAAAAAAGTGAATTAAATTTGGCTTTTTTTTCTTTTTTTACATTTTCTTAAAATGCTAAAAATATATATGCTGTTAATTTTCAAACATGCACAGATTTTAAAATGGTTTATGGGTTTCAATACTATAGTTTTCCAACATATATTGGGTCATTTCAAGTCTACAATATTGTTTTTCCTTTTAAAAAAAAAGTTTATATTGAGACATGACGGGGAGAGGAGAGGAGGGGATGGATGGCAGTGTGTCTACTCCCCCCTTGCTGGGTGTAACATAGATCCCAGCTTGCAAAATTATCAGTGAGGAGAAGAATGCCTGTGCTCTGCTAAAGAAAACATCTTAAGTGACTTATTTACACTAAGATAAAAAGCCTTTATTTCTGCCCCCTGCCTGTATTTAATAGTTAGGGGTTGATGCAGGAATGGCTGTAGGATTTAAAATAAATGGCTTCCTCGTATTCTGAAGTACACCATCTGTAGAAAAAAGAGATTTTTAGATGTAAAACAAAGTATGCAGGGAAGACACCAGAATTTGAATATTCTGTGCAGTGTTACAGAGCTGGGGGGGGGGGGGGGTGCAGGATGTGGTATTGTGTCACTGTTAATGAAATATTACTTTTTGCATGGTGAATAGTAAGGGGAAGTTCCTAATTCTGCTCTGTGGTTATAAGTTAAACTTGTGGATTTAAAAAAAATGTTGTGGTTTGCCTTTAAATATCTTGCTAAGAAATGTATTATTCAAATTATTATTATCATTCCCCCACAAAAACAGCATTTAGCCCTTTATTTTTCCATTCCCTGCCCCTACTGCTCCCAAAAGGTATGTCTAGCATGCCCCTCTGTATGGGGAAGAAGAGCACCGCTGTGTTGTCATTCACCAAACATGACACCTCCCTCTATAGCCGTGATGTCATTTCAGTGATGACATCCAAGATGGTGGCCCCCTGTTAGCCGTGATGTCATTTCTGGTGAGGTCATCCAAGATGGCGCCCAGGCAGCCAAATCGACTGCCCCATGGGCAAAAAAGGGGTGTGGCTTCAGCGTAGCTAGGCGGAATGTCAACAAAGGGGCAGGGCCAAGGTGGAGAAAGGGGTGGCGCTTAACCCGGAAGCAAACACTAATTGGCTGGGAGGCAGGACCTGTGGGTGGGTCTTAACCCTGAAGTCAACACTGATTGGCTGAGGACAGGAAAGGGGGCAGGGCAAAAACCAGAAGTGGGCATTGCCATCTGTCAAAATAAAGATTTAACATTTACTAGGCCCTATATACTACTCAAGAGATATGTATTATGTTGTGTCCCTGTCAATATTGTGTATGTATATTGCCATGTAATATTATGAATCTATTCCACTGTAAAATCTGTGCAGGAGTTTCACCCCTGCTCAGATTTTGAATAAGTGGGAGGGAGTGTAATGGTAGCCAGGCTGTTACCATTAACAATTGGGTGAGCCCTTACTAAGAGCAAAGGTTAGTGAATGGGGGGGGGGGGGGGAGGATCCATTCAAATTCAGCCTCTCCCTTTGTGAAACATAGAAACATAGAAATGACGGCAGAAGAAGACCAAATAGCCCATCCAATCTGCCCAGCAAGCTTTCACAATTTTCTTTCCCTCTCTCTCTCATGTTTATCTGTTACTCTTGGCATTTAGTAACCTTTTGGTTCTATTTCCCATTCACCCCTGCCATTTATGTAGAGAGCAGAGCTGGGACTGCTTCTAAGTGAAGTAACTAGTTTAATTGGTTAGGGGTAGTAACCGCTGCAATAAGCAAGCTACTCCCACGCTTATTTGTTTACCCAGCCTGTGCAATTTAGTCCTTGTTGGTTGTTATCAGAATATAAATCCACCTTTCTTCATTCCCCTGCCGTTGAAGCAGAGAGCTACTCTGGATATGCATTGAAAGTGAAGTATCAGGCTTGTTTGGTTTGGGGTATTAACCGCCGTAACAAGCAAGCTACGCCCCGCTTTTTTGTGAACCAAATCCTTTTAGCCACATTTCCTTTTGCCGTTGAAGCATAGAGCACTTTCGTAGTCGTCTTAACCATGTGTATGTCTATTGAATAAGGGTATTATCTCCAGTTATTAGCTGTCATCCCCACAAGAAACCCTCTTTTCATTTACATCCTCTAGACTTTATGGATCCACAGTGTTTATCCCACGCCCCTTTGAAGTCCTTCACAGTTTTGGTCTTCACCACTTCCTCCAGAAGGGCATTCCAGGCATCCACCACCCTCTCCGTGAAGAAATACTTCCTGACATTGATTCTGAGTCTTCCTCCTTGGAGCTTCAAATCGTGACCCCTGGTTCTGCTGATTTTTTTCCAATGAAAAAAGGTTTGTTGTTGTCTTTGGATCATTAAAACCTTTCAAGTATCTGAAAGTCTGTATCATATCACCTCTGATCCTCCTTTCCGCAAGGGTGTACATATTTAGATTCTTCAATCTCTCCTCATAAGTCATTCGATGAAGACCCTCCACCTTTTTGGTCGCCCTTCTCTGGACCGCCTCCATCCTGTCTCTGTTCCTTCAGAGATACGGTCTCCAGAACTGTGCACAGTACTCCAGGTGAGGCCTCACCAAGGACCTGTACAAGGGGATAATCACTTCCCTTTTTTTACTCGATATTCCTCTCTCTATGCAGCCCAGCATTCTTCTGGCTTTAGCTATCGCCTTGTCACATTGTTTCTCCGACTTCAGATCGTTTGACACTATCACCCCAAGGTCTCTCTCCTGCTCCGTACACATCAGCCCTTCACCCCCCATCGAATACAGTTCTTTCGGATTTCCGCACCTCATATTCATGACTCTGCACTTCTTGGCATTGAATCTCAGCTGCCATATCTTCAACCACTCTTCCAGCTTCCTTAAATCCCGTCTCATTCTCTCCACTCTTTCCGGCATGTCCACTCTGTTGCAGATTTTAGTATCATCCGCAAAAAGACAAATCTTACCTTCTATCTCGTCCGCTATGTCGCTCACATAGATTTGAACAGGATCGGTCCCAACACCGATCCTTGCGGCACTCCGCTTAACACCGCTCCCTCTTCAGAGTAAGTTCCATTTACCATCACACATTGCCTTCTGTCTGTCAACCAGTTTGCAATCCAGGTCACCACCTCGGCACTCACTCCTAAGCTTCTTATTTTACTCACCAGCCTCCCGTGCGGGACCGTTTCAAATGCTTTGCTGAAATCCAAGTTGATGACATTAAGTGCTCTTCCTCTATCCAATTCCCTAGTCACCCAGTCAAAAAAATCAATCAGATTTGTCTGACAGGATCTTCCCCTGGTGAATCCATGCTGCCTCTGGTCCATCAATTCTCCCGACTGTAGATAGTTCACTATTCTTTTTTTCAGCAGCGACTCCATTATTTTTCCCACCACAGAGGTGAGGCTGGCCAGTCTGTAGTTACCAGCGTCCTTTCTGCTCCCACTTTTGTGAAGCGGAACCACCACCGCTCTTCTCCAATCTCTCGGCACCACTCCCGTTTCCAGGGATCTATTGAACAGGTCACTCAGCGGAGCTGCCAGCACATCTCTGAGCTCTTTCAGTATCCTGAGATGAACCTCATCAGGCCCTATGTCTTTGTCCACTTTCAGTTTTCCCAGCTCTTCCCATACATTCTCTACTGTAAATGGAGTTACATCTACTCCACTCCCCTCTGGCTTCTTGTTAACTAGTGACAGTCCTTTTCCAGGGTCCTCTTTAGTGAACACCGAACTGAAGTATTTGTTTAATATTTCTGCCATTTCTTCGTCTCTCTCCACACATTGATCTTTTCCACTTTTCAATTTCACTATACCACTTTGGACTTTTCTCCTTTCTCTGATGTATCTGAAAAATGTTTTGTCACCTCACTTTACCTCTTTGGCAACCCTTTCTTCCGCTTGACTTTTTGCCTTCTTGATTACTTTCTTCGTCTCCCTCAGTTCCACCAGATATTCTTCTTTGTGCTCCTCCCTTTGGATCCTTTATATTTCTTGAATGCTGTTCTTTTAGCCTTTATTTTGTCAGCCACCTCCTTTGAGAACCAGATAGGTTTCATTTTGCTTTTGCTTTTCTTTACCTTTCTAACATATAGATTAGTTGCCTTGGTAATTGCTCCTTTTAGTTTGGTCCACTGTTGTTCCACATCTCTCTCGTTCTCCCAGCCTTCTAGTTCTTCCTCCAGGTACTTCCCCATTCCATCAAAGTCCGTGTTTTGGAACTGCAATACTCGGCTCTTTGTGCTTCTTCTCCATATCCTTTGTGTGATATGAAACCATACCGTTTGATGATCACTAGTGCTGAGGTGGGCTCCCACCTGGACATCAGAGACATTATCTCCATTAGTGAGCACTAAATCGAGTATAGCTCCCTCTCTTGTGGGTTACATTACCATTTGTTTGAAGAAAGCCCCTTGTAGGGCTTACACTATTTCTCTACTATTGTTAGATTCTGCAGAAGGGATTCTCCAGTCTACATCCGGCATATTAAAGTCTCCAACGATCACCATTTCTCCCTTCTTTCCCATCTTTTGGATGTCTTCAACCAGATCTCTGTCATGCTCTTCCTTTTAATTTGGAGGCCTGTAAACCACTCCAATATAAATGGATGCCCCATCATCTCTTTTTAGGTCGGCCCATAGTGCTTCTTCATTGCCCCATCTTCCTTGCAGCTCAGATGCTTGGATATTGTTTCTATTAAACTAATTAAAATGAAATACTGATAACTATGTGGTAAATAAATCAATAGTAGTGCAAAAACCACATGTGAGCATAAAAACCACTTATATAATTAATTAATATAGATGTTAAACCCTCATAAATAAGCATAAGGCACAAACGCTAAAAAACGTTTTAACAATTTGTTCACTTATTGACACTGACAACAATAGCCTCTGACGAAGATACCGAAACACCCATGGTGTCGGGCAGTTGTCGCAAAGCTGTTGTATACGCTCCTGCGATACTGTAAAGGATAAGTGTCTCTTTAAAAATATTTTTTTTAAAGTTGGAGTAACATATATGCATTTAACAAAGCAACAAAAAAATTTTAAAATTTAAAAAAATATATTAAAAAATGTTAATTGTCTCCAGAAATCGAGTGTTAATAAACCCCATGATTAAACAAATCAAGCAGGCATTACTGCTGTTCCAGTATCTGAGGGACTTCAGCTCTGCCGGGCATATCAGCTCACTACTGCCACCTCTGGTGGTTCTACTAACCTGTTTAATAAAAGAATTATCTGTGTCTGTCTCCGTACTCAAGCCTAGCCGGTGGTCCCTCTCAGGATATCCTCCTGGGGGCGCAGACATCTGCCATCTGCCCAATGTACACCAAGGATCCACCTATCTACATTCCTCTACAGCTGAGTGCCCCTCCGCTGGTAACAGATTGCTACTTCTTCTCCATCAGGAGTCTTCAGCAACAGACTCATATCAGATTGCTACTCCACAGTCTAAACCCATACAGTTTGTTAACTCCTCCCGCCACAGGAGCCGAAGCATAACAAAATTGCTAACTCCCTAGCAAGATCCTAACAGATTGCTAACTTCTCCTTCCTCAGGAGCCGTTTCATAACAGATTGCTAACTCCTCCTCCTGTAGGAGCTAGTTCACAACAAGATTGCTAACTCCTCCCTCCATAGGAGCTAGTTCATTACAGATTGCTAAATCCTATCTGATTGCTCCGCCCATCCGGCATCAGATCATAACACTTAGATTCTCGGGTAGAGACTTCCATAGTATTGGGCCTGCTATTGAGAACATGAGGTCTCTTGTTTTTGTTAGGTGAATATTCTGTAATGATGACACAGCTAGTAGTCCTTTGTTTTAAGATTTTAATGATCTCTGTGGCCTGTATGATTGTAGAGCTACATCTACCAAACCAGAATTGTTAGAATGGATGGGGGAGTGTATTAATGTTAGGACTTTGTAGTTGATGCGGAGTTGTACAGATAGCCAATGAAGAGTCATCTGTGAATGTGATATGTGATCGAATTTCCTTGAACCAGTTAAGAGTCTAGCTGCGGCATTTTTTTAATAGTTGTAGTTTTTTTTAGAAGACATTTGGGAACTCTGAGTAGAAGTGTTACAGTAGTCTAAGTTTGAGAAGATGGGGGTCTGTAGGACCGTGCCAGAAGTCTGCGTGAGTCAGCAATGGTTTCACTCTATGTCATAAGCACAGTTTGGCATATCCTGATTTGATTAATTTATTTATGTGCTTTTCCATTGTTAGATTCTCGTCAATCTCTATACCTAAGTCCCATACCTGGTCTGAAACTGTAATGTTGAAGTTACCCATGTCAAGTGTTTGAGGAGTCACTATAGGTAGATTTATTCTCAATAGAATGATTTCAAGTCAAGTTTCCCATGTCAAGGGTTTCGAGTTAGTTAAAGTTTGGATAGTTCATGTTGTATAGCCTTCATGTGTGTCACTAGAGTTAATCTTGCATTTCCAATGGATTTGGTGCACGATATATAGAACTGAATGTCGTTGGCGTATAGGTAGAAGGCATGTCCTAGATCAGTTAGAAGTTTACATACAGGAAGCATATAGATGTTGAATAGAGTTTCCGAAAGAGCTGAACCCTGGGGGACACTTGCATCAATTAGGAAGGTGTCGGACATGTGGTTGCCCAGTTTTGATAGGAATGAGGAGAGCCACTTCATTACATTGCCGTCAATTCCGATTTTTCTCAACTGCTGGCATAGTAGAGTATGGTCAACAGTGTCAAAGGCTGCTGTTAGGTCAAGTAGTACCAGGAAATAGGATTTGTCATTGTTAAATTCCCATAATATGGGGTCCATTAAGGATACAAGTAAAGACTTGGTTGAGCGATTTTTCCTGAACCCAAATTTGTTTGAATGTAAAATGTTCTGGTAATCTAGTCTTCTAGTTGTGATAGTAGTCTTCTAGTTTTGAGAGAAAGGGTGGGTTGGATATTGATCTATAATTTTCCCAACTGTCAGAACAGCTATTATTATTTTTTAGTATAGGTTTTATCACTGCTTGTTTTGTCATATCAGAGATTAAACCTTCCGAGGGTGATTGATTGATTAAGGATGTGATTGTTGGGGTGATTGTGCTATTTATTAGTTTTTAGGAGCTTGCTGGAATGGGGTCATGTGGGTGATTTGCAGGTTTTATATTAGTGATGATTTGAGTGATTTGTAGTTTAGATACTCTGTTGAAAGCGGTCTATTTGGCTGGTTCATATTTTTCTTCATCTTCTATGGTTGGTGAGCAGTGTTGCATCCGTCGGTCTCAGATGGCTTCGACCTTTGTGCCTTACCTCTCTCTCTGCTCTCCCCCCTAGCCTTGGGAAGATGGTTTACCACTGTGTCTGCAAGCCGCGCTCTCTGGCATCCCCGGAACGGTTATGGCAAAGCCTCCCACCATGTTTCTCCTAAGGGCCTCCTAGGGTGTGCGCACGCACACCACCTATGTCTTTATCCATGTCATGGAGGGAACCTCGGGGGCATCCCCCGTGAGTGACATCACACTATCCGGGTATTTAGCCTGTGCTTGCTTGCTAGCTCATCGCGTTAGCAGGGATTGGACTTGTCCGGTCTAAGCAACTCTGCTGCTTCCGTGCTGCCACTGGAAGCTCTCTCTGCCCTTCGGGGTATTCTCTAACCTGGGTATCCGCTCCTCGGGGGCCCTTTGCTTTCTTTCAGGTGACTTACTGGGATCAGGTACTTGCTCCTCGAGGGCCTGCTCTCCCTGCCTCAGTGAGTGTAACCATCTACCTCTGCCTACTGGAATCGCTACCATCAGCTACCAATTTAGTGAGAAATCTAACTTATCAGTCTGTCTCATCTACAGCTCTGCTGCACTGGGAACCTGCAACCAGACTTCCCTAACCATATCTGTGAGACGGGTCTCCTCTACTGAGGATCCCTGGACTGCTATCTCTGGATTGCCTCACTACTGCCACCTCTGGTGGAACTCATCAGCTGTTTAATAAAAGACAAATCTCTGTGTGTCCTAAGTCTAGCCTGGTACTGTGGCTCCTCACAGGGCTCCTCCCTGTGGGCGTGGTTACCTCCACAGTACCCCGAGAATTCACTCAAACACTTCAAACCATAACAAGCAGGAAGAGAATTGAAGTTTTAGTCTAGTTATTTTTTCTACCAAATTAGTGACGTATTTGTTGCAGGCATTGATGAGTGGTTGTGGCTCTAGATAGAGGAAGATGGGTCCTTGATTAGGTTTTTAATGACATCAAAGAGTAATTTACAGTTAAAAATAACCTCATGAATCTGTTTGGCATAGTATTCTTTTTTTGCTTTATTGATTAGCAACCGGTATTGATAGAGGAGTGATCTGTATTTTCCAAATGATTCTTTGGGCTTTTCTGCCAGTTTCTTGAATTTTCTCAGTGATTGTTTAGTGTCTTAATTCTTCATTGTACCATGGTTGTTATGAAAGTGGAGCCTTGTCTCGAGGTAGATGACTACCGTTGAAGGGCGAGGCCTCTTGGACTGTAGAGACTTGCTAGAAGTCTTCACCCTGGAAGCACGCGACCTCCCCAGGAGGAGCCCGTAGTGGTCCGGCCGCTGGGACTTAGGCGACTCCGCTGAAGACTGTAGAAGGTCTGGATGCAAGCGCCTCCTGCAGGTCGTGGGTTCCAGACGGCTGGCACCTCCAGCAGGTCAAGACAGTCTAAGGACGGAGTCGAAGAAAAGTCCAAAACTGGTCCGAGAATCAATATACCAGCAGGGTCTGAGTCCAGGCCAGGATCAAGGCAGGAGAAAGGTCCAGAGCCGTACCGGGGTCAAGCCGGGAGAAGGGTCCAATGCCGTACCGAGGTCAAGCCAGGAGAAAGGTCCAAATCCGTACCGGGGTCAAGCCAGGAGAAGACACGTCCACCAGTCCAGAGGTCAGAAGCCAAGAATCAATCCACGGAGCAGGGGAGAAGAGCGGGACGAAGAACCAAGAACCAGGAGCCAGGAACACACTCAGGCAGGAACCTTAATACCAAGGCAAGGACTGAATGCTCAGCCCTTGCTTTAAGTACAGGAAACCAGGGGAGGAGCTTCAGGGGGAGCCATGACACTTCCTGTCATGGCTCCTTTAAGAATTTCCTTCAGCCGCGTGCACGGCCCTAAGGGGCAGAGGAGGAGGAGCCAGATCGCTGCGGAGCCACGCTGCCGACACAGCGATGGCAGCGGCCAAGAGGGAGAGAAGAAGAAGGGCTGCCTGCGCCTGCAGGCACCCTCAACCATACCGGCGATCCGGGTGAGTCTTAGTTTACTGCGGCCATCGGCCTTGCTTCAGTCGCGGCCGACTGCACCTGGTCCCGGTTGCGGCCTGCTGCGGCCGACGCCGCTAACAGTACCCCCTCCTTTAGGCCTCTCCCTAGAAGGTTAGGGTTTACCAGGGTGCTTTGAAGGAAAGTCTTTGAGTAACGATTTATCCAATATATTCTTTGCCGGTTCCCAAGAGTTTTCCTCAGGGCCAAATCCCTCCCAAGCCAGGAGGTACTCCCAAGGGGTGCCCCGTTTCCGGACATTCAACACCTCACGCACTTGATAAATAGTCTCATCTACAGCCTGATGGTGCGCAGGCTCAGGCGGTTTCTGACTAGGCCACCTGAGGATCAATGGTTTTAGAAGAGACACATGGAAACAATTGTGAATGCGCAATGAAGCAGGTAACTGAAGTTGGTAGGTTACTGGACCTAATTGTCTCAATACCAGAAACGGACCAATATACCAAGGAGCCAGTCTCATGGAAGGGACCCTCAGACGGATATGCCGGGTGCTGAGCCACACCTTTTCCCCGGGATGAAACTGAGGAGCCTGGCGTCGATGCGGATCAGCGAATTTCTTAGCTGAGCGGGCTGCTCTCTGTAGCATCTTTTGAGTATGGGCCCAAAGTTGTTTCAGTTGTGTAGCTGTCAACTGAGCTGCTGGCGAAGGCACAGGTAAGGGTACAGGCAAGGGCGGACGGGGTTGACGACCGAAGACAATCTGAAAGGGAGATGCTCCGATAGAGGTCCCAGCATGCGAATTATGTGAAAACTCCGCCCAGGAAAGAAGTGATGCCCAGTCATTTTGTCGAGAGTTGACGTAAAAACGTAGGAACTGTTTTAGTGTACGATTAGTGCGCTCTGCCTGACCATTAGCCTGAGGATGGAAAGCCGTGGTGAAATCCAATGAAATCTGGAATTTCTTGCAGAGGTTGAGCCAATATCGAGCCGTGAACCGCGGGCCCCGGTCCGAGGTGATGTGTTGAGGCAGTCCATGTAGACGGAAGATGTGCAGCATGAATAATTGAGCCAGTTGTGGAGCAGACGGGAGGGAAGGGAGTGGAGTAAAATGAGCCATTTTAGAAAAGCGATCTACCACTACCCATATCACTGTATTGCCATCAGATGGAGGTAGTTCCACTATAAAATCTGTGGAGATGTGTGTTCATGGTCTAGTGGGAATGGGTAAGGGTTGTAACAGACCCCAAGGTTTCCCGGTGAGGACTTTATGTTGTGCGCAGACTGAACAGGAATCTACATAAGCTCGTATATCTTTATGCATCTCTGGCCACCAATAATATTGTTGTAAGAGCGCCTGTGTTCACAGTCGTCCGGGGTGTCCTGCCAATCTGGAATCATGACCCCAAGCCAAAACTTTATTGCGAAGCCGCTTAGGCAGCACCACCTTCTTCCCAGGTGGTACCGTGAAGGTAGCAGACAGGATGATACGGGCCGGATCAATGATGTGTTGTTCCGGATCCTCAATACCTTCTGTGGAGAATGAACGAGATAAGGCGTCAGCCTTAATGTTTTTGTCGGCAGGGTGATATCGTAATTCAAAGTTGAAGCGAGTGAAAAAGAGGGCCCAACGGGCTTGACGTGGGTTTAACCGTTGAGCTTGTTGTAAATATGTTAAATTTTTGTGGTCCGTAGAGATGGTTATGCGATATTGGGCTCCGTCCAACCACTGTCGCCATTCTTCTAGTGCCATCTTGATAGCAAGAAGCTCCTTATCTCCAATGGAGTAGTTACGCTCTGCCGCTGAGAATTTTTTGGAGAAATATGAACAAGGATGTGCTGCTCCTGATGTGGTTGTCTGACTCAGAACAGCTCCAACTCCCTCAGCCGATGCATCAACTTCAACGAAAAATGGGCGCTTGGGGTCCGGATGCCGAAGACAGGGTTGTCGAAGAAAGGAGTCTTTAAGGGCTTGAAATGCTTCCTCGGCCTCCACAGGCCATGCCTTGATGTTAGCTCCTTTTCGAGTCAGAGCAGTCAGAGGGGCGGCTAGTTTAGAAAAATTCTGGATAAAACTGCGATAATAATTCGCGAAACCCAGAAAACGCTGAAGCGCACGCAGTCCATTAGGCTGAGGCCATTCCTTAATGCATTTCAATTTAGCGGGATCCATTTGAAATCCTTGGTTAGATATAATGTAACCCAGGAAAGGTAAAGACTCTTTTTCAAAAACACATTTTTCAAGCTTAGCATACAGTATGTTCTCTCTAAGCCGCTGTAATACCTGAATGACGTGTTGTCTGTGTGCTTGCAAATTGGCTGAGAAAATAAGAATGTCATCCAAATAGACCAACTCGCAGATATAAAGTAGGTCTCGGAATATTTCATTAACAAATTGTTGGAATACTGCAGGGGCGTTAGTTAGTCCAAATGGCATAACCAAGTATTCATAATGTCCATCTCTAGTGTTAAAAGCAGTTTTCCATTCATCACCTTCACGAATTCTGATTAGATTGTAGGCCCCTCGGAGGTCTAATTTGGGAAAAATCTGGGCCCCCTGTAAACGATCAAAAAGTTCAGCAATCAAAGGCAATGGGTAGCAATCTTTGATGGTGATGGCATTGAGTCCGCGGAAATCAATACATGGCCTCAGAGTTCCATCCTTTTTTCCTACAAAGAAAAAACCTGGTGAAGTAGAGTGTCGAATAAAACCCTTTTGTAGATTTTCCTGAATATAGCTGGTCATCGCTTGAGTCTCTGAAGCGGATAATGCGTAGACCTTTCCTCGGGGAGACGACGCTCCTGGAACTAAGTTAATGGCACAGTCAAACTCTCGATGCGGAGGTAAGATATCAGCAGCCTTTTTAGAAAAGACATCTGCAAATTGACTATACGGTGCGGGTAGACCTTCGAGTCATGCGATGCAGACGTAGCTGTCGGTTGGTATGGATCCCCGTAGACAAGTCTCCTGACAAGTGGATCCCCATTGCAGAAGTTTCAGGGTAGTCCAATCAAACTGAGGATTATGACGTTGTAACCAGGGAATACCCAATACCACGGGGTGTATGGCTCTCTGGATGACATAAAACGAAATTTGTTCACAGTGTTTGGGGCCGATGTGACACTCCAGCGGAACAGTTTGATGGGTTATCCTCCCTGGTGGAGGATCTCCATGAATAGAGGATATGATCAATGGCGTGGGGCAAGGTTGAAGAGGAATATGGAGTTTCTCCACGATATCTTGAAGGATGAAACTCCTGCCTGCACCGGAGTCCACTAAGGCCATGGTGGAGAACTGGAGGTCCTTCAGTGCCAAAGAGATCCGAAGAGTGAGTGGGGAAGCTGGAGAGGTACTGCCTAGGGTTACGCCCCCGCCGGAGCCTAGGCTTTGAAGTTTTCCGGACGGATCGGGCAATGGGCTATGAGGTGCCCTGTTCCTCCACAGTACATACAGAGGCCTGCCCGACGGCGTCTTTGTCGTTCCTCGGGAGAAAGAGGACCACGCCCCAGTTGCATAGGTTCCTCTATATTTCCTCCGGAAGCAGATGTAGGTTGTGAGACAGTCGGTACTGGACGAGGAGAGTTCCAAGAGCTGGTTCTTCTGGAGTTAGCTCCCTCACGAGCTCTTTCTTGCAGGCGACGGTCTATCCGGTTTACTAAATCTATGATAGCGTCTATTTATTTATTTATTTATTTAACAGTTTTTTATACCGACCTTCATAGTAAATTACCATATCGGATCGGTTTACAATTTAACAAAGGGAAAAACTAGAGTAACAAATTCACGTAAACGAAAGATAACAATAAGTAGGAATAAGTCAAAGTTACAATCAACAGGGGGAGAGAACTTGGAAGCTTGCAACCAGCTGGAAAGAAGATAGGCTGGTAAAAGAAATTTTACCATAGAGTGTACAAGTTAAAAACTTAAGGACGGTGCTTTAACCTGAATGTCTCAGAATCCATTTATTTTTTCTTTGAGAAACGGAGTGCCAGACCGGGTAGGAATGAAGGCCAACTAGTGATTGTCTGGTGGACCGTCTAAGGACCTTGGTAGTTCATGAGCTGCCATCTTGTCCTTGATCTTCAATGACAGACCCTCCAGGTATATAGAACGCAAGCAGTTCTCCTCCCAGTGGAGCTCCGAAGCCAGTGTTCTGAACTCGATGGTGTAGTCTGCGAGGGCTCGGTTTCCTTGTCGCAGTTGCAACAGTTTAGAACCAGCTACTACCTGCTTCCCAGGATCATCGAAAACTGCGAGGAAAAGTTCCAGGAACTTGTGAAGATCTTGCAGGATTGGATCTGATCGTCGCCAATAGGGAGAAGCCCATGCCAGGGCCTTTTCCCTCCAAGAGCGACAGAATATAAGTAGTCATAGTGAGATCGTCTGGAAACAAGGAGGCTTGGAGTTGAAAATGCATGCTGCACTGATCGATGAATCCTTGACACAACTGAGGATCCCCTGCATAACGTGGCGGTATAGGTAGCGGAATTGTAGTTCGGGCGGTGCTTGATGCCAACGCTGGCACAGCGGCAGAGGCAGCCTGAGCAGCTGCCACGGAGTCCAGATGTGCATTCAGTCGTTCTAGAGATGAAGCCATGGATTCCAGAATACGTTGTTGTTCCATGACCTTCTGAGCCAGTCCTGGAATGGCTTGTCGAGCCGAGGCCTCTGCCGGGTCCATGGCCTTGGTATTCTGTTATGAAAGTGGACCCTTGTCTCGAGGTAGATGACTACCGTTGAAGGGCGAGGCCTCTTGGACTGTAGAGACTTGCTAGAAGTCTTCACACTGGAAGCACGTGACCCCCCCAGGAGGAGCCCGTAGGGGTCCGGCCGCTGGGACTTAGGCAACTCCGCTGAAGACTGTAGAAGGTCTGGATGCAGGCGCCTCCTGCAGGTCGTGGGTTCCAGACGGCTGGCGCCTCCAGCAGGTCGAGACAGTCTGAGGACGGAGTTGAAGAAAAGTCCAAAACTGGTCCGAGAATCAATATACCAGCGGGGTCCGAGTCCAGGCCAGGATCAAGGCAGGAGAAAGGTCTAGAGCCGTACCGGGGTCAAGCCGGGAGAAGGGTCCAATGCCGTACCGAGGTCAAGCCAGGAGAAGGGTCCAAATCTGTACCGGGGTCAAGCCAGGAGAAGACTCGTCCACCAGTCCAGAGGTCAGAAGCCAAGAATCAATCCACGGAGCAGGGGAGAAGAGCGGGACGAAGAACCAAGAACCAGGAGCCAGGAACACACTCAGGCAGGAACCTCAATACCAAGGCAAGGAATGAATGCTCAGCCCTTGCCTTAAGTACAGAAAACCGGGGGGAGGAGCTTCAGGGGGAGCCATGACACTTCCTGTCATGGCTCCTTTAAGAATTTCTTTCAGCCGCGCACGCAGCCCTAAGGGGCAGAGGAGGAGAAGCCAGATCGCCGTGGAGCCACGCTGCCAACACAGCGATGGCAGCGGCCAAGAGGGAGAGAAGAAGAAGGGCTGCCTGCGCCTGCAGGCACCCTCAACCATACCGGCGATCCGGGTGAGTCTTAGTTTACTGCGGCCGTCAGCCTTGCTTCAGTCGCGGCCGACCGCGGCCGGCGGCCATGACATCTGGTTTCGGTCTGCCGTGGCCGATGCCGCTAACAATGGTTTCTTTTGCTTAGAGGTATAGTGATCAAGTTGGATAGTTTTTGTTTGTATTGGACTTAGGTCATAGGTTATATCTTTAATCAAGATATCCCATGCTTCAAATGATGCAGAGGCGTTGGCATGGTTGAAATCAATAAGCTTATTTTTTAATGATTCTGCAAGTAGATCTGGCTCTATCTTTTTCCTGAAGGTGAATGTTGGGTTATTGCTTGTGTTTTGTTTAGTTTGGTTGAAGAAGGTTATTGTCTGCTTTTAGTAGTTGGTTATCACACCAAGGCAGTATAGTGTGAGAGGAATTTATCATACAATTGTTGCGATTGGCAAATATGAGATCTAGAATGTGACCTGGTTTATGGGTGGGTTTGTTTACGAATTGTGACCATCCTATTGCTTCCATCCTATTGCTTCCACTGTTTCTAAGAAGGTTTCACAGGCAGTGGATTTGGTTGTTCTATCAACATGTAGATTAAAGTCAACTACGATGAGGGTGGACTCAGGTGAAGGAAACGCTTTAGTGAATACTTCGATTAGTGAAGAGCAGTCTTTTTGAAGTTTTCCCGGGGTGGAGGGGAGCAATAGACCATTCCCATGTTTATTTGTGGGGAATTAAGTATTGCCACTTCATAGGGAGGGTTAATTTCTATTTTGTATGGGATACGTTTGAGCTCCTTTTTACTAATAATTAGTAATCCCCCACCTTTACGTTTCAGACAAGGGAAGTGAAAGACATCATATTTGGACTATACAATTTGATTTAAGTGTACGTTGTCATTATTGTTCAAGTGTGCATAATAAAGGCAAACCAATACAAAATAAATCATAACAAAGGCTTAATTATAAAGGTGTCAGCAAGCCAGAAGGCGTGTTCAATAAAATTTGAACCACCCGGTCTTTTCTATCATCCACCTTGTGCTTAAATGAATCAAAATTGTGACGCTAAATCAAGATTCCAAACTTATCTTCAAAACCACAAATTTCATTAACTGCATTTTGAATTCAAATATCTTCAAGAAAGATTTATTTGAAAACTTTTATATACCGGTATTAGTATGCAAACATCATACCGGTTCACATTGTAACTAAAGGCAGAAATTACAATCAACAGGGAGGGGAAAACAAGGAGGATTATACATAGAGCAGGGGGCATAGAAATTAAAGCATTAAAACTGTAACGAGCTATTTAGAGGAATATATACAAGTTTAGGCAGATTATTTACAAGAGTTGAGGCTGTAACGTGCTATTTACAGGAAAGAATACAAATTTAAGTGGGTTACTTATAGGAAAGTATAGGAGAGGGTTCAGGAGGGCGGGGGTTGGTAGGGGAGGGGGAGGAGCAATAAGTTGGGGTCAAGGGGGGGGGAGGGGAGGTTAGTCAGGGTAGGCTTGTCGGAAGAGCCATGTTTTGAGTTTTTTTCTGAACTTGGAGTAACATGGCTCCAGCCTGAGTGTGGTGGGGAGGGCGTTCCATTGCTTAGGGCCTGCAATGGACAGGGCGCGATCCCTGGTGGAGGTAAGGTGGGCTTTTTTTAAGGGGGGATTGGAGAGGGTGCCTTTATTGACAGTACGGGTGGGTCGTTCGGTGCGTATGTGACAAAAGGGTTCATCTAGCCAGTTAGAGTTGTATGTGTGGATGGATTTGTGAACTATGGTTAAGGTTTTAAAGAGAATTCGGGATGCGATGGGGAGCCAGTGGAGTTCTTTGAGTATAGGAGTGATGTGATCGGCTTTCCGTGAGTTGGTAATGACCCTGGCGATAGCATTTTGGAACATTTGTAAGGGTTTGGTGGTGGAGGAGGGTAGACCAAGGAGGAGGGCGTTACAGTAGTCGATGCATTCTGTTAACTAATTTTTAAATCCTGATGATGAAATTCCAAAGACCAATGTTCTGCTTGAAAAAGCTTCATCAGGGGTTGCATCAATAAATGGTTTTTCAATTCAAAGACGTTGGTTCAGACCGACAGGTCTCAGCAGCCTCCTCCAACCCCCTCGGCCCAAGAAAGAAGAATCCCATTGACCGTGGGGGCTAACGCTGCTGTCTCCCTTGCTGATCGCCAGCTGCTTCTGATTTTGCTCCAGGCCTGCGCTGCTAGAGATTGATGCTGCTGCTGCTTTTCAAAATAGCAATGCCTTTTCTTCCTGCGTATCCCACTACACATGCTCTCGCACACACACATTTCCTCTCTCCAGTTTTCCTTTCTCTGCCACCAGCAGCTCTGTCAAGGCCCCTCTCTTGCCTTTATTTCTTCAGCTGCTGGCCCTCTCTCTTTCCTTCCTTTCTTTCTTTGGCTGCAATAGCCTCCTCTGGATCTCACCCTTTCTACCACCACTGCCTCCACCCTCCAGGTGTGAGAACCCATCCCTTCCCTTTCATTCACCTTTCTCCCCTCCTTTCTCTCTCCGCTCCACACCTTCTCTTTGCTCCATCCATCTCTTTCCCTCCCCTTCTCACACTGCCTTTCATTCACTCCTTTCCCCTCCCATCCACCTCACTCATCCCTTTCTTCCCCTCTCATTTCTTCCTCTACTCTCTCATCCCAACCTCTCCCCTCCCTCGCCTGCTTGGTCCAGCCAAGTCTTCTTTGGTGTGACCTTGCCTCCCAGTCAGTGGCTGTGCTCCGACAGTGCCCCATAATTGTTCTTTTTCTATGGGTGAGGCTTGGCCTCCCCATTGCACACCCGGTAGTGGTTCGCCTGATGCCACTTTCCCTTCTTTCCCTCATTAACCCACAACTTCTTACCCTTCCCACTTACTCACTCACATCCTCTTCCCTTTTCCTTCCAACCCCTCTCACCTTCCCTTGCCTTTTCCTCTCACCTCATCCACAAACCCTTCCCTCTACCTCAGTCCTCTTCCATGCCCTCTTTTTCCTGGCAAGCTTTTGCTCTACAGACAGAGGGTGGAAATCCAGCCAGCGCACCATTAGTCTTTTTGCCAGAGAAGCCTGGTATGTAATCACACTGCCGCACCCACGCAGAACTCTCTGCCTGCTGGGTAGCCAACAAATCGTGCCATCGTTGTTTTGCAGTGGGAGTGGGAACCTCTCCGGCACATCACTAAACCGTGCTGCTCGCTTTCCAGGCTTGAAATTGCTGATAGCCCGGGCAGGAACGGCAACAGTGCTCGTGGAAGAAATGGGTGCTTCTCACAGGGGTGGAGAAGAGGGAAGGTCAAGCAGCGGGAGACCAACCGGTGCTTGGCAACACTCTAGTGTGTTGCAACACACCGGTTGAGAACCACTGGTCTATATTTTAAAGTCAACATGGTTGGACTTCATGCTCATATTCCTCAAATTCTTCAACAAAAATCTTTTTGAATAGCAATAATGTGATTTGATATAAATAACTTGGGTGAATAAGATCTAGACTGAGGTTTGGTTATTATAGATATAATCTTTTCAAGGGGTGGGATCTCCTATGAGTTATTTGGGGATAGTTTATCTGTATGCATGTGTATGTATGCTGAAGAGTGAATGATGGTATGATATTGAACCATATGTGGTATATATATTTTGAGAAATGTTTTATTGATATGGTGGATTGTCTAGCCAATAGTTGATATCTGTAAATTGATTTTTCTATGAATATTTTTGATGTTTTGAGGCAGCTGCATTATGAAACGGTAATAAAAGGTTTGATAAATATTGATTTTGTACCATACATTTCCCCTTTTATGGGATTTTGAATGCTTATATACACAGTACCATCATTTTGAGTGACTAATAAAAGATATCACATCCCATAATAAAATCGAAATTTGGCTGCACTGAAAGGAAATATGCATAAGGTGGAAACTTCCAATTATTTTATGCAGGATCTTGCAACGAATGGTAGGACCTGCCCACATCATGAAATCTAAAATACAGCGAATTGGGTAGTCCTGGAAAATGAGCATTTTTTAAACCAAAATGAAGAACTTTTCGTGAACATAGTCCAGAGCCATCCCCCAAAAAAACCCTATTTAATTCCACTTCCCTCCTCGTGGCATCCTGAAGTCATTACGTAACTAGCACTATGGGTAACGTAGTCTTTATCATATCGAGTGCACATTCTACCAAAACGAACATCAGAGTTATAACAGACGTTTTGGCAAGGTTGCAGCCTCTGCCAACCTATAGTCACAACCGCACTCGACAAAGCTCACGTGCCCCGCAACTTTTCCCACTCTTCATGCAGTAGCATGAAAAAGAGAAATTTTGTGGCCAAGTGAAGAAATGCCTTCCTATTTTTGCATTTAGACGTTCCAGGACAGCATCTTAGCGGCTCGAAGCCGGCTTTGGAGACACGTACAGAACGTTCTGTGCGCCACGTAAAACGTTGTCTCGTCTTTCCGGCACTGTGACGTGCGTTCGGGTGAGGCGCTGTGGTTGGTGGTCCTGTAAGTGATTAAGCGCGCGGCGCGCTTCCTGTTGGTGTGTGGGGTTTGTTGTCTGCATCCGCGTGCTTACGGGCAACGGTGGAAGCCCGCTTTGAGTAGGTAATAGCCAGGCTGTTAAGAAGCCGTAGGAGACTTTGAAGCGGGGGGGAGTCGTGATGCCCTGCACTGAGTGTCCCGAATCAATGAAGTCTGAAAGCCGAGCTCGGCCCCGACGCAACTACATCCGCTTTGAGCATTATAACCCCAGTGTTGGCAGCAGTGTATATAAGTACTGGCTGTTAAAAAGCGCTTCTGCTTTACCGCCCCGTCCTGCCTCCTGCCTTCTCTCCGCCAGCACCAGGCCTGATGTTGCCCCATTCCGCAGCATCTGCATCATTTTCATGTGGTATCGGCTGCTACCATGCGTACCATATTGGGTCAGTCCAAGGTTTCATCGAGCCCAGTATCTTCTTTCCAGCGGTGACCAAGCTGGGTTACAAGTATCCGGCTCTCCCCAAGTCTGGTTAATAACAGTTCATGGACTTTTCCTTAGGAACTTGTCCAAACCTTTTTTAAACCGAGCTACCTATAAACCACATTTACCACATTATCAGGCAGTGAATTCCAGAGCTTAATTGTGTATAGAGTAAAAAAAAAAAATTTTCTCTGATTTATTTTAAAGTTACTTAGTAACTTAATGAAGTGTTCCCTAGTCCAGTGTTTTTGCAGCCAGTGTGTTTTCAGATCCAATCAGTTGTATTACAAAAGTTGCCACTGCCTGATCAGCTTCTGGGCTCTACTATCCACTCAAAACAACAGGTGTCACCAGTGGTGGCTTGTAAAAAATGTAGAAGCTCCTTTTGGAGAACGTGTAATTTATTTATTTATTTGTTTGTTTGTTTATTTAAGGGTTTTTTATATACCGCGGCACGTTGGGAAACATCACCTCGGTTTATAGAGAACATTAAATTAGCAACAAGCTTTACAATCCACATCAGTTTACAAAGAACATTAAATTAGCAACAATCTATACGATCTAGCAAATATAGAATGGTACATATCGGATAAAATTAAAACTATAAACTAATTAACATTAAAATACACATTTACAATGTTGGAATAAGGAACGGGCGATGGAGATTGCTTGAGAGTCAGGCATTAATATACAGGTTAGAAGATCATATTATTCTTTGCAATAGTAAGAGGCTTGCAAGTATATAGGGTGTGTTTAGTGATATTGAAAGAAACTGTGTGGTATGGAAAGATATTATTGGATATGTGTCATAAAAGTTATATTATTAGTAGGGGAAGTGTTCATAAATTGTAGGCTTGTTTGAACAGCCAGGTTTTCAGGTTCTGTTTAAATTTCTTGTAGCAGGGCTCTTGGCGCAGATCTGTGGGCATTTTGTTCCACATGTTGATTCCAGCTATTGTGAATGATCGTTCTCTCGTACATGCATATTTTATATGTTTGAGCGTAGGGGTAGAGAGTTTAGCTTGGTGTATTTTTCTTATTGGTCTGTCTGATATATAGAATGTAAAATGATCAGAGAGCCAATGCATATCTTGGTTATATAATGATTTGTGTATGAGTAAGAGTTTTGAATAATATCCTCGATGAGATCGGAAGCCAGTGGAGGAATTGTAGAGCTGGAGTGATGTGTTCGTGGCGGTGTGTGTTCATGAGCAGGCGAGCAGCTGCATTTTGTAGCATCTGTAGTGGTTGAAGAGAGTTTTTTGGGAGGCCCAGTAAAATGGAATTGCAGTAGTCCAATTTCGATAATATAGTAGCTTGTAGTACAGTCCGGAAGTCTTGTGGGTGTAGGAGAGATTTGATCCTTTTCAATGTGTGAAGTTTATAGAAACCATTTTTTACGGTAGAAGTAATAAATTTTTTTAGCATGAATTGTTTGTCAATAATAACGCCCAGGCTGCGGACTTGTTGTAAGTTTTGTTGGTCAGATAGGGATTGTATATTAGGGCTAGAATGTATGTTGTTTTGTGATGAAATTATGAGAAGCTCGGTTTTGTTGGTATTTAATGCTAAAGAGTTTTCTGTTAGTAGATTCTTAATGTCCGCTAGTGTAGCATTCCAGGTTTTGAGAGCGTTGGGTAGGGAGCCATTGATTGGGATTAAGATCTGCATATATGAAGTGTGGCAGACCCAGATTGATCAACAGTTGACAGAGTGAAGTGAGGTATATATTGAAGAGAGAGAGGAACCTTGGGGTACTCCTTGTAGCAGACTTTTGGGTTTGGATTCATGTTGGCCTATTCTCACACTGTATTTTCTGTCGCTCAGAAAAGATTTTAGCCAACATAGGGCAGTGCCGGTAATGCCAATTTGTGAGAGGCGAGTTAAAAGAGTATTGTGGTTGACAGTATCAAATGCCGACGAAATGTCCAGCAGGGCAAGTATAAAAGAGTGTCCAGAGTCTAATGCTTTTAGAATTGTATCGGAGAGTGTTAAGAGAAGAGTTTCGGTACTATGGTACTTACGGAAACCATATTGGACTGGGGAGAGCAATTGATTTTCATCCAGGTATTCAGTGAGTTGTTTGTTGATGATTTTCTCTAAAATTTTGGATAGGAAAGGTAGATTTGAAACTGGGCGGAATCATGCATGCCTCTCCTGCCTAACTACAGCATGACCCCTGGAGTCTAATAACTATCAACATGCAGGATATGAATAGTCAGGCCCCACTTTTTGACACACAGAGTACCTCCTGAGCTTCCTCCTTTGAGTCTGTCTAGGCTGAATGAGATATGGAGAGTGCACTGGGCATTGGTTGTGACCCATTCTGAGTGTTGGGAGCAGCAGTAGTGGAAGAGCTCTAGCAGTCAAGGTAACTAAATAACCAAGCTGGCTGCCAGCATTATACAGACTTTTCCCTTCTGCTGCATTTGAATACAGAGGGACCTGGCCCTCTTTGATGAGTTCATGTGTGTCTTTACCCCCCTCTCCCTTTGTTTTAAAATCTGGAAGAGAGCCTTGTGGAGCTTTTCTAGCTGTTCTTTAGATTATACAAGTCCTCTCCCTGTTTGCACTGCCTGTTCTATGGATGTTGGTGTGCCACACTATCTTTGTTTATGTAGGTGTGCCTTAGTATTTTTGAAAGAGTAAACCAATTTACATTTACCTGTTTCACTTCAGTCATGATTTTATAGACCTTTATCAACTTTCCCCCTCAGCCATCTTCTCCAAGCTGAATAGACCAAATCTCTTTAATCTTTCCTCATAGGGGAGCCATTCCATCCCTTTTATCAGTTGATTGTCTTTGTACCTTTTCTAGTTCCACTATATCTTTTTCTGAGATGTGACCAGAATTGCACACTTACAGGCCAATATAGTAAATGTAGGAGAGCCAGCGCTCTGTGTTGAGCGCCCAGGCATCTCTCTTGGGCGCTCAATTCTCTATTTAAATGAGGTGGTGCTCTAATAAGAAGGCACTAGGGACAACAGTGTGTACAGAAAATGTACAGAAAAGCTTTTCTGTACACTTTCTGTGTACAGAAAAACTGCTTTTCTGTACACAGAAAGTGTACAGAAAAGCAATTTTTTTTCCTTTTCTGTACACTTTTCCCAGTTGCTTAGAATTTAACGCCTACCCTTGGGCAGGCATTAATTTCTGAGAGTAAAATGAGCGAAAGCTTGTTGATGAGCCTATTAGTCACCCGAGCGCACTGTTCTATATTGGCCTGTTTGCCTGCCTGTATCATCAATACTACTTAGGTTTTTCAAAATAGCAACATGTTTGTTTATTGGGTCTGTTTTTTTTCCTCTGGTCCTTTATCTAGGTTTTTTTTTCCTTTCCTAAGATATTTTATTCCTTTTTTAATACTCTTTTTAAATAAGTTTTATATTTTTTTTTTACTGTGTACTTTTTTTCTAGCAAAACTTTTCTGAATTTAGGCTTTAGTTTTGCATTTTATCATTATTTATATGCATCAGGGTGAAGGTTTCTTGGGTGTTCTGATCCAGATCTGCACATAGAACATAACAGCAATAGACATCCTGGCAATAGGGTGACTACTTGAAAAGCAAGTGGCTCAACTTGGATTTTCAGTTTGTATGTCAAAGTGTTTTGTTACTTAGAAACAAGATGTGAAAAAATAGGCCTGACTTTGATCTGGAGTCAACTGGTGCTGGATTTGGTAGTGGTGTATAAGCCTGCTCTGTTTCCAGGTTTTCTGTGATTATGTGATTAACACACATCTGTTTTTCACTAGTCCTCAAACAAATTCATTTTATATAGTCTAGATCCCAGCCTTTTGTCATGTGTTTGATAGAGGTCTGAATTTGTGTAGATGTGGGGAAAATGGAGCTCTGGCATGGTATTGATATTTTCTCATTCAAAATTTATGATGAAAGGGAATAAGAGACTTTCTGGAGTAGAAATGTTGGCATTAAATATAAAAGTATGATGTGGTTCATGTGTTTTAAGCCTTTTAAAAATATTTTCCCATGTGCTTTTTTTTCCTAGCAGTTTTCTTTAGCACCATGAGTTTTCATATGCAACTACCCAGGGATTTATTCTTTTTTTTTTTTTGTGCCCCCCCCACCCCCCTACTCGTTTTGCCCAACCAATGCAGTGACCATCAAGTGGCTGTGCACCAGATTGCAGCAGGGACTCTATCTTATGTATGTCTGTACAGTGCCATGCTTGTCCACTAGCACTATAGAAATGTGCCACAAATTGAAGCAATGGCCTATCAGGATACTGTAAAATTCCATTTTGCACTCTGGTGGTTTTGAAGTGTTTTTACACAGCATGTTCTGTCTTTTGGACCAGTATTCTGATGGTTATAATACCCTGAGTAAAGATACTTCATTCTAGAATCTTGGTTTATATTGTTGAATGAATTGCTTTGAGTTTTGAACTTTTTAGGTCTTTATTATATTAGATTCTTTTATTTTCCGAAAGTAACAACTAGCAACTTGCTAAAAGCAAGTGTAGTTAAACAAACAACACCCCCCCCCCCCCCCCCAAAAAAAAAAGTAGTTGGGTAAGATGATATCTTTATAAGACTAGTGAATGCAGGTTATTGGGATTGCTTGAGGAAGGGGCTATTTCATACATTTGTTAGACTTCTGAAGGTATCTCTACCCAACTACTTTGATTTCTTTTAACTACTACTACAAACCATTTCTATAGCGCTACCCAACTTATACAGCGATGTACAAACACATCACAAATTCAGTCTCTGCTCAATAGAGCTTACAATCTAATAAGACAAATATATATATTTATTTATTTGTTGTGTTTTATATACCGTCGTTCGGTTTCACCATCACAACGTTTTACATTTTCGACTAATATATGGGTACAATTTTGTTTCTAAGACATGTTAGTAGTAAATGTCAGATTATAGTTGTTATCATTGATCAAAGTTGCTTCCATGATTTGTAGGCACGTACAATTCGTATAGGTACAAAATGGGTTATAGGTATAATTCATTGCTATAGATGTTCGTGTACAATTAGTGCAAATTGGTTACAAAGTGGGGTCATAGGTATAATTCATTGACATAGTAGTTCATGTAAATAAGCGTGAAAATGCCCTTGTTAGGTGGGATGTTCATTGTTATTTCGGTATGCTTTGCAAAACAACCAGGTTTTTAGTTCTTTTTTGAAGGTTTTTACATTTGGCTGTGTTCCTAATTCAGTTGGTACTAAGTTCCAGAGTTTTGGGCTCTGTCGAGAGTTGAGGTGAGTTGTTTGTTCGAATAGATGGTAATTTCAAGAGGCATTTGTTTGATGAACGGAGGTTTCGTTGCAGAGTGTGGAGTTTTATCGTTGTTTTTAGCCAGTCAGATTGTTCTTCATGTATTAATTTGTGTATTAAGGTCAAAATTTTATATTCAGTTTGGATTTTAATCGGGAGCCTGTGAGGATTCTGGCTGCTGCGTTTTTGTAAACTTTGCAGTGGGCAGATGGTGGAGAGTGGTAGACCGAGGAGTAATGAGTTACAGTAGTTGATACTGGAGAAAATGAGTAGTTGTAGGACTGATCTGAAATCATCTGGGGTTAGAAATGGTTTTAGTCGTCTTAGTGTTAAAAGCTTATGATAACCTTCCTTGATTTTTTAGTGATGTGGTTCTTGAATGATAATTCGCTGTCAATGATGATCCCTAAGTTGTGAGCGTGGGTGACAGGTGGAATTACTGTTTTATGGTTCTCCATGTTTAGTGGTGGAGGGCGTGACAGATTTTTTTTTCTATCCAGGATGATTAATTCTGTCTTTTCAATATTTATTATAAGTTTCATGTCGGTTAGTAGTTTCTTAATTTTGTTGATGTAATTGTCTGCTTTCTAGTAGGTATCCTCTAATGTTTTTATAGGGATTAAAATTTGGATATCATCTGCGTATAGGAAGTGAGTGAGATCCATTCTATCTAGAAGGTGACAAATTGGAAGGAGGTAGATGTTAAAGAGTGTTGCGGATAGTGCTGAACCTTGGGGAACTCTGGTGTTCAGGTTTATTTTCTTGGAGAGGGTATTGTCGAAGGAAACCTGGTAGATTCTGTTTGCTAGATATGATGAGAACCATTGTAGTGTTTTTCCGGTTGCTCCTATTTCGGTTAGACTGTCAATGAGGATTGCGTGATTGACCGTGTCAAATGCCGCGGATAGGTCTAGAAGGATTAGTAGGTAGCTTTCGCCGTTGTCAAATCCTCTGAGCACGGTATCATGTAGTGAGAGGAGTAGTGTTTCTGTGCTTAGATGTTTTCTGAAACCGAATTGTGCGGAGGAAAGGATGTTGTTGCTTTCTAGGTGGTTGGTGAGTCGGGAGTGGACAATCTTTTCTATAATTTTGGCAATGAATGGCAGGTTGGATATAGGTCGGTAGTTTAGCAGATTGTCTGGGTCTACGTTGTTCTTTTTTAGGATGGGTTTAATAATTGCTGATTTTAGGCTGTCTGGGTAGTTTCCTTCAGTGAGGGATAAGTTTACTCTTTCCGTTACCATTTTGGTTATTGCTGGTTCAATCGCTTTTATTACTGGTATGGGTACACTGTCGATGGGGTGCGAGGCTGGATTCATTTTCTTGATAATTGATTGGATTTCAAGAGATGAGGCCGTGTCAGTTTGCCCAGCTTTGTGTATGTTTAGTTTGTAATTTGATTCTTTGGGTGTGTTGCCTTTGAGGTTGTTGTTGATGAGATTGTTGATTTTCTTATTAAAGAATTCAGCAAAGTCATTGCTACTGTTCTTAGATTGTGGTGTTTTCTGGTCGTTTTTATTTCTGGTGAGGTTTTTTTGCAATTCTCCACCCCCCCTTGCGCATGCGGATTATAAAATCCGCCACACTTGTGGGCGTGCGTAGAATTCTCTCTTTGTGTTGTGGATACGTTTTTTGTATAATGCTAGGTGTGATCTATATGCTGTCAGTTGTGTTGTTGCTTTATTGTTTTGCCATGCTCTTTACCTTCTTCGGAGTTCACGTTTTGCTGTTCTGATACTTTCATTGTACTATTGGTTCATGTGCTTGGGGTTTTTTATGGTCTTATTGATGGTGGGGTTTATTTTTTCCGTGATTTCTTTAGTGATGTTGAGCCAAGAGGTTGTGGCATTTTCAGCGTTCGATAGGTCAATTTTTGTTAGTTCTGCTTGTAGTGTTTCCTGTAGTTTCTCAATGTTGAAGGGAGGGCAGTATGATATCACCTTAGGTGGATTTTTTCCGGTTGTGAGTTTGGAGTTCTAGGTTAATCGTGATTTGATTAGGTAGTGGTCTGACCAGGGGATTTTAGGTATGTTGTTTTGGTATGTCGACCAAATGTCTGTGTTTATGAAGACCAGGTCTTGTGTATGACCAGCTTTGTGGGTTGGTCCAGAGATGATTTGTTTTAATCCAAGCGTTGAGAGAGCGTCAATAATGGTTGCACAGGTGTGTGAGAAAGGGTTTGAGTCTAAATGTAGGTTGAAGTCTCCTAAGATGATGATGGGCTTGCTTAGAGTAAGGTTGGCCATAAAGAATTCAATTAGTGGAGAGCAATAGGACAAAAGACTAGGGCACTAGTCTCCCACTGATTTTTTTTTCCTTTTTTTGTTATCCCATTGAAATCTGAAATCCCCAGGAAAAATAAAATAAAAACTGAAAGGTCCCTACCTATATGTAATGAGATTAATTGGCTCAGTTGATTGATTTGCCCTCTTTACAACAGTCAGCCTGCATGTAAGGGTTTCATATGCTGGGACCATATTGACTTTGTTTTAAACTTATACTTTCAACAGCCTTAAGAATAGCAGGACTTCAGGTTCATATATGAATTGGGATGGGACTTTAAAGCCAGGGTATAATCAGTTTGCCTCAGGTGATGTTGGATACACTTGGTTACCCTGCTATTATTGCTTTAAAGTTGGATACTTCATGTGGAAAAGCATCATACCAACCAGTGGCCCACTTAACTGATTGTTCATACCATTTGTAAAAATGTATTTATTTACTTAGAGAATTTATTTCCTGCTTCACCAAATAGTTGTTCAAGGCAGGGTATAACATAAAAACTAATTAATATACAACATCAAAAACTCACAAAATGGAAGGGGGGGATAAGATGGCAGCATAGATCGGGTCACGTTGCTCTGTTGCTCTGTTTCTTGTTTTCGTGTTTACTATTCTTCCTGCTAACATGCCTTCCAAACATAAGGGAAAAGTATGTCTTCCCCTCTGACTTTACTTTTACCAGGGCAGCAGATTATTACCAGCTTCACGAACCCTTTGGCAGTTCTGCAGGGAGCCGAGGACTCTGCGATTCGGGGCACCGGAGAGCCTCAAATTCTTGTGGAGGAGTTGTCCCTGAGCCTGGATTTTCATCTTCCTGCGCAACGAGGACCTCAGGCGAGCATTGCCACAGCACCTAGCAATGATGTGCTGAGAGCGTCCACGGTGGAGGGGCTGCCTGCCTGAGGTTCATTGCTCTCGCAGGAACTTCTCTCCTTGATTGAGACTTCTGGTGAGAATCCCCCCCCTCCCCCGTGCGCACAAAACGGGGGTTATGCACGTGGCCCGGCCTTGCTGGTGGGGTGGGGCTGGAGACAGCCATTTGCCGCTGTACTGGGGAAGGACTGAAAGGCGCGTGCAAGTTGCTACTGCTCTGTTGGAGCAGTAAGCAACAAAATAAAAAAAAAAGAGGTAGGAGAAAGGGTTTAGGGAGTGGGGTGGGAAGGGAGGTTAGGGCAGAGGGTAGGGAACTGGGGAAGGCCGCGAAGCGTCGCTGCGCGGAAATTGCAATTCTCCATCCCCCCTTGCGCATGCGGATTATAAAATCCGCCACACTTGTGGGCGTGGCACTCGTATTTTATAACGCGCGCAGCCACTCGCGCGTGTTATAAAATACATGCGAATTTAAAAATCTACCCCTTAGAAAACTCTTTCAAGTTATTGAATATGAAGGTGGATCTTTTCTCGATAAACTGCCAACAAAAGGTTTCTGCTATGCAGGAGCAAGTGGATGCAACTAATGTCAAAATCTGCAAAGTTGAAGATGCTGTTAAAAGTATTCAGGACTTTCCAGAAGAATAGAGTTTTTAGAACATAACGTGAGACATTTAAATCTACGTCTCCTGAATTTCCCCCAGGGTTATTGGGGATAGTACCATATGTAACATTGAAGAGGTATTTTCAAGAGACCTTAGGTTTTACACCAGAGCAAATGCCTTCAATAAATACCTATTATTCTCTGCTTAAAAGAATTTCAGGGGATACACCTAATCTGCAGATCCAAGCTAATATGACCACTTTTTTGGAAAATATTACAATGGAAGTTATAGATAGGCATATCCTGCTGATCTCCTTTATTTCAACTATGGACTTGAGTAATGTAATGAGTAATTACTTAAAAATTTTTTTTTTTTTTTGTCGGTCTGTCAGGATTTTTCCTGATCTTGCTCAATCTACTCAAGTTAAGAGGAAAGGTTTTCTAGCTTTCAGGCGGGAAATTGTTAGTTTAGATTACTCATTTTTTATTTTTTTACTTCAGTATCCCTGTAAGTAAGTGTATTATCAAGAGAGGTAATGAATGTTTCATATTTTGTTCCTGCCGGAACAATTGAAGTTTTTTATAGAGGCCCTTAGGCCTGCAACTTCTTCCCAATTGCCTTAAGTGATATTGTAATATGGTGCAGAAAATATAAACTGCTGATTTATTCTATGTTAATGCCATTTCTTTGGTTAGTTTCCTTTGCTACTCCCAGATTTTCTTTCTTTTGCCCTCCTCTTGCTCTTTTGCTTGGAAGTGGAGGGACAGCATCGTATTTGTTTTTTTGTTATATTGTTTTTCTTTTATAAGTTGAAATTTAATAAATAAAAAAAAACAAACAAAATCATGAACAATAATGATAAACTATACAATTACAAACGTGCTATTTTGTTTGGTGATTTTTCTTCTTTTATTGCAAAGAATTGTGGTTGGGTATATGGAATCAAAAGTCAACAGAAGTGGTACCTTTTTTTTTATTACAGAGATCATTTGAAGACAGGGTAACTCTAGAAAGCTCATCACAGATGTATTAAATTAATCCAGTAAAAACATATCTTTACAGCTTGTTTGACCCTTAATTCTACATACGTGTATTGACCATTTTTCTGAATTCTTGATGTACTGACACGTGTTTTTTTTTTGCTTATAGGCTGGTTATTTTATTTTCATGATGTTTGGTGGATATGAAGATATAGAAGCATATGAAGATGATCTTTATCGTGAGGACTCCTCCAGCGAGCAGAGTGTTGACAGTGAAGTGGAGTGCCAGCTCTACAGCCAGATTCACTATTCACAGGACCTTGCTGATATCACTGGGCAGGAGGAGGAGACGCTGCCCTTGGTGGATGGACAGAGCTTAAACTCTAACTTAAAAAGTGATAAGGAGAAGGAAGAAGAAGAAAAAAGCCTTATAATTTTGTCAGACAGTGATGTTGTTCAGATTTCCGATGGCTCAGAGGTCATCATCCTGTCTGACTCTCAAGAAGAAGATAGTGTTTATAGTGCTAAAGACAAGAAGCTGGTGACATCATCCTGGACAAAAGGCACTGGACACACTACTCCAAATAATGTCAAAACCATAGGACATTTGGATATAAAAGATATAAAGGGGCAAAGTCATCAGAGAGGGGCAGATAAGTCCATTGCTGATACTAGTTCCAAATCTACCAAAATCCACCAGATTTTGATAATTGAGGAAAGTTCAGCTACAGAAGATAGGGCAAGTTCAGTTTCAGAAAGTGAATGCAGTGATGTTGTAGAGAACTGGATGCTACTGGGAAGTGGTAAAGAAGATGGAGACAAAAGCATCCAGCTGAACATCGAGGGCTGTGGCACATCTGTCGATGAAGAAGGTCAGTAATACTGAATCTGGAAATGTTAAACCTTTTCCTTTGTGTTCCTCAATGGAAAATGTGGAACATCATCAATAAAGAGAGCTGGGGATCAGTGTGAATGGAAGAGCAGCATCTTGTTGTTAGTAGTATGGTCCTAATACATATTTTTAATGAGGGCACATGAAATGTAAGAAGAGCAATAAGTGTAAACCAAAACATTAAATTGGAGAAACTGAGAGGCATAAAGGGTGATGTGGCAAGGGGATGGTTGGGTATTAAAGTAGAGAGATAGACCAGAAAGAAGAAATAAGGCAAACACGATTGTAATGTTAGAATTAAGTTGTAACACAATACATCACTAACTTGATAGTAATCCACCTTGAGACTATTTTTGGAAAAAGGTGGAATATCAACTGTTTGCAAATAAAATATACACATAATGACAAATCAAGAGCGAGAAAATCTGCAAGACTAAATTTAGTACATAAAGTACATAGAGGCTCTTATTGGAAGGGTTCTTGCATCTCTTGAAACACTATGAAACAGAGAAAAGTGCTGTGAGCCTATCAAATCAGGAAAACTAAACAGTCTCTGAAGTGGACATCATATTGCACTTGGGGATTAATGATCTGACAAACAGTCAGTGTGGTACAGGAAAGGTTCAGGAATGTATGAGAGGGGCTTAGGCACCTGGCAATGGCTGTGCTAGTATTGCTGGCTATTTAGATTATTACAGAGCTTTGTGGTTAGGCAATGGGTAAGGTGGATGCTGGAAAGAACTAAGGGGGTCATTTTCAAAAGTCCCTTTTCGCGTGCGATCACTAAATGGGGCGGAGGAGTCGGGGAGGCACCGGGGCGAAAGGTAAGGACCCATATCGCTGCCAGTTCGTGCCGAATAAACTATACCTTTTATGGTGTAGGTTATTCGGTGCGAAAGCCGGCAGCCAGCACACGCAGTGGTGCCGATGGCTGCCAGCTTTCGCAGGCCCGCCCCCTGTTTACAGCCGGATTTTCTAAGGTCTGTGACCTTAGAAAATCCAGGCCTAAGTGAGGACTTGTATGCTCTTCTACCAGTATGGTGGAGTATGCAGGAGGAAGACAAAAAGGCTGTCATGGATAAGGGAGAAATCCTGCAGGTGGTCACATTTTGTGACTGACAGCTTGAATGTATCAGCAGTATGGACAGGAAAAATAGGCAGATTGGATGGGCCACAAGGTCTTTTTCTGATGCTGTTTATGTTCCATCACCCATGGATTATTTTTCTTTTCCAAGCCCTGACCTCACTCTCCCAACTTTGTTGCCTCTTGCACTCTTTTAAGGTTGTCCTTTGCTATCTGTAATTCCAGATCACGGAAGTTAAGCTGTGAATTATGTAATATATTTGTAATCTGACCAAGGTCAATTAAAATGGCCTACCTGAGTATTATGTTGTAAAAAATTTACACAATATGTGACGTCCTATATTTAGGTAGTTTGTACTTAAGATTGTATCACGTCTTGAGGTAGAAGTGCAGGAACACATAACTTGCAAAGGAATTCTTAAGCTGTTTTGAATTTTACATGTTTACTTATAATGTAAGAAGGTATTTTTAGTAACTTTAGAATTCATTTTAATTAAATATTTAAATTCAAAATCATTTAAACATGCAAATAAAAATATTCAGATGTATTCAACTTCACAAAATCTTGACTTTAAATAATTCAGGCAAGGGATCAGCTTTTTGACATAGGACAGAGAAACACAAATTCACACATAAGAAACACAGACCATGTCAAGGGATTGCATATAATTTTATTGATTCAGTCAAAACCAACAAATTTATCAGGTTCTATCTGAATGGCATGCTGTCCCAAAATCTCAGAACCTGCAAAAACGTTGTCAAATTTGGATGAAATTATATATAATCCTTTGATAAAATGTGTGTGAATTTGTGTTTCTCTGTGCTATGTCTAAAGCTTTGTCCTTTGTGTACTATATTTAAGGTGAAGTTTTTGTAAACGTGAATGCATGCTTAAATGAATTTAAATAATTTGAAGTCACATTTTTGATAATTGAAATGATCACTAATAGTGATTTGATATAGCTGTGGTAATTAAGTTCTGAGCTCACATTCTGAGCATCTTGGGGTGATGGAAAGGTTAATTACAGAAATAAAAGAAAATATATAGAAAGCATAAGAATCAGAATGTATTACCATATACACTACAGCAAAGAAAACAACGTTTTTAGTTTTACTTGAACAAGCAAACAGAAAGTAGCATATGTTGCAGGTGATTTTCTTTATTTGTAAATCTTATCCTGAGATGGAAGTTCATTATCTTCTGTATACACTATTTATTTCTGTTTTGATCAATTTCTAGAGACATCTGAGGAAAGGGGATTTTAACAACTATCGTTATACATCAGAAATATTTTCATCCTAAGTGCTGTGTTAAAAGCTTCTGTCAGGCTCCTACTAATAAAATCCTCTTGCTTGAAAATTCCAAGAGCTTTCAAGATTTTCATAAACTTAAAAAAAAAATGAGATCACACATTCCTGTCCCCATGTGTCCCCTTTCCTTTTCATTCACGTTTTACTTGGAGTAATGTCTCCAAATGGGTTTATTTTGCACACACTATGACAAGAATGAACCTCACTCACAAGCCAGGGTATGTTGGATATAATTTTAATTTCTTAAATTTACAAATTTACTGCTAATGCTTACCTCAGTGCTTCCATTGTGCCAAAGAGATCTTCCTTCTGGAGTTCAAAAAGTGCGATATATATGTGCAAAATATCAATGTACACCTGGAAGTTTTTAATCAGGCCTGTGGCACCAGTTACAATTGGGACTATTTCTGACTCTGCTATATTTTCTTGGTCTCTGATTACATTAGAGATTAAAAAGCACTTCAACATGCACCTTGATATGTTGGCTATTCATATTACCAGGCCTAATGGAAGGCAATTCCATTTCTTTCTAGACTTAAGAGGCAGAGTATCAGGAGTGTTCTACTCCAGCCCTCCCCTTTAGGTAGCCTGCAGGGAGGAGGAGCTTGGAGCAGATGGAGCAGAGAACAAACCAATCAGCCCCTATAGTTCTGCCCTCTCTCCTCCTGTACTTCAGGGAGAGTGTGATCCTGAAGCAGATACTGTAGCACATACAACAGGCACAAAAAGACTGTCTTGGTTTTTTTCTTGATCTGCCCAAGTGATTGAGATTGTCTTTGGAAAAAAAAGTATGCAGTATCTTAACTTTCTTTAATCTATGCTAAGTTCGCACAATGCTGTTTACCAGGCAGGAAGTCCAGACCCTGAAGTGGCAACTCAAAACTGTGTCCATTTGTGTACAAATTTTGTCTCAAATGTGTTTTTTTTGACTCTTAGGCACATTATAAAAATACCTTTTCAGCCTTATTTGCTTAGTCAGGAAATGGGACTTCTGGCCGAGCATTTTATAAAAGTCATATTTATTCCCTCCATTTCCACATAGTGAGACCTAGAATAAAAGAAAAGCTGTGATAGAGGTTTAGAATCTCAGAATAACAAAATCAGTCCTCTGCAAGAGCAGGAAAGCATGGGACCAATTTATAGCTGCTTCAATTACAGAAGCCCCTCTTTCTAAAATATAGGCTGGTAGCCAACAAATCTTTAATATGAAGAGGATTTGTTATAATGAAATTTGACTATAGCATGCATTGTACAGAAGGGCTATGGCGAACATTTTAACTTGTAAGAAAAAAACATTTTATTGTATTAGTGGTTACTAGGTACAAATCCATTGTAAATTTGTATACATAGTACAACTAATACAGCATAATGCTGCTAAGCATACTGAGGGTACTCCTTCTACAAGATAATACAATGAAACTATCAGTAAGGTCTGTACTTAGTATTCTTGAATACCTGGAAAGAAATTGCTGATGTGGAAGTCTTTTGTACTATGTTTCTTTAAGTCTTAGTTCCAGTATACAAATATAGGACCTGCTTTACCTAAGGCTTGTCTGCCATTCTGTGTCCATGGGGAAAAATGCTTAGTAAATGAGGCCCATAGTTATCTAGTTTATTAGGTATGTATGTGCAGAGCAAATTCTTGTTTTTTGCTTCATTTTGATCATTTTAGGGATTCTTTTTGTTTTCGTGTTTTTCGTTTCCTTTTAATGTTTGTTTTGAGTCAATTCATTTGGTGAACCAAAATAGACATTAAAAAATAAAACAAAAACCCTAAAATAAGTGCTTTCCAGACACCCACTGCCAATTTCTGGAGCATTCCCTGGGCCTTTGTGACTTTCTCTGCCAAGGTGTGGGTGCCTGGGTGTACCTGATTGGGCTGAGCTAAACCTGGCTGGGAACCTCCCTGGCCCCCAATTACCCCTTCCATGGAGGCCTTGGCAGGAAAAAAGGGCAGCCCAGATACCAGCACCAAAGAGATGTCAAAATGGCACCAGTCTCGGGGCCACTTGGTACCACAGCAGAGAAGAAAATGGGTTTGGCTGAACTCAAGATGGCACCATTTTAACGTCACTTTGATCCAGGTCTTGGTACTAGGTGCCATTTTTAAAGAGTCGAGGTGAGCAGGAGCAAGTATGTGGATAAAGGTGAACTGATAGATACAGTATACTTGGATTTTCAGAAGGCTTTTGACAAAGTTCCTCATGAGAGGCTTCTAGGAAAAGTAAAAAGTCATGGGATAGGTGGCGATGTCCTTTCGTGGATTACAAACTGGTTAAAAGATAGGAAACAGAGAGTAGGATTAAATGGGCAGTTTTCTCAGTGGAAGGGAGTGGACAGTGGAGTGCCTCAGGGATCTGTATTGGGACCCTTACTTTATATTTATAAATGATCTGGAAAGAAATATGACGAGTGAGGTAATCAAATTTGCAGATGATACAAAATTGTTCAGAGTAGTTAAATCACAAGCAGATTGTGATAAATTGCAGGAAGACCCTGTGAGGCTGGAAAATATGGCATCCAAATGGCAGATGAAATTTAATGTGGATAAGTGCATGGTGATACATATAGGGAAAAATAACCCATGCTATAATTACACAATGTTGGGTTCCATATTAGGTGCTACAACCCAAGAAAGAGATCTAGGCGTCATAGTGGATAACATAGTGAAATCGTCAGTTCAGTGTGCTGCGGCAGTCAAAAAAGCAAACAGAATGTTGGGAATTATTAGAAAGGGAATGGTGAATAAAACGGAAAATATCATAATGCCTCTGTATCGCTCCATGGTGAGACCGCACCTTGAATACTGTGTACAATTCTGGTCGCCGCATCTCAAAAAAGATATAATTGCGATGGAGAAGGTACAGAGAAGGGCTACCAAAATGATAAGGGGAATGGAACAGCTCCCCTTTGAGGAAAGACTAAAGAAGTTAGGACTTTTCAGCTTGGAGAAGAGACGGCTGAGGGGGGATATGATAGAGGTGTTTAAAATCATGAGAGGTCTAGAACGGGTAGATGTGAATCGGTTATTACTCTTTCGGATAGTAGAAAGACTAGGGGGCACTCCATGAAGTTAGCATGGGGCACATAAAACTAATCGGAGAAAGTTCTTTTTTACTCAACGCACAATTAAACTCTGGAATTTGTTGCCAGAGAATGTGGTTCGTGCAGTTAGTATAGCTGTGTTTAAAAAAGGATTTGATAAGTTCTTGGAGGAGAAGTCCATTACCTGCTATTAAGTTCACTTAGTGCAATTTTTTAAAATCTACCCCTATCGCTTACTTTTGTTCGTGCACCAGGAGCGAACAAAAGTACGCTGGATTTTATAAGATACGCGCGTAGCCACGCGTATCTTATAAAATCTGGGGTCGGCGCGCGCAAGGGGGTGCACATTTGTGCAACCTGCGTGTGCCGAGCCCAGCGCGCACTGCCTGTTCACTCCGAGGCGCTCCGATTTCGGAGCGGCCTCGGAGGGAACTTTCCTTCGCTCACTCCCCCGGCCCTATCTAAACCCCCCCCTTACCTTTGTTGGCAGATTTACGCCTGCTAAAAGCAGACGAAAATCTGCGCGCGCCTTGACCACGCCTCCGGGCCCGCCCCTGAAACGCTGCGTCGTTTCGGGAACGCCCTCTCCCCGCCCCTTTTAGAAAGCCCCAGGACTTACGCGCGTCCCGGGGCTCTGTGCGCGCCGGCGGCCTATGCAAAATAGGCATTTTCTTATGTTCTTATATGGATTACTGCTGCTCTTTTTCCTTCCAAGAACCCCATGGAAGAGGTAAGTGGGGGTTGGGGAATCTCTCAGCTGATTTCTTGGATATGGTAAGGTGGGTTGGTGTCTCCCATGGAGGCCCCATTTGAGTTTGGCTTAGCTGGGTAGGTCAGGCTCCCAGCTTGGTGGTGGGGTGTTTTTGGTTTTTTTTTTAATTTTCTCTGTTAATAGTGTGCATTATTTGCTGAAACAAAAACCTGAATATTTTTGTTTTTTCATTGGGGCTGTGCATTTATTTTCGGTAGAATGAACTGAAATGAAAATGGGCTGTGTTTTGGTTTGGCTTGTCCATTTGTTTTAAACTAATATACATGTATCTCTATAGTTTTATATCTGATCTTAAATATAAAAAAAGGGTTTAACTATAGGTGTATTGGTGTTTAATGCTTGAAATATATCTATATTTATATCAGTGATTTCTCTGTATCTTGTAAAGTGAATCTTTGTTAGAGTATAGAGGAACTTAATTAGTTGTTTTCTCCTGGACACCAGCAAACTAATGTTCTTAACTCCTGATCTAGGCAGCTTCGATCTGCACTTGGGTAGAACCCATTGGTTTCACTGTTGAATTCTGATGATATTCTAACAGCAAATACCTCACAGAAGAGCACATGGAGAAATTTCTAGTCTAACCATTTTGAAAACACAAGCAAGCAATATTTTGCTTCATTAAGACATCCTGCAGCATTAATGAGACACGAAGAAAAAGGGTCCATAATTTTGACTGGGTAAAAGCATTGTCCAATAAATATTTAAGTGGAAGTAGTGTGTGCACGGAGTTTTACATATTCTCCTCTTACCTTTGTAGAAATTAAGAAAAGCATATTATTTATTTTTCTTGGATGGATTTTTAAGAAATGTACCTTTTTCTTTTTTTTTCTTTTAAAGCTTTGGAATCAGCATGCCTACAGCCATTTTGCCTTTTCCCTCCTTCCAGGTTATACCCCAAGATGTACCTTTCTTGTGATTTTAATGCTCTTTCCTGTGCAGTTAATCAGAAAGCATTGCTGATGCTAGCAGCTGTGCACAAGTACTATTTTTAATCATGGTTTGAGTATGTGAATGGGTGGAGGATAGTCTTGTTCTGTGTATGTGTGGAGAGATGGAGTTAGTGGCTTGGTGCAGGTGAAATTCTGAAGGATGTTCTTCAGTTGTATGAGGTCCTATTGAGTTTGACTGTGAAATTTAGTAAAGTGGATAGCTTGAAGTTTTAATTTTTGTGGTGGTGTGTTTTTATGAAATGAAAATTTGTTAGCAGTAAGATGTATCTGCCTTGATTCACCTGGTGTGTTAGAGGTGTAATATGGGTAGCCAGGACTCACTCTTCTCCCTTCACCCGACCTCTTACATCAACAATAAAACACAGACTCCAGTTTGGGATCAAACAGGCCGCAGCTTTATTAACAATAACTCCAGGTGCCCGAGCTCAATTAACCCTTATATACATAGGCCCTAAAATGCACCAGCCATGTCCCAGCAAGGCACACCTGTCCAGGCCTGCCGGTCTTGTACCAATAGCATAATTCGTATGCTTCCCCTTCAACCCCCGCCACGCCCCAGCAAGGGGTTGTTAAACCAGCTCCCGCCCCCAGCCAGCAAGGAGCCTCCTGCAGGACAATTGCACCCAATTGTCCTGCTCACTTTTCGGACCTGACACCTGTCAGGTCGCCGTACCATACAAGACCACTCTGCCACCTTATTGGCTCGGGCAACCCACCCCCTCCAAGCTGCGACAACACACCCTCTTTAACATAAACTTGTACCCCAAATACAACAATAAACTTGAGGGTGGGTGGGAGGTTAGCAGCTTCGGGGAGCAATGGCAGACGAGTGTTTCTGACCGTAACTCCCCCCTCCTACGTCCCTCACCAGGTTCCTCCCATCCGGGCAAGCACGACAGGGGAACCAATAAGTTCCCGCGTTTTTCCCCTGAGGTTTGAAATCAAACCTCGTCATTTAGTCAGCCAATGGGCTTCCCTGCCGAGCGCTGACATCACCTTCAGCGCTCAGCAGCTCACCCCTCCCCCTCAGGAGCCAGCACGAATCGTGCCTGGCGCCTATATTACTCCGGGCACCCGATATGCTATCGGGTGCCCTTCTTGAATGCAAGTATTAGTATATGCACATGTACAGAAGTTCTCCACAGCACTGACCGATCGCTTTTATTGGGCAGACTATTTTTTTTTGTCTGCCATCATGCTTGTTTTATTCAACAGCCCTCATGACAGAAAACACAACTAATATGGTAATTTTTAGGGAAAACAGGAAATGATTTCAGATGTAACTTATGCTGCACAGATATTGGGAGATCAAATGTAAATAAACCCCCCAAAATGATGATTCCAGTCCAAACAATGTATCTATACTTTTTTTGGTCTGGACATGACCAGAAACAAATTGAAACTGGCCCAGCTGTGCCAGGAGATTTTTCTCCTTTTGTGTCTATGAGCAAATAATTTGTGCCATTGGCTATGTTAAATATTTTCATATGCTTGATTTGTTTGTGCTGATTTAATTCAGATGACTAAAGAAACATGAGCTGTGACATGTACCAAATTAATAAGAGATTTATTGACCAGTAGGAAATATTTTTAATTGAACAGCTTTCCAAATTAACCTTATCTATGATTACTTTGTTTTTTCTTAATTTGAATTATTTGTAAGCATTAAATAAAAGGCTACTTGCAGAACCAACCTTGTTCAATAATGCTAAGATGGATACTAACCTAAATAATATTGTATGGTGGACTATTATTTTGTATTTTTAAGATGGTCTCCTTTTCTAAAATTCTGGAAAACTATATATTTAGTTAGAACTCATTGAACTTGATTAAGCTAGTTTGCATTGGACTTATGCTGTGCCAGATATATTAAGCATTTTTCCCGTAGATTCCAGAAAAAAACATGTTTAAATTAGAATAGAAAGTTCTGTTAGTGAAGTCAGCAGTAAGATAACATGCATATTTAACTTGTACCTGACTATTGTATGGACAACTCAACATGAGACAGATGTTGGTAAAGCTATGAGATGTGTGGTGAGACTTTTGTACCCACAAATTCATTTAGTGCTACACAATTTACTTACACATCTTGAGGTGGAAACTTTCATTTTGAATCTTACATTTTTCTCTTGAATCTTTTGGTCTTTTGTCCCACCACTGTACTACTGCTGTGTATTAATAGCATGTGAAGTTTATATATGAAACTAGAGAGGGTTGGACTCTGGAGTAGCAAAAAAATGCATTTTTTTTTTTTATAGAAAGGATGATTGGTTCCTGACATGGCATCGTAGTGGAGGGAATAAAAATAGTAACTGAACTGAAGATTGTATAGTACAAGCAAAAGATCCTTCATGGTGTGGAAGTGAGGG
This sequence comes from Rhinatrema bivittatum, assembly GCF_901001135.1. Classification (NCBI taxonomy): domain Eukaryota; kingdom Metazoa; phylum Chordata; class Amphibia; order Gymnophiona; family Rhinatrematidae; genus Rhinatrema; species Rhinatrema bivittatum. The sequence goes on from NC_042615.1 coordinate 418,100,404, forward strand.
TAAAGCTAAGATCAAATAGGAACTGTGGTATTGCAGTAGGAAGGGAAATTTGACATGAAATGGTCTTTGTGAAGTTCTGCTTAAATGTTCTTCATTTCTTTGAGTTGAAATTTGCAAAATTGATGCAGTTTAAGGGCCTCATTTACTAAGGCTTACTAAGGCTTTTCTCCCATTCTGTATCTAGGGGAAATATGCTTAGTAAACGAAGCCCTAAGGCTGTAATTTTGCATCAGTCCAGTCTACATATATTTTGCCAATTTCAGGAAAATGGCATCCTTGAAGAATAGACTTTGAATAATTTTTCCAGTTATGCTAAATTTGGCCTCTCCTCTGTGTGGAAACAGAGGTTACCTTTTTCAGACATTGCATTTTTTTTTTGTTAAGATGATGCTTTTTCTAATTTTAAAGAAAAGTTGCCACTTTTTCCTCTCAGCCCTTTTATTTTTACCCCTGTTTGTCATCTTTAATATGCAGCTTGTATATGTGTTGTTTTGATATCTTAATAGAAACATTGAACGTGACAGCAGGTAAAGAGCATACAGCCATCCACATCTCTTGCTCGGTTTTGTAGTCCCTTCCTTTCTCTCAGAGATCCTCTGTGCTTTGTCTTATATTTTCTTGAATTCTGCTTCTGTCCTTGTCTCCACCACCCCCACAGGGAGGCTGTTCATGTGTCAATCATCTTTTCTGTAAGTCTGCCCCCTTTTGCCCTCATAACATATAACCCCTTGTTCTAGAGCTGCCTTTCTGTTGAGAGGCCTTCATCTTGTGCATTGCCTCCTTGGAGGCATTTAAATATCTCATATATCCCCTTTTTTCCTTTCCTCCAAAGTGTACATTTGTTTTTTAATGTTTAGGTCTTTGTCCCCATATGCTTTCTCATAAAGCTGCCCTCTGTATTGACTCTATTTTGGTTTACATACTTTTTTTTTTTTTGATGATGTGGTCTCCAGAATTGAATACAATATTCCAAATGAGCTTTCACTAGGGCAGAGCTTTCCAAAGTGTGTGTCGCGACACTTTGCTGTGTCGCCTGAGGTGTGCCGGTGTGTCGCGCAAGCCCGGTGCACGTGACACACCGGCAAGTGGGAGCCAATGCAGCCGCCGGTGGAGCTCATCCCACTGGCGGCTGAGCAGTAAAATATCGCTGGCAGGAAGATCGGCAAGGCCGTGGTGGAGCTCACCTCACCACGGCCCGAAGAAGAAAAAGGTCACGTCGAGACGTGCAGGTGCTCCTCCTCCTTCCTGCCCATGCGGCCCCGGAAGAAAAATGTTGCCGGAGCCGCACGGGCAGAAAGGGGGAGGAGCATCAGCCGCGTCCAGAAGAGGAGCAGCAGCGGGGAGAGAAGAGGAGGAGGAGGCCCGGTAGCAGGGCCCCCGCCGCGATCGGCCCGAGAAGATCAGGGCCGCTGCAGAGCCCATTCTGCAGCGACCCGTGAAGAGGAGCCCAGAGGTAAGAGAGCGGCTGAGGGCCCGTAGAGTGCGTGTGTGAGGTGAGTTGAGCGATTGTGTGCGTGTATGAGGTGAGTTGAGCGATTGTGTGCGTGTATGAGGTGAGTTGAGCGATTGTGTGCGCCTGTGAGCTGAGTTGAGCGATTGTGTGCGCCTGTGAGCTGAGTTGAGCGATTGTGTGCGCCTGTGAGCTGAGTTGAGCGATTGTGTGCGTCTGTGAGCTGAGTTGAGCGATTGTGTGCGTGAATGAGGTGAGTTGAGCGATTGTGTGCGTCTGTGAGCTGAGTTGAGAGATTGTGTGCGTGTATGAGGTGAGTTGAGAGATTGTGTGTGGGAGTGAGGACCTGAATGTTTGCAGAGACAGCATGTGAGAGAGCCTGTGTGTGTGTGTGTGTGTGTGTGAGAGAGACAGCATGTGACAGTGAGAGCCTGTGTGTATGAATGATTGTATGAGAGAGAGCATGTGACAGTGAGAGTCTGTGCTTGAGTAAGACAGCATGTGGGAGTGAGAGAGAGCCTGGGTGTGTGAGAGTCAGACAGCATGTGCAAGAGAGAGACTGTATGAATGATTGTATGAGAAAGAGCCTGTGAGTGTGTGAGAGGGAGAAAGTATGTGAGAATGAGAACCTGACTGAATGTTTGAGGGAAGAAGATAGATGGAGAGAAAAGAAATAGAAAAAAAGACAATATGCAAGGAATTGGCAAAAAAATAAGAAAGGGGAGGTGGAACAAAAAAGCCTGTGACCAACCGATTAGAAAACTAAGATCAGACAGCAAAGGTAAAAAAAAAAAGAAATAAATTACTTTTTACTGATTGGCACATGTAATCTTTGGTAATGTGCAAGAGTAGCACTTTCTCTATGCTGATTTCACAATGTACGAGATCAACATGGAGGAAGTGGAAACCCACGGGTCCTGCACAGAGGAGGCAGCAGAATGGGCTTCAGTGCCAATAGCAGCAATCAGCGCCTCCCCAATAGCCATGCGGCAGCAGTGACAGTGGCAGCAGAGGAATGAGAGAGGCTCTGAGGTTGCTGGCAAAAGAAAGAGAGGGGGTTTACCTTTAGTGTGTGCCTGTCTGAGGGTGTGTCTGTGTATGAGAATGTATGGGTGTCTTCCTGGGGTTTGTATGTGTGAGAATAGGTGCCGGCCTGTGTGTGGTGTATGTGTGTGTGAGAATGAATTGGTGCCTGCCTGGGGGTCTGTGTGTGTGAGAATGAATGTGTGCATGCCTGAGGGAGTGGGTGTGAAATTGAATGGAAGCCTGCCTGGGGGTCAGTTTCAGTGTGTGAGAATGACTGGGAGCTTGCCTGGGTGTGTGTGTTTGTGTGTATGTGAGGGAGCCAGACAGAGTATGTATGAGAAAATCCAGGGGAGTAAGAGTTTGTGTGGGAGTATGTGTGTGGAGGGAGAGAGAGTGTCTTAGAGCTTGAGAGTGTGTCAGTGTCTGTGAGAGCGAGAGGTTATGGTGGGTATAAGAGCATGAATGTGTATGTATGTGACAGTATATGTGTGAGAGAGAATGGAAATGTGAGTATGTGTGAGAGAGAGAGGATAACCTCCTAATCCTTGACAATATCAGGGTGACTGGAAATCAAGAGCTCCCACGTATGGACAGCAGGGGCTTTTTAAAATCCTTATTAGTTTTAATTATTGGGTGTTATTTGATATATGTGCTGTTTTGAAATATTTTATTGGTGTTTTAGGAAATTGTAAAAAATGTATATGATTTTAATGAATAGAAATTCTATTTATCAGTAGTTTTAAAATATTCTTTTATTAGTATGGTTTTACTATTATAACTGATGCTTTATGTTTCTTGATTTTATTTGTTTTATGAGGAATGATGGTTCTGTTTTTCCATTATTAATACACAGAGTCTGGCTTCTTGGGGTTTCCATTTCAGTTTTTGTCTAATTTGTGCTCCTTTATTTTGTATTCTGTATTTGGTGAGGGTCTGTCTCTGCTCTGTGTGTGTGACCATGATGAGAAATTCGCTAGCATAGGGATCTATAGCAATTGTTTCCTCAGTAGGTGGTGTATTGGTATTCTAGGACCCAGTATAATATTTACCCTTGCTTTTTCACAGGTAGGGTTATTGTTGTTAGAGTCCTTGTGTTATTACTGTTATGTTATGATGGGATTGCAGTATAGATTTTGAGTGTCTTTTTTTTTTTGTGAGGTTTTATTTTCGTTCACAATGTGCCTGGCAGTGGAAGGTGTTTGTGCTGCTGTTACTGTGAGGTGACACCAGAATTTGAAAACATCTTTTAGTATGATGAGATGTAAGGGAAACATTCAAGCTCATTGTTTGGGGGAATTTCAGTGGATGCACAGAGTTACAGAACTGGAGGTGCAGGATTTAAATTGACATTCTGTCCCTTCCTATAAATTCCAGTCTTCACTCTCATAGCCATATAGAATTAGTTGAATGAGGCTATCAAATAATTTTATAGTGTGAAACTGGCCAGCTTTTTAAAATTACGCAGAAGACCCTTTGGACTTTCTTATTAACACCAAATATTCAAATCTGTCTTCATCCCATCATCCCATCAAGGGAGGAGGAATAGCCTAGTGGTTAGAGCACTGGACTATGGACCAGGACACCAAGGTTCAAGTCCCGCTATCGCTCCTTGTGACCTTGGGCAAGTCACTTTACCCTACATTGCCTCAGGTACAAAAACTTAGATTGTAAGCCCTCTGGGGATAGAGAAATACCTACAGTACCTGAATGTAAACTGGTGTGATATCTCAACTGAGATGAATGTCAGTATATAAAAATAATAAATAAATAAATATATCTCATTAAAGAGGTAAATTGAATAACACAATAACTTTGTTTTATTATTGTTACTCATAAATTATAACAATAACATTAATCTTGGAATATTATATATTTTTAATATAAATGAAAGATTTTCACAAGATAGGTTGTGTCGTGAAACATTTTATTATGTATATATTTAAGGAAACATACATAAATTGTCGAAATACATTTTGTTCGTTTAACCTTTAACCTCTGGTTTGCTAGTAGACTGAATTACTGTGTCCCGAAATTATGTTTGTCTAAAAAGTGTGTCACCAACATGAAAAGTTTGGAAAGCTCTGGTTTAGTGGCTTTAATTTTCTTCACATATGCAGCTCTGGCTATCAATTTCCTGCGTGCCACCACTTTGAAACACTCCCATAAACTGCTTGCGGAAACTTCCCTGCTGCCATTATCTGTTAGATAGTCCCTCATTTCCTGCTGCAACCGATCGGAACACTCCCTGTTATCAAGTAGCCCTTCATTAAGTCTCCAGATCTTCTTTCCTGGGTTCTCACCATGCCTCTAATGGAAATCCACACTGCTGCTTGATCTGACCATGTAATGGGTTGTATACCCGAGTCCTCTATTCTATTTACTAAAGCTTTATGAGGAAAAAAAATCTATTCTTGAATACACCTGATGCGTTTTAGAGAAAAAGGTGTAGTTACGTTCTGATGGGTGGAATAGTCTCCAAGCATCTATCGGATCCCAATCTGACATTAGAAATTTCAGACCTTTCTTGTTGGATCTAGTGGTGCCACCACTCCCCCCCACTGTTGTCCAAAAATGGGTAACGTGTTATGTTGAAGTCACCTCCAATTATGATAGAACCTTCTGCCCATTGCTTTAAATATTAGAAATTTTCTCCAAAAACTTCCCCTGACCTATATTGGGACTGTACAGATTGACTAAAGTATAAATATCTTTCCCCATTTTAATTTTACAATCAGATAACGCCCTTCAACATCTCTCAGTATCGAAATAATTTCGAACACCACATTTTTTTTTTTTTTGTATTTAAACGGTTTTTATTAGGAACCAGCATACAAAAAAGTAAGGGCAGTATAGAATAAAACATGTGTGACATGTGTATAACAAGAAAGCGAGGTACAGTCCCCCAGCGAACAACAAGTCAAAAGAACAACAACTGGCTCCATATTTTCCATCATCAACACTTAACCCCCCCCCCTCCCATAACCCGCCCCCCGACCGATCAATAGGTAAAACAAACAGTACAAGGTGCATAAGAGTCACTGTGCCCGATGAAAAAGGAAAAGCAATATGAGGAACATGGTAGATTAGAGGACCCCTGCGGAGGTCAGCACTCCCAGGTTAGGACACCGAGGCGTCTTGAGTCGCTAGCCATCGTGTGTAGGGGTCCCAGATTTTCTGGAATAGAGGTACACGATCTTGATGCAACGCCGTTAGGCGATACAATTGAAAGTAAGAGTGCAAACGTTGCTGGATGGCAGCTAACGAGGGAGCATGTTCCCGCTTCCAATGAAGCGCAATCTCGGATCTAGCAGCGATGAAAACCTGTAAGGCCAGCCGTTGTACGGACTGACTGCAATCCGTAATTGGCGCTCCTAAGAGAGCCTGCCAGGGTTCAATGGGGTGAGGCACGGAGATGAGCTGTGCCAACCACGCGAAGACCTTCCGCCAACATTGACAAATCTTGGGGCAAGTCCACCAGATATGGAAATAAGTCCCTTTGGCCGCACACCCTCTCCAGCAGGTGTCCGGTATGTCGGGGGCAAATTTATGAAGGGCAACAGGTGTATAGTGCCACCGATATAACATTTTGTAACAGTTTTCCTGGAGACCTGTAGACAGTGAGCATTTGTGGGCCGCTGTATAGATCTGTTCCCAGTCGGTATCATCCAGAACCTTATTAAAATCCAATTCCCATAAAGTCCGGTGTCGCACCTGTTCCAATTTTCTTCCATTAATGAGGGCGTAGATTTTTGAAATCGTTCCCCGGAGAGATGAAGCATGTTTACACATTGTTTCAAAAAGGGTACCTTTGGTTCGGATAGAACCGTCCCGGAGCCCCTTATGTAGGAAATGGTACACTTTAGCATACAAAAGAAAGTCAATATTATCCAGGTCATATTGTTGTTGGAGATAATCCTGAGTTACTACAGCATCCTGTATATAAACATGCCCCAACGTACGAACCCCGGCCTTAAGCCACAACTGGCGAGACTTGGAACCGTCCCCTGCAGGTAGTATAAGATTAGCAAAAAGATGAGTCATCATAGAAAAGTGTTCCCCCCCCACCAATATGGGTTGCCAGGTCCTCCAGAGTCTCATGGTGGTCCGTAAGGCAAAGGTTTCATAAGCAGACCCGCCACTCAGAGATTTGGGCTGCCAGGGTAGGGCAGTGATGGGGACTTGCCCCAAGTAAGCTTGTTCTAGGTGAACCCACTGAGGAATATCTCTGGTCCCATGAAATGCCACCAGAGCCCGCAGCTGAGCAGCCCCGTAATACCATACCAGATTTGGCAGCTGTACACCACCCCGAATTTTGGGTTGAAACAACAAATTCCTGGCAACCCTAGGCGGGCGGCGGCGCCAGATAAAGTGTCCCAGCATCCTCTGCCAATTCTTGAGCAACTTAGAAGGTAAGAAAAGAGGGATCGTGGTGAAAAAATACAAAAACCGTGGGAGAACATTCATTTTAACAATGGCCAGCCTGCCCAACCAGGAGTGGGAGAGGTCAGACCATTTATTCAAATCAGCCTGTATGGTATCAGCAAGGGGTTTATAATTTAAGTCATACAAGGAATCATTATGAGGACCCAGCCGGACCCCCAGGTATTTAAGGGATGACGAGGCCCACTTGAAGGGATAAGTGGCCTGCATAGCAGTGGCTGCAGTATCGGGCAGGGTGAGATTAAGTATTTCTGACTTATCAAAGTTTATTTTCATACCAGAGAGTACCGAAAAACGGTCCAATTCCGCCATAACTCCTGGTAGAGAGCGTCCCGGGTCAGTAAGGGTAAGCAGGATATCGTCCGCAAAGAGGGAGATCTTATAATGACCACGGCCCTTGGACACTCCCTGTATAGCTTCAGAACACCGAATGCTATGAGCAAGGGGTTCTAAAAATAAGGCGAAGAGGAGGGAGGACAATGGGCACCCCTGCCTAGTTCCCCTCTGTATCTCAAACGGAGGACCATAACTGCCATTGACCTTTACCCTGGCTAGTGGTCGATCATACATTTTACGAACCCAAACGAGAAAAGAATCCCCGAAGCCCATTTTATGGAGCACCTGAAAGAGGAACTCCCAACGCACCAGGTCGAACGCCTTCTCGGCGTCCAAGGCTAAAAGGATCGCCGGAAGGTCCTCACGGTGCACCAGGTCAATGATGTCCACTATGCGTCGAACATTATCCGCAGCGAGGCGCCCTGGTATAAATCCCACCTGGTCATTATGGACTAGTTCTGGAAGCACCCCATTCAAGCGAGCAGCCATGACCCGAGCCAGGATCTTCAGGTCTAAGTTAATCAGGGAGATGGGCCGATAAGAGCTACATTTGGTGGGGTCACGACCCGGCTTAGCCAACACTGTGATCCCCGCTGTGTTAGCATCAGGCGTGAACTGGGAGCCCTCCAGGAGTGAGTTAAAAGCCTGAGTCAGTGGGTCGGCTAGCGTATGAGCAAATTTACGGTAGTAGAGCCCCGTATACCCATCCATCCCCGGGGCCTTCCCAGGCTTCAGTTTCTTAATGGCCGCCAAAACCTCGGGCTGAGAGATAGGCTTGTCTAAAAACTGTTGCTGTATGGGGGTTAGACAGGGTAAATCAATGTTCTCCAAGTAAGCGTGCAGGCTATCAGGGGAACTGGCATGGCTTTGGGCATATAAGTGCGAATAAAAATCAGTGAACGCTTGGCGAATCTCTGTCGGGGAGGTAACTATTTGGTCATGGGCGTCACTGATCTTTGCGACTACAGTGCGTGCTTGGGCAGCCCTTAGCTGGCGAGCTAAATATTTGCCCGCCTTGTTCCCACCCTCAAAATATTTCTGTTTCAGAATAGTAAGATGGTGACTGATGGCAGCGTCCTCTAGGGACCGCAGTTGGCCACGAACGGCTAAAATTTTCCGGTATAATTTCTCTGATTGAGAGCTACTGTGGCGCTGCGTGAGATTAGTAAGATCTAAGAGTAATTGAGTCCTGCGGGCCTCCCTTTCTTTATTGCAGTAGGCAGCCCTGGAAATACAAACGCCCCTTATTACGGCCTTAGAACATTCCCAGACAGTCAGTGGTGACATACCCTCCACCTGGTTATCCTGAAAAAAATCCTTCAAATGCCGATCCACCGTCGTGACAAAAGAGGGGTCTGCAAGGAGGCTATCATTAAGCCGCCACGTGCGAAATCCCGTGCCCTCGTCACCCAAGTTACATATTAACCACACCGGGGCATGGTCGGACCAAGTGATGGGGTCAATGTCCGTCTTCTGTACCCTTGTCTGCAGAGTGGTGGAGGTAAAAACATAATCAATGCGTGTGTATGTAGAGTGTGGACAGGAATAAAAAGAATAAGATCTAGAGTGTGTATGCCTCTCTCTCCAGATATCAGCTAAACACCAAGCATCCATGAAGCGGTGCCAAGCCTGCCTGGCGGCGGAGTGGGTTACCCTGCCCGAGCTAGAATCCTTGGCGGGATCCAAAACAAAGTTGAAGTCGCCACCCACAATCAGATCTCCCTCCCCATACTGCTGCAATAAAGTGTGTAAATGGTTTATAAACTGCACTTGATTCGTGGCAGGGAAATAAACATTAAGTAAAGTGTACACGTGCTTGTCTTGTTTAATTTTAAGCAGTATGTATCTACCATTGGGGTCACACACTGTAGTGAGCTGCTCATGAAGGCAGGAGGAGGAAAGTAAGATACCAACTCCGGCATATTTATTGGCTGGCGTGCTTGCCGCCCAATAAGCAGTAGGATATTGGGAGAACAGCAGTAGGCGCTCATGCTGCCTGCGGACATGTGTTTCTTGCACAAAAACTATCCCCGCGTTTTGCCGTTGGAGCTCCCGCTTTAACAGGAGACGCTTGCGTGGCGTATTGAGGCCCTTAACATTAAGGGTCAATAGTTTAGTCGCCATAGACATTAAGTAGTAGAGGCCCTACATCCCCCCCCAACCCCACGACATGGGGCGCTAGAATCATGGAAGCCCGAGCAGGCCATGGCCCCCAGGATAAAAAGGCACTATGACTCAGCCACCGGTCCCCTGCTCTGTAGTGTCCCCATTGATCGGTCCCAATCCCCCATGATCCTGCAATGTCCCCAGACTCGCTGCAGGACAACATTCGCCTAGGAGCGCGTGGCTGCCCCTCCATATGCAGACACATCCAAGTTCACCACCCCTCCCCCCCCTCCCCACGGACCTCGCAAACTAAGCATAGCTATATGACATAGAACATAACCCCTTATGTAAGGCACAAGAGAACAGAAGGACTATATGAGAACCATTAAGTCAGCATCAACATAAAAACAGTAACCAATCCAGAACAGGATCAGACCGGGTGCTCAGGATAATTGACCAAAGTCAAGTGGAGTACCCCTGCAACCCCGTAGCGGACTGATCACGCCCGAAAGATCAAATAAAATGATGCATACAAGTATCCAACTGTCAGCCCTGGTCCTGTGTCAGTGGCCGGGCATCGTCGTGTTGGCGCCGTAGCCGCTTGCCCCCTTTGCCAGCTCGGCGCCAACGAGGAGCCTGATCACGAAGAGTTGCGGCTGCAGGGGCCTTGTCTCCAGAAAAAGAGACCGGAATTAGAGCTTTGGTGAATGCCTCCACAGCCTCCGTTACTGTGGTAATCCTATAGGAAACCCCCTGGTGTTGAAATAAGAGACCAAAAGGATAGGTCCACCGATACCGGATATCTTTAGCCCGCAAGGCGGCTGTGACCTCCCGGAGCTCATATCTTTTTTTCAGCGTGGAGGGCGCCAAATCTTGAAAAATAAGGATCTGAAGATTTTGCCAGGTGATGGTCTTCATCCGGCGGGACAAGGCATATATGCGCTCCTTCACAGGAAAGCTGGTTAAGCAGAGTACAATGTCCCTGGGCAGCTGATCCCTGCGGGGCCCGAGGGCCCGATGAGCACGCTCTAGGCTCACAACAGGGTGGTCGGCCTCCCCGGCTGCTGGGTCATCGCCGCCATTTTGTAAAACAAAATTGCAAACCTGGATAGCCACCCGCTTAGCATCAGCGAAATCCGGTGTTTCAGGGATCCCCCGTATTCTGAGGTTATTCCTCCGGCTCCTGTTTTCCAGGTCCTCTAGCTTGTCCTGCAATGCTTTGATGTCCGTATGTGCTGTCTCCTGGTGTGTGGACAGGGAATTTATTGTGTCTCCATGGCTATCAAGGCGATTCTCTGCTTCGTCCACGCGATTACCTAAAGCAGCCAAGTCCTCCCTGACATCTGCCACCGACGCCACGATGTCCGCCTTATATTGTTTTAAATCACTGCGCAGCTCAAGGAACCAGCGTCTAGCCTCCTCCCTCGTGAGGAGGGCTGTGTTCGAGGCCTCCGACGTCTCCTGCTCAGCGGAAGCATCACTCGGGTCAGGCAGGTCGTTTTGCTCCGGGCCCCCGCTCGCGGCGCCATCTTGATCCCCCTCCGGGGAGGCCTTCCCGTATGAAAATTGCCGGAGGTCCATGGTCTTACGTTTGGTGGTCATGGCAGGAGCTTCCACCAGGGTCGCCAAGATGTGGGCAGCAAGTTGCGGTCAATAGCGCAGAGAAACGAGGCAAAATGCGGGGTTAAATCGTCCGTGGGGAGAAGAGCCGAGCTACCGCACGTCTGCTCACATCGGCGTCAGGCCACGCCCCCCCGAACACCACATTTTAAGAAAAGAAAATGCCTACTTCTCTGTATTTGGACGTGGTGGTTGCCGAGGCAAAAAATTGGGCAGGGAAGTCTCTTCTGGGGTGACCGTCTGGTGTTGTGCTCGAAGATTAGAACCATTCTGTAAACCAGTCCCTTGTAGGATCTTCAGTGCCTCTTCCACCGTGCGAACCCTTGATGATCTCCTGCTGATTGTAAATTGTAGTCCAAAAGGGAACAGCCATTTGTAACAGTGCCCACCAGCTCTCAATGATTGGACCACTTCTCTGAATTCTCGCCTCTTCTCAATGGTCAGCGGAGATAGATCTTGAAAGAGTTCTAATTTGTGGCCTTGTCACTGAATGTCCTTCATATGTCTCGCAGCTGCCATTACTTTCTCTTTAATGGCAAACTCATGGAAACACACCACAATGTTCCGAAAGAGATTGGTTTGAGGTTTAGCCAGGGCTCTGTGCGCTCTCGCCAGTTTAATATATACTGGTTTGGATTCAGCCTCTCCAGGGTTTAGTAAAGAGTTACAAATGTCTCTTATCACCTTCTGGCAATCTAAATAGGCTTGCTCCTCAGGTATGCCTGTAAATCTCAGGTTGTTTCTCCTGGACCGGTTCTCCAGGTCCTCAACCCAGTCTTGTAATTTAACATTTTCTTCACGGAGTGTTTGCAGAGTTTGCTGCACTTCCTCCGAGGTTGTGTCCTGCTTTTCCTGCCTCTGTTCCATGGCTTCTGTGCGACTCCCCAGCTCAGAGCACTCCTTTATCAATTCTGAGACTATCTACTGTATTTCCTGTTTTAAAAGTCCCATATCGGCACAGATTTCCCCAAACCACTGCTTAAAATCTTCCCTAGAAAGGGGAATCTTTGAAGGCTGGGGCCGATCACTTACTTCCTTTTCCCCTGAGGTTTGACATGCTGCGACGGCGCCATTTTCCTTCGTGCTCCCGGCGCCTGTCTCTCTGGCTGCTTTTGTCACTGCAGGCTCAAAGGAGACGTGTTTAAAGTCAGGGATTTTCTTGCAAACAGACATCTTTGTGTTCCCGGCAGGCAGGTAGGCACTTTTAACACCCCGCGGTGCTAGGATGGCGCTATACAAGAGGGATTTGTTGAAGTGGGGCTCAGAGCAGCCAGGTTAAGCCACCATCTGTCAGCGTGTCATCACTTCCTCTCCCCCACAGTGGGATTTAATGGCAACAAAAAAATATTAAGGCCTGTTTGTTCTTCAGCCGAAAGAAAGAACAGGGATGCAGGGGAGTGGACGCATTGTCCCAACCTTGGCCAGCAAGTCAGATGTCATGCATTTTTCCCCCGGCTGATGATAAGCAAATTGGTCAGGAAGATTTCTCAACATCAGGCTAGGTGGTTCTCATAGCACCACACTGGCCAAGATGTCCCTGGTATGTAGATCTGATAAGATTGAAGAAGGCAAAGCTGATCTCATTCAGAGGGATAGCAGCACTCCTCAAGCAGGGGCCAATAGCAATGGCAAATTCGGAAAAGCTTTCTCTTACGGTCTAGCCATTGAAAGAAGGTTTAACAGAAGGTTTCCCATCAACCTTCCACCCCCTTTCGAAATAGGTCTCTTTAAATCAAAGAACCTCCAAATCCTCCTCATCTACGCACCACCGGGCCTCCTCAAACACAACTTATCCCCACTAATAGAAACCATTGCAAACAATATCGATATGAACATCCCGGCAATAGTACTCGGCGACTTCAGCTTACATATGGACAAAACGCCCCACCTGCCAACTCCTCACTGAATCCATGAATGCAATCGGCTTCACACAAATAATAGAGACCCCCACCCACAAAGCAGGTCACTCACTCAACCTCATTTTCACCAACAAAAAAATCCCAAACTACACCCCACCAACAGCTACCGCAATCCCCTGGTCAGACCATAAGTTGATACAAACCAAATTACATCTTGGAAACCCCACCCCAGATCCAAAGAATTTCAGCAAAATCATCAAGTTCAATAAAGTATGCACCAGTGACGAGCTAATCGAAACACTCCCAGCCTCCCTGGAAGCCCTAAACCTAATCGACACAAACTCCGCCATAAACTCATGGCTCAGTATCAACTCAGAAATCACCAAAATCAAATGTCCTCTCATCACAAAAGAACTCAAACCTTCCTACAAACAAAAAGCTCCTTGGTACACCCCTGAACTGAAAAACATCAAACATCTACTAAGACAAGCCGAAAAGAAATGGAGACTGAACCCCACCCCCCAACTAAAAGATCGTTTCAGGACCATACATTACATATACAAGGCCGACACTGACAAAGCCATACGCAACTTCTATGCAGCAAAAGTACATAATTACCAATTCGACCACAGAACCCTATTCACATTTGTCAACAACCTCACCCAACCAACGCAAAACTCAAACAAAACAGAAAACCAGACAAATACCTGTGATGAGTTAGCACAGTTCTTTAACAAAATATTAAACCTAATTGCAAAAAACCCCACCTCAGACAATGAGATTACATCAGACACAACCACAAATAATTTCAAATGGACACACTTCGAAAAAGTCGCATCCACCGAAATAGAATCAATTATCCAGAATATCAACCCTGCAGCCCATCCCATCGACCCAATTCCTGTCAAGTTCCTTAAACAAATACCGAACCACATTGCCAAACCAATAGCAAGCATAATCAACCTATCCCTTGACCAAGGCACCTTTCCTGGATCAACTAAAATGCACCATCATCAAACCGATTCTCAAACCTCAACTAGATGAAACCGATCCAGCCAACTACAGACCTATCTCAAATCTCCCCTTCATTGCCAAGATCCTTGAAAAAGTAGTAAATCATCAACTCTCTGAATATCTGGACACCCACAATATACTATTCCCAGCCCAACACGGCTTCAGAACATCCCTCAGCACCAGAAACCCTCTTATTGTCACTATCAAACACAATTCTCAGAGGCCTGGACTGTGACCACTCCTACTTACTCATCCTCCTTGACATCTCAGCCGCCTTTGATACCGTCAACCACAAAACTCTAATCCACAGGCTAAAGGAAATCGGCCTCTGCGACACAACCCTCAACTCTTACCTATCAAACTGGTCCTACAAAGTCAAAATCAACGACACCGAATCCAAACGAATATCCCTTCCTCACGGGGTCCCACAAGGCTGTTCCCTGTCTTCTACACTGTTCAACCTCTACATGACCCCTCTATGCAAACTACTAAGCGAAATAGGATTATTATACTACATATACGCTGACGATGTTCAAATTCTACTCCCAATCAATCACTCGATTGACCACACCCTAAATTTATGGAACTCCCACCTGAGCACAATAAAAGACCACCTCTCTCAACTATCCCTCACCCTCAATCACAACAAAATGGAAATCATCTACATATCCAACAATCCTACACCACCTCTCAGTACGGACCCCAACACACACCAACCAAACTAACTATTCTCCTTAGCAAAAAGCCTGGGCATTATCATAGATACCCAATTTCACTTCAAAAAACACATCAACAACATTTTGAAGGATGGATTCTATAAACTCCAGATCCTACACAAACTCAAAACACTCCTCTACCCACAAGACATTCGAACAGTCCTACAGGCCCTCCTGTTTTCCAAGCTCGATTACTGCAACTCCCTACTCCTAGGCCTCCCAACTTCTACAAAATGCCGCCGCTAGAGCTCTCACCAACAGCAGAAGAATGGAGCATATAACACCTATACTCAAACAGCTACACTGGCTTCCCATTCATCAAAGAATCCAATACAAAGCTTTAACCATTGTTCTTAAAATTCTCCAAAGCAACAATTCCAACTGGCTAACTACACCCCTTTACCTCCACACTCCACCAAGGAGCCTTCGCTCATCAAACACCGGACTCCTACAAACACCATCACCAAAAGAAACACACAAATTATCAACAAGAGAATGAACGCTATCACTTGCCGGGCCCACCCTGTGGAACAAGCTCCCCACAGATCTCAGAACAGACCCATCACCCCAATCATTCAAGAAAAAGCTTAAAACCTGGCTATTTCTTAAAGCCTTCGCTGCAATAACATGACCGACCTCCAACACCAGAACAAACTCCTACAGCCCAGTCAACAGCCAGCCCCCTATCTACTGACATACATCCTTACTATTCTATTAACTTCTCACTGACCACTGAGACTCCAATGTAAGATATTACCACTGAGACTCCAATGTAAGATATTACCACCGAGACTCCAATGTAAGATATTACCACCGAGACTCCAATGTAAGATATTATTTCTGGTTAAGTATAAGACCCTGAATGAGATAACATGTAACTCAATCTGAACAATATATGACCTGTTATATAGATGTCTAATTGAAATGTGAAATCTGAGTGTACCTTCATACGATGCTGCTTGGCATCGTATGAAGGTACACTCAGAGTTTCACTAAACACTAAAGAGTTTCACCACTGAGGTACCTAATGATTTTTGAAGCCTTACTTCAGGCTCACAGACACGATAGCTGAACTGCCAAGCAGCATCGTATGAAGGTACACTCAGATTTCACATTTCAATTAGACATCTATATAACAGGTCGTATATTGTTCAGATATTATTTCTGGGCATGACCACTGTAAAATAGAAGCTCTTCCACCTTGTCCTAACTATAAGAAGTAAATCCTACGCCTGACTACAATATGATAAGAGTTCCTTTCACTTTGACCTCCATTAATATTCCTCTCTCTCGTTAACCATTTCCATGTTCCATTCATATCCCTTGTTAACCACTTCCATGTTACAAATGTTCAATGTATTAGACAAAGGAAAAGTCAGATTTCCTGCAGTATTTGGTTGAATGTAAACCGATGTGATATGTAAAATCGAACACAGGTATAGAAAAAATAAATAAATAAGAGAGTACTCAGCCTAAATAATCGCTACCCTACTAAAGGCCAGAAAGAAGTCCACCTCCTTCACTTATAGTTTCATTTGGACAGTTTTTGAAGCCTGGTGTAAAAGTAGAGGGTTGGCCCGATGAAAGCAGGGATTGGTTCAGACATGCAGTTTCTACAGAAAGGGCTAGCGGTTAACACATTGAGGGTGCAAGTGGCAGCGATTGTGTGTTTCAGAGGGCAATGCAGAGGAATATCGATGGCTGCTAATGCTTTCTCAGGGGAGCAAAGCAGGTGAGACCTCCTTAGAAGGTTGTAGTACTGCCATGTGACCTGAACTTGGTACTGAAGATTCTAATCAAGGTGCCTTTTGAGACCATCAGGGAGGTTTCCTTAAAAGATCTAACACTAAAGACTGCGATGTTAGTGGCCCTGTGATCAGCCAGAAGGATCTTGGAGGTGTAAGTACTGTCCTGCAGGGATCCGTATTTATCCTTTTCAAAGGAAAAAGTGACAATTAGACCAGTACCATATTTCTACCCAAGGTGATATCGGAATTCCATCTCAATCAGCCCATCTCTCTTCCTGGATTTAGGAAGGTGGAAAGCGTAGAGTTACTCAGCGATTTGAGGTTCCTAGATTTTCGCAAGTGCTTCTTAAAGTACTTGGCAGTGATCAATGACTTTAGGAAGTCAGACTATGTATCTTGTTCACAGGACCCAGGAAAGGACAGGGCAGGTTCCAAAGCCTCTATCGTGAGTTGGATAAAGGAGACAATAGCAGTAGCCTATATAATGAAGGGCTAAGGGCACATGCCATGAGTGCTCAAGCAGTGTCTTGGGTAGAATATAGAGCAGTTACGCTTAGGGACATTTGCAGGGCGGCCACGTGGTTGTCTACAAAATACTATAGATTACATCTTTAAGAAAGGGAGGAGACGAGTTTTGGTATTGGGATCTTGGAAGCAGCACTAGGGATCCCACCTGAGGTAAATACAACTTAGATACATCCCACAGGTTACTGATCTGGCAGTATGAAGAAGGTTCAATTAGGTCTTACCTGCTAATTGGCTTTCCTTGAGTCCTGACAGACCAGTCTAGATCCCACCCATAAAAAGATAAAAATAAAGAGGCATATGAATAAAGGAACACAGTTTGATAAGTAAGTTGAAACATAAGGAACAAGGGAGTACAGCTGAATGCGAAGGCAGGCTGTTCTTCACTTAACCATTTTCTTTTGTTCTGTAACACTGGTAAACAAATTTCTGGGAACCTTTTGTTTCCTCCACAACCTTTGGTGAAACAAGTAGATTTTAATAAGCTGAACACAAATATGCATTTATTGTGTCTGTATCACATACCGTTTGCCAGAAAAGTGCGATAATCATTGGAAATCTGGCTTTTCCTTTGTCTAATACATTGAACATTTGTAACATGGAAGTGGTTAAGTAGATTTTAACAAGCTGAACACAAATATGCATTTATTGTGTCTGTATCACATACCGTTTGCCAGAAAAGTGCGATAATCATTAAGCATTGTTACGTGTCTGTAGCGGTATAAACTATAATGGCAATGTTGGCACCAGAAAACAAAACTAAAAATGTTTTGCCGCAGATTTTCGTTTGTAATCACTGTCCAACGCTTCTCGGATGAGAATCCAGCAATAGTCACCCAGCATGGAGGGGTTCCACTTGCCTTGATACCATTTCTTCATTTTGAAAATGTCTTGATGAAACCTTTCACCATGTTTGTCACTCACAGCGCCAAGGTTCTCTGGGAAGAAGTCCAAGAGGGAATGAAGAAAATGTATCTTCAATGACATGATGCACTTCATCAATTTGTATGCCTGAAGCAGAATTTCAACCTGTTCGACATAGTCTGCTGCCTAGAAAGTTATAAATGACATTCTTGAAGGCTGTCCACGCAACACGTTCTGTACCTTGCAGAAGACCACCAAAGTGGCTGTCCTTCATCACAGCTCGGATTTGTGGGCCAATGAAAACACCTTCTTTTATCTTGGTGTCACTTATGTGTGGAAACATTTCCTGCAAATAATCAAAGGCTTTACATTGCTTGTTCATTGCCTTAGCGAAGTTTTTCATCAGCCCAAGTTTGATGTGCAAAGGTGGAAAAAATATCTTACTTGGATCCACCAATGGACCATGTACAACATTCTTCTGCCCTGGAACCAACTTCTTGCGGAGAAGCCAGTCTTTTCTGATTTAATGCGAATCTCTTGCTAGGCTGTCCCACTTAAAAGGAAGTAACAATACTTGGTGTAACCAAGCTGCAGACCCAGTAGAATTGTAACTACCTTGAGATCACCACACAAATTCCAGTTGTACCTTGAGTACTCAGATTGGTTCAGCAGTAGCTGCATGTTCTCATACGTTTCTTTCATATGAACAGCATGTCTGACAGGTATAGATGGGTAAATATTGCCATTGTGCAAACTTGGAGATTGATGAATCAGTAGTCACCATTCTGTTGGGTCATGGTCACATCCGAGAGCACAAAATCCATTGATGTCACAGCAAATTTTTCAGACTGTTTACTTGGTTGAAATATTTTGTCAAATCTTCATAATGGCTGCGAAATACTGAAATTTTCGTATCAGAGGACAAAAGATTCCATCCTTGCAGCCTTGACCCAAGCAGCTCCACCTGACTCTTCGATAAAGCCAAATCTCTGACCAGATCGTTCAGCTCTGACTGAGATATTAAATGATGATTGCTGTATGTTGATGGCACAAAGTCAGGATCAGCTGTAGCTTCCATCTGCGATGGCTAGCTATCATCTCCTACCCTCCTCATCCTCATCAAGTGTCCACACCTCTGGCGGTTTTGGAACAGGAAGACTGTCGTCATGCGGCACTGGTCTCATTGCCGATGCAAGATTAGGGTACTCAAACTTCCTGTTCTTTGAGTATCCTGAACATTAGTCATGCAGAAGTAACAGTCAGTTATATGATCTTTCAGTTCCCTCCATATCATTGGGATGGCAAATGGCATGGATGGTTGCACACCTTTCAGCCAAGCTCGCAGACTACTGGCGCAAGATGCGCAACATATATGAGGAGCCCATACTCTGTCCTGGTCACCAATTTTGCACCCGAAGTATAACTCGTATGCCTTCTTAATAGTGCAGTCTTACTCCTTTTCTGTGCTTTCAGAGTAAACTCACCACAGATGCAACAAAACGTGTCACGGCTATTACGACATTGGCGCGACATTTCATAAAGTATATGAAATTAAATCCACAAGCTTTAAATTCAACAGTTTTAGCAATACGATTCACTCGTTCACACAGACGTTGCATAGGAGACTACTCATTGCCGCTGCTTATATAAGGCTGCGTCGTCATGGAAACAAGTTGGAATCCTGCAGCCAAGCTGGGGCTTGCCCGAGCAAGTTCTGGCATGATTAGGCAGAGTTTCTTGGTGTATTTAAAAAAAAGTTAGTCTCTGTTACATGTTAAGTTGCATATGGCCGTCAAACATAAGACATGAATTTTAAAAATCATAAAAACTACAGTCCAACAAGAAAATATATGTACGGGAGATTGTTTTAAAATTTCACAATTATTGTAACACAAAATTGGCCGTTTCTCAAAAACCTTACGTGATGTACAAATATCGAACTAATATCTGTGATCAGCCTGAAGGAAACAAAAACTTTGTTTACCAGTGTAATGTGTCCTGGATCCCTTTCTGCAGAAAGTAGGGAACCAGTATCCTATAATACCAGGGAAAATGCCACCCTGGGGAGGACAAGACAGACGAAGGAGCAGGCCAGGTAACGAACTGATATGTCTCCTATAAATAAATAAATTAAAAAGAAAAGAGGGGATATAAGAATACAAGTAACAAGTTACACACTTTGGCAAAAGGCTACTGATGTCCCCTCTGCTGGGCCAGCCTTTATGGTAGTGACATCAGAGGAAACCTTCGCACTCTGCTCCCATATGCTGGTGTAAGGGAGAATCTCACAGGTTACTGGTCTGTCGGGACTCAAGGAAAGCCAATTAGCAGTTAAGACCTAATTGAACCTTCACTGTCACATGTCGGGCTATCATTAAAAAGGACCAATCGGGAACAGCCCTGCTGGGCAGTGTGGAGGGATCTCTGGCGAGGTTGTTGCAGATGCACAACCACTCTCTCGGGTGCCCATGGCAAAATGCTATGGACACACAAATTATCCATTTCCTGTCCCTTTTAACGCAGCAGCTGATTTGCCTATTGCATTAGGTACCCAGGAGAGGCGGATGTACGTGCATTAAAAAAACATGCATCCAGTTTGGATGCACGTTTTTTATGCAATCGACCTGTAAGTTAACATGCTGTCTTCATAGTCCTTTTTTATTTGAACAGATTTCCTTTCCTTTTCTAGACTTTTATACCCTGTAACTTAAATTTCTCTTGGTGCTGGGATGCAGTCTTTTTTTTCTGCAAGAGTGCTCATGGTTAGATGGTCTTATATTTGAGTGACTTTCTTTTTTTTTGCCGATATGTTGCTTTCTAAGAAAAGGAATTTTTTTTTCTTGCTTTGTTGCTTTTGGTCTTTCTTCTTTGTCTGCTTTCGTTTTGCTTTCTTGCAGTTCAAGAAAATGTTTTTGCCCAAACGTCGGTGAATACATAGGGTTAACATAGTTTATGTTTGTAGTTAATATTGTATAGCCGCTTAAAAGAAAATGAAAATACTTTTCTTGTATTATAATATGTAATTTGTGACTACATATGAAATTTGTGTTTTTGTCCTAATGGGATACAATCATATGGTCTCGTCTTAAGAGAATATTTGAATTACTAACATTGTTATCAATACATTCTATTTTGAAAGATTTTATCTGATTCTTTTAGGAAAACTTGTATTCCAGGGTAGGGAGACAGTTGTGTGTGTGTGTGTGTGTGTAAATATATAAATAAAATCACAAATTGATATACAAATAAAGCATTAATGCATCACTTTAGAACCAATAAAAGCAATTATATTTAAATATGTAACCCAGCACCTTAAACTGATAAATTTCAAAGAATATACTTATAAAAATACACCTGAAAGATCTACCTTATACACAAAAAGAATAACATCTCAAAAAAAAAAAAAAAAGAAATTAGAAAAATACAGTAGGCTGGTGAGAAAACCTTTAACACAGTTCTTATAAGACACATATAGAGCCATAGTCATTCAGAACTTGTACACCTTGTCTGATAGTGGATATGGCAAATCTTCTTCCTTCAATGAAATTTTAGTTTTTCCTCTCCCCACCACAGGCCTCTGTTTTGCCAAAAGATGGCTTCCTCAGGGGGGGGGAAAAGCTGCACTGCTTACTCAGGAGCTTAACATAAATATCGCTGAGTAATGCTGAAATCAGAATTTGTACTCAGTGGAAGATCCATTAGAGAAAAAGCTGGAGAAAAATTTAAATTTCAAGTATTCTTTCACATCTTATTTTATCAGGCAACACTAAACTTCCTCCTCCATACTTGATGTAAAAGCCTCGTTTTAAGATTTTTCAAAAGAAATAATGCCATGTATCAGCACAAATGAGACAGAAAAATATTTAATCATAGAGCTTAGCATCTGTTAATTTGGGACAGAAGAAATTTTATTCTGATGTTCCCCCAAATAATAAAAATTGTCTGTTCTGCAGTTATGACAGGACAAATCAGATTGGTGACTGTTTTCAAAGCCCCAATCCTTCAACCCCCATGCCTCTTGTATTCATTTTCAGGTCTTATGTTCAGGTATCAGCCACTCTTAGTGTCCTGGTCAAAACATTTCTCTCTTACATAAATTAGTCCTGGGGGAATTCTGTGCTACTACAGAGCGCAGAATTCCCTCCTGCACAACTGCCCAGAAATTCCATTTTCTCAGATGCCAACCAAAATTTTAGGCACTGTTGAAAAATATTATATATCCCTC
This sequence comes from Rhinatrema bivittatum, assembly GCF_901001135.1. Lineage (NCBI taxonomy): Eukaryota > Metazoa > Chordata > Amphibia > Gymnophiona > Rhinatrematidae > Rhinatrema > Rhinatrema bivittatum. The sequence goes on from NC_042615.1 coordinate 418,122,333, forward strand.
TTGTTCAAATAATTTTTGGAGTAGCAAGTGTGATTGTTTTCAAGGTTCTTATTTGCTGGATATGCCCTAAGATTGCCTTGTTTTGGGAGATGAGAACATTTTATCAAAAATATACACCAGCTGTGTCTTTTTGGATTTACATGCATTAAAATCAGTGGTATCTTCTCCAGTAATATCAGTTTTGGATTATTGTAATGCATTGTTGGTAGGCTTACCAATTAGACTAACCCATAAGCTTCAACTATTATAAAATAGTGCTGCCAAATTGATTTTTGACAAATCGAGATATGAGAGAGTTTCTCTTCTTTGTTAAGCTTATTACATTGGTTACCAATAGTTGAGACAGCAAAACTTATATTAACAACTACTTTCCATTTTATGAGAGGATTTGGACCTAAATAACATTTTGATAAATTGGATTGGGACAAGCTTGATCGGCCCCTTAGGCCTTTGCAAGATTGTCTGTGGTTGCAGTTCAAACCAACAAGTTTTGTCTAAGATGTTATGCTAATCGGGCTTTTTCCATTGCAGCCCCTTGGCTATGGCATGGCATCTCTGTTTCAATTACAGCAGAATTAAATTTGAAATTTCATAAACAGGTGAAAGCTCATTTGTTCTCTACAGTAGTTGGAGCGATGACAAAACTGGTAATGCAGGTGCTATGAATTTACTAGGCATACTAGAGGTAGTTAACTGTAAATAAGGGAAGGTATGTCTATTTTAGAGGATATATATGTTCTGTAGGATGGTCTGAGTTAGAAAATTGGCAGCTGATTTGTTTTTAAGGTATTTTTTCTTTTGTCAGTTGCTTTTTATTTATACTGATTATACAGAATATAAATCAATTCAGAACATGCTCACTAAGAACATAAGATCTCCTAGACATTCCAGTTAAAGGGGTGTATTCAAAGAAAGAAAGATTGATAACATAAATACTAATGGTGGCTGAGAGGGACTGTTTCAGAAGCTTGACCAAAATATACCAACTTCCCTTCTTTCCCTCCCCTCCTCCCCACCCCCCAAAAAAGGGTGTTGCAATGACTAGACAGATTTTGAGACTTAATCATTTCCTTATCATATTGCTAGACCATTCATTACAATTGGGATTTCTCTCCTCCTCAGTTTTATGGAGATAAGAGGACATAGCTTTTTCATGACCTCACTTTAGTGCTATAAAGGAGGTGTGGCCCTGGCCAAAACTAGCAGTTCTCTGTCTCCAGCAATGGCAGACATATGAAGAGGAATGTAAGCAAGTTTAGTAGTGCAGGGTCCTGTCTACTACAGGACACTGCCAGTTGCCCTCCCACCTTTACGATCCTAAGTTGGGAAAAGAAGACGTGTATTCTCCTCCAAAACAGACTTTTATTTATCAGATTTGGCAGGATATGGCATTTAGAAAATAACAATTCCTGTCTCTAACATCCTGGCTACTAAGCACCAGTTTTCCCTAAAGAAAGTTCTGTATCATGGGTGGTAACAACATGCCATAAACCTTAGCCTGCCTAATATATTAACTTATGGCTAACTTACTTAACCCTGGTACAGCTTCAGGCGATCTCCCCTGTTTACCTCTGAAGCAGGCTCTGGCTGGAGAGCTGGAGAGTATGGGCAGGCGAGGAGACTTGAATCTGGGATGGGTTCTGGCAGAGCTACTGGCTGTGATCTGGGAAGGAGACTAGGTTCTGGCTCTGGTACTTGCCAGGCTATGTGGGGCTTGCTCTCGCCCCTCATTGTCTCAGACTCTGTGTCACTCTCCGTACCTGAGCAGGGTGTCTCCTCTCTCCGTTTCTCCTGCCCCAGTCTCTTGGCCACACGTAATCTTCTCCCTCCTAGATAGCAGGGGATGCTGGTCTGCTTCAGGCTCCCGTTTCTTTTCTTTCTCGGCTCCCTTCTCTGGTTTCAGGGTTGCTCTTGGTGCACTCCTTCATGGGGGTCCTTTGTCTCCAGGGTCGCTCTTAGAGTCTGCCCCACCCTTATTTGCCCCCCCCCCCCCATCTTATATTTTCCAGCTGATAAATATGCATAAGCTCATCATGTGGTGGTGGGTGGAGGGTCTTTGTTGCATTGCAGGTCTTTTCCCCTCTCCCCATTTCTTCAGGGGGAGAACTGCCACGTCTGTATGCCAAGCTGTGTGCCAGAGTGTTTTCTCCATCTCCTTCTGCCGTCTCTTCCAAGGGTAAGTGAGGGTCTTTCCGATCCCTGCACTTGCCTTGGCTGGTCCCTTACTCCTGGCTTATGAGCTTAAGTTGCATTGTCCCTCTGCCTTGCTTTTTATTTAAACAGGCACATCCTGATAAAGAATCCTTCAGTGTATCAGGGCAAGGTCTCTTGTTTTTCCACAGAGACAGTGCTGTTTTAAAGTTCATCTGGGCAAAGGTTCTTTCTCTTGCTGTGACAGTGCTTGGGGCCTGTCAGTATTGTCTGTATATTTCTTTGGCTATTATTATTCATATTTGCTGCTCTCAGAGGCAGGGTGTACCCTGGCCTGGTTGAGTGCTTGTTGCTCCTGGTATAATTACCCCTAGGGGTTACTTCTCCCAGTGGGTGCAGTCTTCCAGGCACTGCCCTAGTCAAGCTCCTGAGTCATCCCAGTGGTAACATTTTCCAGGCCCTGTCCTGATTGAGTTCCTGAAGGTCCCTCTTTGCTTGCATGCCTATGAAACCTTCAGAGAATGGTGCCTGGCCCATTACCTCGTGGGAGCTGTAGTGGCCCCATAGAGCACAATAGTTATCGATTAGCTGCAGAGAGTGGTTGCTGGATTCTCAGGAGGTTTGTAAAACACTCTCTTGCTCTCTCCACCCTTGCCTCCATCTATCACAGATGAAGGAGCAGCAGAAGTAAGCAGAAGCTGGGTTAGCCACCAGCAGGTAAGTAGCAGCTGAGCCGGTTTCTTTGGAGATATACATATGCTGGAGAGAGGGCTGCAGCTGAGCATATGCACTTACCGCAGGGGAATGGGCAACTCCCTTGCTGTTAAACTACAGTGACCGTACCCAGGAGCAATTGTCCTTCTAAGATTACCTCAAGAGTAAACTAGAAAATCATCCACAACTCAGAATGCCAGACTAACATCTACAAATCTGCAGGTCTGTCTTTCTGTGTCTGATGTGAGGGTTCATGATCTGACTTAATCCATGTCATGTCTTATGTTCTTAATTTTTTGCTGTGGGAACAAGTCTCAATCCCATGTTTTGGAAAAAGGAAGAATCTTCAGTGTTATGCCGGGCAGTCACAAACAGCACAGCCGACCATGCTCACCTTTTTGAAGCGGCTTCCAGTTCCACTGTGGGCCGTTGGAGAGGTTCGCAGCATGCAGTCCCTCTTTGCGGCCTGCCCTGTGAGTAGGAGTTCTCGATTTGTGGCAGGAACGCCGCCGCTGAGCTATGCTGTGCCCAAGGGCCTTCCTAGGCGTGCGCACGTGCTACCTAGATATCATTTAAAGGGCCCAAGGTGGGAACCCTGGGCTGGCCCTGTTGATGACATCATCACTGGGGTCCTATTTAATTCTCTTCCTGTTCCTCAATCTTTGACTTGGCAATGAGTTCCTTCATTTCTGAATCCACCTCGCTCTCAGAGGACCCTTCATTCCAGCTCCTGCTTCCTCGGCATGAGAGGTCCCGGGTACCCGCTCCTCGGGGGCCCTCTTCTTGTCTCTGGCTATCCGCTCCTCAGAGGGCCTGATGCTCAGGACGTCTGTCTGCCCGTTTCCCTGGAACCATCGCTACTCTTTGCGTGAGTACTCCGCTCTGTGGACCACCTCCTATTTTACTGAGGACCTCATTGGTGTACCCCGCTCTGCGGACCACAACCTTCTCTACTGAGGACCCTCTTCTGCGCACCTCACTCTGTGGACCATTTCCATCTTTACTGAGAACCTCATCGGTCTACCCCGCTCTGCGGACCACTACCATCTCCACTGAGGACCCTCTACGGTGTATCCCGCTCTGTGGACCATTACCAACTATACTGAGGTATCCTCCTTGGTTATTCCCCCATTCTACAGACACTGTCACTCCTCTGGATCTGAGGGACTTTAATCTTGCATCCCCCCGCTCTGCGGGTAGTGCTGCTCTACCTCCTTAATAAAGACTCTAGCCTTTCTCTGTGTCTGATGTCAGCTGAGACCTCGCCTCCCGATGGTGAGGCTCACAGGGCTCCTCCCTGTGGGCGGTACCATCTCTCTCCTCTGCTCAGGGTCCACATACTCACTAATCCTAACACTTCAGTGTTAGGACCATACTTAATTATGTGTTTCTTTACTTAACATATGAATTTATTAAATAAAAATTAAAGCCACCTTCAAATTTCCAAGATTTTCCTAGAAGGTATGTAGCCCATGCATACCATTGATCCATGTGAATGGGAAATGGTGTTCATGGGAGGATAGCTAGGAAGACACCACTGCTTTCCAAAAAGAACATTGCTGCCTGCTTCAGGTTTGCAAGAGAGCATCTGAATGAACCCACAAGACTTCTGAAATGTCATCTGGACAGATGAGTCAAAAATTGAACTTTTCGGTCACAATAACAAATGTTTTGTGTGGCAAAAATCAAGCGCTGCCTTCCAAAATAAGAACCTCATCCCTACTATCAAGTATAGCGGTGGAAGTATCATGGTATGAGGCTTCTTTGCTGTTTCAGGACCTGGATTGCTTGCCATCATTGATAGAACCGAGAATTCTGATTTATAACAGAAAATTCTAGAAGAGAATATCAGGCCATCTGTATGCAGAAGCTGAGCCAAAAGTGAATCGTGGAGCAAGACAATGATCTTAAACATTCAAATAATTCTACTACCGAATGGTTGAGGACCTTTTTTTGTGTTTTGGGTTGGCCAAGTCAAAATCATGACATAAACGCAATTGAAATTTTGTAGTAAAACCTAAAGTAAGCTGTTCATGCAAAGAAACTCCCAAATGTCACAGAGCTGAAACAATTTGTATGGAAGAATGGGCCAGAATTCCTCAAGTGTGATGTGAGAGACTGATCAACAGTTACAGGGAATGATTAGTTGAAGTTATTGTGCATGGAAGCACCACCAGAATGAAGGGTTCACATATAGAACCTTGCTAAAGTTTCCACACTTTTGTACATTTTTCACATACATTTTCAAATACACATCAAAATGCATTAAAGTTTGTTTCACTGATGTACACAACATATGCCACACTTTCATTATGAAAGCATTCACTGTTAGAAATTCTGCAAAAGTAATTACGATTAAAAATCCAAAAAGTCTTGATTGTGTGTTTCATAGCAAACTGAAATTAGCTCTTGTTTAAAAAAAAAAAATAAATTTCTTAACTAGACCCTTAATAAACGAAATAGAGCCCACCTGTGTTCAGTTACAGTAGAGTTGTTTTGAATACTCCTGGATGAATAAGGACCTTAGTTTTCAGTTGGTTTTTTTTTTGGAAATTTCAATAATTTAAAAAATCAGTGGAAAATCGCCGGTTATTTAGAAACAGGAGAAAAATCAGTGGAAAGGTCATTTTTCCACTGATATTTTATTATTTATTTATTTGTTTATTACATTGAAATTCCCAGGAAAACAAACGTTAAAAATGAAAACAAAGGCTTCTATGGATGAAGAATCAAGCTGTTCCTATTGTATGAAATGAATTTGAAGAAAGGGTCAAAACATGCTTACCAGGGAGTTGGTGAAAAATCTCTGGTATATTATTCAAAGGTACAGACTGGGGGGGAAAAGCTATAAGAAAATTTTAATATGTTTGAATATCCATTGGGGCACTGTCAAGTCCATCATTGTAAAGTGGAGAGTTTGATACTACCAAGATATTGCTGCGATAAAGCTGTCCTTACAAAGTCAGTTGTCGTGGGTTGCTGCTGAAAGTCCTGTGAGGCCTATGATTAATTGAAAAGAACTATAAAGGTCTCTGGCTGAGACTGAGGGAAATGCTGTGACTGGTCAACAATTTCAGAATTACTCCACAAACATGGACTGCATGGGAGGGTGGCAAGAAGGTAGCCGCTGTTGCAGAAAAGCCATATGATGTGTACCACTGTTGAAAGCCATATGATGTGCTGCACAGTGTTTGCAAAGAAAAACTTGGGGGAAATTGTATACATGGAGGAGAAGGTATTGTGATCTGAGACCACAGTAGAATTTTTTTGGTTTCAGAACAAGTGATATGTGTAGCATAAAATGAATACAATCGTTCACTTTACTAACACAATTCCTAAAGTAAAGCATGGTTATAAAGCATTATGGGGCAGGGCAGTTGTGGTCCTGCTTTACAAAAGTGGTAGCAGGTAGGAGGCTGGAAACTATACGCTGGTTAGTCTTATTTCAGTAGTGGGTAAATTATTGGAGGCTGTCCTATATAAGGTCAAATGGGTTTCT